>NC_138777.1:72731925-73331925 GCF_965119305.1 Pelophylax lessonae
ACTAAAAATGAATAGAACAAAAACACACGTGCTGCATTTTGCCAGCATTGCTGTGCAATTTGGGTTGGAATCTGGGTGTGGCGGCGGGCGGAATCACAGAGATATTCTGCCCACAATCCCAAATTGCTACATGTGAACAGTCAGGGCTTAAAAGGCTAACACAACAGCAATTCTAGAAGACTTAGCTCCCAGCACCTCAGTCAACAAACTTTGACAGCAGTTCCCACAATCTCAGATACCTAGTTACAGTATGAATTAATGACAGGAAGAAATTCTGCACTGCAGTTTTAGCCTGAGGAGCACACAAGGGAAAGAGGCGCACACACACACACACACACACACACACACACATACATATATATATATATATATATATATAAAATCCAAAATATGAAACTGAGCTTGGAAAACATCAATATTAAAACCACAACTAATTGGTGATATAAGCAGCGACTCTGCCGTGAGATAATTAACACAGAATACATTCAAATATGTAACAAAACAGCCGTGCAAAAATAAAGTGTTAATAAAAATAATGTGATAATAATATTATTAATAATAATGTATGGGATGAATACTAGCACATTATGCCATTAACTTTCAGGGAGAAGATTTTTTTTTGTGGTTTAATACCACTTTATGCTAAGACCAGTAAGCCTAGCATCACAACGAAAAGGGTCAACAACTTCCTCATCAGGACTACAATGTAGCAGGCTAGCAGCATACATCTAAATAGGGATTAATAACCTTCAGGGAAGCATTCAAATGTAGTAGCACAGCACTCCATACAGCTAAGCGTAAATCTCAGAATGTTCCCACTGTTATGTGAATGTGCAGATAGCACATACATGGGGAGAGAGAGCCTGTTCATTTGTAGGTCGCCTTCCTTTTTTTCAGAGCCAAACTTTGCCATAAAATAGATAACACACGAGCAAAGAAAAAAATCCATCCTGCCTACTGTGCTTGTATTCAGAATGGCAGGATTGGCTTTTGTAAGAGATCATCAACCTTACACCTATTTTACACTCTGATGTTGAGACTGAGGTATCCATTGCAAGTATGAAATAAGAGGATGATAAGAAGAGATATTATGAAAGAGTTTATAAAAACAGATGAAAAAAACTGAACTCCAACTGTTCTAGCAGCCCTGAACTTGATCCATGGTTGAAGTTCAGATCTAGAATGCAGAACACAGAGAGAGACACACCTGGTGGTTGTTGGTGACCTGTCCTCCTGGAGTTAAGGTTTAGGTCCAGACTCCAGCACAGCAGCACTTCAGAGAAAATTGAGATGATCCTTCCACGTGGTACTGACAAGCTGGCAGGCAGGTTTAGCTGAGCTAACAGCACTCACACTCAGGCAGCTCCTTCCACAAACAACAGCCAAAGGCAGGAAGTGGCAGCTCGAAGAGAGGAGGAGCCGATCATATGTGTCAGTGGGCTGGATAGGTGCTGCCTGCTCCCTCCCGCTCTGCTCTCAGTGCTGCTGTCCTCCTGGAAGCTTCTGTAACTGGCTGGACAAGTCAAGACATGTCTCTGGAGTCTCAGTCTGGACTAGAGAGGAGGTGGGGAGGCGGTAGAGACAGACAAGAGCACTGTCAGCCAGAGCCTCCCTCATCCCAAGCCAAGCCTACAGTCCGGGTCGCACTCCAGGTAGTCAGGTGGAGTAACAGCATGCAGCAGCATTAAAAATAACAATGCATTAGAGCCTAGTGCGGAGCAAATGTATATTGTACATATTGTAAATTGTACACTGATGCTCTAGGGGGGGGGGGTTCAACACCCCTAACCCCTATCCCCTTAGCTACGGCCCTAGTCTGTGCAGAATAAGAAGTCAGGATGGCATCCTCGGTTTGTCTCAGGAAAGGCTTCCTTTAACCACATAAGGACCACCTCACATACATATACTGTGGCTGGGTGGCCCTTAAAGGTGGAGTTCCACCCAAAATAGTTATCTATTCATCAAACAATTGTTAAAGACTTTTGCTATACTATGTATTAGTACCTGTGCTTAGAGCCTGTTGTGTTTTTGATTTTGTAAACTTGATCCAGGTATTTATAGGGAAAATTACACTTTGACAAATCATCTACATATACTAAAAGAATGGTGGCTCTGCTCTTGCCCAGCTCTCCTACTGAAAAATACAAGTTGCCTGTCCATAATGCTGCTCCAAATGCTACGATACTCTGCAAGTCACTGGTCTGGAACAAGCCTGTAGATCGGGATTTCTGACTTTGTTTTTTGTTCTGGGTCAAGTACATGGTAAGCCAGGGACAGCCAAGCAAGTAGCATCTTCAAGAAACACAGGTCAGAGGTATTACCTTACAGATTTTCAGTGCCGCCTTTCCACTGCCTGCCTTACCATGGGTCCCGCTGGGTCCATTGGAGAGGGGCAGCAAATGGCTCCCAAGATTTTTTTTCCAGCAGTTTTATGTGTCATCAGTTTGCAGGTGTTATTGGAGGCATTTCCCTATCTCATACTGCGGCCCGTAGTACAAACCGATGAGTATGAGGAGGCGGATTGCCTCCTCCGGGGAACATCCCTCATGTGATTGTGGTGTGCACAATGACGTCAAACATCAGCACACTCTATCTCATGCAGGGCAGGCTGGATCTTCTAGGGCAGTGGGGCAGACACAGGAGGACTGAGGACAGACAGTGGGTGTTTGGTGGACCAGTCTGGTCGTGAGTTATTGAAGAAGATAACAGTATATATAGTCTTTTCTAAATTTTATATTTATATAAAATAATGGATGTGGGGGCCTTTTGTTGGGCGTGATTTTTTTTTTTGGGCAGCACAATGTCTTGGGCTAGCCCTGCGCCTTGCTTTAATCTGTTTTGTCAGGATGATCTCATGAGTTTTAACTGGATTTTGACAGGTAAAGACTGTGCACTTTAACACACGGGATCACGGTTCCGGAGTTATTGCTGGCATCCCACCACAACATCGACCTCTGCTGCTTATGCCTCATGGAAAAGGATCCCCTGAGGTTGAAAATCTCCGACATGTGAGTTGTAGAGAAGTTATTAATATTCTATAGTTACTGCTAGAAATAGGCAAATCACCTCCACATCTGTGACAATGAATATTGAACATATTTGTGTTATTTTTGTATATTATAAAGAGTTTAACAGTAATAATGTGTTATTGATGCAAATTAGAATGGCTGAAAATCTGCATTATGATGAAAATTTTTAGGGGATCCGAAGGATCTGTAATAATTGCAATCTGCATGTTGGGGATAAGCTTACCGTGTATCTCTAGCCAAGTGGCTTTTTTTTTTTTCTTATATGATTGGGTTAAAATAAGAAAAATTGTGTTCTTCCTGCTAAGTTGGGCTAACCCATCATCTATGAGTATGTAGTCATGTCTGTGCACTGTACCACTGGCCTTGGCAGAAAATTATTGTAAACACTGCCTAGGTAGTCTTTAAGTGTCACTAAACCCTCATCATCTGGTTTCCCTCTACATGTCAATAAAAAGAAGAAGAAAAAAAAAAAACCCACATCATAAAAATCTATCAATATATGGTGTATTGCATGCTGTTCATACTTAGTCACTATCAGATTCTTTTCTGTAATCTGCAAAAACATGATTGATCCTGCTGTTCTCTATTGCCCCCTTCTGCCCATGTCCCCATTTCAGCTAGGGATTTTGCAGAGCAGTGTTGGCTGCTCTGCACATGCTCAGTTTTCAGTGAGTTTCTATGCTGAGCACATCACATCTGAGCAGCCCATGTGACTATAGAGTAACACATGTGGGCGTATACAGTACACAGTGGTAAATGACAGCCCACTCCCTCCCACCGTCTCCATGCCCACTAACTAGCTAAACACAATAGGGGTGGGATATTACATGTAGAATGATGGAGGCTTCACCTCCCTCTTACTCTAAAACACAGGCTGGAGGGGTGTGACACAGCCTGTGACTGGCAGAAATCCGCCCACATCATTGTTATTGCCAAAAAATAATAAAGATGTGATTTTTAAATATATATGTGTATGACAATTCAAAACAGTTTGATATTAATTATTTATTTTTACTCAGTATTCCAAAGGCTGATTTATTTATTTATTTATTTTTTTGAACATGTGACCAGCAGCAGAGGACTAGAAGCTCCTCCTGCTTATGATTTCAATGCAGACAGGCTGGGAAAAAGCTGGGTCATGTGACAGCTGTATATCGATTAGAAAAAAGGTACTTAGGGTTTTTGTTTGCTAAATAATGACAGTGCCATCATCCTCATACAGAAACAGAAGTGACAATATAATTTAAACAGTGCTTGTTTAGTATTACTTTAAAGCAGGTCATTGATGCATTCAATGTCTATGAGTTTAGATGGGGGGGGGGGGGAGGGACCTTCACTGGGTGTTTAGGCTAAAAGTACACCTGTAATTTAATGCTTGCACATATGTGTAAAATGGTTTGACAACTAAAAATGCTGCTTCTAGTCAATACCTACTTGGATCATGTAGAGGTAAAACCCACACTTACCCAGTTTATAATGCAGCATATCTCTGTGATGGACCTTGCCATTAGTAGACTTCCTGATGGAGCAGGTTGCATCTTTAGCCGTCCAACAACCAGAATGTCAAAGGCAATGCCAGTTGGGTATGGGAATGCACTGCCAAACTCAGAAAATTGCCTTTAGGACTGTGGAACTCTCAGACATGGAAGGCAGTTTGAACCACAGAAAAAGACCCATTTTATTCCTAGCAGGTTACTACATGAGTTGGGAAACTGCGTTGAAGAGTTAAAGAGGAACTACACTGCATCCAAGCACCACAAACCAAAACTCTAATTCATTTTTAGTATGCAAAGCAAACTCCCCCATCCATTTCCATGCTTTATTTTGCAGAGAAATCTCTTTGAAAAACACCCCCTAGCATTTCTTGCCGTAACCATCTTGAGTATGGGCAGCATGATTCATGGAGCATTTACTTCCTGAAATCCATCTGCCCTTCAACCAGGCATGCATACCGAAGGGTGTACTTAGTTGAGAAAACCCCCTCCTGAAGACTCCTGGGATGTATGACATAATTTGCCTAGGCCTGGAAACCAGAAAGTAACTGAAGAAATGTAAAAATACGTTTTAAACAAGTACAGTATATAAGATATATACATTCCTATCTATTTAAATATGCTAACAGTATAAGGTTTAAAAAAAGTCAGTGTTGATTGAGAGAGTGAAGTTCTGCTTTTAAGCCTTTGCTTAACCTATTTGATTATCATCATAATAAGAATTTTACAATTCAGCATGCTGTCATTGTAATTTCATGATACTAGCCCTCTGATAAGTTAGGCTAAGGTAGGATATTCCACTCACTTTGGGGATTTCTCCTTACTTCTTAGTGTGTCTTTAGTGCAGAAAGTATGCAAAAGTCTCTCCAGTGGGGACACAGACAGCAAAGAAAACCACACAAAGGTTTCATTCTAACCATTCTGTCCAAAACTTGGAAAAAAGGTTTTGGCTGGAGTTGCTCTTTAACCACATGGGAAGTGGAGTTGTACCTAACTAACGGGGGTACACAGAACAGCGAAAACTGCAGGCAGATCTAAGCTTCCCCTAGTTGCCTAAAACTAAAATAAGTGATTGAAGCTAAGACCGCTTTTGAGGTTGATTCATTGACTATATTGTACAGAATAAAATTGTGTTCAGCTTCTCTCTGCCTCTAACATTAAAAACTTTTTCCTATTTGCCATAGGGTCCATCTTTTATGTCCACAGAATACAAAACCAAATTCAATGTACAGTCACCTCATCATACAGGTGAGTCACTAAATGAAATGTGGGGGTTCTTCTACCCATTGATTTTTCACTTCTCTCTGGCAGGTTGAATCAATATCTAACTTTGCACATTCTTTTTTAGGAGATAGCAATTCTCTACACTTAAAGTATAACTATAGGCAAAACTTTTTTTTTTTTTTTCATGTTTGATAGAGCAAAGAAGGGTTATAGCTCAAGTTAATTAAATCACTGTCCTCTATTAGTTGCTAGTGGGAAAGTAGAATACTGTTTGTGTATGTTATTCCTTATATATGTTAATTATATTTCTGTACACAATTTAATCTGCATATGCTAATGTAATCAGGCACCTCACGTGGTGGGGTATATATTCGGTGTGAGTTTGTTCAATAAAGATTCCAGATCTTCTACAAGCTATTCTCGGCTAGTTTGGTATAGGGTCCGCTAGAATATCTGATATCTATGTTCAAAACAGAAGGAAGCGGTTCCGTTACATACAGGGACTGCCATTGCTGGCATCCTTTTAATGCTTATAAATTTAAATAGGACTGCAAGCAATTGATGGTGGTGTAGATTTTAGGATGCCGCTAGCACTAATCACTCCCTTGTTGTGAATGTGTTGTGAATGAAATAATATAAATATGTGCTGTGCAAACCTGTGTAGCTTATATTAATAATAAATTAATTAATTTGTAGTGAAAAATGTGTAACACTCATATAAATGAGTATATATCAACAGTTGTGCACTGAATAAATCCAATTTAAACACAATTAACAATTCTCTATATGCAATATAACCGAACAATGAATATTCAAACACATATAAATCATGAAAGTGAATTAGTATCCAATTCCTTATGCCTGGTATCCAAATTATAAGTGTCCAAACAAAGTATGCTTCTCTGTATGGAGATGAAATCCCAATCACCAGTGCTCGAATATGGTCGTGAGCAAACTTGATTTCACCTCCAATCTCTGTGCCCCCCCCCCCCTTCAGGTGGGTGCCTCACCTTTATGCCTGTGACCTCGCACTTAAACTTGGTCAGTGAAGGCCTTGTGCTCAATCCAATAGATATGGATGCGCAGTTGCTTTTTCTTAAATGCTGTCAGGGTGCTCCTATCCCTCACGGATGGCTCACATAGATAGGAAGAAAGATATACATGGTGCAAGCAGCGTCTTGTAAACGGACAGAATAAATGTATTGCACTTACATTTAATTGGTGCTTGCAGCACACCACACTATAATGGCTATTCTGCAAATAGTGGCCCAGAAGCTCAGGCGGGGGGTCTCCAACTGTTCTGGTTTATCCGCTCAGTGAGCTGTGAAAATGCTCTCTGCCGTACTCACACTCTGCCGTACGGCCCCTCCCCCATACTTCGGAGTGTAAGATACAGTATATGTCATTTAATAATGCCATAAACAGACTTTTGTGTTTTCATTTGATGATTTGCCACATATTTTGTATAAGGGGCCCACTAAACCTATATTGGTTATATATTTGCCAGCCCTAGTCATATAAAGTCAGTACTGTATATCTTGTAGTAACAAGAGCAAACCAGTGAACACTGTATCATGATTCTGTTATCACCATCACATTTCTGTTTATTTCTAGGCACCTTTCAAAATTCTGTTATCGGAGCAATGGAAAATTCAGGATTCACTGAGGGGTCAGCCATGGAGCCCATCACCCATGATCCACATTCACAGCACTGTGTGCCGGTAAAATTGATAATGCCAGCGTTCTATTTACTGCCCGGGATAATAAAAGATAACAATTTAAAGGCATACCCTTATTAAAACCCCTATTTAAAAAGACAATTTTGAGATGCTTACAAAAAGCAAAGTTCCTGCTCAGTATTTCAGTTTTTTATCCAGTCATAGGTGTAGCGTGCTCCTTTTTATTAATTATCTGATATGTGAATCCGTACTTGTGATGGGGAAGGAATTCAAAAAAACACCCAGTACAGGCTAATTACACCAGTAGTTGGTGTACCCCTGGTGGTTTGTCTGGTTGGTGTACCCCTGGTGGTTTGTCTGGTTGGTGTACCCCTGGTGGTTTGTCTGGTTGGTGTACCCCTGGTGGTTTGTCTGGTTGGTGTACTCCTGGTGGTTTGTCTGATTAAAAGTACACTACAATCAAAACTGTAAATTTACATTTTTGAGATTTACAAAGAGTATGGCCCTCAATTCATGTGGGCACTACCCCACAACCTTTTATCATGAATCTGGTAATCCTGGAATGCACCTTTCTGGGATGTAGGAATGCTGACTAAGAGCTTTTTAGATCCTCTACTGTAATAGAGAGGTTTGGGGTTAAAAAAAAAAAAAAAAAAGACATACATACTCACTTCTATGCTGCAGCATTAGTGTGATGCTGCAGCTGACCCACATAAGCTGAGAAGGACTGAGCGATCACTTGGTTCTCAGTCTTCTCTGAGCGGAGAGCAGTGACTGTCAATCACCGGGTCTTTGCTCTGCCCCTCCAGCGCTCACTGGAGCAGAGAGGGGCGGGCACAGCTGGCTCTAGCTTTAAGCAATTTGCTGGAGTCAGCTATTAACCAGGCAGCTGGGTGGATCCTGACAATATGGTTTAGATCCTTCCAGAGCCTGGAGCGGCTCTGTAACATAAGCTGACAGTAGGCTGACAGTGGGCTTTAGCTTTTCTGGGTCACAGGAGTGCAAAAGTAAGTGCACTCCTGTGACCCAGAAGAGAAGAAGGACCAAAAAAGATTTAGCCGTACTTCTCTTTTAAATAACATCTGTTTAAATAAATGTTGCTAATGTGGATTTCATATTGTGCATTGCATAATGTGAAAACATTTCACTTTTTAAAAATACCTTATATTTTTTACATTTTTTTGCAACAGTCATACGACCTCTTGGTGAGTTCCTTTAGCTGTGCCGGTTGGGGTGGTGAGCAGTGAGTCACTCACTTGTAATTAAATTCATCTTTCTCCTCCTCTTATGAGCAGATTTGAAGGGTTGCCAGCCTGAAGTTGCACCCCAGGAGCACGCATATTGGGGTAACAATGCCGCTGCTGCATTGCAAGGTGGTAGGTGAGGGCCTGTTCACACTGTACTGCTGCAATGCACTAAAATGCAGGTGCACATGATCCTAATGTTATAAACATGTGGTGTTCATATCACTGGGTGGGCTTTTCTGTATGGTAAAAGCACGTTAAAAACGCTCATTAAAAATTACAAAAAAAAAAAATGCACCTGATTTGCCAACACATAGGTGTGAATGGGCCAGTGTTGTTACCCTGAAAAAAGTATCAGGCTTGAAAGTTTATATGCATAAAAAAATAAATAAATAAAAAAAAAAAAAAAGCTACAGAAAAAATAACCTTTATTTCAGCTGCTAGGGTTACAGCGCACATATGCCGCGATGTATTAAAATCTGGTCTAACCTAGTTAATATATTATATGTGCATTTGTCATTAAGCTAGTGCTGTCAGCTTCTATTTATTTTTTTTTTTTTTTTGCAGAAGGGGTATCACCGACTGATGGGACTCAGTATCACCAAGACCGATTTTCTGCCAAGCTCCATATTGCAGGTGTTTTGTAATGTGTTTTGTAATCCGGGGGTCATTTACTAAAATGGTGAAGTGTAAAAATTGGCGTTAATCGCCAATAGTACCTGCGCAAGTACCTGCGCAAGTGGAAAAACTAAGTGAGCAACACTCAAAAGTGTATATTAAATCTGTGCAGTGCAATATATAAGAGTGCATAAGTGACACAATTATATGATGGTATAATACCAAAAAGGGGACTGCAACAAAACCGTGAAAATGTATAAATGAAATAAAAATATACCTAAAGTATACAATGCTGCGCTCACCTATAGTGCACTAAATAAACATAAACATGATATAATGTGAGTCCATAGACAACATAATCAAATAACTAAGTACAGTGTGCATCCACAAATCAAATGAAGGTATGTAGTAAAATAGAGAATAAAGTCCCATACACCAACACAGAACTTAAAATGGTGCAGTCTCTAAAGTATGACTTCTCCACATATATACAGTGGGTACGGAAAGTATTCAGACCCCCTTAAATTTTTCACTCTTTGTTATATTGCAGCCATTTGCTAAAATCATTTAAGTTCATTCTTCTTCCTCATGAATGTACACATAGCACCCCATACTGACAGAAAAACACAGAATTGTTGACATTGTTGCAGATTTATTAAAAAAGAAAAACTGAAATATCACATGGTCCTAAGTATTCAGACCCTTTGCTCAGTATTTAGTAGAAGCCCCCTTTTGATCTAATACAGCCAGGAGTCTTTTTGGGAAAGATGCCACAAGTCTTTCACACCTGGATTTGGGGATCCTCTGCCATTCCTCCTTGCAGATCCTCTCCAGTTCTGTCAGGTTGGATGGTAAACGTTGGTGGACAGCCATTTTTAGGTGTCTCCAGAGATGCTCAATTGGGTTTAAGTCAGGGCTCTGGCTGGGCCATTCAAGAACAGTCACGGAGTTGTTGTGAAGCCACTCCTTCGTTCTTTTAGCTGTGTGCTTAGGGTCATTGTCTTGTTGGAAGGTAAACCTTCGGCCCAGTCTGAGGTCCAGAGCACTCTGGAGAAGGTTTTTGTCCAGGATATCCCTGTACTTGGCCGCATTCATCTTTCCCTCGATTGCAACCAGTCGTCCTGTCCCTGCAGCTGAAAAACACCCCCACAGCATGATGCTGCCACCACCATGCTTCACTGTTGGGACTGTATTGGACAGGTGATGAGCAGTGCCTGGTTTTCTCCACACATACCGCTTAGAATTAAGGCCAATAAGTTCCATTTTGGTCTCATCAGACCAGAAAATCTTATTTCTCACCATCTTGGAGTCCTTCAGGTGTTTTCTTAGCAAACTCCATGCGGGCTTTCATGTGTCTTACACTGAGGAGAGGCTTCCGTCGGGCCACTCTGCCATAAAGCCCCGACTGGTGGAGGGCTGCAGTGATGGTTGACTTTCTACAACTTTCTCCCATCTCCTGACTGCATCTCTGGAGCTCAGTGATCTTTGGGTTCTTCTTTACCTCTCTCACCAAGGCTCTTCTCCCCCGATAGCTCAATTTGGCCGGACGGCCAGCTCTAGGAAGGGTTCTGGTCATCCCAAACGTCTTCCATTTGAGGATTATGGAGGCCACTGTGTTCTTAGGAACCTTAAGTGCAGCAGAAATCTTTTTGTAACCTTGGCCAGATCTGTGCCTTGCCACAATTCTGTCTCTGAGCTCTTCAGGCAGTTCCTTTGACCTCATGATTCTCATTTGCTCTGACATGCATTGTGATCTGGAAGGTCTTATATAGACAGGTGTGTGACTTTCCTAATCAAGTCCAATCAGTATAATCAAACACAGCTGGACTCAAATGAAGATGTAGAACCATCTCAAGGATGATCAGAAGAAATGGAAAGCACCTGAGTTAAATATATGAGTGTCACAGCAAAGGGTCTGAATACTTAGGACCATGTGATATTTCAGTTTTTCTTTTTTAATAAATCTGAAACAATGTCAACAATTCTGTGTTTTTCTGTCAGTATGGGGTGCTATGTGTACATTCATGAGGAAGAAGAATGAACTTAAATGATTTTAGCAAATGGCTGCAATATAACAAAGAGTGAAAAATTTAAGGGGGTCTGAATACTTTCCGTACCCACTGTATAGGCTCTTCAATCCCTTCACCACATGGACACCCAGTGTGTGGGAACTCTTACCAGAAGGCACCGACCCCTTAATTATAGGGGGTCAATGCAAGCGGAGTTGTACACAATATAGAGATTCAGAATCCAGAGTGTGTCTGAGCCCTCCGGAAGGATCCACCTTACAACCGCCTGTTACATAAGTATGCTCCGCACTCCTCTGCCAACCCAACGCTCCTCAGAGGTTAAATAAATTAAAGGAAGGCCAATATAGTGAAGCACGTTCAGGTAGTTTAATAAAAATAAGGTTGGGAAAGGCTGTGTTAGAGAATAAAAATGCACACACATACATACACATAGGTTTAACTGGATGAACATGTGTCTACTAATTTACATAGGCCAACCATAGATGGTTCAAATCTCGTCCGGTTCAGCAGGAACTGGCCGAAATTCGAACAATGTATGGGCAGGCTGAATGTACCAAGTTGATCAATTGATCAACTTGGATACAACCAGCCTGTTGGATTTTGCATGCGATTATTGCTAGCAGCTAGTATATCCGCTAGCAATAATAATTGTCTTCTCCCAGTGGGAACGGCTTACCCCAGGCTCGGTCCATGAGCAAGATTTGTACCACAGGCTCCAATATGGAGACCTTGCCACCAAGTGAGGAACTTAAGTAATTACTGTTCCCCCACTTCCAAGTCCCCAGCCACCTGCCATCACTGCTTCTACTGCCGACTGGCTGCTACTCCTTTTTACACACTTTTGCTCCCTAACCATAAGGGTTGATTGGAACGTTCATTTGTAGAATCTTCCCTCAATGGTTAACTTGGTTACACTTGTTCTACACATACACTTCTTCTTAACCCAAAGGGTTAAATGTAACTGGCTCACAGTTCTTCTGAATACACAATGGGGATGATTTACTAAAACTAGAGTGCAAAATCTGGTTCAGCTGTACATGGTAGCCAATCAGCCTCTAACTTCAACTTGTTGAATTAAGCTTGGACAAAAAAAAAAAAAAACTGGCGGTTGATTGGTTTCTATGCAGAACTGCACCAGATTTTGCACTCTCCAATTTTAGTAAATCGAAAGGAGTTATTCGGAATCTGTGTTTGACCTGGATATTGCCAACATCCCTATTAAGTATATCAAAGAAAAGAAATTCCCCTTAGGGGTGGGACTTTAGCGGCAAGAACCAGGACTTGAGTATGTTGCGTATAAATTTATTAAACAATTGTGAAATACAAGAAGACAGTGACATAGAACAATAATGTGTCATAAAAACATGGCCATAGATACGTCTCTGGTGCAGAGGATGTCTGAGATGTCTGGTCAGTTAGCCTAGTCCAACAGGAGAAGCCAGATCTCAGACTGGAAATGTGAGAAGTAGAAATCAATATTTGGTAATGACAGTTTGTCAAAAATAAATAAATCATTGTACAAATTACATAGTATCTATTATAAATTACACAGTGTCTGTTATGCCTAAATGTATAAATAATTGTAGTATTTCTGTAAGTACATACCAGATATGCGGACTCTCTGTGAGACCAAGGAAGAAGGGCCATGTAGAAAAATTTAAATCTTAGCGGGTTAGAAAACCTCGATTCTCTTAAAACCGTTACTGGTATGCACCAGCTTATCGTTGTCTGTATTCACAGAACTTGGAGTAACGGATCATACGTTTCTGGGCTTGAAAAGGGGGGACTCCCAAATCCTTAATGGATAATTGCAAAAGAAAGGTAAATTTGGTGGCCCCACAAATGGCAGTGGGTATGCTCCCTCAATCAGAGTTCCCTCAAGGATCTCAAGGAATAGGTCCACGTTAGAGGGCGTCTATAACAAAAAACAGAGGGGGAAGGAAGATGGAATAGGTAAAGGATATACATAGGAAGGCGTGTTAAGAGAAAAAATAATATAAAAATCAAAGGTGGTATATGACAGTGGTAGTACCAGTAACTACCTGTAACGTTGTATGTGTCTTGAAGGGACATCAGGGAAGGTAAGTATTGTACTGGGCTTCTCCAGTACAGGGTCCCTATAGACAAATGGTCTGAAGGGTAAGGAAAAAATGTTCCTTATTAGGATACATATTGATGAGTAAAGGGCTAGTAAACTGGCTATGAGAAAGAGGAAAGAAGGAATCCACGCCATTCCCAAAGATGTAAGTAATTTTAGTAAATCAACCCCAATGAGTACATTCAGAGAAATCCACTTGATACACCACATAAGAAATTCAGACCAGGCAACTCCTTCTTGCAAGGAACCTGTATTAACCTCTTTCACACAAGTGCACAGTGAATAGCTAAACATCTTTAGACAACATAAATCCTTTTCTGCTCTGCAGAACAATTGGCCATGCTGTTGCAATCTGCTCTCTTACCCTTCTTGTGGCGTCGCCCATAACAAATTGTATGCAAAGTCCTTTTAGATTGTAAATCCATGCAGGTGGAACCTTGGCTCAGGTCCCGCTGATTGGTAGTTCTGAATTCTAGCTGAATTGGATACATCTATAACTCTTGGAGGATCTGAATCCCCAGCTGTAGTATCCATGACAAGGTAATCTTAGACTCATTAATGAACTGTTTTATATTGTGTTAAATATAGAAGGATTAGGGTTCATTATATCTGCAGTGACCGGAGAGGAGAGTGAAGCTTGGAACAGTGATGGAATATCTTGCCACTGGAGTCCCTGCAGATTGAAAAATGTAGCCATCCTTGAGCTTTGGGCCCAGTTCATACTTTTTATTTTACAATAAATATTCTATTATTTCATGGTAAATTTATGTATGCTGATGCTTCGTTTAATTCCAACTGTTTTGCAGGGGAGAGAGCCACTTCCAGCATTAGCCAGGAACTCTGAAAGAGACAGTGGCTTCACCAGAGAAACAGATCAAGTACTTCATACCAGTGTAAGATTTAGTCCTTGTTGTTTTAATGGCTAATATGTAATTCAGGATCTTTTGTTGAATATAAATAGGATAATGGTTAAAGTGGTTCTAAGGTCTAATAATTGTTTACCTTTAATGCATTCTTTGCATTAAGGTAAAAAAAAGTCTAGGTAAAAGCACGCCCCCCTAACCCCATTTTTAGACTTACCTGAACCCTCATTTGATCCAGCGCTGTGCTCGTCTACAGCAGCTCTCTTCCCTAAGTTCCTGGATTTATAAACATTGCTGATCCAGCAGGAGCCATTGGTTCTCACTGCTGTCAGCCAAACTCTGTGACGAGGGAGCAGGGCCAAACTCATTGTCTGTGTCTAAAGCTGAATACACACTATCCAACTTTTGTTGTCAGATTTCCTTCAGATTTACCTTTTCTATGTAGTACAAGGGCCTGCCAGATTGCATACAAATTAAAAGTGTTTAGGTTTGACCTCCTATTATATGGTTTTGGTAAGTCTAAAGGAAAAAGTCTTCAGAAAATCTTATAGTGTGTATGGCCCATTAGAACACAGGCAGTGCGGCTTGGGATCAAGCCCACAGGTGGCGACAGTAGGAAGCGGCTTCCTATGGTGGCACCAAGAAGAGGAGGAGCCAAGAGCGCCAGTGCGGGACTCGAAGAGGAAGTTTGGGGCTGCAATTCCATTGCACAGAGCAGGTATGTATAAACCGGTTATTAAAAAAATAATAATAAATTGTATTTACAGTCACTTTAACAACTTCCATCTGGGCCAATGTTGACACTTCTCACATACAAATCTACATTTTTTTTTTTGCTAGAAAATTACTTAGAAGGCTGAATTTAAAGACACCCTGAAAATCAAAGTGAAAAAATGATGCAGCAGGCTAGTCCATTTTGCTGAAATTTCATTTCAGCAACTCAAAATGGTACTCAGTGGTTTGTATGGCCCCAGCGTGCTTGTATGCATGCCTGACAACCTTGGGGCAAGCGCCTTTTGAGTTGACGGATGGTGTCCTGGGCTATTTCCTCCCAGATCTGGAGCAGGGCATCACTGAGCTCCTGAACAGACGGAGGTGCAACCTGGTGGCGTCAGATGGACCGGAACATAATGTCCCAGAGGTGTTCTATTGGATTTAGGTCAGGCGAGCGTGGGGGCCATTTAATGGTATCAATTCCTTTATCCTCCAGGAACTAGCTGGATACTCTCACCACATGAGGCCGGGCATTGTCATGCACCAGGAGGAACCCAGGAGCCACTGCACCAGTGTAGGGTCTGACAATGGGTATAAGGATTTCATCCCAATACCTAATGGCAGATAGGGTGCCATTGTCTAGTCTGTAGAGGTCTGTGTGTCCCTCCATAGATATGCCTCCCCAGACCATCACTGACCCACCACCAAACCGGTCATGCTGAATGATGTTACAGGCAGCATAATCTTCTCCACAGCTTCTCCCCTTTCACGTCTGTCACATGTGCTCAGGGTGAACCTGCTCTCATCTGCAGAAAAGCACAGGGCGCCAGTGGCAGACTTGCCAATTCTGGTGTTCAATGGCAAATGCCAATCGAGCTCCACAGTGCTGGGCAGTGAGCACCGAGCCCACTAGAGGACGATTGTTTGGTCAGAGACATTCACACCAGTGGCCTGCTGGAGGTCATTGTTTTGGGGCTTTGGCAGTGCTTATCCTGTTCCTCCTTGCACAAAGGAGCAGATACCGGTCCTGCTGATGAGTTAAGGACCTTCTGTGGCCCTGTCCAGCTCTCCTAGAGTAACTGCCTGTCTCCTGGAATCTCCTCCATGCTCTTGAGACTGTGCTGGGAGATACAGCAAACCTTCTGCCAATGGCATGTACTGATGTGCCATCCTGGAGGAGTTGCAATTCCTGTGCAACCTCTATAGCAGGGGTCTTCAAACTATGGCCCTCCAGTTGTTCAGGAACTACAATTCCCATCATGCCTAGTCATGTCTGTGAATGTCAGAGTTTTACAATGCCTCATGGGATGTGTAGTTCTGCAACAGCTGGAGGGGCGTAGTTTGAGTATCCCTGCTCTATAGGGTCCAGGTATCGCCTCATGCTACCAGTAGTGACACTGACCCTTGCCAAATGCAAAACTATTGAAAAACAGTCAGAAAAGATGAGTAGGGAAAACAATTTCAGTGTTTCACCTGTAAAACCATTCCTGTTTTGGAGGTCGCCTGATTATTGCCCATCTAGTGTCCCTGTTGTTAATCTTATTAACACAAAAGCAGCTGAAACTGATTAACAACCCCCTCTGCTACTTATCTGACCAGATCAATGTCCCAGGAGTTTAATTGACTTGTTGCTATACTCTGATTAAAAAGTATTCCTTACATTTTTTTGAAGTGTGTGTGTAATATATATTATTTTAGCAGAGGCCCTATAGAATGAATTGATGGGTGTTGCAATATTTTAGGTCACATAGTATGTGCGCAGTGGTTTTTCAAGCGCAATTAAAAAAAAAAAATACACTTTAAAGAATTTTATTGCACACAAACACAACATAATACCCATTTTTTTTTTGTAAAATATGATGTTACACCAAGTAAATAGATACCTAACATGTCACACTTTAAAATTTCATACACTCGAGGAATGGCACCAAACTACGGTACTTTAAAATTCTCCATAGGCAAAGCTTTTAACGCCTTTACAGGTGACTAGTTTAGAGTTACACAGGAAGTCTGGCACTAGAATTATTGCTCTCACTCTGACGTTTGTGACGATGCCTAACAAGTGTGGTGCAATTTCCATATATTCCACATTTCCACATACATATGCGTGCGTTCACATTTTCTCATAGCGTGGGGATACTTTTACATTTTTTAACTATTTTTTTTTTTGTTGTATTACCTTTTGCTTTCACAAGGGATGAACAATATTCTATGTGACAGCATGGGCCTTGAGAGAGATATGGAGAGATCTGAGTCAGTGGTGTATTTTGGTTTTGTGCTGCCCTAGGCAAGATTAAAATTGGGCGCCCCCCCCCTCCCCCACCTATGTAACTTTGCCCCACTCCTTCTTTTTTAACGGATGTGGCTCCCTCCAAAATTGAAGGACTACAAGTCCCAGCATGAACCCCTGAGATCTCACGAGAGGGGGGGTGGGTGAGGGAGAGAGAGAGGGGGGTGGGGGAGTCGGGATGAGAGAGAGAGGGGGGATGAGAGAGAGAGAAAGGGGGGATGAGAGAGAGACAGAGAGAGAGACAAAGAGAGGGGGATGAGAGAGAGCAAGAGGGGGGTGAGAGAGAGAGAGGGGGGTGAAGAGAGAAGAGGGGTGAGAGAGAGAGGGGGTGAAGAGAGAAGAGGGGTGAGAGAGGAGGGGTGAGAGAGAGAGGGAGGGAGGGAGGGGTGAGAGAGAGTGGGGGGATGAGAGAGGGGCGGTGAGAGAGAGGGGGAATGAGAGTGAGAGAGATGGGGGTGAGAGAGGGGGTAATGAGAGACGCGGCTCTAGCAACCAGTGGCCAATAGAGTCTCAGGTGGAGTGGGGCAGCTTCTTTGCTGCCCCCCTACAAAGTGCCGCCCTAGGCCTGGGCCTTGTTGGCCTAGGCCAAAATACAGCACTGATCTGAGTTCTGTTAGACCCAAAATCTCCCTCTGGCCTCCAATTTGGTCTGATCGCCTGCTTTCCTGGCCGTTAACGTCAGGTAAACAAAGAGATGAAACCGGAAATGACAAATTCCTCATCGCCTCTGATTTCCGGGGTCACAGAGAGGGAGGAACAACATCAGTTTCTCTGTTTAGTGCAGCCATCGCCACCGGTCGCATAGCTCCTGTATTCCTCTATCAGATGGGAAAGCCGGGTAAAGGCACTGGGAGGGGGAGGGGAGACCATCTTCTGTTGCCTGCAGAAGTTGTTCAGCCATTCAAATCACTTCTACTTTACAGGGAATCGCCAGATGCAAATTTTGATACTGGGATAATGCCTGTAGCTGCAGGCATCATTTCGGGTATAACCACTTTAACCCAAGGAAGTCCATGAACACCCTACGGTCAGGAAGTGGCTAAGATGGTACCTGCAATAACCTTTATTGCCAGCTTAGTCGAGTGTTGAAAGAACATATTCCTAGGCATCCTTTGTATGTGTATGTTCCAGGCAAGAAGCTGGACACTGGCATAAGTAGATTCCATCAGTTTTTTGATTAAGTGCTTCTGAAACAGTAATCAAGCCACTGTTCAGCACAGGACAGCTAAATTCTGCACCATACGATGGCCAGCAGAGAGGAACATGCTTGTCTTAAGGGTTGCTATTTCACTCAAGCTTATCACTTATCACTTATCACTTACACCCTCTGCTCTCAGTGCAGCCAATTGTGGGAATACAAAGGGAGACATTGAGCAAGCATAATGAATTGTAATCCCAGGCATAAAGAAAATGGATGCAGATGGGGATCTCCAGAATGATTCTAGGGTATTTATAGGGACTAAATGTACATGGAATTTTAAAGAAACCCAATGAAATAATTAAGAATGGAAACTTGAAATATATAGGTCTTTTTTTTTTATTTATTTTTTTTATTTTAGTTATGCCTTAAATCCTAAGTTTAATAAACAAAAAATCAGCACAAGGGACTTGACTTACTAGTACAGTAATACCTTGGTTTGCGAGCATAATTGGTTCCGGAAGCATGCTTGTAATCCAAAGCACTCTTATATGAAAGCGAATTTCCCCTTAAGAAATAATGGAAACTCAGATGATTCGTTCCACAACCGTATATTGATATAAAAATGATTACAGCAATACAAAATACAGGATAAAGTGTGTAATATTTCCTCGTATCACCTAAAAAAAACCTGGCTGATCCTGTCAGTTTCTGCCCTCCCCCCCATAGGCTGACCACGGTATATCATGCTGCTGAGTCCTGACACCGTGGTCAGCGTACGTGTCTCTGTCATCCGCAGCCCTGCACTGTCCTCTCTGTCCTCCCCCCTCCTCCCTGCTTCTCTGTCAGGTGTCCCCCCCTCCCCTTCTAACACTGAAAAACCTTTTATTATCTTATATAATCCGCTTTGTTTCCCAATGCTAGCTGCTTCAGTCACTGTTTTTTTTTGCTGGCTTTACCCGATTTCAGAGTGCCGACCGGCTGTGACGTGACCTGCCAGCTCTCTCCTCCTGACTGATGTCAGCGGGAGAATCTCAGCTCCGCCCCCTCGGCAGCTGTCAGACGGGGAGAGGAGAGAGGCAGCGGGTCACGTGATGTCTGATCGGCGCTCTGAAATCGGGTAAAGCCAGCATTTTTTTTATAAAACTGTGACAGGAGCAGCTAGCATTGGGAAACAATGAGGATTATAGCAACATAGCAGTGTGGATTAACAACCACTTTAACATTGTGAGTGTTATTCCTTTTTTTTTTTTTACATTAAAACTACTGCTATGATATTGCTTGTATATGAAGACAGCGTTCGCAAACCAAGGCAACATCTTAAAAAAAAATCTTTGTTCGTCTTTCAAAACGCTTGTAAACTGCATTACTCGTAAACCAAGGTTTTACTGTATAATGTGCCCCTTGTGTTGCTATTTTCTGGTTTTGGTAGAAATCATCTTCTATGAATGAAAAACAGGCTATGAATGGAGGAAGGGCAGATGATTGAAAGGTCAATTATCATGCAGTAAGGCAGCACATTAATTTTGAATAAAATGACACCGCTTTGCACCCAATCCTTTTTTGTAACTCAATGCACCACAACGTGAGGCAAATCTATTTATACAGTATGTGCCTGTACCCCAAAATCAACCTGGTATCAAATCCCTCTACTACTATATAAAACCCCACAATGGGGAGGAAAATGAGGAATTGGGACTTTCTAAAACCAATAAGAGTATGAATATGAACAGTATGAAAAAAATATTATCTAAAATACATGATTTTATTGGGACAACATTCAAATAAATCCTGAAGCAACAGGGACAATGTAATACAACATAGAAAAGCTTGGAAACACAAAAGCTAAAATTGTATAAAATATAAACCCTTGACTGGAGCACCAATGTGCATAATTAGTAAACAAATATGCCATCAATAAAACCTCAACGCGTTTCACCTGCTTTCAGTCTTCCTCAGGGAGTTGGCATCAGTGGTTCCATATAATCTCTGCAATACATATGTAAATCAGTATATCTACCAGACAAAAATGTTCTATTACATGAGGCACATTTCTTGGTGCTGTAATAGTGTGTTGGGATGTCATTAAAAGTGAATGGTACTGCAATGAACCATGGTTCACTCATTACCAGAGTAACATGATTCAACATGTTTTATCCTTTAAAAATATTTGATTGCTCAATACAGAGAAATTACTTGAACAAGTAATTGTAGAATTGTTACATTGTCTGCAAAATTATAATAATGACCACATAATTTGATTTTTTACCCTGTCTCTATATTTACATATAAAACAGTCTCTGCCTGATGGCTCCAGACCTGGCAACAGCATGAAGCAGAAGGATGATCTTTTAGGAAGAGTATATGGTGGGAAGAAGGTCTGTATATAGGCAGTTTTATTATTTTTGTTAATGAGGGAAATGCTTTTTATATATATATATATATATATATATATATATATATATATATATATATATATACATAAATGAGGAAATGTTGCTGGAAATCACCTGACCCACCTCTGGTGTCCTCTTGGAGGGCGCTGGTTGACTCTGTTCTTCCCCTATACAGACTTAACCTACATGAGTAGGGGGTGCCCTCAGAAGTTTGACAAGGTGTGGGGCATCTGGCTGGGTACCTAGAGACCTTATGTCTGGGCCTGGATATTTACATCATGTGTTTTCCTTGCTTTCCTGGTGTTCTCTCTCTCTCTCTCTTTCTCTCTCTCTCTCTTTTCTGACCCTCCTTGGATCTTCCCCCGATTGCTGTCTCTTGTCTCTTCTCTTGCCTCCTGGCCCCCCTTTTCTGTTCCGTTGCCCCCTCTACCCTCGTGCTGAACGAAAAAATTCACTGGAGTTGTCCCTTATCTCTTTAACATTTGTCTCATTAACTGTTACTTTATTGTGCTCAATTGTGCCCTGTTACTCCCTCTAAAGCACTTTATACCGCTGTATGCCTTGCGTTGTCCCATTGTACACTGTGAGATTTTTACTACCCTGTATTTACGCTTGTGTGGTTATTTGACTTTTTTTTAACTGCATAAAAATAAAAAGGTTTGTTTAAAAAAAAAAAAAGAGGAAATGTTTACCCTTTTGTAGGAACCATCTGGATTCAGTACCAATAATCTGAAATACATGCAGCCTGAGAAGGAGCCTCCACAACATTACCTGACTAACTACAACCAAAGGTACTTTTCAGTCAACCTTCAGAATTTAACATCAATGACTAAAAAGACTTCTGATGCAAATAAAGCGAGTATAGCACAACGTGGCTAAATTTGGCATGTAACGATTTCCATGTAGCAGAAGCATTAGTGCTCCTGGCAAGAGACTTATCACACTGATAACCTCAGCTCCTCTAAACGCTGAGCTCCTCTAAACGCTGAATTGCAATACCTAGACCTTGCCAGTTGAGAGCAGGCAACACTTTTATGCATGTTTAGAAATTAGAGCCTTGGGGGGTGTGGTTTCCACTTACATGGCTGGACGCAGTTAGGCCCCTTTCACACATGCATCAGTTCATCAGTTCAGTCACGTCAAAATGGATGAAGTATTCATTAGCTTTTCATCCGTGGTCATCATCATAAGTTTTTTTTTTTTTTAATCCAATACCAGTGCAAAAACGGATGAAAAACTGACCATTTGTCAGTTTACATCCGTTTTTTGTCCGATCCATTTTTTTTTTTCATGGAAGAAAACAACTGGATTTTTGTCTTACTGTAAATTCCTTTTCTCTGATGTTCATTGATGGACGCCGCTCCATATCTTTTTGACCCTCGGGTTTATGCTGCCCCTTACAGGAGTAGGAAACTAAGCGGAAAAAAGTTTGACTATGCCTATTGTGCAGTCCCAGGGGGTATACTCCCACTTCCTGCTATAGGTCTTCAGTTTTGTAACAAGCAGTGTCAGAATAACATATGACCCAACTCAATAGAGGGGTGGGTGCTGTTTCCATCAATCAACATCAGAGGAAAGGATTTCACAGTAAAACAAAAATCAAGTTTTCGCTTATTGACGGACACAGCTCCATATTTTCCTGACCCTTGGGACGTACCAAAGCAGTGTCAACATGAGGGGTGGGAAGAACACAGCAATAAACATACTTCCCAAAAGCTAAACATAGCCAACCAGGGAAAACAGGAGCTCAACCAGGAAATAACTGGAGCTCATCTGACAAAAAAAATACACCCTCAAGGAGGACTAATCCTCTTCAACAGCGGCCTGCCTTGGAAACCTGCACCACTCACTCCTGAATCCTGATGAAGGACCAAGAGGCACTAAACGACCTCATAGAATGCGCCTTAACATGGCTTTAATAGGTGTACCATGTCTGCAGTCTCTCAGACTGTCTCCTGTACCATGTCTGCAGTCTCCCAGACTGTCTCCTGTACCATGTCTGCAGTCTCTCAGACTGTCTCCTGTACCATGTCTGCAGTCTCCCA
Organism: Pelophylax lessonae; assembly: GCF_965119305.1. NCBI lineage: Eukaryota > Metazoa > Chordata > Amphibia > Anura > Ranidae > Pelophylax > Pelophylax lessonae. The sequence continues at coordinate 72,754,787 of NC_138777.1, forward strand.
GACTGTCTCCTGTACCATGTCTGCAGTCTCCCAGACTGTCTCCTGTACCATGTCTGCAGTCTCCCAGACTGTCTCCTGTACCATGTCTGCAGTCTCCCAGACTGTCTCCTGTACCATGTCTGCAGTCTCCCAGACTGTCTCCTGTACCATGTCTGCAGTCTCTACGACTGTCTCCTGTACCATGTCTGCAGTCTCTACGACTGTCTCCTGTACCATGTCTGCAGTCTCTACGACTGTCTCCTGTACCATGTCTGCAGTCTCTACGACTGTCTCCTGTACCATGTCTGCAGTCTCTACGACTGTCTCCTGTACCATGTCTGCAGTCTCTCTGACTGTCTCCAGTACCATATCTGCAGTCTCTCTGACTGTCTCCTGTACCATGTCTGCAGTCTCTACGACTGTCTCCAGTACCATGTCTGCAGTCTCTCTGACTGTCTCCTGTACCATGTCTGCAGTCTCTCTGACTGTCTCCTGTACCATGTCTGCAGTCTCTCTGACTGTCTCCTGTACCATGTCTGCAGTCTCTCTGACTGTCTCATGTACCATGTCTGCAGTCTCTCTGTCTCATGTACCATGTCTGCAGTCTCTGACTGTCTGCTGTACTATGTCTGCAAGTTCTGACTGTCTCCTGTACCATGTCTGCACTCTCTCTGACTGTCTCCTGTACCATGTCTGCAGTCTCTCTGACTGTCTCCTGTACCATGTCTGCAGTCTCTTTGACTGTCTCCTGTACCATGTCTGCAGTCTCTGTCTCCCGTACCATGTCTGTATCTCTCTGACTGTCTCCTGTATCATGTCTGCAGTCTCTACGACTGTCTCCTGTACCATGTCTGCAGTCTCTGGCCCTCTCTTGTACCATGTCTGCAGTCTCTCTGACTGTCTCCTGTACCATGTCTGCAGTCTCTCTGACTGTCTCATGTACCATGTCTGCAGTCTCTCTGTCTCATGTACCATGTCTGCAGTCTCTGACTGTCTGCTGTACTATGTCTGCAAGTTCTGACTGTCTCCTGTACCATGTCTGCACTCTCTCTGACTGTCTCCTGTACCATGTCTGCAGTCTCTCTGACTGTCTCCTGTACCATGTCTGCAGTCTCTTTGACTGTCTCCTGTACCATGTCTGCAGTCTCTGTCTCCCGTACCATGTCTGTATCTCTCTGACTGTCTCCTGTATCATGTCTGCAGTCTCTACGACTGTCTCCTGTACCATGTCTGCAGTCTCTGGCCCTCTCTTGTACCATGTCTGCAGTCTCTACGACTGTCTCCTGTACCATGTCTGCAGTCTCTACGACTGTCTCCTGTACCATGTCTGCAGTCTCTACGACTGTCTCCTGTACCATGTCTGCAGTCTCTACGACTGTCTCCTGTACCATGTCTGCAGTCTCTCCGACTGTCTCCAGTACCATGTCTGCAGTCTCTCTGACTGTCTCCTGTACCATGTCTGCAGTCTCTCTGACTGTCTCCTGTACCATGTCTGCAGTCTCTCTGTCTCATGTACCATGTCTGCAGTCTCTGACTGTCTGCTGTACTATGTCTGCAAGCTCTGACTGTCTCCTGTACCATGTCTGCAGTCTCTCTGACTGTCTCCTGTACCATGTCTGCAGTCTCTCTGACTGTCTCCTGTACCATGTCTGCAGTCTCTCTGACTGTCTCCTGTACCATGTCTGCAGTCTCTCTGACTGTCTCCTGTACCATGTCTGCAGTCTCTGGCCCTCTCTTGTACCATGTCTGCAGTCTCTGACCCTCTCCTGTACCATGTCTGCAGTCTCTGACCCTCTCCTGTACCATGTCTGCAGTCTCTGACCCTCTCCTGTACCATGTCTGCAGTTTCTGACCCTCTCCTGTACCATGTCTGCAGTCTCTGACCTTCTCCTGTACTATGTATGATCTTAATAAAATATGATAATTTATGAGGGCGTGTTTAGAGGCGGAATTAGGGTCAGGGCAGGGTAATGGCAACTGGTGGCGAGTAACTCTTAAGGCCTGGCTAGTAGCCCAGGATTTGAAATTTTGAGCCCTGTGATATAATACTGTATATGGGAGACACACAACTCCTTAACAGAAGCAATGAAACTAAAAAATATGTTTGGGAAATATTCTGGATATAAAAAAAAATCAGCAGAAATCTGTTTTAATACCATTTAGACACGATATACAGATGAATAAGGAACAATTTCCCTTGTTGAGGATAGTGAGATCTTTCAAATATTTGGATATTCAGATTACGTTGAATCCAGAGGAAGCATTGGCAATGAATGTAAATTCCTTAACCACTTGCCGACTGGTCACGTTGACTGTACTGTGGCAAAGTGGCTCGATATCGTCCAGCGACGTCTACGTCGCTGGACTCCTCCCCGGAGGCTCGCTCCCGCTGTTTTCAGTCACAGCGGGAGTTGGGCCAGGGGAGGAGCAGTGGTAATCACCGCCGCTCTTCCCCGATCGTCGGGGATCGAGTGTGGAAACCGTGTGGAAATAGCTGAACCTGCGATCTGTGCCTGTGTCACTCAGTCCCCTCCCCCCCACACACGTTAGTAAGCACCAGGCATACATTAACCCCTCCCTCTCCAATAAAGTTAACCCCTTCCCTGTCAGTGTCATTTTTACAGTAACAGTGCATATTTATAGCACTGATTACTGTAGTAATGTCACTGGTACCCCCAAAAGTGTCAAAAATGTCAGTCAAGGGTCCGATCTGTCCGCCGCAAAAAAAAAAAATCGCAGATCGCCATTACTAGTTAAAAAAAAAAAAAACAATAAAAATTACATAAATTTCCCGTAGTTAGTAGCTGCGATAACTTTTGCGCAAACCAATCAAAACACGCTTATTGCGTTTTGTTTTACCAAAAATATGTAGCAGAAAACAAATTGGCCTAAAATGTTAAAAAATTTTGATTTTTACATTTTTTTTTTGGGGGGGGATTTCATATAAAAAAATGTGAAATATATTGTTATTTTTTCAAAATTGTCGCTCTTTTTTGTTTATAGCGCAAAAAGTAAAAAATCGCACAGGTGATCAAATACCACCAAAAGAAAGCTCTATTTGTGGGGGAAAAAAAGGACAAATTTAATTTGGGCACAGCATCGCACGACCGCGCAATTGTCCGTTAAAGTAACGCAGCGCCGAATCGTAAAATATGGCGTAGTCAGGAATGGGGTAAAATTTTCCGGTCTTAAAGCGGTTAAAAATACACTCATTGAGAATTTTTTTGTCAAAGACATGTAGTTAAATACATTTTGGCCTAAATATATGACAAAAATTGAATATATTGGATATTTTTCAACTGTCAAAGTAGAAAAATATTGTTATTTTTTCAAAATTGACGCTTTTTTTAATTAATATCGCAAAAAATGAAAATCGCATAAGTGATAAAATACCACCAAATGAAAGCTCTGTTTGTGGGAAAAAAAGACGTAAATTTTGTTTGGGTACTGCATTGCATGACCGCGCAATTGTCATTTAAAGTTGCACAGTGCTGAATCGCAAAAAGTGGCCTGGACGTAGGACAGCAAAATCCTCCGGTGGTAAAGTGGTTAATGGAACAAATTAAATGCAAGTTGAGAATATGGTCAAAGTTACAACTTTCAGTGGCAGGAAGAATACATTTAATCAAGACCGTAGTGTTACCCAAATGCTTATATGTATTCTCACATTCTTCAGTAGTCATACCAAAATCTATATTTAAAAGGTTACTCGCAATTAATAAAATTTACATGGACTAATGGTAGATCCAAACTTAAAATAACATTACAACGATCGAAAACTGAAGCAGGGATGGCACTTCCAGATATATACTGTATTTATATTAACTGGCAGGGCAGTTTAACCTCCCTGGCGGTATGATTATGTCAGGAATTACATACCAAAAGCGGTACAATTGTTTTCATGGAAATTTGGCGTTATGTATTATAGGCCTACAATTCTTAGTAATTACTGACTTAAACCTGACCAAAACAAGACTCTAGTAGACATCCCAGATGTGATAAATTTGAAACACAAACGCGTGAATTATAATCGAATCAATAATATTATTTTATTATTTAATATATAATATATATAATAAAATTATATTACTGATTAGATTATAATTCATGCATTATATATTATATATAGATATATGTGTGTGCGTGTATATATATATAATATATAACGCATGAATTATAATTGAATCAATAATATAATTTTATATATATATATATATATATATATATATATATATATATGTGTGTGTGTGTGTGTGCATATATATATATATATATATGCATATATATATATATATATATATATATGTATATATATATATATATATATATATATATATATATATATATATATGTATATATATATATATATATATATATGTATATATATATATATATATATATATATATATATAATGTGTTTTGTGCAACGGAACGGAACTAGGAAGTGATCAGACCGACGGAGGACGGAGGAGCGGCGGGACTCTCGGCTGGCGATCACAGCAATGAGAGATCATCGCTGGATCGCCAGGACAGGGTAAGAGAACACCACTGCGCTCTCTGCACATCCACCCCGAGCGTGACTCGGGGTTACCGATCCTGCAATGAAAACTCCACCCCGAGTCACGCTCGGGATTACCGCCTAGGTGGTTAAACAGCTACAGACATGGATAAGACAGGAAAGAGCAGGAGGAGTGAAAAAATACCTATTGCAAATACTCCAGGTAAAGGATTTAGTGGTAGGATTGGAGGCACAGTCAGCGAGGCTATCTATAATTAAGATTCCCATGTTTACAATGGCACAAGTGGTGTGGAAAGAAGCTAAGCGAATAGTGGGGTTTAGAGAGATCCCCCAGGAAGTTCCCATCTAGAATAACCCAGCATTTGAAAAGCCGGTAGGAAATCCAGATGGAAACTTCTGGAAACAAAGGTGTGATTGCACTAGAGCAGGTGTATGAACATGGAACTATGCAAACATTTGAATATCTGATCAACCACTTGCCTACAGTGCACTTTCACCCCTTTCCTGCCCAGACTGATTTTCAGCTTTCAGCGCTCTCACACTTTGAATGACAATTACTCAGTCATGCAACACTGTACCCATAAAAAATTTGTGTCCTTTTTTTCACACAAATAGAGCTTTCTTTTGATGGCATTTAATCACTACTGGGTTTTTTATTTTTTGTGCTATAAATAAAAAAAGACTGAAAATATTGTGAAAAAACGCATTTTTCTTTGTTTCTGTCATAAAATTTAGCAAACGAGTAATTTTTCTTCACAAATTTTGGCCAAAATTTATACTGCTACTTATCTTTGGTAAAAATAACCCAAATAAGTGTATATTATTTGGTCTTTGTGAAAGTTATAGAGTCCACAAGTTATGGTGCTAATCATTGAAAATTGATCACACTTGACCACACCTGATGTACTGAAGGCCTATCTCATTTCTTGAGACACTAAAAAATCAGGAAAGTACAAATACCCCCCAAATTACCCCTTTTTGGAAAGTAAACATTCCAAGGTATTTAATAAGGGGCATGGTGAGTTTTTTGAAGTTGTAATTTTTTCCCACAACTCTTTGCAAAATGAAGATATTTTTTTTTTTTTTTTTTTTACAAATTGACGTATTAACAGGTTATTTCTCTCACACAGCATATGTATACTTGCAACTACACCCCAAAACACATTCTACTACTCCTCCTGAGTATGGCAATACCACATGTGTGAGACTTTTTCACAGCCTGGCCACATACAGAGGCCTAACATCCAAGTAGCACCGTCCGGCATTCTAGGAGCACAAATTACACATATAATTTCCTGACAACCTATCGCACTTTTGAAGGCCCTGGAGCACCAGGACAATGGAAACCCCCATAAAATGACCCCATTTTGGAAAGCAAACAGCCCAACGTATAATTTTTGAGGCATAATGAGTCTTTTGAATACGTCATTTTTTTCCACAAGTTTTTGGAAAATGTGGAAAGAAAATGAAAACACATTTTTTTTTACACAAAGCTGCTCATTTAGGCAATATTTCTAACACATAGCATGTACATAGCAAAAATTGAACCCCAAAATACATTCTGCTATTCCTCCTGAGTATGGCGATACCACATGTGTAACACTTTTTCACAGCCTGGCCACATACATAGGCCTAACATCCAAGTAGCACTTTTCACAAAGTTGTCCATTTATCCACTTTAAGACTGGGCCTATTTTTGACACTTGGTGTTTACAAGCTAAAATCATTTTTTTTGCTAGAAAGCTACTTAGAACCCCCAAACATTATATATTTTTTTTAGCAGAGACCCTAGAGAATAAAATGGAGATCATTGCAATATTTTTTATCACACCATATTTGCGCAGCAGTCTTCCAAATGCAATTTTTTTGAAAAAAAAATTTACTTTTTTTAACTAAAAAATAAGAAAACAGTAAATTTAGCCCAATTTTTTTCCATAATGTGAAAGATAATGTTACGCCGAGTAATTAGATACCCAACATGTCATGCTTCAAAATTGCACATGCTCACAGAATGGCGCCAAACATTGGTACTTAAAAATCCCCATAGGCAACATTTTAAAAATTTCTGCAGGTTACCAGCTTAGAGTTACAGAGGAGGTCTAGGGCTCAAATTATTATTCTCACTGTAATAATCGCAGAGATACCTCACATGTATGGTTTGAACACCGTTTACATATGTGGGCGGGACTTGCGTATGCGTTTGCTTCTGCGCGCGAGCTAACGGGGACAGGGCGCTTTAATTTTTTTTTTCCTATTTATTTTATTTATTATTTTTTTATTTTTACACAGTTTAAAAAAAAAATGTTTTGATCATTTTTATTCCTATTACAAGGAATGTAAACATCCCTTGTAATAGAAATAGGCATGACAGGTCCTCTTTATTGTGAGATCTGGGGTCAAAAAGACCTCACACCTCACAACTACACTAAAAAAGAAAAAAAAAAAGTTTCACATGTGAACGTTATGGGTGTCAATTTCTGGGCACTGATGAGGTGACTGTTGGGTGACAGGTGCAATTGGGGGGGGGGCTGAGGACTGTGTGGGGACATTTATTGGTGTGATTTTACTTTGACAGGTACACAGAGCAGTAACTCACTATTTCTAGCTCTGCTCTCCTCACACTGGAAACTGTGTGAGGGGAGAAGAGCTAGTAACAGTGAGTTACTGCTCTGTGTTTACCATTTGTGATCGGCTGTGAATGGATTCACAGCCGATCACTTAGTAAACAGTCACTGTCAGTGACTGTTTACTACTGCCGGTGACAGCTGTGTTCCTACGGAACACAGTGCCACCGACATGACCGCGCTGCGCGCTCCCGATCGCGCATGCGCGGTCATCTTCCGGGCTCCGCTATTGTGATCGGCTGTGTCATTGGAACACAGCCGATCACGTGGGAAACAGCCATGCCCATTGGCTGTTTCCCCCCTGCCGGTGACGGGGGGTGTCCCGGGGACACCCCGACACCGGCAGTGCAGTGCGGCACGCACACGATCGCGCGCCTGCCCTGCTTTTCTGGGATCACATCATATGACGTCTTCCCAGAACAATGGTCGCACCGTCCCGCTGTCAATTGACGGCGGGCGGGCGGGCGGGCGGCAAGTGGTTAAGCATGAAATAGCGCATGAAAACTTTTATAAATATTTAAAGAGGAAGTAAACCCTCCTCTGACACTTTTACCTATAGGTAAGCCTATGATAAGGCTTACCTATAGGTACTGTAAATATCTCCTAAACATGTACCGTTTAGGAGATATTTACCTTACATGCAGCCAGTGACGTCACTGGCTCATGCGCTCTGAGGGAACGGCCGATGGTGCCGTTTCTTCAGAGCCCCGTGCCGTGACTGTCGGCTCCCGCGCGTGCGAGGGAGTGACGTCACCGCAGCTCCGGCCAATCAGATGGCCGGATGCCGCGATCCCAGAAGACGGGCGACTGGATATGTCTCCCGTCATACAGGTGAGCGGGCGGCACGGCGGGGGCTCGTTCTAAGGTAAGTATTTCATAATGAGCTAGTATGCGATGCATACTAGCTCATTATGTGTTTCTCTTACAGGTTTCAAAAAAAAAAAAAAAAAAAGTTGTATGGGTTTACAACCTCTTTAAAATTAGGACATGCCTTGCAGGCGCAATTTGGCAAGCAATATTAAAATACCAAAATACCCTCTAATAGGAATTCTGAAGTCACAGGGGCCGAAGGAACTGATATCAATATTGTACTCATTCCTATTACAAGCTAAAATAGGCAGAGAACCAAAGTAAGAGATAAATGACAGATAAGAAATGGGAGGAAACATGCTTCTCGCATTTGGTTGTATCGCCAATAGATAATAATAAGAGGACACAATTGTATGTAATACACCAGATATATCTTAGCCCTATTAGACTATATAAAATCAGTAGAAGGCCAACATCAGTTTGCGATATCATCAAGATGAAGCAGAATTCTGCCACTTGATTTGGTCATGTAGAGAGTTAATGGGATATTGGAGCCAGGTAATAAACCATCTGAAATTATTAAAAGACCAGTGCCTTGTACCCCTGAAGTATGTTTGCTGGGGGTGTTGAGTGATGAAGTATAGTCAGGGTATGTAAAGATCTTTTTGCAAAAAACACTTTTGAGGCTCAAAATAAAATTGCTAAGAGATGGATGCAAGTTGTAACTCCTTCTACCAGAGAATGGATAATTGCAGTTAATCATATCATAGCATATGAAAGTTATATATGAAAGTAGGGGAAACCTACAGAAATATCAGAAAATTTGGAGTAAATGGTGTAGTATGGAAGGGACTAGTGAGTGATAGTGTACATGAATAGAATGATCAACTTAGAAAACTGTAAATGTAATTTGTTTTTGATTTGCAATAAAAATGGGATTTTTGAATTACCGTAAAATCCATTCCTCTGATGTTTATTGAACGACACAGCACTTCATCTTTTTGACCATAGGGTTATATTGCCCCCTACAGGAGTAGGACACTAGGCAGAAAAAAAGCTTGAGCACACCTATGGGGCAGTCCCTGGATGTATACTCCCACTTCCTGCTATAGGTCTTCAGTTTTGTAACAAGCAATGTCAGAAGAAACAAACCCAACTCCATAGAGGGGCGGGTGATGTGTCCGACATTGAACATCTGAGAAATGGATTAAGTCCCATTTTCTCTTTCGTTCATTGACGGGCAGAGCACTTCATCTTCTTGACCGTAGGGATGTCCCAAAGCTGTGTCAAACATGAGGGGTGGGAACAGCAGGACAAAACAACTTCCCCAAGGCTAAACCTAGCCAACCAGGTAATTTGGAGCTCAAATGTCAACAACTGGAGCTCACCTGAAAAAAACGCCCTCAAAGAGGACAAGTCCTCTAAACAGCAGCCTGCTTTGCGGCCAAAGGAAGCATCTGCAGATGCCAACACATCCACTATAAAACTTTGTGAATGTGTGTAGTAAGGAGCACTATTACCTACACCCCTAAACCAGCTTCCTCCTGCATTGGGCTAAGGTCACAAGCTCCTAAAAAGAAGGGTGAAGGGGAAAAGAAGGGTGAAGGGGAAACCGAGGGGGGAAATTAACTTAGAAGCCCCTTATATTATAATGGGAAAGGAAATATTTTTAAAACCTCTGGATATTGAAGAGTATACCCTCCCGGGACTTGGAGTTGTTACAACGGTTATTTGGTCAGTTTCTTCTACACTTGTCTCCCAGACAAAGTCCTTTTACCATATTCATGTGAAATTCATTATTTACACCATCCCAGTGAAAAGGATTACTGCTTCCCATAGTCTCTGTCCAGCCCGCTAAATTTGAAACCCAAGGGTTAATGTAGTAATAATTTGTTGATGACACTCTGCCTACATAATCCTTACAATTTTCTCCATAAATTGGAGGTGCATATTTGCTACTTTGGGAGCCCATTTTCAACCAAGCCTTAAACACTCTAAGGATGCGGGGAAGCCACAGTACCAAATAGCCTCTCCTTTTGCTATCCCTATGTGACTGTGTGCCTCAAAGACCTGCTTCTCCCTGGGATTGGCTGTACAAATTTCTCTTTTACAGAGACATCCGACAATCCGGTCAACCACAAGAGTGCAGTGTCGGAGCACACATTCTCATATAATTCTTATACATACTGTACATAATATGTCTTATAACTTTAAGCATGCAGAATATAATACAGCTTATGTGCACATAGTGTGAGTCACCCAGCCATCAAAACCTGCCGTGTTCCAACATGGCTTCTACGCAGCTCCTGCAAAACTTGTATGCAGAGCGCAACCGGATCTGTACCAACAGATCTTTTATATCTGTCCCATTAAAACAATTGTATGGCCAGTGGTTCTTTTAATGCAAAAAAATGTGCCAAAAATAGAGTACAGTCCACTCACCTTAGATGATCTTGTATCCCACCGCACTGACATCAAGCTTGTTGGGGACTTCAGAACCAAATGGCTGGTGCGACTCCCTACGAGGCCTCGGGAACACACAGAGATGTCTGACATGAGGGTAGAGTCAAAGCACATTCGTTTATTTCAGGAAATGTCCTGAGCATATATACAATTTGAAACTGAGAGATTAATTTCACAATAAGGGGCTTGGTTTCAGTATGACTCAATCACATGGTACTTTTTGGCATACTACACAAATTAGACCATTCTCATAACAGACATACTAATCAAGATATTCAGACAAATCTGAACAAACAAGATGTTATGAATAAGAATCAAGGATCGCTGCATGAAAAATAGAGAGGAATATACAGCATGAAATCAGCATTAACCCTTCAATCCGTGGTGACAACTGTCCAGTACAGGGGAAGAAAACGTAATTTTTGTAAAATCTTACCTGTAAAATTCCTTTCTCTGAGTCCTCCGACAGTCGCCGCCTCTTCATATTCGTCACATATGGGGTATTAGACTTTGCTCCGAAGGAGTAGCTAGGCAACAGAATATGTTAACAATAAAGCTTTAACATATCCCACCCTCAAGGGGTGGTCCCCTCAGTCAATACCCTCCTACTTCCTGCAACCATATCTCAGTTTTAGTGGAATAGCAGTAGAGTATACATTCAAACCCCAAAAGAGGGGCGGGGGCGGCGACTGTCGGAGGACTCAGAGAAAGGAATTTTACAGGTAAGATTTTACAAAAATTCCGTTTTCTCTTACGTCCTCCGACAGTCGCCGCCTCTTCATATTCGTCACATATGGGGACGTCCCAAAGCAGTGCAAACATGAGGGGTGGGAAACGCATCCGCGCCGAAAGGCAACGCAGTCTCCACATCAAAGAAAGGAACCTTACCAAAGGAAGGAAACCAGCTGGGCAACAGCAAAAATAAGTGCTCAACAGGAGCAACAACCTAGGAAAAGACAAAAAAACCAGGGGATACAAAAGATATCCCAACAGCCAGGAGTCCCCAACAAGGGACCCTAGGGAACAGCTGCACTAAGAACCTTGCGGCCAAAGGAAGCATCCGCCGATGCCTGAACATCTACTTTGTAGAATTTTGTGAAAGTGTGCACAGTCGACCAAGTCGCCGCCTTACACACCTGGGCTACAGAAGCCCCATGACGGCAGGCCCAAGACGTACTCAGTGATCTAGTAGAGTGCGCCTTCACAGGCACAGGGGGAACCTTCCCCTGCAAGGCATAGGCCTGTTCAATGGTCTGCCTGATCCATTTGGCGATGGTAGAGGCCGAAGCCGCCATGCCCTTCCGAGGACCCTCTGGAAGAACAAACAAGGAGTCCGTCTTTCGAAAAGACTCAGTCGATTTAAGGTAAACCCTAATCGCCCGAACAACATCCAGAGAGTGCAATCTCACCTCCTTTGGATGTTTAGGCTTCGTGCACAACGAAGGCAAAACAATATCCTCGTTAAGATGGAATTCCGAAACTCGTTTCGGCAGAAAAGAAGGATTAGGTCGCAAGACCACCTTATCCAAATGAACAACCAGGTACGGAGACTTGCAGGACAAAGCCGCCAGTTCCGACACTCTGCGAGCCGAAGTGATCGCCACCAAAAAGGCGACCTTTTTGGACAACAGAGACAACGAGATCTCCCTGATCTGTTCAAAAGGAGCACGTTGTAACACAGATAGAACTAGATTCAAGTCCCAGGGGGGCAAAGGATCCCTCCTAGGAGGAACCAGATGCCGCACACCCTGAATAAAAGTGCCAACCAAGGAGTTGGAAGCCACGGGACGTTGAAACAGAACGGCCAGCGCAGACACCTGACCCTTTATCGTGGCCAGCGCCAAACGCTGATCGACACCCGTCTGAAGGAAAGACAGCACACGGGAAACCGAGTACGTGCGGGGTGAAAACCCCCTGGACTCACACCAGGCAAAATAGGCCTTCCAAGTACGGTAATAAACCTTTCCCGAGGAAGACTTCCTCGCGTTGATCAAGGTATGAACGACCTCTGGAGAGAGACCCTTCTCCTTCAGGACCTCGGTCTCAACAGCCAGGCCGTCAAAGCCAGCGACTGTAAAGCAGGATGGTAAATCGGTCCTTGAGACAGTAGATCGTCTCGAAGAGGCAGACGCCAGGGGGCGTCGACCGCCAGATTCACGAGGTCTGCGTACCAGGACCGGCGAGGCCAGTCCGGTGCCACAAGAATCACCGTGCTGCGTTCCGAGTGTAACCTGCGAAGGAACCTGGACAGCAACTGAATCGGTGGAAAAGCGTACATCAGCCTGTACTGATGCCACGGGGCCACTAACGCGTCCGACGCGTCTGCCCGAGGGTCGCGCGTCCTTGCCACGAACCTCTTCACCTTGTAGTTGAGGCGAGACGCGAACAGGTCCACATCTGGAAGACCCCACTTCGCGCACAACATCTGGAAGACAGCCGGATGGAGAGACCATTCCCCCTGATCCAGGGTCTGGCGACTCAGATAGTCCGCCTGCCAGTTCTCCACTCCCGGAATGTGAACCGCCGTTATCGCCGGGACATGAGTCTCGGCCCAAGACAGAATGTCGGCCACTTCTCGAGCCGCTCGGGCACTCCTGGTGCCCCCTTGGTGGTTGATGTAGGCCACCGCCGTGGCATTGTCCGTCTGCACCCGAACCGGGCAGCTCTGCAGCCGGTCCGTCCAGCGATGAAGACAGAGCCTTATTGCACGTAATTCCAGAATGTTGATCGGGAGGGAAGACTCCCCCTCCGACCAGGTCCCCTGGGCGGACAGAACGCCCAGAACACCACCCCAGCCCGACAGGCTGGCATCCGTAGTGATTATCGTCCACGAGATCGGACGAAACGACTTGCCCCCGGACACCACGGGGACTGTAGCCACCACAGAAGGTTTTCCCTGGTGCGATGACTCAACGAGATCTGAAGATCCAGAGATTGAGGTCGCCCGTCCCACTTGGACAGGATCTCCGCCTGGAGACCCCGCGTGTGAAACTGAGCGAAAGGAATCGCCTCGAAGGCCGAGACCATCAATCCCAGACATCTCATACACGTCCGCAGAGACGAGTGTGGAACGTCCCTGAGGGACCTGACTTCCTCCTGAAGAGTCCTGAGTTTGTCTTCCGGCAGGAAGACCTTCGCCTGCACCGAGTCCAGTATCATTCCCAGATAGGGAAGACGAACCGACGGACTCAGTGTCGACTTTGGAACATTTATCGTCCAACCGAACTCCTGCAGAGTTTGCATTGTGACAGACAGGTCCTTCTCCAGACCCTGACTGGTCGCAGACCGAATCAGAATGTCGTCCAGATACCCCAGGACAGAAATGCCCTGGGCCCTCAATAATGCCAGAACCGGTGCAAGCACCTTGGTGAAGACCCGCGGAGCCGAGGCGAGCCCAAAGGGCAACGCCACGAACTGGTAGTGATCCTCCGCAATGGCAAATCGAAGGTATCTCTGATGCCCCTCGAATATGGGGATGTGAAGGTACGCATCCTTCAAATCGATGGAGGCCATGAATTCCCCCGGAACCAGGGCAGCCACCACCGAGCGCAGGGATTCCATGCGGAACTTGCGAACCCGCACAGAGCGGTTCAGAGCCTTCAAGTCCAGAATCGGACGAACCTTGCCCTCCTTCCTGGGCACGGTGAACAGATTGGAATAAAACCCCCGAAATCTGTCCCGATGAGACACCGGAACCACCACACCCTGAGCCCTCAGGTCCCGCACCGCCAGGTGCAGATCCCGCAGGCGCTCTGGAGACAGTTGTAGATTTGAGGGAAAAAATCTGCTCTCCGGCCGAGAGAGAAACTCGATCTTGTAACCAGATCGAACGATTTCCAGAACCCACCTGTCCCACACACGGGCCAACCAGGGCTGAAGAAAACCGAGCAAGCGTCCCCCCACCCCAAAACTGGGTGAGGGCGCCCCTTCAGGCCGAACTGTTATGGGCCGCAGGTCCGGATTGGCCGGACTTCTGTTTCCCAGACCAGGGCTTCTTCTGAGAGCCTTGGCCTTTGAACGGTTTGCCCTTGTAGTGCGGCTGAAAGGCACGAAAGGACCCCTGAGGGGGCCGAAAATTCGCATGCTTCTTCCCAGAAGCCCCCTTAGCCTTGGGGAAATGGGGCAAGAGAGTGCTCTTACCCCCGGTGATCCCCTTAATCAATACATCCAGGGACTCCCCAAAAAGGCGAGACCCATCATAAGGCAGATTGGCTAAGGTTTTACGTGAAGATTGGTCCACCGACCAACATTTCAACCAAACCAGGCGGCGAGACAACACCGCCACGCTGTGCACACGTGCAGCCAACGGAATCAGGTCCAGGTCCGCATCACACAGATACATGACACCCTGGTGGATCTGATCCACCATATCCAGGGTCGCCGCCGAGGCCGAATCGGCCACTAGGACGCGCCTAAGCATCTGCGTCCAACTTGCGATCGCCTGGGCCGCCATGAGAGAAGCAAACAGAGCCTTAAGCATAGAACCCGTAACAGAATAAGTATGACGGGCAAGAGACTCCAGTCTCCTATCCGTGGCATCACGGAAAACAGGGGAACCCTCTGCAGGAATCGCAGTGGCTTTGTTCAAAACCGCAATTGCATGATCCACTGGCGGAGGCACACACCACCGTTCATCAGTGGCAGGCGAGAAAGGATAACGCAGCTTGAATTTACTTGGTACCGCAAAAGGTTTGCGCAGATCGCGCCATTGATCCTTAACAGCGCGCTGAAAATCAGCATTGCAGGGAAAAACCTGCGGCGTCCTGCGTTTTCTCTGCGTCCCATAAGCCGCCAAGGCAGCGGGGGGACACACTTCGTCCTGCAAACGCAGCGTTTGCTTAATGGAAGCAATCAACTCATCCATGATTGCAAGCTCTTCAGGCGAGCCAGGGGGAGAATTATCGACCCCCTCAACTTCAGCCTCCACCTCAGACCCCACTAGATCAAGAGAGGAGCGGGACCCCGATAAGGGGGTCCCTGCCAGAACAGCCCCATCACCTTCACCCTCAGAATCAGAGGACAGAGCAACTCTGGGCCGTTTTGTAGATTGAGCAGCCACCAGCATTTGCACCTGGGCAGCAAGGCCAGCCACAATAGTGGCTAAATCCCCCCCTGGGGGGGAAACAGCGGTCCCCTGGCTTTCCACCAATACTGTGGGAAACTTGCCCTCCTGAGAATCCATTGCCCCTGTATGCCAGACAACCAAGGGTTAACTGCCCCCTTTCAGCAAGCGCGGCAAGCGCAGCCCACCGCACCACACTCAGGCACAATGAGACCCCCACAGGGAATATACAGACTGAATACAGGCAATGGAAAACAGGAATAGAAGGATAAAACCTGAGGAGACCCCGCTGCTGCTGCTGCCTCGATCGGTGTTCCAGGAAAGAGGAAGTGATGCTGCCAGGGCGCTCTATGTAAGCCTATGGAGGCTACAAGAAAATGGCCGCCGTGCATGTAAACCATGCGGCCGGAGCGGGCGCCGGTAAAATGGCGTCGTTTGGCGCCGAAATCGCCGCTCCACAGTGCATAAAATTTTATCCCATTATATGGATACATGTTAGATCGCCGCAGCGATCGCTGTATATGCCCCAACATGCCATTAAAAACATGCCCCACAGCACACAGCTTCCCACACTGCCCAGGCTGACACACACAGTGTCACACAGCTCCCCCCCCCCCTTGCAGCCCACAGCATGCAGCCGAGAGATAGGGAGACAAGCAGTGTGAATAAAGGCAGGTTACACAGTCCCAGACTGAGACCCCCCCCAGACAGACAGGTCCCCACATAGATACACTTACCTCACATGGCGTGGGGAACCCGCACAGGCGAACAAGCCGCTGCACATGAGGCAGGGAGAGTCGCAATTCAAGACGCACACAATGGCGGTTAAGAAACCGCACAGCGTCCGGTGAGGTAGCCACCTCACCAATCATCCCTGCACCGAACAGGGATGGGTCGTTCACTGTGCCAGGAGCGTTACCTGGCTGAACGCTCGATGGCAGACTGGGAAGCCACTGACCCACGACCTGCGATCAGGGGGATCAGCCCGAGACCCAGTCCGCATGATCCTCTTCGTCCGAAGAACTAACTAATGCTGACAAAAATAACAGCTAAGTAAAGGTAGAGAGAAAACTCAAACAAAATATTAAAAGGAAGAAAGAGTCTGGGACAAAAAGTCCCAGCACAGAGAGAGCCAGCCACTCCTGACAAGCTAGACATTAAAACTGAGATATGGTTGCAGGAAGTAGGAGGGTATTGACTGAGGGGACCACCCCTTGAGGGTGGGATATGTTAAAGCTTTATTGTTAACATATTCTGTTGCCTAGCTACTCCTTCGGAGCAAAGTCTAATACCCCATATGTGACGAATATGAAGAGGCGGCGACTGTCGGAGGACGTAAGAGAAATTATTTTTACCTGACGAAGTGCCAGAGAATGAAGTCACCAAAGCAGGGACCCTCTCGTACTACGGCTCAACAGGATCAGATTGTCCAGAGACTGAGGATCCTTGTTCCATTTTACCAGAATCTCCTTTTGCAGAGATCGCATGTGGAACTGTGCAAACGGAACTGCCTCGAAGGTAGACATCATCAGGTCCAGCACCCGCATGCAAGTCCGAAGCGACAACCCTCTACTGGATACCAGAAGCCGAATTGCCTCCTGCAACTTTTGAAGTTTCTCCAGAGGAAGAAACACTCTGGCTGAGGACAGATCCAGAGTCAGTCCCAGGTAGTCCAGGCTTGTGGACGGAACCAGAGCAGATTTCCGAAGATTCAGAATGCAACCGAACTCGCTCAGCGTTTGCAGAGTAATCTCCAAGTTGTCCAACAAGGCAGTCAAAGACTCTGCTCGTAAGAGCAGATCATCCAAATACCCCAGTACCACGATCCCCCGCTGATGCGGTAATGCTAGAACCGGGGCCAACACTTTAGTGAAGACCCAAGGAGCAGAGGCGGGACCAAAGGGTAGCGCTTCGCCCATGGCAAAGCGGAGGAAGCGCTGATAGGCGAAACATATTGGGATGTGAAGGTAGGCATCCTTGATGTCGATGGAGGCGAGAAAATCCCCCTGATGTAAGGACGCCACCACTGTGCGAATGGATTCCATTCGGAACTTCTGTACCCGCACAAAGCAGTTTAGCGCCTTGAGGTCCAGTATTGGATGCACCTTGCCCTCCTTCCTGGGGACTATAAACAGGTTTTAGTAAAAACCTTGAAAACGTTCTGACTTTGGAACCAGAACAATCACCTCTTGAAATAACAAGTCTTGCACCGCGCCATAGAGATTCTTTAAGCGATCCAGGGACAGGCGCAGGTCGGAAGGGAAGAACCTTTCCGGAGATATGATTGAAATTCAATCTTGTAACCGGAGTGAATGACTTTGTGGGCCCACTTGTCCTGGATCAGAGAGGTCCACAGATCCAGAAAGCAACGAAGACGTCCACCCCTCCAGATACGAATGAGGGCGCCCTTTCATGCGGATTGTTCGCAAGTCTGGCAGAACCCGCTCCTAGTTTGCCCGACCAAGACTTCTTGGAATCCCCAGCAGAGGCCTGAAAGGGCTTGGATCCCTTGTCTTGAGACCCTGAGGAACAAAAAGGCCACTTGCCAGCTGAAAAAAAAAGGTCCCCGTCCGCGAGGGGACTCCTTACCCTTGGAAGCCTGAGGAAGAAGAGTACTCTTTCCCCCTGTGAGACCTTTGGAGCTTCCTTGGATGACATCATCAAACTGGCGATCCTCCATGAATGGAAGATTGTACAACGGCTTTTTAGAAGCCTGGTCCGCAGACCAGCATTTCAGCCTGATAATGCGCCGCAGGACCACTACTGAGACAGTCTAGAAATCAGGGGAGTGGCATCCAGAGAGGTGTCACAGACAAACTGTAGCCCTTGGACCAACTGATTCACCAGCTCCACAAAGGCAGGGGGAGCTGTTTCTCCTCCAGGTCCCGTTGTAGAATTTTAGCCCATTCAGTCATAGCTTGCGACACTAGAGCAATAGTAAATGCCGGCCTAAGTGCCGACCCAGCCATAGTGAACATATGGCGGGTCAAGGTCCTTGACCGCCTATCACCCGGGTCTGAGAAGACCGGGACTCTTCAACCGGAATTACAGTGGCTTTTTTTAACCTGGAAACCGGGGAGTCCCCGACAAGAGGTACCGTCCATTTTTTAAAGGAGGGACTCCTCGTAAGGGTACCGAATTGCACACGCTTAGGGATTGCAAAGGTGCGTTTTGGGCACCCCCATTGTTTTGAGACAATTTTGCCCAAAGATGGCGGGAAAGGGGGAACACCCTTGCCACCTTTGAGGACCTGTGGTTGCCAAAGGTGACCCCGCGCCTCTGATGCTGCGTTAGTCACATCTTCCTTATACTAAGTTTTTTGCACTGATACAATTAGTGTATCCACTAGCGCCTTTTCATGTGCGGCTAGAGGATCAGAGGAATCATCCTCACTATCTGAGCACGCAGGGTGCATGGACGCAGATCCTGAAGGGTAACTTGCATCCAGAGAGGCCGAATCAGACTTTCGACCTGAGGAGACAGAAGAAGCAGGTGAAGGCCGGGGGCGCTTTATGCTAGCCCGTTTGCCCAGGACCAAATCTACTTTGGACACCAAGGACTCCAGGACCGCCGTCAGTGCAGACAGTTGTTGGGCCCCCGCAGCCTCTGAGAGGGGGTCAGGTGGTGAAACATGCTCCATGGACTCCATGAATGAAGAGGAGAACCCACAAAAAGAAGTGTAAAACACTGCAAAAGGGACACCCCACCGCGCTAGGGCATTACAAGGCCCAGCAGAGAGCACTAACGCATTAATAGCAGGAAGAGGGAAAGAAAGCCCCACAAAGGCACTTGCCACCACCGGTCAGGTACTCACAGCCGGAGCTATCTGCACACCATGCGGCGATCAGGAAGAGTAATATCGCTGTATCAACATTAGAGGCTGACCACTGAATCACCGCCCATCTGACTCCAAAAACATGGCCCCTGCTATGGGAACCCATAGGAAAATGGCCGTCGAGGCTACACAAACATGGCCACCGATCTGCGGCCACCGATCTGCAGCACATAAGGCTACAAGAAAATGGTGGCCCCGGGGGGACCCAGAGCACAAAAAACGACCCCCACCAAGACCAACCCTCTCCTGAGGAACGATCGATCGCCGACGATGCGCCCCCCACCCCTATTGTTAGTGCAGCACCCCATGTAACCTAAAAAAGGTATGTTCGCCTCGGGGGGGGGGGGGGGCCACAGGCCGCAATAGACCATTGAGATGCCAATTGGAAAGGAAGGGGAGCCGGGGGTCCGACCATCCCATGGAGGGGCCCACGTCTACCCCAAAACCCACCAGGGGTAGAGGGGGGGCAGCTACTTACCACGCCAGGAACAGGGCGGGCACCGCTCCATTGTAATGTGGGTGCTGTTGGCCAGGAGGAAATGCTGTAAGTCAGGCCAAAGCCAGTACGTATGCGCCTTCGCGAGACATTTAACTCGCAGGCCAGCCCCCATCTAGTGGGGCTAGCATGGAGCTGTGGTTTGTACACGCTTGCTGGCCAGACTGGGGGGACCCTAAAGCCCCGTACACACGTAGCGATCGTCGGCCGAACGATCGGCCGTCTTTTGTCCAGGGCTGTCGTGTCTGTTGAAAACTGCAAAAGACTGCACACGAATTTTGTCGGCCAACAACAGCCGACTGCAGAAGTGATGTCATGTGATGGTTAACTTTCCTTGTCTTTTTTCTTTTCTGAGCATGCCCAGTCTTGCTAATCTGCTGTATGTCGGCCGAATTCTGTACTGACTGGCGAACAATCGGCCGTTCTGGTGTTGGCCAATAAAATTTTTAACGCCTGCACGACAGATTCTGTTCGGCCGAAAATGCGCTGTCGGCTGTCGGAAGCATCATACTAACAAGCCTACAATCGGCCGAATATTTACGGCTGACAATCGGTACGTGTGTATGGGGCTTTAGGATCTAGATTATCCAGTGTGTCACCCAGTTCGGCACTTGATTGTAGATCCTCACAGGAACAAAATAAAAAAAGAGGAAAAATCTCCATTTAGAAAGAAAAAATTGCCAGGACCAGAGATCCCAGAAAGAAAACTAGGTCCGTACTCCTGACTAGGCAGAAAAAAAAAAACTGAAGATCTATAGCAGGGACTGCCCCCCCAGAGGTGTGCTCAAGCTTTTTTTCTCTGCCTAGTGTCCTACTCATAATGTAGGGGGTAGTAGAACCCTACGGTCAAGAAGATGAAATGCTGTGTCCATCAATGAAAGAAAGGGAAATGTAGAATTAAAGAAATTAAAAAAAAAAGAAATGAGAGCCTTCTTAAATTAAATCTTCACCCAGAAAATTGGAATATCAGGACTAGCGCACCATTTGCATTATTTACCTTCTCAGATAAGTCATTACGAATAGTAATAGTTCTGTTACTTTGAATAAATTGTCTCCTACTCTTTTACAGGTTTATAGATCTAGCACCACATGGAAAAGATCGTGAAGGCTGGACTCGTTTTGGAATACAGAATCAACTCCACAGTGGCTTCTCTGTAAATAATGAAATACACATAACTGGTATTTAAGCCAAAGTTTAAGAGGTGAAACTCAGACTGAAATAAAAACCCAAATATTCTAAAACCCAAACCTTTGTCATTATTTACTCATCTGCATACAGGAACGCATTATCTAATAATGCAGGTCTTGTTATGCTGCTTTCCTTCTCCACTCCAAACGCCCAGTTGCGTTCTGTTTTCACATCATTTAGGTGGTACAGCACAAAATGGTTTCTTGCTTCTCATCTTGCAGAAAAAAAAATTACCCTACAGGTTAAATCCTTGAGACATGTGAACCTCGAAGGTAGTGAGATGATGTGGTTCGTTTTCTCTATTGTGGGGCACAGATTTATAGTAAAGCCCCGTACACACGTACCGATCGTCGGCATACAAACGTTCGTCTTTTCTCCCCGGGATGTCGGTGTCTGTTGAAAAGTGCAAAGACTGCCCAAGAATTTTGTCCGCCGACTACAGCCGACTGCAGAAGTGATGTCATGTAATGGTTAACTTTCCCTGTGTTTTTTCTTTTCTGAGCATGCCCAGTCTTGCAAATCTGCGGTCTGTCGGCAGAATTCTGTACTGACTGGCGAACAATCGTCCGTTCTGGTGTCGGCATACAAAAATTTTAATGTTTGCAAGAAAGACTCTTGTCCGCAGAATGTGCGCAGACAGCTGTTGGAGGCACCATACTAACAAGCGTACAATCGGCAGATCTTTCGTCCGCCGACGTTTGTATGCCAACGATCGGTACGTGTGTATGGGCCTTAAGTGACTTCAAGTTTACTGCTTGCTACAAGAGAAATGGACACTAGGCACAAAGAAAACTGAAGGAAAGCCCCCTAGAGGCTATATAACTACTCTCACCTTATGCCTGCTCATTTTCGCTTAGTGTGCTTAGAAGAATAGATGTCTCCTGTGTTCCTGCTATATTATTTTTTGAACTGGAAGACTGTTTTCTGTTACCAGCTACTGGTAGATACAGTCCATCCTCTTTGCCTCACTAGCTGTGATTAATAGCAGCAGTGAGGAGAGGGACCCAAATTTAGTGGGTTGGATCAGTGTATCTAGGGCAGGCATGTCCAACCTGCGGCCCACCCAGGGCCGGCGCTACCGCTAAGCAGTGCACCTCGTCCTCTACCCGGCTGTCTTGGTGTCTGTGGGGGCGCAGGGGCAATCAGCACCGTGCGGGCAGCCTAAGACTCAGGAGAAGAGTTCCACCATGGCACCGCCTCCTCCTTGACCCCGTCCCCTGAAGAGATGAGAAGGAGCGGGTGCAGCGTACCCTGCGCTTCCAGAGCACGGACTGCTCCAACTTCCTCTATGCTTTAACGTGAGGCCTGGAGCCGGAGCACAGGCTGACTGGGGGCACAGAGCTGTGACACAAGACAGGCAGGAAGCGCAGGCTATTGCGGGAGAGGCTGGAAGTGGATGAAGATCAAGGAGACAGACTGGCATCATGGCATGGAAGGTACCGTCTGTCATACACAGACCTGGCCTGCATATCTGCAAACAGACACTATGGGACAATGGGGAGGGACTTCAGCTAAGGACAGGGCTAGGAGTCTCTCATCTCCCCGCCCTCCATCTCTTAGCCCCCCTCTCTCTCTCTCTGCCCCCCCCCTCACTCTCTAAACCCCCCAATTTACCCCCTCCTCTTTTAGCCCCCTCTCCCAGCCTTCTCTCTCTCTCTCTCTCAGCAGTACCCACCAGCATTATAAAACTGTTGTATCCTACGATATGGGATTCAAGAAAACCTACAAATGCAGCTGTTTATAATCTCATGATGTTGAACGAATTCTTATTAAAAACAGCGCAAAAATAGGTATACTATTCGTGAATACAATTTCCCAAATTATCTGGGTTCAATATCCAAAGTACAAAAAGTGCTATAAATGAAAGAACAATAATAGAATCAATTTAAAGTGCAAATGATCTAAATTCAATACAAAAGTGCATAAGTGCTAGATACGCAAAAATCAAAGCGGAATTAGTGCCATCTTCACAATACATAAATATAGTGTCCCTTCAAGTTTTTCCAAAAGTTCAAATTCAGCAAGTGGCCAGTGAAGAAAGAATCCAAATTCAGCAAGTGGCCAGTGAAGAAAGAATCCAAATTCAGCAAGTGGCCAGTGAAGGAAAGTGCAATTTGCTCAGTACACAAAAATCTGTGCCAATCCGTGAGGATAAAGTGCAGTATGTGCAGGTCCACTCCCCATAGGTAATTCCACATACCAGACTCAAAGGACCCCGTAGCAATATTACATGTGGGTCAAAAGCGTTTAGGTCCGGTAAGGAGTGGGATGGACTTTCCTGATGCGTGTATAATTGGATCCCCCACTGTTGGATGGACTTGCAAATGGATATTCGATCTCCCCCTGGTGGACAAATTATTCAATGGCCATAGAAGAAAAAGCTCCAGTGTGATACCGTAGAAATAGTGTTTATTGTTAAAAGACAAAGTACACACTTAAAATATGCCAGAAATGCAAACGCAGTAAGGATGAATTCTAAGGGCTTCCGGATAGCGTGTGGCCGCTCGGGTTGCGCTCTGGCTACTTGCTGAATTTGGATTCTTTCTTCACTGGCCACTTGCTGAATTTGGACTTTTGAAAAAACTTGAAGGGACACTATAATTATGTATTTTGAAGATAGCACTAATTGCACTTTGATTATTGATCCTAAAATTGAGGCTTTATTTATAGTGTATCTAGCACTTATGCACTTTTGTATTACATTTAGATAATTTGCACTTTAATTTGATTCTATTATTGTGGTTTCATTTATAGCACATTTAGCACTTTGGTTATTGAACCCAGATAATTTGGGGAATTGTATTCACCCGCCTGCAGTACCCACCAGCAGTAACCACACCAGCAGTCCGCAAAATAAGTAGAAAAGGTATGTGTATTAGCGTGTTAAAATTGTTGCAATATGTTTTTTAAAAACTAGTTTTGTCATAATATGTCATGTGCTTGTTCATACATGTATGAATAAGGACATGATATTTTCTGGCTGCCTAAGTCATATGTGCTAGGGGTGCAACTAGCCCCCAGCACAGAACTGTAAATATCCCTACATCTGCAGTGTTTCTGACTCCTACCACCATGACCACTTCAAATCACTGACGTAGTTGTTCCTTTAATATCTCTCAGAAGAAGTAATCCTCTGTATACTGATTACATTTCATTTGATCATCCTCTAGTTGTGTTAAATTAGTGGGGGGGGGGGGGGGGCAGCATTTTATGCCTTAACTATAGTATATATTTTATATGCAGCCCGAGAGAATTTCTCTACTCTCAATGTGGCCCAGAGAAGCCAAAATGTTGGATACCCATGCTCTAGATTCTTTCAGTACCTCCAGCTAAGGCATGGTCTGACATCCCAAGCTCAAAAAAACAAACCTTTCCCTTTAAGAATATGCAGTTATTTTCCTCTTCTGAGGCGACTGCTGGAAAACAGGGACCTATTTCATCCTTATATAAACAGATGCTGGAGAAGTAATTGGCTAGTCTAATCCTTCCTGGACATAACAGGTGGGAGGAGGATTTGGGCAAAATATCAAATTAATCCTGGCTTAGTATGTTAGAACAAGTGCCCCAAACTGTAGAGACTCACCCAACTTTTTATCAAACATTTCATACTCTCTCCTTATATTTAAATGGGGCTGTTGATTTATCCCGCACTGCCCCAAATGTCGGAGGCATGCAGCCGATTATAAACACATGCTTTGGAGATGCCCCAAGCTGGTTCGGTAGTGGCGAGCAATTGTAGACACCATTTCTTAAAAGTTTATCACACACAGCTCAAACTTTCACCAGCAATCTTACTGGAAAATATGGATGAGGAACAATTTCAACTTGAAGTTAGACTAGACTACCCCGCCGAGTAAGTAAAGTGTCACTATAATGATGCTGAACTATGATGCAAGAATGTGAAAAAAAAAAGTTGGGGGGGTGGGTGGTACAAGAGGGACGACTTACTGTAAAATCAATTTTTCTGATGTTCATTGACGGACACAGCTCCTGATCTTCATAACCATTGGGTGATACTTCCCCCCTACAGGAGTAGGGACACTAGGCAGGGGGAAAAAAAAAAAAAGTATGGCTACGCCCATGGGCAGTCACAAAAGGGTATACTCCCTGTCTCT
The DNA here is from genome assembly GCF_965119305.1 of Pelophylax lessonae. NCBI lineage: Eukaryota > Metazoa > Chordata > Amphibia > Anura > Ranidae > Pelophylax > Pelophylax lessonae. The sequence continues at coordinate 72,779,879 of NC_138777.1, forward strand.
GCCATAGGCACTCAGTTTAGTTACAAGCAGTGTCAAAAGAATAACAACTCCACAGAAGGGTGTGTGCTGTGTCCGTCAATGAACATCAGAGAAATACATTTAACGGTAAGTCAAATATCCAATTTTCGCTTTCATTCATTGAAGGACACAGCTCCTGTCATTCTTGACCATTGGGACGTCCCAAAGCAGTGTTAAACATGAAGGGTGGGAAACAGAAAAAAAAAATTCCCAAGTCTAAACATTAGCCAACCAGGCAACAGGGGCTCAACCAAAACAACTGGAACCCACCTGAAGGAAAAAACAAAAACAAAAAAACAATACCCCCTCAAAAGAGGAACAGGTCCTCTTAAACAGCAGCCTGCAAAACCTTGTGGCCAAAGGAAGCATCAGCAGATGCCAACACATCCACTTTATAAAACTTTGTAAAAGTGTGCACCGAAGACCAGATGGCCGCTTTGCAAACCTGCATAACTGATGCTTGATGACGGAAGGCCCAGGAGGCACTAAGTGCCCTAGTAAAGTGTGCCTTGACAGGGAAAGGAAGAACCTGACCCCTGATGGAAAAGGCCTTAACCACCATCTGTCTAAGCCATCTGGAAATGGTCAAGGAGGAAGTGGACAACCCGTTGCAAGGTCCATCCTTGAGCACAAAGAGAGAGTGACTTCCTGAAAGACTGTAGCTGCCAGGTAACCCTAATTGCCTGAACCACATCCAAGGCATTCAAGGCAATTTCCTTCAGTTGTTTAGGACTGGGACACAGGGAAGGCAACACAATGTCTTCATTCAAATGAAAATCAGAGACCACCTTTGGAAGGAACGACGACAGGGGCAAAGAACCACCTTATCCCTTTGAATTACCAGGTAAGGTGGACATAACAATGCCACCAGTTCCGACACCCTGCACAAAGAGTTGATGGCCACTTTCTGGGACAGTGTAAGCAGGGGAATCTCCCAAATATTTTCAAAGGGAGACTTCTGTAGAGCCAAAAGCACCAAATTAAGATCCCAAGGCAGCAACGTAGCCCGCACTGGAGGAACCAAATGTAGGACACCCTGAAGAAAGGCACACACTAGGGAGTGTGTGGGCAAAGGGCATTGGAAGAGGACTGCCAAAGTCAACACCTGGCCCTTGAGGGTACTCGAGGTCAATTTCTGTTCAACCCCTCATTGACGGAAGTTCAAGATCAGAGCCACGAGAAGGAGCGAGGAAGAACCCCAAGACACTCACACCACGCAATGTACATCTTCCACGTATAATAGATCTTCCTAGGGGTAGACTTCCTAGCTTTCAAAAGTGCAGGAATCACAGACTCAGATGAACCCCTATCCTTCAGCACCTGGCATTCAACAGCCAAGCCATCAAAGCCAGCGACTGTAAAGCAGGATGGAAGAACTTCCTTGGGACAGCAGATTCTCCCGGAGAGGAAGCTGCCAAGCAACGTCCAAGTCCAGCAGCACCAGATCGGCGTACGAAGCCTGGCAAGGCCAGTCCAGAGCCACCAAGATGACCGGAATCCCTTCTGCCTCGATCCTGTGTAGAAGTCTTGGTAGAACCTTGAGAGGAGGGAAGGCGTAAAATCAGACGATACTGACCCCATGGGGCCACCAGCGTGTCTGTGGCATCCGCCAGAGGATCCCGTGACCGAGCCACAAGCCTCTGCACCTTTCTATTGAGCCGAGACACCAACAGATGCATCTCTGGGATGCCCCATCAGAGACACAACTGATGAATCACCTCCGGATGAAGGGACGACTCCCCTTAATCCAACGCCTAAAGACTGAGGTAATCTGCCTGCCAGTTTTCCACCCCAGGAAAGTGTACGGTGAGGAGGGCTGAAACAAACCGTTCTGCCCACCTTAGAATGTGGGCTACCTCCAGAGCCACCAGGACACTTTGTGCCCCCTTGGGTGATTAACATAAGCCACGCCATGGCATTGTCCGATTGAATGCGCACAGGACATCCCTGAAGAGGATCCGTCCAATGGTCGAAACACAGTCTGATCACTCAGGGTTCAAAGACATTGACACTCCTTCAGTGTCTTGAGCAGAATTTTTGCTGAGGTTGCCTCCCCAGCCAGACAGGCTGGCATCCGTGTTGACCACTGTCCAATACAAGGGTAGGAAGAATTTGCCCAGCCAAAGCACTGGAGAACGAAGCTACCATATCAGGGACTCCTTCGTTCCCCAACTCAGCCGGATTTAATCATCCAGAGACTGGAGTCTTGTCCCATTTGGTCAGAATCCCCCTTTGCAGGGGCCTCATATGGATCTGTGCAAACCGAACCGCCTCAAAAAAGGTAGACACCATCAGTACCCGCATGCAAGTCCAGAGGGATAACCATTGCCTGGACAGTAAGAGACAAATTGCAGACTGTAATTTCTGGAGTTTGTCCAGAGGAAGGAGCACTCTGGCTAAGCCAGAGTCCAGTGTCAGACTCAGATAGTCCAGCTTTATAGACAGAACCAGAGCAGAGTCCTGAAACTTCAGAATCCATCCGAACTCTCTCAGAAATCGTATGGGGATTTCCATGTTTTCCACCAGAGCAGAAGGAGACTCCACTTGCAGAAAGCGTAACGTTGGCGTAACAATGCTAGCACCGGAGCTAACACGTTTGTGAGGACCAGAGGCGAGACCAAAGGGTAACGCCACAAACGGGTAATGCTCCTCTCACGCGGCAAAGTGGAGGAAGTGCTGGTGACCAGCACATATTGGAATGTGAAGGAAAGCATCCTTGCTGTCAATAGAGGCAAGAAAAGCCCCCTGATGCAGGGATGCCACCACCGTGCAAATGGACTCCATCCTGAACTTCTGCACCCGTACAAAGCAGTTCAGCACCTTGAGCTCCAAGATTGGACGCACCTTGCCTTCCTTCCTGGGAACTGGAATGTTTTCAGGGTTTTTACTCAAACCGGTTTACAAAGTCGGAACCGGGACAATCCCCCCTTAGTAGCCTGCAGAAGAAAGGTACTCTTCCTCTTGTGAGACCTTTAATGATGTCATCCAGGGTAGCTCCAAACAAGCGATCTCCTTTAAAGGGGAGATCAATCAAGGCCTCTTTAGAAATCTGGTCCACAGACCAGCATTTGAACCGAAGGACCACTGCCGAAACCGAGCCAAACCACTAGGAGGCCGCATCCAAAGAGGCATCACCGATAAACTGCAGTCCCTGGACTCCCCTGGCAGGAGCTGTTCTCCCTCCACGTCACGGCGTAAAAGCTTAGCCCACTTGGTCAGAGTTTGCGACACCAGGGCAATGGTAAAAGCCGGCCTCAGTGCTGAACGAACCAGCCAGCGTGTACATATTGAGGGCCACAGCCTCTGCCTTCCTGACAGCCGGATCCTTAAAGACCGGGGAGTCTTCAACTGGAATTAGTGGTACCTTGTTTAATCTGGAAACCGTAGGGCCCACCACCGGCAGAAAAGTCCACTTCTTAATTTGGGACTCCTCATAGGGGAAACGCCTAGTAAATCGTTTGGGGACCCCCCCCCCCAAGGGGATGCTTTGGTTATCCCAACTCTTTTTCGTGCATGGTTGCAGATGTGGAGGGCGCAATCATCCTCACTGAGGATTCCGGGCACGTGGTCGCAGACCCAGCAGGGTGACCCATGTCTGCGGTGGCCAAATCAGATTCAGGATCAGATGAGGCCCGTCACCCAAAAGCCACCTCCACCCGGGGCACAACACCAGGACCACAGTCAGTGCATTGGATGGTCAGAACTCAGAGGGCCACGCAGCCTCAGAGAGGGGATCACGTGGGGAGATGTGCACCAAAGACTCCATGAGTCACCAGCAGAACCCCCATCATGCTGGTAGCACCACCCAGGCGCCAGGCACAAAGCACCAAGTGATCCTCAGCAGAGAACCCCACCAGTCTCACCACCCAGCAGAAACAGACACCTGCAGCCACCAGGACAATCTGCACTCCAGGTGCGGTGACCAGGAAGTGAAAAGATCCAGGGGATGAGGGGCTCCCACCACTGAAATCGCCGCCCACAGGGCTCCACTGTCATGGCTGCCCCCGCTGGTTTCAATTGCAAACCACCACAAAATGGCCATCGGACTACACAAACATGGCCACCATGCATAGAAAACACACAGGCTACATATAGCAAAATGGCAGCACCAGGAGAGATCCCTAGGCCTCAAGAGCAAGCGCAGGTAGGAATCCCACCCACCCCACAGCCAGTCATCTGGTCACACTACCCCTGCCCCCACCCCAGGAGGTGGACCAGACCACCCACACAGCCCCAGCATAAGTGGAGGGGGGTAGGATGGGGGACAGATGAAAGGGGGGTGGCTGACGGGAAGGAGGAGAAACCTGGGGATCCAACTGTCCCAAGGAGGGGCCCACCTCCACCCCAAAACCCTCCAGGGGGAGAGGAGGGACAGCTACTCATCATACCAGGAACCAGGCGGGCACTGCTCCAGCCAGAACCCCTCGCATTGAAATGGGGGGCTGTCGGCCAGAGGGAACACTGCGACTCGGTCCGAGATGTTGTAACTCCCGTTTTACCTCACAGGCCAGCCCCCGTCCAGTGGGGCTATGTCGCAGCCGACCTAGCCTGGAGCTGAGGTCTGAGCACACTCCCCGTGCAAATGAACACCAGAAACCACCTTTCGGAGGGAAGGACGGATCCGGACGAAGTACCACTTGGCCCCATGATCAACATACAGGGAGAACGACAGGACAATGTTGCCAGTGCCGACACCTGCACGCAGAGTGACAGCAACCAAGAAGGCCACCTTCTGTAATAAGGTAGGCAGGGGATACCCCCGAATACTCACAAACAGAGGGTCTAAAAAAAACTGACCGCACCAAATCAAGGTCCCCAGTGGGTGACGGAGGTCACACCGGCAGCACCAAGTGTCGCACCCACTGGAAGAAGTCACGCACCAGGGCACAGGCAGCCAACGGCCTTCGGAAGAAATATGCCAAAACCCGACCCTTGACAGGGTCGGGCCTCAAGGCCCACTTCTGATCAACTTCCCATTGAAGGAAGCCAAGATCCGGGCCACCGAGTAAGAGCGAGGGGGAGCCCACTCAATATACGACTGTCTCGTATGATGAACAAAAATAACCCTAGAAGTCGCTTTCCACGCTTCAAGCAGGGTGGGAATCACTGAAGCAGCCAAACCCCCATCCTTTAGCACCTAGCATTCAGCAGCCAAGTTGGCAAAGTCAGCGACCGCAAAGTTGAACAGGAGATGGGCCCTGGAGACAATAACTACTCCCTGAGGGCAATTCAAGGAGCGCCTGCGGCCAGCTTGACCAGGCCGGCGTACCAAGCTCGGCGAGGACCGTCCGGAGCCACGAGAAAGACCGGAATCCCTTCCGCCTCGATCCTGCGAAAAATTATTGGCAGCAACTTGGGAGGAGGAAAAAGGCAGACCGCAGCGGAGACTGACCTTGGCCCATCCGTTAGCGTGCACACACGACCATGCTGGCGGCAGCCGTGCGCAGGTGACCATGCTAAACTACATTGCATCGTTCAAGTTGAACCTAGCAAATTCTCTCCCATGACAGAACCCATGGTGCCACCATTGCACCTGCCAGAAGGTCCCGGGAGCAGGCCACAAACCGCAGCACTATCCTGTAGATGCGACGCCAAAAGACATGTGGCAGAATACATTTCGGAATAAATTTATGAAGACATTTGATTTATTGGATACGTTTTATAAATCAAAGTAGAAAAAAATGTTTTCTTAAAAATTGTTTTTTTTCCATCTACACAATAAAAACCTGTTCCTTTAATGTATGTTATACAGCACAGTGCTTGCGCAGTGTCATTTGTTCACACCGTGGTCAGTTTACATGCATTCGTCATCCGCAGCTCTCCCTCCCTGCCCGTCAGCTCCCCCTTACAGCACCACTATAAAAATAAGGTATACAACAGCTTATTTTTTACAAAACACATACACTGGGGTAAATCATTTACTATAACAGGAGTGGATTGGAGCACGAACACTAAGTGGCTTAATCACTTAAAGCAGAGTTCCGGGCACAGATGTCATTTTTTGATGAACATACCCCCGGGACAATCAGGGTTAGCACATTCCACAATGGCTAGCCTCTGATCTGTCCCGGTTCGCACTTACCTTTTAGAAGAAATACTTACTTCGAAAATTTCTTCCACAGCGTTTCCATCTCTCTTGTGGGCAGCTGAAGCCGGCGCGGTCCTCTTCTGCGTCTTCTACCGCATCTTCTGCCAGAATGCACCGCCCCGCCCCTCTCGTCACTTCATTATGGGCACTTGGCTGAGACAGCTTGGGTGCCTTCTGCTTTAAGGACCAGGCCTATTTCTGGCACTTGTTTACAAATTAAAATCAGTATTTATTGCTAGAATATGATTTTGAACCCCCAAACGATATATATATTTTTAGCAAATACTTGAGAATAAAATGGCAGTTGTTACAATATTTGTCACGCGGTATGTGTGCAGCAGTCTTCCAAACACAATTTTTTTCAGAAAAATACATTGCACTGCATTATAAAAAAAAAAAATAAATAAAAACCAGTAAAGTTAGCCCAATTTTTTTTCTATAATGTGAAACAATGTTACATCAAGTAAATAGAGACCCAACATATCATGCTTCAAAATTGCGTACGCTCATGGAATGGTGACAAACATTGGTACTTAATGTCCATAGGTGATGCTTTCAAAATTTCTACAGGTTACCAGTTTAGAGTTAAAAGGAGGTCTAGGGCTAGCATTGTTGCTCTCGCTCTAACGATCATGGCGATAGCTCACAGGTGTGGTTTGAACAGTTTACATATGTGGGTAGGACTTGCTTTTGCGCACAAGCTCAGAGGGACAGGGCGCTATCATTTTTTTATTTTACCTTTTATTTCTACACTAACCCTTTAATAAAAAATGTTTTGATCACTTTTATTCCCATTAAAAGGAATGTAAACATGCTTTGTAATAGAAAAATCAGGACAAGTCCTCTTTAATGTGAGAGCTGGGGATCAAATATACCTCACATCTACACTAGAAAGCCAAAAAACTGGATTTTTGTACTTGCTGTAAAATCCTTTGCGCTGAAGTCCATTGACAGACGCAGCTCCATATCTTAAACCATGGGGTTATGCTCCTCCCATCAGGAATGGGACACTAGGCAGGAAAAGCTTTACCACGCCCATGGGGCTGTCCCTGTAAGCATAACCCCACACACCACTGCTGTAGCCCTTCGTTCCATTGCAAGCAGTGTTTAGAAGACAAAAAAACCTCATTCCATTCATAGAGGGGCGGGTGCTGCGTCTCTCAATGGACTTCAGAGAAAAGGATTTTACAGTAAGTACAAAAATCCAGTTCTCTCTATCGTCTATTGACAGACACAGCTCCATATCTTAGACCATTGGGACATCCCAAAGCAGTATTTGAGTTTTGTTTTTCCCACTCATGCTATTTCCCAAGGCTAAACATTGCCAACCAGAAACGAGCTCACCTAGAAAAAAACATACACCCTCAAAGAGAACAAAAAGATCTTTTAGAGAGCAAACAGCAAAACCGTGCAGCCTTTACGAGGTCCCTCTGTAAGGACAAATAGAGCATCTGATTTCTTAAAAGACTCAGTGGCCGCCAGGTAAACCCTGATCGCCCGAACCACATCCAAAGAGTGCAAGGCAATTTCCTTGAGATGCTTGGGACAGAGTGAAAGCAGCACGTCTTCATTCAAATGAAAATCCGAAACCACCTTAGGAAGGACAGACTGATTAGGCTAAAGTACCACCTTCTCTGTGGACCACCAAATAAGGTGAGCAGCAAGACAACGCCACCAATTCAGACACTGCGGGATGCAGTGATGGCCACTAAAAAGGCAACCTTCTGGGACAAGGAAAGCAGAGAAATATCCCTAATGTTCTCAAAAGGAGACTTTTGAAGAACAGACCATACCAAATTCAGATCCCACAGAGGCAGCGGGAATTGTCTTGGCTGAGCCATATGGCACACCCCTTGAATAAAAGGTGTGAATCAAGGCATGCGTAGCCAACGGGCGTTGGAAATATATAGCCAAAAGCAGACACTTTGGTAGTACCCAAAGCCAACCGCTGTTGAACAGCTTTTTGCAGAAAGGCAACAAAACTCTAGCTATAGAGAACACACGAGAATGCACCTTCAGCAATTCACACCATGAAATGCACGATTTCCATGTAGGGTGATAAATCTTCCTCAAAGTCGACTTCTTGGCCTTCGGTAGTGTAGGAATCACAGAGTCAGAAAGGCCTCTCTCTCTCTCAAAACCTGTCTAACAGCCATGCCATTAAAGCCAGCGACTAAAGCAGGATGGAAGATTGGTCCTTGGGACAGCAGATCCTTCCTGAGGGAAAGCTGTAAGAAAAGTCAGCAAACAGCCTCACCAGATCGGTGTACCAAGCCCAGGGAGACCAGTTAGGGCCACTAAGATGACTGGAATCCCTTCTGCCTGGATCCTGCGTAGGAGTCTGGGCAGAAGCTTGAGAGGCGGGAAGGCGTATATATCAGACGATAACTGACCCCCACAGGGCCACCAGTGCATCTGGCGCCCGCCCATAGATCCCTTGACCAAACCACAAACCTCTGCACCTTTGTTGAACCGAGAGGCCAACAGATCCACCTCGGGAGTGCCCCACATCTGATGAAACACCTCCAGATGAAGGGACCACTCCCCTGTGGTCCAACGCCCCGCCTGCCAATTTTCACCCCCAGGAATGTGTACGGCGGAAAGGGCAGGAACGAATCGTTCTGCCCACCTTACAATGCCGGCTACCTTCAGAGCCGCCAGGGCACTTCTTGTGCCCTCCGAGATCGATATAAGCCACGGCCATAGCATTGTCCAACAATGCGCACTGGGCATCCCAGAACACTGTCTAGAACTCTGAGCAATCAGACTGTTTGGATCATTGGACGGATTATTGATCGAAAGTCTGGAATCTTCCAACGTGCAGATCCCCTGAGCAGAATGCTTGCCAAGAACTCCTGCCCAGCCAGTCTGGAATCTGTGGTGACCCACTGTAATACAAGGGGAGGAAGGATTTTTCCAGCCGAAGCACCGGAGAGCGAAGCCACCATATCAGGGACTCTTGTTCCCCCCCGACTCAACCAGATCCGATTGTCCAGAGACGGTGGAGTCTTGTCCAACTTGGACAGAATCTCCCTTTGCAGGGACCTCCTTTGAAACTGTGCAAACAGAGCTGCCTTAAAAAAGGTAGATACCAGCAGGCCCAGCATCTGCATGAAAGTCCAGGGGGAGGGGTGACCATTTGTTTGACAGCAGGAGGTGAATTGCAGCTTGCAATTTCTGGAGTTTGTCCAGAGGAAGGTTCACTCTGGCTACAGCAGAGTCCAGCCCAAATAGTGCAGCTTCGTGGACAGAACCAGGGCGGACTTCTGAAAATTCAGAATCCAGTCGAACTCCCGCAGAGTTTGTATTGTGATCTCTAGGTTCTCCACCACAGCAGAGGGAGACTCCGCTCACAGAAGATCGTCCAAGTAGCCCAGTACCGCAATCCCCCGCTGGCATAGTAAAGCTAGTGCCGGTGCCTTTTGTGAAGACCCGAGGAGCAGAGGCAAGACCAAAGGTTAACGCCACAAACTGATAATGCCTCTCTCCAATAGAAAAGCGGAGAAAACGCTGGTGACTGGCACATATTGGAATGTGACGATAGGCAGCATCCTTGATATCTATAGAGGCAAGGAAATCATTCCCCCCCCCCCAGGGATGCCACCACCATTCGAATGGACTCCATTCTAAAATTCTGCACCAGCACAAAGCAGTTTAGCGCCTTGAGGTCCAGGATTGGACACACTTTTCCTTCTTTCCTGGTGACTGAACAGGTTTGAGTAAAAACCCTGAAAACATTCCGAAAGTCTGAACCATTACCCCTTGAAGTAACAGGTCTTGTACCGCCCCAAACAGACCCTGTAAACAGTCTGGGGACAGGCGCAGGTTGAAAGGAAAAAACCTTGCAGGAGGACAATACCGAAACTCGATCTTTTAGCTGGACTGAATAGCTTTGTGGACCCACTTGTCTTGTACCAGGGAAGTCCACGGGTCCTGAAACCGGCAATGATGTCCCACCACCCCCGATACTGGTGAGGGCGCACCTTCATGCAGAAGGATCCTTGTCCGCAGGTCTAGAGAAGCTTGCTCTCGGCTTGCCAGACCAGGTTCCTTTGGATCCGCCAGAGGAGTTCCTGTAAGGCTTTGAGCCCTCATCAGTTGCCCCTGAGGGACCAAAAAAAAAAAATACACTTGAGGCAGGAAGGAAGGTCAACCTCTATGACGAGGTTCCTTGCCCTTAGTAGCCTGCGGAAGGAAGGTACTGTACCCCCCCACCCTTTGAGACCTTTGATGAGGTCATCCAGGGTAGCTCCAAACAGGCGATCGCCTTCAAGGCCATTTTTTTTTTTTTTAATAAGTCTGATCCGCAGACCAGCACTTAAGCCAAAAGACACTCTGAAGGACCACCGCCCAAAACAGAGGTGAGCCATCAGAGGAGCTGCATCCAAAGAGGCATTACAGATAAACTGTAGCCCCTGGACCAGCTGGTCGGCCAGCTCAGCAAGGGCAGGGGGAGCTGTTCTCTCTCTCCAAGTGACAGCGCAGGAGCTTCGCCCACTCGGTAAGAGTTTGTGACACCAGTGCAATGCAAATACCAACCTCATCGCCGAACCAGCTAAGGTGTACATAGTGTGGGACACAGCCTCTGCCTTCCTGTCAGCCGGATCCTTAAAGGCTGGGGACACTTCATCCGGAAACATGGTTGCCTTGTTTAATCTGGAAACCAGAAGGTCCACCACAGGTGGAACAGTCCACTTCTTAAGAAGGGACTCCTCATAGGAGTAACATCTAGTAAAGCACTTAGGAACCCCATGGGGACGCTTCAGTCGTCCCCACTCCTTAGCGAAAATTCTATCAAAATAAGCAGGGAAAGGAAACCCCTTTGCCACTCTGGATGGCTTGTGAGTGGCAAAAAGGTACCTGCGCCCCTATCACAGCTTAATCTGTCTCCTCAATCTTCAGTGTCTCACGCACAGATACAATCAGTGCGTGGTCACAAACATGGAGGAATCATCCTCACTATCAGAAATCCAGGAGCGTGGTCGCAGGCCCAGAAGGGTGACCCGTCCATCGAATGAGATCCGATTAGGCAGGGGGCGCTTTTTGCTAGCCAGTCGCCCGCAAACCACCTCCACCCGGGACCCAAAGGACTCCAGGACCGCCATCTGTGCATGGATGGTTGGGACTGGGAGGGCCCTGAAGCCTCTGAAAGGGGATCAGGTGGGGAAATGTGCTCCAAAGACTCCATGAGTCACTAGAGGAAACCCACAAAAAAAGTGCAACACTGCTAAGGTACAACCCCCACCGCGCTGGTAGCACCACACAAGGCGATCCTCAGCAGAGAGGGAGAAGACCCCATCAGACTCCATCCACCGACAACCACCAGGAGAATCTGCACTACCTGTGCGGCGATCAGGAAGCTAAATGATCCAGGAATCAACACCAGGGGATAAGGAGGGGCTCCCACTACCAAAATCACCCCCCACAGGACTTCTGTCATGGAACCCACAAGAAAATGGCTGCAGGACTACACACACATGGCCGACGTGTATAGGAACACACAAGCCACAACAAAATTGCAGCCACGTGGTATACAGGGATCAAGAAACGGGAGACCAGGCCTCAAGGACAGATCCTGGCAGGAGCACCCCACACACACAGTCGATTGTTTGGTTGCCTATCGTCCTACTCCTGTAGGGGGTAGTTTATCCCAATAGTCAAGAATGACAGGAGCTGTGTGCATCAATTAACGAAAGAGACAAAGGTTTTGCGGTCTCAATGTCAGTGTAGTGAAAACTGCTCTCATTTCATACAGTCAGTATCCATTTGTGAATAAATTAACCAGACCAGTACAAACATACATATATATTTCAGTTTAACAAAAAATAAAAACAAAAACATACAGAATAGCTGCTGGAAAAAAAAGATTTACACATACGTCTCACACTTAAATGGACTGGACCAGCCAATTGTTTTTAGATGGTAATAAGCTTGGACACAAAAAATCACCAATGTAACAGCTACCTCAGAAATAAACATTTCTACTGAGACAAAGCCAGTTAATACCTTTCAAATCATACCATCTCTTCAAGCTTACCTTACATGCAGAACATTTCCAACACCCTGCAGTTATACAATGCAGAAAATGAACTAAATCTTTAAAGAATCTTTATTTTTATAACGAGACATCCCTACCATACAAATATATAAGATAACCAGTTAAAAAATATTACAGATAAAACAACAGGTATGGAGCAGCGTGCAGTAGTCTGATATGGGCTGTGAAGCCTGCTGTGCCCATTGCTTAGAATTTCTTCAGGCTATAACCCACAGCAAGATGCTGCCTGTTGCTGTTTAATGGTGGTGACTGCCATACTGCAGAGCTAGTGCGCTTGTAGTAGCGGGGCTTTTTCTTATAAAACAAGTCCTCCAGTTTTGGGCTGTCAATTGTGCCAAATATTTTGTCAAGATCTATGGGGCGATAGTACTGTTGGTGCACTGCTTGCGCAAACTCGCTTCCTGTGGAGACAAAAAAAAAAAAAAAATTAGGTAACAGTAATGCCTATATATTCCATCCTTCCAACACTTCATATTCTTGACATGTGCATGATGTACTATGTACTTGTATGAGAAAGTATCCTGTTCTGTTTTTGTTTTGTATTGCTTCCTTTATGTGAAACCCCCCTGGTGTTTCTGCCAGTCCCTCCGCTTTTCCTATTTGAAAAAAATAAATAAAAACTGACCACACTAAGCAGGAGAGCACAGCCTGCTCTCTTCCAATGATCAGTCTTGTCCTGGCAGGGAGGGGGTGACACTACTTACCACACCATGGGCTGGATGGGCACCACTCTGGGCAGACCACCTCCCCATCTTGGAATAGGGGGTGCTGACGGTCAATGGGTACGCTGCGACTCAGGCCGAACCAGGTCCTGTGCGTCCCGGCGAGGTGTTTCACTCGTGGGCCAGCCCCCCGTCCATTGGAGCTCTGTCATGGCGAAGCCTAGCGCGGAGCTGTGACCTGCACATGTTCGCTGACCAGACCGTGACAGGGAAAGGAGGAACCTTGCCCTTAAGAGAATACGCCTTCACCACCGTCTGTCTGATCCATGGAGAGATGGTCACTGCAGATGCAGCCTGACCCTTACGGGGTCCATCCGTATTCACAGAGTCCGACTTACAAAAGGACTCAGTAGTCTCCAGATACACCCGTATAACCCGAACCACATCCAAGCAATGCAAGGCAATTTCCTTAGCATGTGAAGGTTTTGGACAGAGTGACGGAAGCACTATATCTTTGTTCAGATGGAAGTCTGAAACCGCCTTAGGAAGAAACGACGGATTAGGCCGTAACACTACCTTATCCCTGTGTATTACCAGATAAGGAGAGCGGCAGGATAGCCCCGCTAGTTCAGAAACCCTGCGCGCAGAGGTGATAGCCACCAAAAAGGCAACTTTCTGCGACACGGCCAGCAAGGAAATGTGTCTTATGTTCTCGAAAGGAGATTTCTGAAGAACCGATATAACCAAATTAAGTTTCCAAAGAGGTAACGGAGACCTCCTGGGGGGGGGGAGCTAAATGGTGAACCCCCTGAAGAAACGTACGATTAAAAAAGAGTGCATAGTCAAAGGGCGATGGAAGTACACAGCCAAGGCCAAGATCTGACACTTAAGAGTGCCCAACGCCAAACGTTGGTCAACCCCTTTCTGTAGAAAGGTCAGGATCCCGCTGATAGCAAAGGATCTAGGATGCAGCTTCAGCGAGTCGCACCAAGCAATGTACGCTTTCCATTTAAGATGATAAATCTTCTGAGAAGTGGACTTCCTAGCCATGAGTAAGGATCACAGAATCAGACAGACCCCTGTTCTTTAACACCTTGCTCGCAACAGCCAAGCCGTTAAAGCCAGCGACTGTAAAGCAGGATGGAAGATCGGACCCTGAGACAGAAGATCTTCCCACAGAGCAAGTGTCCACGGACCTGCGACCTTCAGCCGAATCGCGTTGGCGTATCAGGATCATGGGGGGCCAATCTGGAGCCACCAGAATTACCGGAATCCCCTCCAACTCGACCCTGCGTAGCAGGCGAGATAAAAGTTTCAACATAGGGAATGCATAAATTAGCCCGTACTGGCTCCAGGGAGCAACCAGGGCGTCTACTGCATCAGCCAGAGGATCTCTGGACTGAGCCACAAACAAACTTTTCTGTTTTGTCTGGAGGCGAACAGGTCCACATCCGGGGTCCCCCACCAGAGACACAGCTGGTGGATGCAGGGACCACTCTCCCTGATCTAGGGTTTGGCGACTCAGGTATACAGTCCCCCTACCAATTGTCTACACCGGGGATGTACACGGCGGATAGGGTTGGGACGTAGTCCTCTGCCCAGCGCAGGAACTCTGCTTCCTCCAGAGCCGCCAGGGCACTCCTGGTGCCCCTTGATGATTGACACTGGCCACGACATTATCAGACTGGAGTCGGACAGAACACCCCTTGAGATTGTCCGTCCAGTGGAAAAGGCTCCACTTGATCGCTCTCAGTTCCAGAACGTTGATCAAGGAGCTTGGACTCTTCCACCGTCCAGGTCCCTTGAACATTTAGGGTGCCCAGCACTACCACCCCAACCGATCACAACTGATCATACAGGCATCTGTCATCACCACCGTCCAGAATACTGGAAGGAAGGATTTTCCGTGGAGAAGATTCTGAGAGCTGAGCCACCAATTCAGGGAGTTCTTGGATCTCTGACTCAAACAAATCAGACTGTCCAGGGATAGAGTATCCTTGTCTCATTTGACAAGGATCTCCTGTTGCAAAAGTCTCATGTGGGCCTGAGCATATGGTACGGCCTCGAAGGAGGACACCATCAGGCCCAGCACCTGCATAGATGACCTGAGAGACACCAGGTCGCAAGCCAGCAGCAACAGAATCGCTTCAGTTAACTTCTGTAACTTTGCAGGAGGTAAAAATACCTTTGCTGAAGCTGAATCTAGGATCATCCCTAGATACTCCAGTCTGGTTGTTGGAACCAAAAGCAGATTTCTGAAGGTTGAGATTCCAACCAAACTGCTTCAGAGTGAATCGTTACCTCTAAATCCCATTCCAATGTCACAGATGAGTACGCTTGGAGAAGATCGTCCAGGTACCCCAGAATAGCTATTCCTCTCTGTCGTAGCAGAGTCAGGATAGGGGCTAACACCTCGGACCAAACAGTAACGCCACAAATTGAAAATGGTCCTTGCCCACCGCGAAGCGGAGGAACCGTTGATGACCCTGGCAAACAGGGACATGGAGTTAGGCATCCTTGATATCGAGGGACTCCATGCAAAGTTTCTGGACACTCACAAAGCGGTTCAGGGTTTTGAGGTTCAAGATTTGACGCAATTTTCCCTCCTTCCGTGGAATGGTAAAAAGGTTCGAATAGAACCCTCGAAAGCGTTCCAGATGACGAAGAGATACAATCACGCCTCGTGACAGCATATTCCAAATCGCTTGCTGCAGGCACGCAAAGCGATCTGGGGACAGCTGAAGATTGGAGGGAAAAAAAAATCTGTCTGGCGGATGGGAACGAAACTACCTTGTACCCCAACTGAATTACCTTGTGGACCCACCTGTCGTGCAACAGTGAGGTCCAAGGTTTCGGGAAGAAACGGAGACGTCCCCCCACTCCTGAAGTGGGTGGGGGAGCCCCTTCAGGCAGAAGGGGTCTGCTTGGAGGTGCTGGGGGCAGATGATCTCGGCTTACCAGCCCACCGTTTCCCGGATCCTTTATCCTTTTCCGCCCGTAGTCAGTTTGGTTTTCTGCATCACGGTCGCACGAAAAAGACGCTTCTGGGCTGTAAAGGAAGGACCTCGCTTACGCGAGGGAGACTTACCCTTATTTGAGTGAGGAAGGGGTGTGCTCTTTCCCCCAGTGACCGTCTTGATCAAGTCATCCAAGGAGGAACCAAAAAGGCGCTCACCCTGAAAGGGAAAGATCTGCCAAAAGCTTCTTAGAAGCCTGGTCGGCCGACCAGGACTTGCGCCAGATCGCACGTCTGATGAGCACACTTACCACTGACGCTCTGGCAGCAAGCGGAAGAATGTCCAGGTTAGCATCGCATACAAAATTGCAGATTCTGCGATAATTGGTCAGCGAGTTCCGGGGCAGACGACTGTAACAGGGTTACCGTCATTGCCTCTCTCAGAGCCTTTACCCATTCAAAGTCTGAGAGACTAGAATGGTAATCAGGGCAGGCCTGAGAATAGATCCCACTACCGTATACAGGTGTCGGGATAAGACCTCGATAAGTCTGTCAACCGGATCAGGAAGAGATAAGGATTCTGCCACCGGTAAAACCGTGGCCTTGTGAATACCACATATCTGGGGTCCACCTGAGGGGGGACCGTCCATTTGCGTAAGATCTCTTCCTCAAATGGGTAGCATCTAGCCAAACGTTTTGGAACTGCAAGCATGCGATTAGGTCGCTGCCATTGTTCCTCCACTAAGGCGGGCAAGACTTCGGGACAAGGGAAAACCTTGGCCGATTTCTTTGCTTTGAGGGATCCAAAGGAAACTAAGGCTCCTTGCGATTTAGAAATCGCATCCGTGACTTTCAGGGTGTCCCTCACTGAGGATATCAAAGCATCTACCAGCGCCTTTTCCTGTGCCAAGGCGGGTGTGGAAACATCCTCTTCCGCGTCAGAAAGTCTGAATGCGGGGACGAATCCTCCAAAAAGGGGTCTGCGTTGCCGGAGACCATATCAGCCTCAGAATCTGAGATGACAGGCGAGGGCCAAGGGGGTTTCTTAGTAAATGCTGCCGCAAAAACTTTGTCCATTTTTCTGGACATTTCTTGCATCACAAACAATAAAGTCACATCATGAGCATTAGAAGCGGGCGCCAACGATAAATCGCAGACAAACTTGGGGAATCCATGTTAAACAAATGGCCAAACAGTAAGATTGCACAGTAAGAATATAAGGAGCAGACGGGGAAACACCGGAACCTGCACCGCAAGGGGTTAAACAGAAGCGTCTCCTGGAAACAGGAGCCATGGCCTAAGAGGGAGCAATCTGCGCCCAATCGCCAAATATTAATGCTCCTGAGGCTGAGGTTACAAAGGCACCACCGGTCCCAGCAAGTCTGCTGCTACCAGCGTGCACTGCGCCTTTAACCACTTAAGCCCCGGAGGATTTGGCTGCTAAAGGACCAGGGGTTTTTTTGCGATTTTTTACTGCGTGACTTTAACGGACAATTGCGCGGTCGTGCGATGCTGTACCTAAACGAATTTGACGTCCTTTTTTTCCCACAAACAGAGCTTTCTTTTGGTGGTATTTTATCACCTGTGCGATTTTTTGATCACGCGCTATAAACAAAAAAAAAAAAGCGTAAATTTTGTAAAAATAACAATATTTTTTTTATATGAAATTCCCCCCAAAAAAATGTAAAAATCAAAATTTAACATTTTTCGGCCAATTTGTTTTATGCTACCTATGTTTGGTAAAAAAAAAAAAAAAAAAAAAAAAAAAAAAAAAAAAAAAAAAAAAAAAAAAAAAAAAAAATCGCAAAAAGCGTATTTTGATTGGTTTGCGCAAAAGTTATCGCGTTTACTAACAAAAGGGAAAGATTTTTGTCATTTTTGGTGTTTTTTTTTAACGCGTAATGGCGGCGATCTGCGATTTTTTTTTCGGTACTGCGACATAGCGGCGGACAGATCGGACCCTTGACTGACATTGACACTTTTGGGGGTACCAGTGATATTACTGCAGTAATCAGTGCTATACATATGCACTGTTACTGCAAAAATGACACTGGCAGGGAAGGGGTTAACTTTATTGGACAGGGAGGGGTTAAGTGTGTCCTAGGGGCGTGATTCTAACTGTGCAGGGACATTGCTATTGGTGTAAAAGCAAAGATCAACAGTTCTACATAGTAGAACGGTCAGATCTTCACTTTTACACAGGGAGAACTGACAGGCAGCTTGTTTACACAAGCCGCTCTGTCTTTCTCCCTTCACAGGAGCGATCGTAGTGTGACTGGCGGACATCGAGTCTGCCGGTCACATGCACTGACTTGTCTGAACGAGCCGCGGCGGGCGCGCGCCCGCAATAGGCTCGCAAGTCAGTGACAGGCGAGTGACGTATCGATACGTCACTCTGCCTGGCCGGGGCTGACCGCCGCAGTATATAGTCGTGCGGCGGTCGGCAACCTGTTAAGAGGCTATCGCGATGCACGCATCACTACTCCAGGGGATAATCCTAAAGGCCTGAAACCCCTCTGAAGATGAAAAGGTAAAGGCCAGGGTAATGAAACTCCTTTAGAGTAGTTACGACATGGAGAACACAGCAAGGTTCATCAGCAGCATGGAGAAGTAGAAGGAAACGCCCCCGCCCGCAAGAGCCAGAAGCTCCTGTGCTGTTTTGTCTCCGGCTCCAGTAAAATGGCCACCGGCATTACAGCGATAGGGATACCCGGGTAGGCTACTGAGGCCTGTGAAGGCTGCAGGCCACGGAAAAATGGCAGCTTCATGCCAATGAGCATGTGACCTCGGGCCTACCCTAGTAACAGGCCTGGCGGAGGTCATCCCGATGGATGAACCGCCCCACCCCCCGACCCCGGTGTGGTATGAGGCACAACCATGTACCCCCCTCCCCGGTATAGCACCAGAGGCGATTTACATAGGGGACCCCCCACTAAAAGGGTCCCAGAGCCCAGGGTAGGGAGAGGTCAGGGTAGGAGGCGAAGGTACCAGGTGATCCCTCATAGTGGAGCAGGGTGTAAGGAGGTATGGGTACCCGAGGGTCCTACTCGCCTATGGAGGAGCCCGCATCCACCCCAGGCCCGCTAACCAGACAGGGGGACTGTACTTAAACGAACCACACTGCTGAGGGTGGGCGTGAATCCTGACAGACTGCCTCTGCACCGCAGTGAGGGTTCTGTCGGCCAAGGGCACGCCGCAACGCTGGCATTCCAGGTGTGTGCGTCCCGGCGGGGCGTTTCACCCGCAGGCCAGTCCCTGTCCCGTGGGACTATAGTCGCTATGGAGACCCAGCGCGGAGCTACGGTCTTGCAAGTGCTCGCTGGCACAAACTGGGAGACAGTAAGGCTCTCATATAGCCAGTCCGAAAACCCAGCTGGCATTCCACAGGAACTGGAGTCAGCAGCAACAAAAATATATAAAAAAAAAGGTTCCCTTTAAGACGTTTAAAACAGCTAGGACAAAAAGGTCCCATCAGGGGAGCTGTGTGGCCACTCATAAGACCAGGCAGCTAAAAACTGAAGATGCAAAGGTTAGGCCAGGGGTAATAACCCAGGAACCCCGCCCCCCTGGGCGTGTCAAAGCCTTTGGCTCTACCTGATCACTCCTAGTGGGAGGGGCTTATTACCCATCCACTTAAGATTTAAAGCAGCAGCTACGTCTGTCGGTGGACGAAAGAGAAATACAATTTTTAAACAAATGGTTCACTTTCAAATAAAAAACATGCTAAGAACGAAGTCCCAGCAGGGAACTAGGTCCTACTCCTAAACTAGGCAGAAAAAATGAATCCTATAGCAGAGTGAGTGGGTGTATGCCCTCAGGGACTTGCCCCATAGGCGTGGTAATGTTTTTTCAATGAACAATAGAGAAAAGAACACAGATGAAGTATCCCAGTGAAAAAGTAATACAATTTAAGTCACTCGTGAACGTGTTCCTCCACCATATGGATTAAAGTGCAAACTCACCGGAGCTAAATGCGGTCTAGATTATAGGACAGCAATTACATATAAAGCTGCTGGTGACTTGATCTTTAATGGTCCTGAAGAGTGAAGCAACCACTGCAAGGATCTCCTCATAAAAGGTTGTAGCATCGATCAAATGCATATACGAATCCAAACATAGGAGAGATGCTCATAGTATAGTAGTTTCTTATAAAAAAATAGGATCAAAAATATTAAAAATAACACTGATCAACCAGTCTGATAGCAATGTAATGAGGTCCAAAAAAGTACAAAAAGCAGGAAAATCTTTCAACTTACGGTACATCAAACGCCACCACACAAATGTTAAGAGTGGTGGCTGGACCTCTGGCATGTCCAAGTAGCTCTATGGCCATTGCGCGTCATCAGGTGCATTACAGACACTGCCTGTGGTTATGGTATTTATAGAAGGCTCTCAATTATCCCAACACTACCAGCAGTGGGCAGCTGTGGACCCCGGAAATGTCACTTCCGGTGTTTGCCGCCAAACAAAGATATTAAAATGTTGAGAATACCCGATGTAAAGTAACATATATAAAATTATAATACAAGTTTTTGCCCACTGCTGGTGGTGTTGGGATAATTGAGAGCCTTACATAAATACCATTACCTGTAATGCTCCTGATGACACGCGTGACACAAAATGGCCGTATAGCTACTAAGACATGTCTGAGGTCCAGCCACGACTAACATTTAGTGTGGTGGCGTTTGATGCAAGTTGAAAGATATTCTTGCTTTTTGGACCTCTTTATATCCTATTTTTATAATAAACTACTACACTATGAGCATCTCTATGTTTGGATCCGTAAATGCATTTAAATCGATGCTACATCTTTTTATAAAGGAGATCCTTGCAGTGTTAGCTTCACTCTTCAAGACCATTCAAGATCAAGACAATGGCAGCTTTATACGCTATTGCTGTCCAATAATCTAGACAGCATTTAGCTCTGGTGAGTGTGCACTTTATCCATAAGGTGGAGGACCACATTCACAAGTGACTTAAATTGTATCACTTTTTCACTGGGATACTTAATCTGCTTTCACATAATTTTAGACATTTGTTTTACATTGATCACTAAGTGTTGCAATTTGTTTTTTTATTTATGTTTTTGAGGTGTATGTATATTTTGCACTACTTTTGCTAGCAGCTTCACTATTTTTAATATTTTTATCATTTCACATCATATTTATGTTTTGAGAGCGCCAGCATTTCATTTGACAAGAAATTTTACTGACGATTGCATTACTTCAGCCCTCCCTGTTACAATAGACTGCCCAACTTGCCAATAGCAACATGAAGATGTGACAGATAAACATCAACTTTAAGTCCCAGAGTTTTGGCCGATTATAGTAGCTCTGTAATTCTCAATGTAGCAGTGGGACTATAGGATGATGCTGTGGATATGTGAAAACACTTATAGGCTGATAAGACACTCACCACATGCCCAAGTCGGGACAGGCTTGCGAGGCTTGCTATCATCATCTGTGGAGTCATCACTGTTTAGGTCCATGCCATAATCATCTGGATTGAATTTGGGTGGGTGGGGTTTGTATCCTTTAGGAGTCATCTCATAGGATTCACAGGATGGAGAGTTCTGAAAAAACAGGGAACCATTTACCCACATTCCTTGCAGATAGTAAGACAATAGATTCACTGTTCCAATGTTAACATGTCCCTGTTAAAACTACAGCCTTACCTGCATTTCTACAGTGACATTTAGCACTGGAGCGTTGGTGGCCAAGTTCTGCTCCTTAGCGATTCTCTCCTGCTCCTCACGCAGCCTCTGTGCCTCGAGTTCTTGGCGCCGCTTTGCCTCCATTTGTCTATGCAACCTCTCCTGTTCTAGCCTTTCCTGCTGTTCCTGAAATTACACACATAGCAGGTGTTAGTCATACTTGTATGTGAATGCATTGGACATCTTTTTGATATAGATATAATGCACATCAGTGGGGCTCACAATATGTAGCCAGTCTTAAAGCAGGCCTTGTCATTTTTTCATCCATTAAATCATCTGCCCCTTGTTTAAACTTTGGATAGTAAAAACTGGATTTTTGTCTTACCGTGAAATCCTTTTCTCTGAAGCGCACTGACGGACACAGCTCCATATCCTCTTAGACCCTTGGGCTTATTATTGCTCTCACCACAGGAGTAGGCAGACATTTTGGGTATGTCCCAGGGGGTATACTCCCACTTCCTGCTCAACAGAGGGGCGGGTGCTGTGTCCATCAGTAAACCTCAGAAAAGGATTTTATGGTAAGAAAAAATAATTTTGTAAGATCTTACCGTAAAATCTGTTTCTCTAATGTCCATTGACCGACAGGACAATTTGGAATTTTTTTGGGCCGCCCGGGCACTCCTGGTGCCCCTTGGTGATTGATGCAAGCCACAGCCGTGGCATTGTCGGTTTGAACCTGAACCGGGCAACCAAGTCGCCCAATGGAGCAGGCAGAGTTTGATCGCCCTGAGCTCCAGAATATTTATCGCAAGGAGGATTCCTCCGTTGACCACGTCCCCTGGGCACACAGGGTGTCCAGTACACCCACTCATCCCGTCAGGCTTGCATCCGTGGTGATCACCATCTACAACAGGGGCAGAAAAACCTCGCCCTGTCTCAGAGCACATGACGGAAGCCAACACGAAAGCTCCAGGGACTGTGGATCCTTTTGCCATCTGGCAAAAATCTCTGCTTGCAGAGTCCTTGTGTGAAACTGCAAACGTGGCCGCCTCAAAAGCTGAAAACATCAGCCCCAGGGACCTCATGCAGGTCCGTAGGGAGGAGAGATCGTTGTCCCTGAGGGACCCGATCTCGGCCTGTAAAGTCCGAAGTTTGTCCTCCGGAAGAAACACTTTGAGCAGAGTCCAAGACCATGCTCAGGTAACTGTGGTAACACAATTCTGGGAATTGATGGTCCACCCGAACCCCTGGAGTGTCTGAACCGTGACCATCAGATCGCTTGACAGAGTGGCACACGAGCTCGCCCTCAACAGGAGGTCGTCCAGATAACAGAGGATCGCAATCCCCTTTGCGCAGCAAAGCCAGCACCTGGGCCAAAAAACCTTGGTGAATACCCTGGGAGCCGAAGCTTACCAAAGGGTAATGCCACAAATTGAAAAAACGGTCCTCTGCAACCGAGAAATGGAGAAACCGTTGATGACTCTCGTAGACAGGGATGTGCAGATACGCATCCTTTAAGTAGATGGAGGCCAGAAGATCTCCTTGATGTAAAGACGCCACCACCGACCAGATGGATTCCACCTGGAACTTCTGCATCCGCGCAAAGTGGTTCCGAGACTTGAGGTCCAGAATCGGACGCACTTTGCCCTCCTTTCTGGGCACTGTGAACAGGTTGGAATAGAACCCGTGAAACCTGTCCCGCTGAAGGACTGGTATAACAACTCTTTGGGCAAGAAGGTCTTGCACAGCCCCCTTGAGATCTCAAACGATCAGGAGACAGACGATATTTGACAGAAAGATCTGTCTGCGAGGTGAGATGGAATCTCGATCTTGTGCCCTGAACGAATCAGTTTGTGAACCCCCTTGTCCTGAATTTTGGACAACCCGGGTTTCTGAACAAGACACAGACGTCCCCCCACCACGGAAAACAGGTGAGGGTGTCCCGGTAGGCGGAACAAGACTGGGCCGCCGCACCGGACTTACCGGTCTTGGGCTCACCAGACCAAGGCTGCTAGTCACTGCGCCAGAGGCCTTGAAGGATGTTCCTTTATCCTGCGTCCCTGAGGCACAAAGGGGCCCCCGATAAGCCAAGAAGGGCCCAACCGCGCGCAAGGTGATTAACCATGTGCGGCTCGGGGCAGGAGGGTACTCCTACCCCCTGCGAGACCCTTGACAACCCCAACCAAATGGGGTCCCTAAGAAAAGCCAATCCAATAAGGGATATCACACTTTTTGGAGGCATGGTCGGCCGACCAGCTCTTCAACCCAACCATGCGGCGGATCGCAACCCCCTACCGCAGATATCTTGCGACCAAAGGAGCCTCATCCAGGGCTGATCCAGCAATGAATAAGCACATGGTGTGAAACGCGTTTGCTGCTATCCTGTGTCTTGCACATGTCGATGTTGGACTTTTTGATTTGAAGAAATAAAAAACTCAAGTTTCTACTTTCCTGAGACTGGAAGTGCCACTTTCTTTCTACATGCATATGGACTTCTTAGGTTGCGGACCTTGGTGAGCACCCAGTCTTGCAGGACTACTACACAGTTTACTTGGGAATCCTACTGGCCCAACTGTCAGCACTTTGAGCGGTGATTTGTTTCTTTGCTTCTTTCATCCAGGGCTGCGTCACAGGGGAACACCATGGCTCAGGCCATAAGAGTCGGAGAGACCGACTCCGCCACCAAGTTGCGTATAAGCACCTTGACCCATTCTGTATCTGTGAAACCAGCACGGAAGCTACCACAGGCATGAGGGGGGTAGCCCGCCACCAAATAAATATGGCGGGAAACAGACTCCACACGGCCATCCATCGGGTCATTAAACACCAGGGAGTCCTCCACAGCCACCACGTGGAGTTATTTAATCCGGAAACAGTGTGGTGCACCCCAGGTGACAATCTGCAAAAGGATAGCGGCGTTGAAAAACCGCTTAGGCACTTGCCAGTGTGAGATTAACGCGGCGCCACCGTTCACAATGCTATGAAAACTCCTCGGGACAGGGGAAAAGCTAACCCGACTTCTGGGCTGTGAGGGACCCAAAGGAAACCCGCTAACCTGACTGGGTGGGCTCATCGTGCAAAACTGAAATTATAAATTGTGAAAAGTTTTCTGACAGAGTGAATAAGGGTCACAGCATATAAATCGTAAAAGATGCGGGGAGGCTCAGTGTAGAATTCAATTGATATATTTTTAAAAAGTAGTCACTTGCACTATGAGCCTCCCCGCATCTTTTACTATTTATACGGTGTGACCCCCACCACCAACGATCCATATGAGCAGGATATAGGAAGAGTGAATTGCAGCCCCCACTGCGCTCTTACAAGGCAATACAGGGGAACCTCCACAAGGAAAAACACCCCCCCCCTTTCCAAAGGAGGACCCCTGATGCTCCCTATCAGTTAAAGGTACCCCAGAGTACATCTACAAGAACCACTTACCTATGCTAGACCCCAAGGG
Source organism: Pelophylax lessonae (assembly GCF_965119305.1). Lineage (NCBI taxonomy): Eukaryota > Metazoa > Chordata > Amphibia > Anura > Ranidae > Pelophylax > Pelophylax lessonae. The sequence continues at coordinate 72,804,771 of NC_138777.1, forward strand.
GTCATCTGGTAAGTGGGCTGTGTTGTAGGTGAAGGATATCCCACACCACGATTCCCACTGGCTTTTTGAGCACAACTGGAACCTTATTTCAGAAAATTTGCACTAAAAATCCCTACATTGGACTTTTATACAAAACATCGTTCTTTGCATAAAAAAGTTATTTTGCACATTATATTCACGTTGTGCACAGTCACTTTACAATATTTAAAGCACAATTGATCCTTTGATACATGTTGTGCACAGTCAGTCACTTTATTTAAGCACTAATTGGTGTTTATAATTACCGTTTTATTTATATATTTATTTGCATTTATTTAGGAGTGCTGTCCACCCTTTGTTTTTATACATGTCTTCAACTCTATGTTTGGATTAGCAGCTCACGAGCACACTTTATACAAGTTATTTTGTTTACACATCTAATTTTGATTTGACTTCCCCCAAAATTTTACACTAGTTTTCAAGGAAGATCTGTGGTGCAACTACCTGAGTTACCTACACTCTTTTTTCTAGTATATTTCTGCAGAATATCTGGCAAGTACAGAATCACAGTATATATAAAATATGCAAAGTGGTTGGAGGGAAACTTCAGAATGGCAAAGATGTTTTTGTTACAAATTATGTGAGCAGACTGCAGTTCCTCTTTCTGGCTCTACTGTAGAAGGCTGTTAGCCAACTATCTTTTTTTGGATTATAAAGCATAACACAATACAAAGTCCATAGTGTTCATTCCACTAGCAGTAATTACACCAGATTTCCACAAGCTTTTATTACCACACACAATGCATCTCACTGTAATAGCACAGACTTCTCACCAAACTAAGCTACACACATGCATTGCTCTGAAGTATTCTGAAACAAATGAGAATCCTAGAAAGTAGAATATCAACTTACTCTCTTCTTACGTTCTTCAGCCTCTTTGCGCTGCTGCTCTCTCTCCTGTGCTGCCCTTTCGAGTTCTTTCTGCAGCTGTAGAGCCCTTTCACGCTCTATTCGCTCCCTTTCCCTGAAATATAATTTTTTTTATTTTAAATAGTAAAAATATATTTCAAATTGGGGTTGATTTACTAATACTGGAGAGAATTCTGGTGCAGCTGTACATGGTAGCCAGTTTCTAACTTCAGCTTGTTCAATTAAGCTTTGATGCAAAAAAACTTTAGCTTTCAATAAAGTGGAGAGATTCCCCCTCTCTATTTGTCCCATTTACCATTTTTGCCAAAAGTGAGTAAATGAAAAACCCAAATTCTGAGCTTTCCCCAGAACAGGAATTGTGGAGAAATGTTGCAATACAGACAACTAGGTGTGGTGACAACCAGTAATTCCCTCTTTCAAAGTATTTACTCCCACTTCCTGTTTTGGCCATAGGATAGGAAGTGAGGGGACATTTCCGCAATGGGTAATGAATGACCAAAAAATAAATAAAATCCAACAGCAGGTAAAACCCTCCCTTACACTATCCAAAATTAAGTATTAAGTTTTAAAGTTTTGCCTTTAGTTCTACTTTGAGCTTTTGATGCAGGAAGGAGGAACAAGCATTAGGTAAAGTGTATATTCCATCTTACATGCTGGAATAGTAGTGTTAGACATGAAACAACTGTAGGCCAGCCCAAGAAAACCCTTCCCACTACAAGCATGTCTGTTTGGTAGCAAAGCAGTAACTAGAGCATAAATCAAAAACACAGAAAGGTTTTACTGTAGGTACAAAAATCCAGTTCTCTCTTCCATTGAAGGACAGTTCTTGCATTTTTAGGATGTCCAAAAGCAGTCCAGCTGAGTGGACAACACAAACTTCAAACAGACCAAAAAAAAACAAAACACAGAACTGGGACTGGGGGCAGTATAACCCAATGTTTCTACATCATTTAATGGGTTCTAGCAAGACCAATTCTCACCGTTCTGCACGAAGACGTTCTTGTTCTCTTTCAGCTGCAGCTTGCAGCTGTCGTTGCCTCTCACGTTCTTGCTCTATTTGACGCATTTCCGCCACTTTCTTTGCCTCTGCAAGCTTTCTCTGCTTTTCTTGCTCTTCCTCCTCTCGCTTCTTCTGGAGGAGCTCTTGGTGCCGGCGCTCCTCATCCTCCTACATGATAAAACAGCAGCATTCTTATATACTGGACCATCTAATTTCCCTGGAAGGCCTTACAAAGCCAGAAGATAAAAAACATGTGCAGAATTGTCAAGGATTAGAGATAAGCTTGTTTCTTTTGATCCAGGAGTCAGCACCAAGGGAATGAGGGGCTCCTACCGCCAAAATCGTGGCCCACAGGGCTTGTCACGGAAGTCGCTATTTTCAATGGAAAACCACCAAAAGATGACCCCTGGACTACACAAACATGGCCACTGTGCATTGAGCACACAGGCTAAAGCAAAATGGCGGCACCACAAGTCTCTTAGGGACCCAGGAGGGATCCCTAGGCCTCAGAAAATGGGATAGGCAGGAAGGGGGGCGCCAAACAGAAACCTCCACCAGGTAACAGCGCTCCCCCCCTACAGCTGATCGCCCTGTCACTAGCGGCAAACCCCTCCATCCCCAGCACAGCACCATGCCACCACCCCGGCGGTAGACTAGGCCAGACCCACAGCCCCAACACGAAGGAAGGGAACCCAAGGACCCAAATGTCCCATGTAGGGGCCCACATCCACCCCTAAACTTTCCAGGGGGTGAGGGGAGGGGGACAGTCACCATACCGGGAACCAGGCGGGAACACTGCGACTCGGGCCAAGATCCGATCGTATGTGACCACGCGAGGCATTTAACTCACAGGCTAGCCCCTGTCCGGTGGGGCTATGTCACTGCCGACCTAGCGCAGAGCTGAGGTCTGCGACTGCTCACTGGCCAGACTGGGGTGACCACTGCATTTAGATTATCCAGCCCGTCGCCCATACCGGAAGTGGATTGTAGATCTTACAGGAAAGGAAAAGAAAAAAAAAAAACATTGTATCCAAAAAGAAAAAAATTGCCAGGACCAGATATTCCAGCAAGGAACTAGGTCTTTAATTCCTGACTAGGCAGAAAAAAACTGAATAGCTATAGCATAGAGAGGGAGTAAACCCCCTGGAACTGCCCATAGGCGTAGCCAGATTTTTTTTTTTCAGTATAACCCAATGGTTATCAAGATCAGGAGCTGTGTGTCAATGAACATAAGAGAAAACCTAATTTAACACGCATTCAGTTAAAATTATCACCAGTAAAACTTCTAGTACCTCTTTTCGTTATGATCTTAAAGTGGTTGTAAAGGCTAGCCAATTTTTACATTATTGCATTCTCTGCATTAAGGGAGAAAAGGACCTAAAGTCTTCACTCGATCTAGCGCTACATCCATCTGCAGTGGCTCACTCCTGTCTCCCTCTGCATTGGTTTCTGCTGCCCAATCAAATCCTGATTGAGCTGATGGGGGACCCCAGAAAGGTGGTTTGGGGCTACTCTGTGCAATAACAAAGCAGGTATGCCTTCGGTATTAAAAAAAAATAAAAAAATTTTAGACTTCAAACACTAACATGAGTGCTTGTGCTTACACATACCAGTTGTTTTGCTTTAAGTTTGCGTGCTTCCTCTTCCTGTCGCCTTCTGTTTTCTAGTTCCTCCTGTTTTTTTGCTGTCACTTTTTTTTTGGCTTTTTCTTCTGCCATACGGTCTTCCCGAACCTAAAAAAAGGCATCATCAATATAAGACAACATGTTCACGAAGCTTCAGCCACAAAGGCATGCACAAAAAAAAAAAAAGTATATATTACTTTTTCACTTTTCTCATCTATGTGTGCAAATTTCTGTTCCATTTTCTTTTTTTTCTCCTCTTCCAATTGCTCCACCCTCTCGCGTGCCTGCAGAACCTTGCGCAAACGTTCTTCCCTTCTCCTAAAAGTTGGAAGGTTGACAATGGTCAACAACAAATACATTTACAAAAAAAAAAAACAACACATTTTGCTGTGTTAATAGAGGCTTTTGTGTAGTTCTACAAAGCTTTAAAATTTGAATCCAGCTGAAAATTTCTCTCAAAGTATCCTCTCTCCGCTTCCAACAAATTGACAGGTGAATACTCTGACTAAGACAAAAGGTTTCAAAAAGGGGAAAAAAGCGTAGGACCTGTTGATTCTTGGCAATCTTGATGTAGTGTGGACATCATTTTTTGAAGGGTTTTTTCCAATTATAAATACTGCAATATAGTAGCTCTTTATTCCTTCTGAACACATTTCAGCTGTAAGCTAAAGCAGTGGAGAGAAGAAAGCATCCAGTCTCTTGCAGAATTGGTGGATCCTAATCACATAGCAGTGGAAATGACCACATACCCATCTTCCTCATAAAAAGGGGTGATATGCGGTAGACGTAGGTTAATATATAGGTCCAAATAATAAGGTGAGGGCATAATTGTCAAAGAGGGGGAGCATGGTGGTCATGACTGCGCGGTGGGGCACTAAATCAGTGGTGAAAATGTTGTTCAAAATTTTTACTAACATTGGTTTAATTTGCATATCACTGTGAATGGACTACAAAAAGGACCCTCCCCCTGAGTTTTTTTTTGTAAAGTTTGATATACTGGTGCTCACAGCACTGTAAATCACTATAAATGGTGTATATTCTGAGAAGCCCTCCCCACATCCCATAGTGAAATGTACATAAGCGTTGATGAACACATAGCATGTCAGCAGGAGCTCGTTGATTGATGAGTGAGTTGGAGCACTTTAGTCACTTGATTGGTACTGTAGGAGCAATTTAAGGGACAGTTTGTATTGTGTTTTGTGCATCTAGGCGTCAGTGCAGGAGTAATTTACAAATACCACTATCAGGAGACACATGTTAAGCATTCCCTGACCTGATATTGAAGAGTATTGGAGGAGGGAGATTTCAGTATGTCTAAAATGGTCTATTTATCAAGCAATTTTTCAGAGACAAGGCTTAAAAGGTCAAGTTAAACCAATCTAGTCCAGAAGTAGACTGAAAAACACGAACATGGAGATCCGTGTCAGTGGATCACTTCTGACTCCCCAAACAACATCTACTGCAACACAACACCTTCCAGCTCATCTAAAACTCAGTTTTGCAGCAAGCAATGAGTTACAGGGAGAGGAGGGAATTCTGATTCAGTTTACAGAAAAAAAAAATAAATATGTAATTTCAAAAAAAGGACACAGGGCACTTCACATTCTTATCTTAGGGATGATCCAAACACTTAACATGGAGGTCGGGCAACCCAAAAACAAGGCGCACAAGCCCAAAAACTAAAGAATTTTGAATCACTGATACTTCTGGTGGATCAGCCTTGGGGGGGGGGGGGGGGGGGGATGGGGTAGAACCTTTCCATAGGTACCATAGTCCTAAGACATAAGCTGACAATAGTGGATTCAGGAGCAGCCTGACCCTTGCGAATAAACTCAGGCTGTAGAAACTTAGACCTCATAAATCTGAATAGGCTGAACATGCAGAGAGGATCAGAACAAGAATAAATATAAAAAAAATTACAAAAGGATGGCAACAAGGTCCCAATTCGGATTGAGCAAAGAAACAAAAAACAAATCCATATTATCCTGGTAAAGAACAGGAAAAGGTTCAATGCAGGAAAGCACAGCCAACTACATAGGAACAGGACCCTGCACGTTAAAAGCAATGGCAACCAAAAGGACAAACTTGCACAAAAATGACAAGGGAATCCCTCAGAGGCTCAAACTGAGAAGACTGCAATACAGACAAAAAACAAAATTGGGGGGGGGTTGACACAGGCAGATCAATCCATCCCATAACCTGCACAAAGGATTTCTACCAAGGAAGAGAAACAATAGGTTTTTATGACAGAACAGCCAAGGCCCCTTAGTGCCAGAGGCATCTCCACATCAGACTGCAGAAAACCTAAAATGCATCACATGGCATACTGGCAACGATGAAAAATTAGGCACCAGATCTGACAGCAGATGAAATAAGCCTTCCATGTACGATGGTACACCTTCCTGGAGGGTAGGCATTACACCCCTATACATAAGGACTTGGGCTTTAATAGCCAAGCCATCAAAGCCAGCAACCATAAAAGCAGGGTGGAAGATTAAACCCTTTAAACGCAAATCAGGCCAATTTGGAAGGGACCATGGCTTGCTTTCCAAGAGATTTACAATGACAGCATACCACATTCTTCTTGGACAAGCAGGGGTGATCAGAAATTGCCAAAATGCCCTTCACTTTATCCTGCACAAGGAAGGAAGCTCTCGCAGACCGGAGAGAAATGGAGGGATGCATACTAGTCACTGTATGTGTTCTGCAGATGTCCTGGATTATTGCAAGCACTGCACTGGAGCTGTGCTGCCGATCACATGTTTCCAAGGGAAACAGAAGTAGGGCTGAAACCAATGATTTATTAGATTATGCGGATAACCAAAAGAACAAATAGATATTTGTAAGAACTTCTAGTAAAATCCTTTTCTCTGAAGTTCATTGACAGACGCAGCCCTTAGGCTTCTTATACCAGTGTTTCTCAACTCCGGTCCTCAGGGCACACTAAAAGGCCAGATTTTAAGTATTTCCTTGGGGAGATGCAGACTAGAATACTGCAGTCAATAAGCAGCAAATTATATCACCTATGATTATTTCAGTTTTTTGCAAACCTGGCCTGTTAGTGTGCCCTGAGTTGAGAAACACTGTCTTAGACCAGTGGTCCTCAACCCTGGTCCTCAGGGCCCACTAACAGGCCATGTTTGCAAGATAACTGAAATACATCCCAGGTGATATAATTTGCTGCTCAGTGATTGCAGTACTCTAGTCTGCATCTCCCCAAGGTAATACTTAAAATCTGGCCTGTTAGTGGGCCCTGAGGACCGGAGTTGAGGACCACTGTCTTAGACCATCGGGACGTCCCAAAGCAGTGTAGGCATGAGGGGGTGGGAGAACGCAAACTAAATAGTTATCGTAAACTCCAAAGGCTAAATGTAGCCAACTGGGTAACATGAAGCTCAACCAGGAACAGGAGCTCACCCATGAAAGAAAAAAAAACCCTAAAGAGAAACAAACGAGTCTCTTTAACCGCTTGCCGACCGCCGCAAGTACATATACTGTGGCGGTCAGCCCCGGCCAGGCAAAGTGACGTATCGGTACGTCACTAGCCTGGGAGCCAATAGCGGGCGGGCGCACACCACCGGAGGGGCGCTCCCACCCGGATCGTTCCTTAACAAGTCTGCACGTGTGACCGGCGGACCCGATGTCCGCCGGGCACACACGATCGTCCACTGTGAAGGGAGAAAGGCAGGTGGCTAATGTAAACAAAGCCGCCTGTCATTCTTCCCTGTTCAACAGCACAGATCTAACGGTCCTGCTATGTAGGACCGTAGATCTCTGCTGTTACATGTAAAGCCACATCCCTGCACAGTTAGAAACACGCCCCTAGGGACACACTTAACCCCTCCTTCCCCAATAAAGTTAACCCCTTCCCTGCCAGTGTAATTTTTACAGTAACAGTGCATATGTATAGCACTGATTTACTATAGTAATGTCACTGGTAATGTGATGAAAAAAAAGGTGCGCTATAAATATCTGCAGTGAGAATGACACTGCAAATAATAAATCAAATATAACGTAAATGACACAATAGAGTGCACCAACTAGTGAAACCACAAAGTTCAAAAGTGCATTAAGTGTCCCAAAATAAACCGTGGGTCATATCAACAATGGTTCCAATTCAAAGTGAATACAGGTGGATAAAATTAAAAGTCCAATAATAATCTTCACCAAGTGCTGTAAGACACCTAAATCAAATGGTGATATATCCAGTGTTGAGTAGATGAAAGATCCCACCACCAGCTAGAGTTCCTCCTTACCAAATAAATTAAGGTGGAACGCAGAGAAGACTCTGATCTTTAGATGGATGGAGATACCTTTTAGAACATCACCCAGTGGTATAGTACAAATGGCTTCTTACCAGACAATGAATGAATCAAGCGCAGGATAAATCCAATAAGGAACGCTGAGCCAATGGATAGGTGGCCAATGGTACTGTCCCGCTCCTGATGTCGGTTCGTGCTATAGCTCAATCCCCCAGATGAACATATGTGGGGCAAGAAATAAACGGACCATAGTGCGTTATCTCCGGTGAGACGTTTATTTAATAAAGAAATGCACTTCCAGATTAGGAGGGGAATACCAGCGGTAATGATGATGAATGCGCTAAGCCCCATCTCGGCAGAAGCCTATTACGAGGAAACGTCGTTAGAGAGGAGGCGTATCGCGCCGCCACTGACGTCACGCATAGCCCTGTCTGCAGCCGGGCTTAGCGCATTCATCGGGACAGTACCATTGGCCACCTATCCACTTGCTCAGCGTTCCTTACTGGATTTATCCTGGGTGATGTTCTAAAAGGTATCTCCATCCATCTAAAGATCAGAGTCTTCTCTGCGTTCCACCTTAATTTATTTGGTAAGGAGGAACTCTAGCTGGTGGTGGGATCTTTCATCTACTCAACACTGGATATATCACCATTTGATTTTAGGTGTCTTACAGCACTTGGTGAAGATTATTATTGGACTTTTAATTTTATCCACCTGTATTCACTTTGAATTGGAACCATTGTTGATATGACCCACGGTTTATTTTGGGACACTTGATGCACTTTTGAACTTTGTGGTTTCACTAGTTAGTGCATTCTATTGTATCATTTACATTGTATTTGATTTATTATTTGCAGTGTCATTCTCACTGCAGATATTTATAGCGCACCTTTTTTTTCATCACATTATCATTTATCAATACACAGGTAGCAGCTTTTTTGATTTGTCAGCGCACCCTACATCACACAATGTCACTGGTACCCCCAAAAGTGTCAAAAATGTTAGTCAAGGGTCCGATCTGTCCGCCGCAATATCGCAGTCCCGAGGGAGAAAAAAAAAAAAAAAAAAAAAAAAAAAAAAAAAAAAAAAAAAAAAAAAAAAATCGCACAGGTGATCAAATTCCACCAAAAGAAAGCTCTATTTGCGGGGAAAAAAGGATGTCAAATTCGTTTAGGTACAGCGTCGCATGACCGCGCAATTGTCCGTTAAAGTCACGTAGTGCCGAATCGCAAAATAGGCCCTGGTCAGGAAGGGGGTAAAATCTTCCGGGGCTTAAGTGGTTAAACAGCCTGCAAAACCTTGCGGCCAAAGGATGCATACGAAGATGCCAACAAATTTACCTTGTGCACAGACGACCAAGTCGCCGCCTTACAAACTTGCATTACTGAGGTCTAATGGCGAAAAACCCAAGAGGCACTCAGCGCTCTAGTAGATTGCGCCTTCACAGGGAAGTAGTAACCTGAGCCTTCAGTGAATAAGCCTGAACAACCGTCTGCCTTATCTATCTGGATATAATCGCAGAAGACGCAGCAAAACCTTTACAAGATCCCTCAGAAAGGACAAAAAGAGCATCTGATTTCCTAAAAGATTCAGTGACCGTCAGGTAAACCCACTTATCGTCCAAACCACATCCAGAGAGTGCAAAGCAATTTCCTCGGGAGGCTTAGGACAGACAACACAATGTCTTAATTTAGATGGAAATCAGACACCACCTTAGGGTGAAAAGACAGATTAGGTCAGAGTACCACTTTATCTCTGTGGACCACCAAATAAGGCGGACAGGACAGCTCCACCAACTCAGACACTCTGCGGGCAAAAGTATTCGCCACCAGAAAGGCAACCTTCTTGGATAAAGAAAGCAGAGAAATTTCCCTAATGTTCTCAAAAGGAGGCTTTTGAAGAACAGACAAAACCAGACTGAGATCCCACGGAGGCAACAGGGATCTCCATGGGGGATCCAGATGACACCCCCTGAATAAGTGCGAATCAAAGCATTAGCAGCCAACGAACGTTGGAAGTAAATAGCCAAAGCCGACACTTGGCCCTTAATCGTGCCCAAGGCCAACCGCTGCTCAAACCTTTTGTAAAAAGGCCAAAACCCTAGCTATAACAAGCGAATGTGCAGCTGCAGCGATTCACACCATGAAATAAACGATTTCCCCGTACAATGATAAATCTTCCTAGCCTTCAACAGGGTAGGAATCAGATTCATAGAGACCCCCAGCTCTCCACACCTGCCGTTCAACAGCCATGCCATTAAAGCCAGCGACCATAAAGCAGGATGGAAGATAGGTCCCTGGGACAGCAGATACCACCTCAGAGGAAGTCTGCACAGGGGATAGGGAACCATTTTGACTAGGTCTGCGTACCAAGACCGACGAGGCCAGTCTGGAGCCACCAGAACAAACCATAATTCCTTCAAACACCACCCTGCACAGAAACCTTGGTAAGTTTTATGAGAGCCAAGGCATAGATCAGCCGATACTGGCTCCAAGGAGCCACCAAGGCGTCTGTGGTGTTGGCCAGGGGATCCCGAGACCTGGCCACAACCCTCTGGACTTTTGTTGAAGCGAGATGCAAACTGGTCAACCTCCGGAGTTCCCCCAGCGGACACAGAGGAGACGAAACGCCTCCGGATGAAGGGACCATTCCCCTTGATCCAGCACCTGACGACTCAGGTAATCCACTTGCCAATTCTCCACACCTGGAATGTGGACTGCAGAGAGCCAGAACATTTTTTGTCGTCCATACCAGAAACTCGGCCACCTCCCTGGCCGCTAGGACACTCTTGGTGCCCCCTTGATTGATGTAAGCCACAGCCGTGGCATTGTCCAATTGGATCCGAACCAGAGAACCATGTAGCCGATTGGTCCAGTGGATCAGGCAAAGCTTGATCGCTCTGAGCTCCAGAATATTGATAAGGCAAGGAAGACTCCTCTGTTGACCAGGTCCCCCGGGCAGAGATCTTCCCCAGCACTCCACCCCAGCCTGACAGACTGGTGTCCGTGGTGACCACCGTCCAAAACAGTGGTAGGAAGGACTTGCCTGACAATGCTGGTGACTGGATCCACCAAGATAGAGCAGACCTCGTGAGTCAGCTCAAGCGTATCATTTTGTCTAAAGACTGTGAATCCATGTTTCATTTGGCAAGAATCTCCTTTTGCAGATGTCTCAAGTGAGACTGAGCAAACGGAACCGCCTCGAAGGTTGATACCATCAGACCCAGGGCTCTCATGCAAGTCCGTATTGAGGACAGATGGGTTCCAAACAGCAACAGGATCGCCCCCTGCAACTTCTGAAGTTTTTCCTGATGAAGAAAGACCCTTGCCAAGGCGGAATCTAGAGTCAGCCCCAGATAATCCAACCTCACTAAAGGATTCAGAGCAGATTTTTTTAAATTTATAGTCCATCCGAATTCCTGAAGGGTCTGAACTGTAATTGACAGGTCGTCCAACAAAGCCGAGTGAGAGTCCGCTCTCAATAAGAGATCGACCAGATATCCCAGGATCACAATCCCTCTGACGCAACAAAGCCAATACAGGAGTCAGTACCTTGGTAAAGACTCTAGGAGCAGAGACCAAAGGTAACACCACAATTTGAAAATTCTCTTCTGCCACAGCGAAGCGGATAAATTGCTGGTGTCCCCCGTAGATGGGGGATGTGTAGATATGCATCTTTGATATCGATGGAAGCCAGAAAATCTCCCCAATTTAAAGATGCCACCACCGACTGAATGGATTCCATTGGAAACTTTTGCACTCGCAAAAAGCGGTTCAGATCCTTGAGGTCCAGGATTGGACACACCATGCCCTCTATTTTGGGCACCGTGAACAGGTTTGAATAGAAACCGTGAAAGCGTTCCTGCGGAGGAACCGGCACAATCACTCCTTGAGCAAGATCCTGCAAACGATCTGGAGACAGGCAAAGATTTGGACTGAAAGAACCTGTCCGCCGGCCGGGACCGAAATTCGATCTTGTACCCAGAAAGCCAGTTTGTGAACCCATCTGTCTTGAATGAAGGGAAGTCCAGGGTTCCTGAAAGAAGCGCAGACGTCCCCCTACCCCAGAAACAGGTGGGGGTACCCCTTCACGCTGAAGAGGACTGGTCTGCTGAACCGGACTGGCCAGTCTTGGTCTTGCCTGACCATGGCTTTTTAGCCCCTCCAGAAGCCCTGAAAGGCTTACCTTTTTCTTGCGCCCCTGAACCCGTCTGAGAGGTGAAAGAAGGCCCCCGCTTACTACAGGGTGCCTTACCTTTGGAGGATTGAGGAAGAAGAGTACTCTTCCCACCAGTTAGACCTTTGATCAACTCATCCAGCGAGTCGCCAAATAAAATCGCTCTCCCAGGAAAGGGAGATCTGTTAAGGCCTTCTTGGAAGCCTGGTCTGCTGACCAGCTCTTCAGCCAAACCACGCGTCTTACGGCAATCCCCACAGCCGACACTCTGGCCACCAGGGGAGCCGTATCTAAGGACGCATCGCACAGGAACACCAGGGCCTGGGCCATCTGGTCCAAAAGTTCCATCAACTCTGGGGAAACTAAGTCAGCATCTAGGTTCCCCTTAAAACGCTTTACCCATTCCGTAACCGTCTGATACCAGAACAGACACAAAAACCGGTTTCAGGATTAAACCTGCCAACACATAAAGGTGGCGGGAAAGGGATTCCACCCGCCTGTCCACTGGGTCTGAAAACAACAGAGAATCGTCCACAGGCACTATAGTAGATTTGTTCAACCTAGATACAGGGTGATCCACCTTAGGCTGTATCGTCCAACGGTTCAAAACCATCTCTGCAAAGGGATAACTGTTTAAAGCGCTTAAGCACTACTAGCACATGCTTGAAGCGCCATTATTGTTCTTCATTAACCACTTAAGCCCCGGAGGATTTTCCTGCTAAAAGACCAGGGGGTATTTTGCGATTCGGCACTGCGTGACTTTAACGGACAATTGCGCGGTCGTGCGACGCTGTACCTAAACAAATTTGACGTCCTTTTTTTCCCACAGAGCTTTCTTTTGGTGGTATTTGATCACCTGTGCGATTTTTTGATCACGCGCTATAAACAAAAAAAGAGCGACAATTTTGCAAAAATAGCAATATTTTTCACATTTTTTTATATGAAATTCCCCCAAAAAAAAATGTAAAAATCAAAATTTTTTAACATTTTTGGCCAATTTGTTTTATCCTACCTATGTTTGGTTATAAAAAAAAAAAAAAAAAAAAAAAAAAAAAAAAAAAAAAAAAAAAAAAAAAAAAAAATCGCAAAAAGCGTATTTTGATTGGTTTGCGCAAAAGTTATCGCGTTTACTAACAAAGGGAAAGATTTTTGTCTTTTTTTTTAACGCGTAATGGCGGCGATCTGCGATTTTTTTTGCGGTACTGCGACATTGCGGCGGACAGATCGGACCCTTGACTGACATTTTTGACACTTTTGGGGTTACCAGTGACATTTCTACAGTAATCAGTGCTATACATATGCACTGTTACTGTAAAAATACACTGGCAGTGAAGGGGTTAACTTTATTTGGGAGGGAGGGGCTGTGTGTGTCCCTAGGGGCGTGATTCTTACTGTGATTGGCTGTGGCTCTAGCTGTAAGGACACTGATCAACGGATCTACATACTAGATCCGTGTAATCAGTGTCTTTACAGTGATGAGAATGACAGGCAGCTTGTTTACACAAGCTGCCTGACATTCTCCCTCTTCCCCCGACGATCGCCGAGTGGCCGGCGGACATCGGGTCCGCTGGTCACACGCGCGGGGGGGGGGGGGGTGCGTGACCGCGCGGGGGCACGCGCTCGCTCCCCAGACCCTCCCAGGCTAGTGACGTTAATTAACGTCACTCTGCCTGGCAGGGGCTGACCGCCGCAGTAAATCTACTTGCGGCGGTCGGCAAGCAGTTAACAATATCATGAAAATTCTCGAGACAAGGGAAAACCTTGCCCGATTTTTGGGTTTTGCGGGAGCCAAAGGACACCGTGTCCCTGTCGGTGTGGGCTCATCTGCCATTTCTAAAATTCCCCTCACTGAAACAAATCAGGGCTTCCACCAAAGCGTGTTTCCGTGCTGCAGCTAAAGACAGGTCCTCTTCACCATCCGATTGAGAGGACAGCGATCCCTCAAGGAGGGGGTGTCCGGGACGACCCCTCTCCCAAGACCACTAAGCGATATGGGGAGGGGCTGCATTTACTCACCATACCATGGACCAGGTGGGCTCCGCTCTGGACAGACCACCTCCCAACTGGAGTGGGGGTGCTGCCAGCCAAGAGGTACACTGCGACTCAGGGTGTTGCAGGTCGTCGCGTCCCAGCGAGATATCCACTCGCAGGCTTGTCCCCATCCAAAAACGGGGCTCTTTTGTGGCAAAGTCTAGTGCAGGACTATAACCTGCTCACGCTTGTAGGCCAGGCTGGGAGACCTTAAGGATCTAGATTATCCAGTGCGAAACCTCAGTCGGCAACTGGAATCCCCCTGAACACTAACTAGCAGAAGGGATTAAAGAAAATAAAACAAAATATTCTTAAAAGCATAAAAAAAAAAAAAAAAAAAAACAGACCCAAGTCCCAGCAGCAGGAAGCCTAGGTCCTACTCCTTCACTAGAGAAAAACTGGTATGCTGGAGCAGGGTGTGTGGGGTTATGCCTATAGGGACAGCCCCCGTAGGCGTGGTAAACTTTTCCTGCCTAGTACTACTCCTGTAGAGGGGGGGGGGGGGGGGAGCATAACCCAATGGTATAAGCAGCATAAGAGCTGTGTCTGTCAACATAAGAGAAATCCCAATAATCGTATTTTGAATGGTATGCGCAAGTTATCGCATCTACAAACTAGGGGAAAGATTTGTGTCATTTTTATGTGTTTTGTTACTAGTAATGGCAGAGATATGCGATTTTTAGTGGGACTGCGACATTGTGGCGCACAGATCGAACCCCTGACATTGACACTTTTTGGGGGGGGAACCAGTGACATTACTACAGTAATCAGTGCTAAAAATATGCACTGTTACTGTAATAATGACACTAACAGGGAAGGGGTTAACGGAGGTGTGATCAAAGGGTTAAGTGTGAGCCTAGGAGTGTTTTCTAACTATGGGGGAGGGACTTGTGAAATGAAGGGAGACCTGTGATCTTAAATAGGCTCTGTGTTCATTTATTAGAGAGAACGGCCTGCTGCGTTTACAACAGCAGACTGTCGTTCTCTCTCAGCGGGGAGCGATCGCGGCCGCCAGGCCCTGTGGATCAGCATCCCTGCTGCCTGGTGGGGGTGGGTGCAGGTACAGCAGTTCGCACAGCCGAGCCAGCCTGCCGCAGTATATCTGCGGCAGACAGTTGGCAAGTGGTTAAACTGCTCCTCAGTCGTTTTAAAACAACCTGATCAAACTGCAAAATCTTCCTCGGTTCATCTGTTTAAAGCTGGCTTCATGTTGCAGTCAAGGGCTTTATTACCTTGACCTTGGAACTAAAGTCAACCCTCTGGTCTAAAAATTCTTCAGACCAGAAAAGGCCAGGTCACTGGGCCAGGAAATAGAAATAAACTGGAAGAGGGTTTCTTAGACTAATGAAGGTAACAGTTAAGCATGGCTTACAATCTTAAAACAACCAGGACAACCCCCCCCCCCCCCCAATAATAAACTCACAGTTTTAGCTCCTCTTGCTTGCGTTTCTTGCCTTCCTCTATTTTTTGCTTTCGCTGAAGTTCGGTTTCCTCTTTTTTGCGCAAGGCTTCTAAACGCTGACGCTCCTTTTCCTATAAAATGGTTATATGAAGAACATAAGTAAATACAAAAATCTAAAAACTTCAATCACCAGTGGGACAACCTAACCTTAGTGGGGACAGAGAACAAAATGATTGATGACACCAAGTGAAGAAAAAGAAAAAAAAAAAAAAACCCAAATAACCAGACCTCCGCTTGCCAATAAAACAAAGAAACACCAGTGATAACGCAACAAAACTAAGTTACTTACTTCAGTCTGAAAGGGAGAGGGAGACAAAAAAAAAAAAAAAAAAAGGGATACATAAATAAGTCTGCATGAATTAGTACAGGAAACCGCAAACTAAAGTGTTACTGTTTCACATCAACTCCAATCATACACTGCAAGCAAAATGTTTAGAGCAACTCTGCTGTGTAAAAATGGAGCAAGACAAGAAAGCAAAACTACAAATACTCCGCCAACCTCCACTTCTAAAGGACTTTTAAAACCCATTGCTTTGGCTCATCTGTGTTTATTGAAGTAGAACTATAGGTAAAACCCGCCGACACAACAGTACAGTGCTGAAAACTAAACACAAGGTGTTGATTAGGGGTTACATGCAGCCACATCGTGCTCATGTTAAACACTTACAAAATACAAGGTGCGACAATTCAATTCCCGAAATGTGTGGCGCTATAGTGGAGAGTCACATTCATTCGCACTTAAGCTTGGCCGAATCTGCAAGACTCACCTAGGTTGCAGACCAGTCTTTACAGTAGTAGTAGAAAGGTGCGTGCATTGGGCTGTTGGCGAAAATTGAGTGACAGGAATCTGGAGCAGTGGATTAACATCAAATTTTGCATGCAAACTAGCAAGTGAAACGTTGTGTTACAACAGGCTTAGGCACCTTTCACACTGAAATCGATCAGGCCTGCCTGTCAGTTTTTCAGGTGGACCTGATCGGAGCACCCACTGCTCTTTATTGAGCGGTGGATGTCAGCAGACATGTGTCTGATCCAGTAAGAACATACTAATGGGGATCTGTTCCCCATCCGTCCTATCGGATGACAGTCGGATGGAAACGGATCGCATCAACAGACAGCCCCCTAGAGAATAGGGTGCTGTGTCCACTCTGCATCAGCAGAGCTGACATGGACCGGTCATCTGCCTGCTTAGTTGGGATCAGCAGGGAGAGATCCCCTGCTGAGTGGGCAGATCCGCTGGCAGACTCAGCCAGTGTGAAAGGGGCCTTATGTTGAACATTCTATGAAGAAATCAAGTGTTTGAGTTGCATAGGCGGTTTAAAAAAGGAGGGTCAGGAATGACAAAATGTGGGTAGCCAAAAATGCAAAGGATGGATACAAATGGGGACAGTGTGAACTATCGTACTCTAAGATTGAATGGTCAAATATTGGTAGAAGAGTTGAACATGAACAAGGAAACCGGTGTGGCAGATTCTAACAGAGGATTTGGGAATGAGAAAGTCTTCCGCAAAGATGGTGCCTCGAATCTTGACAGGAGATCAGAAAGAACATAGTCTTCAAATTTGATCCCATCTTTTGAAGAGTGTTTAATGGGGTTATTACCAGTGATTAAACAGTGTTTCCAGTATGATCCGGAAAGAAAAAAAAAAAAAGCCAGAGCATGCAGTGGAAAACAGAAAATTCACCTCGCCCAAAGAAAGCACGCACGTCTTCTCGGATCAAAACCATGCTGGTGTGTTTTTTTTTTTTATCACGGATAGTTCACGGAGTTCAAAGAACATGGTGCAACAGTCCACCAACATTGTTACTTGGAAATTCTGAAAGCATGCAGGAACATGTTCGGAGGAAAAGACCGCAACTCTGGCCTGATGAGCGGACTCTCCAACACAACAGTGCTCCTGCACATGGTGCATTAAGTGTTTAAGAGTTCCCAGCCCAGGAATCAATTTCAAAACTTGAGCAACCACCTTATTACTCTAACTTGGCACCCTATGACTTTCGGCTCTTTCTAAAATTAAAAAAAAAGCCTTAAAGTGGTTGTAAACCCACTTTAAAGCGGAGTTCCGGCCTCGGGGATCAATTTGAGCTAAAAATACCCCCGGGACAGTCAGGGTTAGCACATTCCATAATGGATAGCCTCTGAACTGTCCCGGGTCGCACTTACCTGTAAGAAGAAATACTTGCCTTGAAAATTTCTTCTCCAGCGCTGCCATCTCAGGTGTGGGCAGCTGAAGCCGCAGCGTCACTCTTCGTGTCCTCTTCCGTGACGTTGGGAGTCCCACAATGCACTGCACCGGCCCCGCTCACCACTTCGGTGCAGGCGCGGCATGCCCAGAAGCTGTTTAGCAGTGAATGCCACGCCTGCACCAGAAGTGACAAGCGGGGCCGGTGCAGGCGCATTGATTCCTGGGAGCGATGGCGCTCAGCTCCCAGGAATCATCGCAAACCGGAAGCGACGGCGCGGGCCGCGGCCGCAGAGGGAGGAAGTGGAAGGAAGGCGAGGCTTCTATAATAAGGTAAGTGACAAAAAAAAAAAAAGCACTATGCATTTCTTTTTCAGGTTCCCCTTAGCAAGGGGATGGCCCAAAATCGATTTTGAGGCCGGAACTCCGCTTTAAAGACTTAGGTAAGCCTATATTAAGGCTTACCTATAGGTGCTATAAATATCTCCTAAACATGCACCGTTTAGGTGATATTTACAGTGCATGCAGCCGATGACGTTATCGGCGCATGCGCTCTGAAGGAACAGCCACCCGTGCCGTTCCTTCAGAGCCCAGTGCCAATCAGATGGGCGGAGGATGAGATCCAGGAAGCAGGATGGCCGAACATGTCGGCCATCCTGTCGGCACTGCAGGGGCTTAGTTTTTAGGTAAGTACTTCATAATGAGCTAGTATGCTATGCATACTAGCTCATTATGCCTTTGTCTTTACAGTTTTTTTTTCTTCTCCTCACATTTTTTTCAGAGGGTTTACTTCCTCAAAAAAAAAAAAAAAAAAAAAAAAAAACAAAAGATTTGATGACATTCTGGATATCCAATGCGCAAAGGCAAACGTTACAGGAAAAACTCCAGGAATGTTTCAGGCACAGTAGTCTTAGAAAAGTGCTTCGATTTACAAGGGGACTATTTTGAAGGTGACAAAAGCTGCTAGGGTATTGCTAAGCAATTTCTTTCCCCTCGGGAATTAAATTGTAACACATCGTATATTAGCACATATAATTGTTTTTTCCATTTTCAATCTATATCAAATCCGCCTGCACTGCTTTCTAGATGTACTGTTACAACCACTTAAATTAGATGGTGAATGGTAATTCCAGTCTTACCTTACCCAGCATAGGGTGGTGCTATGGTATAGTGTAACTATAGTGTATATCCACACAGTGAGACACACACACACACACACACACACACACGTATACTTTGGGTACTGCAAGGTACGTTAAAAATCTACTTAAACACACTTTTACACATACCTTTGGGTCTGTCTTCAGGGGCGTATTGCGCTTAATAAAAGATTTCACCATTAGAGTTTTGCTGATAGATCCTGGAGTCATCATCAGCAGTTGATTTTTCTGCACCGTATGCAGGAAAGTTCTCATATGAGGAAGAGTCTTTACAACCTGAGAAAGAAATCGGTTTAATTCACAAGACCAGGTTAAAAGCATATACCTGTTCTCAACCAATTATGAGCTTACTTTGCTGGGAGGACAAGGTGGAGAGGGAGTCTTCTTCCGTGGAGGGGAGTGTATCTGCTCATCATCAGACAGTTCATCTACTGCTCGCTTATAACTCTTCCTCCTGTCAGAGACCTCAAGTTTAATATTTAGCTCTAGACAGAAATGTAAAGGGCTTTGAAAGGTCCACCCATGTATCATAAGGTTTCCAACATTTTAAATGGGGGGGTACAAATATACTGTAGATCTCTCCTGCGGGGGGGGGGGTATGAATATACTGAATCTCTCCTACTGGTTATACATGTCCCTGCCTATTTTAAAGTGGTGGTTGTAAACCTCTGGAAAGAAAAAGCATTTCCCTCTATAGTGTGTACTTGTCTCAAAGGTACCAAGATTTACTAAAAAACTGGGAGCACACAGAATCTGGTGCAGTTGTGCATAGTAGCCAATTAGCGGGGGGGGGGGGGTAGATATATATGAAACACAACTAGATTTTTGTCTTACCGTAAAATCCTTTTCTCTGAAGCTCATTGACAGACACAGCTCCATATTAATCTTGACCATTGGGACATCCCAAAGCAGTATTTGCATGAGGGGTGGGAATACAACTCAGAAAAAGAACGTAATTCCCAACAATGCTAAAAACTTTAGCCAACCAGAGAATATAGAGCTCAACCAGGAACAACCAGAGCCCACCTGGACAAACCCCCCTCAAAGGGACCAAGTCTCTTTCACAACAGCAGCCGTCAGCAAAACCTTGCGGTCAAAAGAAGCAGAGGATGCTAACATATCTACTTTATAAAATTTGTGAACGTGTGCACAGACGACCAAGTTGCCGCCTTGCAAACTTGTATCACTGATGCCTGATGGCCAAACCCAAGAAGTACTCAGCGCCCTAATACAATGCGCCTTCACAGGGAAAGGTGGAACCTGACCCTTTAGTGAATTAGCCTGAAGGATCGTCTGCCTGAGCCACCTAGAAATGGTCGCAGCAGACGCAGCCAATCCCTTCTGGGTCCTTCCGTAAAGACGAACAGAGGATCAGATTTCCTAAAAGACTCAGCAGCCGCCAGGTAAACCCCAATTGCCCGAACCACATCCAAAGAATGCAGAGCAATTGCCCTAGGATGCTTAGGCATAGGACCTAAAGAAGGCAGCAATGTCTTCATTTAGATGGAAATCAGAAACCACCTTAGGAAGAAACGACTGACTAGGTCAAAGTACCACTTTATCTCTGGACCACCAAAGGCGAATGGCAGGAAAGCCCTGCCAATTCAGATACTCGGCGAGCAGAAGCAATAGCCACCAAAAAGGCAACCTTCTGAGACAAGGTAGAGCAGAGGAACCACCGTAATGTTCTCAAAAGGAGGTTTTTGACGAACAGACAATACCAAATTCAGATCCCACGGAGGTAACGGGGATCGCCTCGGAGGGGGCCACATGACGGACCCCTTTGATAAAAGGTGCGAATCAACGCATGCAAGGCTAAAAGGATGTTGGAAAAACAGTCAAGGCTGACTCTTGGGGCAAAAGCCAACTTCTATTCGACACCCCTTTGAAAGAAAGCCAAAATCCCACCAAAAAAAGGCAAGGATGCACCTTCATGGATTCACACCAAGAAAATTAAGAATTCCATGTACGATGATAGATCTTCCAGGAAGTAGACTTCCTGGCCTTCAACAGTGTAGGAATCCCTGAATCGGAAAGACCCCTATCCTTCAAACACCTGGCTTCTAAACAGCCACGCCGTTAAAGTCAGCGACTAAAGCAGGATGGAAGATTGGCCCTTGAGACAACAGATCTTCCCTGAGAGGAAGTCTCCAAGGAGCATCTTACCAGATCTGCGTACCAAGACTGACGAGGCCAGTCTGGAGCCACCAGAATGACGGCAATCCCCTCCGCCCTCATTCTGCGCAGAAGTCTTGGCAGGAGTTTCAGCAGTGGAAACGCATAGATCAGCCAATAATGACCCCAAGGAGCCACCAGTGCATGTACAGCATCAGCTAGGGGATCCCATAACCTGGTTACAAACCTTTGAACCTTCTTGTTGAGCCGAGAGCAATGCCAACGAGCGAAGCCACCATAGAAGTTGAAGTCTTTGAGTTGGGACTCAACTGAGCCATAGAGACCAAGGACTTTGGATCTTTGTTCCATTTTACCAGAATTTTCCTCTGTAAGGGTCTGGTGTGGAACTGAGCAAATGGGACCGCCTCGAAGGTAGACACCATCAGGCCTAGGACTCTCATGCAAGTTTGCAGAGAGGACAGATTGTTGGACAGCAACAAACGAATCGCCCCCTGCAGCTTGTCCAGGGGAAGAAAAAAAACTTTGCCGATGCGGAGTCCAGAATCAGACCCAGGTAGACCAGACTTGAGGATGGTAGAAGGGGTGATTTTGCAAAATTGATAGTCCAACCGAACTCTTGTAGAGTCCTTACAGTGATTGCCAAATCCTCCAACAGAGTTGAATGAGAATCTGCTCTTAACAGAAGATCGTCCAGGTACCCAAGGACCGCAATCCCCCTCTGACGTAGAAGTGCCAATATCAGAGCCAATGCTTTTGGGACGACCCTAGGAGCAGAGGCGAGACCAAAGGGTAACGCCACAAATTGAATTGAAAGTGCTCCTCTCCCACACGGAGGCGAAGAAAACGCTGGTGTCCAGCGTAAATGTGCAGATCTGCATCCTTGATATCGATAGAGGCTAACCGGTCTCCCTGATGTAAGGACGCCACCACCGTGTGAATAGATTCCATTCAAAACTTTTGAAACCGCACAAAGCGGTTCAGAGCTTTGGGATCCAGGATTGCACAGACTTTCCGCCCTTCCTGGGCACAGTGAACAGGTTTCAATAAAACTGTTGAAAACGTTCCCGAGAGGGAACCGGCACAATCACTCCCTGCGACAGCAGATCTTGCACTGCCTCTCGTAAGTCCGGTATCCGATCTGGAGATAGGCGGAGGTTGGACGGAAAGAATCTGTCCGATGGTTGGGACCTGAATTCAATCTTGTAACCCGATCAGATCAGTTCGTCAACCCAGAAAGTCTGGCCTGTTCTCAGCTTACCCGACCAGGTCTTCTTGGAACCCCCAGAAGACCCGAATGGCTAAAAGCTCCTTTCCCCTGCACCGCTTATGAGCAGTAAATGAAAGCCCCTGCCTATTACGCGGTGCCTTGCTCTTGGTGGATTGGGGGAAGAAGAGTACTCTTCCCACCCGTAAAGGCCTTTGATCAACTCATCCAAGGAGGAAGCAAAAAAGTTTGCCCCCCCCCCCCTCATAAAGGGAAGGTCAGAAAGAGCCTTTCTGGAAGTCTGGTCCGCAGAGCAGCTTTTCAGCCACACCATGCGTTTAATCACAACACCCACCGCAGACAATGGCCACCAGTGGAGCCGCATCACATATATACAGAAGGTCTTGGATCATTTGATCCATTAGCTCTGTCCGTTTCCAAGTCCCCTTTCAATAACATCGCCCATTTCGCTATGGTCAGTGACACCAGAGTGATCACGAAGACCGGTTTCAGTATTGAGCTGGCGATTACATGCAAATGGCGGGACAGAGACTCAACCCGTCCATCCATGGGATCTGTAAATACCGGGGACTCCTCCACCGGAAATACTATAGACTTTAGTCTTGCACCCAGATGATCCACCTTTGACGGTACGCTCCATCTACTGTTCTACTCCTGTAGGGGGCAGTATAACCCAATAGTCAAGAATTTTATGTGTGTCAAACGATGAGGAAAAAAAAAAAAAAAAAATTCCTTAATGAAGAGAATGCATTTTTTTTTTAACCTTGCAACCACTTTAATATCTCTATCACATGAGGCTAGTCACTTCACTGGGTATATGTGAGGGTATACAACTACTTTAAGCAGACAAATAAAAACACACACATATACACTATAATATATATATATATATATATATATATATATATATATATATATATATATATATATATATATATATATATATATATATATATATATATATATATATCTATATCTATATCTATCTAAAAGCCAAGTTTTAAACTAGCTGACTTTTTTTTTTACAGAGATAATATAAAAGGAAAAGCACCTTCTTGTTTGATCATCAGTTGTCTCTTGACCGGTTTCTGTAAAATAAAGGATGTAACATAATATTAACATTGCCCTAGAACACTAGGGGGAAAGAAAAGCAAAAAATAAAATAAATCTGTGCTACAGGACTAACATTTTCACAATTTTTTGATGAAAGACCCGGCCTGGAGTGTCATAAGTGCTCTGGTGACTTACTTCATATGTTATGGGGCTGTGCTAAAATTAGACCCTTCAGGTCTCAGGTTACCCACTTCATCTCCACATTTCTTGGCCTTCCTAATGTGTGTAACCACAAATGGTGTGTATTGGGGATCCTTGGAAACATTAATCTTCGGTCTCGCCTAAAAAAAAAATTTAGACTCTTGTTTTATGCCAGGAAAACTGTGGCGATGCAGTGGATACATACCGACAGGGTCCCTCTCGATCTTTGGAAGAATTTAATTAATCAAGTTCTGCCCTTATACAAACTTATGAAGCCAGGGGCTGCCCACCGCTTGGAGAACTATTTGCTGTACTGACCACCTTCTGATGTTTTTCGTTCTTTTAGTTGATTTGCTAGGAGCGATAGGATACATCATGCCACTGCCTTTTCGGCTAGCGTTATTTTATGGTTTACTCTCTACAGTTTTCTGCTGTTTATAGTTCTATGATACAGCACTCTCTGAACTCCTGTGATTGCTTTGTATATCCTGTTATGGTATCTGCATGTACGGTGTTATATGCTCTGTTATTGTATGGACAAAATTCAATAATGTTGAAGTTTTAAAAAAATAAAACAAAATACACTTGGCTTGGTATACACAAATCCATCATAAAGACTAACAGTATAGATGCTTAATAAACATAACTGTACACAATTCAGATCCACCAATATGAGTACTATGTGTCATGTTAAATATGACAAATGGAATTTTTGAATTACTGTAAAATCCATTTCTCTGATGTTCATTGACAGACAGCTCTTGATCTTCTTAGCCATTGGGTTATACTGCCCACTACAGGAGTTAAGACACTAGGCAGAAAAAAAAATGGCTATGCCTATGGGCAGTTCCAGAGGGTATACTTGCTCCCCTCTCCGCTATAGGTACTCAGTTTTGTTACAAAACAGTGACAGAAGAATTACAACTCTAGAGTGGTGGGTGCTGTGTCCGTCAATGAACATCAGAGAAATGGATTTTACGATAAGTGAAAAATCCCATTTTCTCTTTTGTTCATTGACGGACACAGCTCTAAATCTTAACCATTTGGTCACCCCAAAGCAGTGTTAAACATGAGGGGTGGGAAGAGCAAAAAATTCCCAAGGCTAAACTATAGCCAGGTAAACAGGAGCTCAACCAAAACAACTGGAACTCACCTGAAAAGAACAAACACACCCTCAAAGAGTACCAGGTCCTCTAAACAGCAGCCTGCAAAACTTTGCGGCCAAAGGAAGCATCCGCAGATACAAACACATCCACTTTATAGAACTTTGTGAAAGCATGCACTGACGACCAGGTGGCTGCCTTGCAAACCCGCGTCACTGACACCTTATGACGGAAGTCCCAGGAGGCACTGAGTGCCCGAGTAGAATGCACCTTGACAGGGAATGGAGGAACTGACCCTTGATGGAATAGGCCTGAACTACCGTCTGATCCACCTGGAAATGATCGCAGAGAAAGCGGAAATGGTCACAGAGGAAGCAGACAACCCTTTACGAGGCTCATCCATGAGCACAATCAGGAAGTCACATTTCCTAAAGTACTCCATAAATGCCAGGTACACCCTAATCGCCTGAACTTCGAAGGCATGCAAAGCAATTTCCTACGGATGTTTTGGCCTGGGACACAGGGAAGGCAACACAATTGTCTTAATTCAAATGAAACTCAACCTTGGGAAAGGACAACGAACAGGAAGAGGGGGGGGGGGGGGGGGGGGAAGAGAACCACCAAATAGGATGGACAGGATAACGCCGCCAATCCGAGCCCCTGCGCATAGAGGCGATAGCCACCAAAAAGGCCACCTACTGGGACATTGTAAGCAGGGGAATCTTAAATTCTAAAAAGGGAGGCTTCTGGAGGACTGTGCACCAAATTGAGGTCTCAAGGCGGTAATGGAGAGTGCACTGGAGGAGCCAAGTGCCGAACTCCCTGAAGAAAAGTAGGCACCAGGGAGTGGCCAAGACAGTTTAAAGAAGATCCCCAAGGCCGACACCTGCCCCTTGATAGTACTAAAGGCCAGTTTCTGCTCAAACCCCAGTGGAAGGAAGGTTAAGATCCGAGCCATTGAAAAAGAACGAGGATGAACCCCAAGAGACTCTCACCACGCAATGTACCTCTTCCATGTACGATGGTAGATCTTCCTAGAAGTAGATTTCCTAGCTTTTAACAGAATTGGAATCACCGACTCAGACAAAGCTTTATCCATTAGCATCTGGCATTCAACAGCAAAGCTGTCAAAGCCAGCGACTAAAGCAGGATGGAAGATAGGTCCTTGGGACAGAAGATCCACCCTGAGAGGAAGCCTCCAAGTACATTGGCGACCAGCCGCACCAAATCGGTGTATCAAGCCCAATGAGGCCAGTCCAGGGCCACCAAGATAACCGTAATCCCATCTGCCTCGATCCTGCGTAGAAGTCTTGGCAGAAGCTTGAGGGAAGAAAAAGGCGCAAGTCAGCCGATACTGATCCCACGGGTCCACCAGCGCGTCTGTAGCGTCCACCAGAGGACGGCTAAACAAGGAGCGTTTCACGCATGCTTCGAAACCGGTCTCCCCCCCCCTCATCACATTCGTGCGGCCCTCCAGTGAGGTATGCGCTTCACTGCCGCCTCAATCTGACTGAGTCCCCTGATTGGTTCTCCCCTAGTGTCATCTCCCGGCTGCTGGCCAGCCTCAGGGACGGAAACACCACAGACCCGGTAGGATGCCAAGCTATGAAGACAAGACGCTTACACCTCCATGTAATTTCTTAATATGTGTCAATAAAATTATTTACATCTGCTACACTGAGTGGTGCCTTTCTCTCAAATTTCCATGACTTTTCCAAAACTTATCCAGGCCTGGAAATTGCCATTGTAAAATTCCATAACTTTCCAGGTTTTTCATGACCGTACAAACCCTGTAAAGGGCAACACCACAAACTGATAATGCTCCTTTCCCACAGCAAAGCAGAGCAAGCGCTGGTGTCGGACACATATTGGAATGTGAAGGTAAGCATTCTTGATGTCGATAGAGGCAAGAAAATCCCCCTGAAGCAGGGATGCCACCACTGTGCGAATGGACTCCATTCTAAACTTCTGCAGCCGCACAAAGCATTTCAGCGCCTTAAGGTCCAGGATTTGACGCACCTTGCCTTCCTTCCTGGGAACAGTAAAGAGGTTTGAGTAAAAACCCTGAAATTATTCAGATGTCAGAACCTGTAAAATCACCCCTTGACGTAAAAAGGTCTACCGCCCCAAACAGACCCTGTAAGTGGTCCGGGGACAGGTGCAAGTTGGAAGGAAAGAACCTTGCCGGAAGGGGGGTTTAGGAGCGAAGCTCGATGTTGTAGGTGGACCGTATGAATTCGTAGACCTACTTGTCTTGTACCAGGGAAGTCCACGGGTCCAGAAACAAGGCAAGACGTCCCCCCCCCCACCCCCCGATGCTGGAGGAGCCTTGTCCGTGGGTCTGGATAAGCCCGCTCTCGACTTGCCAGACCAAGTTCCCTTGGATCCACCAGAGGTGGCCCTGAAAGACTTGATCCCTTGTCAGTTGCCCGAGGGATGAAAACATTTTTTATAACCTGAGAAGGATGGTCCACACCAACGACGAAGGTCCTTGCCATTAGGAGCCTGCAGAAGAAAGGTACTCTCAAAAAAAAAAAAAAATCGCTTAGGGACCACAAAATGAAGTTTTGGCAGTTTCCACTCTTCAGCAACAATTCTGTCTAAATAGGCAGAAAAAGGAAACCCCTTTGCCGCTTTAGATGGCTTGTGAGTGCCAAAGGGAACCGACGCCTCCGTTGCCGCTTCAGCTGCGTCCTGTTCTTAAGGTCTCACGCACAGACACAATCAGTGCATCCACCAGTGCCTTTTCGTGCACAGTGGCAGAAGTGGAGGAATTATCCTCACTATTTGAGAACTAATGCCCCATACACACGTGCAGATTATCTGCAGACTTACCAAAACCATATAATATGAGGTCAAACCTAAACACTTTCAATTTGTATGCAATCCGGCAGGCCCTTGCACTACATAGAAAAGGTAAGTCTGCAGACAAGAGCCTGCAGATAATCTGCACGTGTGTATGGGGCATCAGGCAGAGTGACCCACGTCCACGGCGGCCGAATAAGATCTGAGGAGAAAGATGTGGCGGGGGGCCCTCTTCGCTAGCCCGACGCCCAAAAAAACACCTCCACCCGGGACACAAAGGACTCCAGGATCGTCGTCAGTGCATCGATGGATGGTTGGGCCCCGCAGCCTCAGAGGGGATCAGGTGAGGAAATGTGCTCCAAAAACTTCAAAGAGTCAATAGGGGGACCCCACAAGAAAAAAGGTGTAAACACTGCTAAGGGACATCTCCACCGCTCCAGCAGCACCAGTCGGTCGTCCGTAACAGAGCACCTAATCGATCCTCAGCAGAGAGGGAGAGGACCCCATCAGACTCACCACCCAGCAGAAACCGGAACCTGCAGCCATCAGGATAATCTGCACTCCCACGTGCAGCGATCAGGAAGTGAAAAGATCCATGAGTCCGCACCAGGGGATGAGGGGCTCCCGCCGCCAACACTGCGGCCCAGAGGGCTCCACTGTCATGGCTACCCCTATTTTTAATGGAAAACCATCGCAAAATGGCCGCCGGACTGCACAAACATGGCCACCGTGAATTGAGCACACAGGCTACAGCAAAATGGCGGCGACCTTGATGATTGACATATGCCATGGCATTGTCTGATTGAAACCATACCGGACAACCCTGAAGACGAACCATCCAGCGAGCCAGACAAAGTCTGATCGCCCGAAGTTCCAGTACGTTTATTGGTCCGCCAGAGTCCAGACCCCCTGAGCACAATCCGCGCCCAAAACACCTCCCCAACCGGACACCCACCACCATTGTTGTAAGGGAAACTGGCAGTTGATAGTAGATCTCATCTCACAGGAAAAATCCAGGAGGAAAAAAAGATTTCTATCTAAAAAGAAAAAAAAAAAAAAAAGAAGAAAAAAGATCCCAGCAAGGAACTAGGTCCTTCTGACTAGGCAGAAAAAAAAAATTAGTACCTATAGCAGAGAGAGGGAGTATATCCCCTGGGACTGCCCACAGGCGTAGCCAGACTTTTTTTTTTTCTTCCTAGTGTCCTACTCCTGTAGGGGGGCAGTATAACTGAATGGTTAAGAACAACAGGAGCTGTGTCAGTCAATGAACGAAATAGAAAAGTTCATTGACTGACAGGTCACAGGTGTGCTGCTTTACTGCACAGAAAGTGTCCCAATGCAAGCAGGAAGAAGAGTGATATTTCAGCCTTGTAGATTACTTTCTAAACAGTACTCTGTTATGGGGATTGATCATCACTACAGCTTTCTGTTAAACTGGGTATTTGTCACCTAGAAAAACATTACCTTGTCTGAGGGCCCCCCTGCAACAAACCACAGCCAGTCTTTCCCTTTCCCTACTACTTAGTTTGTGAGCATCTGTCTTCAGTAGCCCAGAGTTCAGCGTAGCCACTTGCCTACTGGGCACATCCCCATTCCAGCCCAGGACAATTTTCAGTGCTGTCGCACTCAATGACAATTGAGCAGTCATACAGCACTTGTATCCATAAGAAATTTGTATATTTTTCCCCACACACAATTTAGCGCTTTTTTTTGGTTGCATTCAGTCACAACAGGGGTTTTTTTTTTTTTTTGGCAAAAAAAAAAAAAAAATCCCACACAAAACATTCTTAGTTGGTTATAATACATTTTGCAAACAGATAATTTCTCTCCTTCACTGACTGGCATCAATAATTAGAACACTGATGATCAGTGCCCTGATTATCAGTGTAGAGGTCTCCTTTCACACTTGCCGGTCATCAGCTAACCACGAAAGTAATGCCGATAACCAGCAAGTGTGTTTACATTGATGTGATTGGACACAGCTGATCTTATGGTAAAGGGTTGCTGTGACCGGCGATCACAGTACACTGGGTGCATTCCACAGTGGGTGCAGTTCTGGGAAGACGTCAGACGCTCTCCCAAAAATGTCCGACAGCGCTGTAGCTGACATTCTGCTATAGCGTCGTCAGCAAAAGAGCTTAGTGTCAAATATAAGCTATTTTCATTCTAATTCCTATGAAGATCATCTGTCAAGAATGTCACTGAAATGTAAAAAAAAAAAGTCAATAGTAATCCTACCACCATTTGATGTCAATGACTGTCGTGTCGTCATCCTCTGTGGCTCATCAGAGTCTGGTGGGTTGCTAATTGGAATCTTTTTACAATTGCGCACCCGAACAGAATGCCTGGGACTGTCAGCAGACGGAGCCTAAAGAATAGACAAAAACAAAATTTGTGAGCTTAGACAATTTCCATACATTTTTAAAATGGTATTTTTTTTTAAATATATCCATCTGTAGGGATAAGCAATAGAAAGTTATTCTACTTTAGAGAGTCAACTTAGTTACCTTAGGAAACTTAGTTAACTAAGAGTTTAAAAGTGGAAGTAAACCCGCCTATCCGTTTCAACCAAGGAAGCTGCCATCTTGGCCTCGGTTTAAGCTTTAACTGCCATGATGCTGCACGTGATCAGTTAGGACACCAGCCATTGGATGGTTTGACAGTCTGGTTGAGAGCACAACCAACGTGACAGTTACATTTCGAACTCGTGCCGTAAATGTAACTTTATTGAAACTGTTAAAGCGATAGGTTTACTTCAGTTTTAAGTCTTGTCATAAACCCCAATTGTTGCAAACCTGGCATTCTGGAACCACCTAATCACAATCTGCAAGCCATTCTCATCTCCACCTCTGCTTCACATTCATTATAGTTTACAGAATGATTTAAAAGAACCCTGATCAAGTTCTAAAGGGGCATGGCACAGAATGTGTAGAACACCACATATTACTACAAAAATGTCACATCTGATCATAGTTAAAGGAAAAATAAGTAATTTGTTTCTTACCTCCTCAGCAGGTTCTTCAGTTTCAGCAGCTTCGGCCCTGCAGCAGATTTAACAAATACAAGTCTGAAAAATCTTCGCACCATTTATTATACCACTTGGGATTTTCGTTCACAATTTTAAAAACACAACCATCACATACAAGAACAATCCTTAACCTGGTCATACAATCAATGAAGTCACAAAAAAAAAAAAAAATACACCATATCCAAAATAACACTGAGGTAATGAGGAAGCAGCTCCAAGAAAAGGGCGATCAACAAGTAGAATAGCAGCAAGCCACAGGGAACTGAAGATCACTGAGTTGAATGGAGGAGAGCCAGGCCACCATTGGCATCTTTCTGAGCTCCCTCTGTCTCTCCGTGCTGCAAGCAAGAACTGCAACAAGTATGTCGAAGCTATAAAAAAAAAAAAAAAAAGGGGGGGGGGGGGCGAAGCCCAGAAACGCGTATACCCACTGCAGTCCTGGCTTGGAGCAGAGAGGGAGCTCACGCAGATGCCAACAGCGGCATGGTTCACCTCCATTAAGCTCATTGATCTTCAACACCCTGTGGCTTGCTGCTGTCCTAGTGGTTAATATCACCCTGTCCTGGGAGCTGCTTCCTCATAACCTCTGTGTAAGTTTGGATAGGTTTTTGGAATAAACAATGTCAATTAATCCTGCACCTTGGATACTGTTTTTTTTTTTTGCAAGCACCACAGTCCACCCCCCCCCCCCCAATCTGATTTGCCTAGAGCTACGGATTTAGGAGCCCATGCCATGTGCTGGATTTACCATTGATTTGGTTTTAGCCCTTCTTGTGGATGAAGGTGCTTTTTCTGCAGATCCATTACCTCAACTTCACTCAAAGTTGAGGATCTCCTGCCATCCATTTGCATCTACTTCCATCTCCCAGTTATGGACGTGTGAACCTTATACCCAACTATTCTATTGATTTCCTGTCAAGTGTGCATTTGGGCACATATTTACTGTTCGGCATATAATCCTGGAGGTTGGTCAGAGGTTGTCCAGCATGGAGGAAAACTTCTGCTAAATACAGTTTGTGTGCCTGTGCATATGTACACACACTATCAGTCTCCCTTTCATTTTCACGGCTTCCAAACAGGTTGTTAATCCCTATAAATGTAACTAATCTGCAGCTCAGTGTATTTTGACAGCAGTGGGAGCGGAAGAGAGGTGGGAATTCCTTCATCTACCTCACTTGTTTGGGATGGAGGAATCAGTTACTTTTTTCAGTCAGTCCGCTGGCTGAACAAAAGAAAGCTTTACACGAAGAAGAAAAGAAAACAAATATTCAAAACTCTCTCACAAGCAATCATTTTCCTCACCTAATTTGAACAGTGACCTCTTCATCCACTACTTCAACTGAGCTCTGGTCTGCAAAAAAAAAAAAAGTAAACAAAAAAGCAGAATTAAAGTAGAACTTTAGTCAGAAAATTAAGTCCTGCTAGATGACTTCAGGCTGGCCCCTTTTGCAAGTATAGCTCTGGAAAACATGAAAAATAAGTCTACACTGTTTAAAATCCAGTAATACACTCTCACCTTGCTCCGCACATGCTCAGTTACTCTCCATTTTTTTTTCCGGCACTGCCGAATTTATAGAGGCCAATCTGCGGGTCACAGCCTCCGCCTTCCTGTCAGCCAGGTCCTCAAAGGCCGAGGACTAACCGGAATCATGGTTGCCTTGTTTATTCTGGAAACCTGATGGGTCCACCCCTGGTGGAACAGTCTACTACTTATGTCACTCCTCATAGGAGAATCGTCTAGCAAACCGCTTGGGGACCCCAAGGAGACACTTTGGTTGTCCCCACTCTTTAATGACAATTCTGTCAAAATAGAGGGGGAAAGGGATGGATCTCACAGGAAACAAAAAATCTGTCTAAAAAAAAATAAATTGCCAGGACCGGAGATCCCAGCAAAGAACTAGGTCCTTACTCCTGACTAGCAGAGAGGGAGTATACCCCCTGGGACTGCCCATAAGCGTAGCCAGACTTTTTCCCGCCCAGCTTCCTACTCCTGTAGGGGGCAGTATAACCAAATGGTTAACATCAGGAGCTGTATCCATCAATTTAAAAAAAAAAAAAAAAAAAAAAAAAAAAAAAGGGTCCCTTTTATTCTCTTAGGACACAACACTGTGCCTCTGCAGTGTTTCCTCCATTTTCATATAGCAACTGAGACTGGTTACAGAGTGGGATCAGACCTCACCCCTACAATTCAGTTAAAATGTGCCCAGTGGATGTAGGGTGGGGGCAAAAGTTTGGAGTCAGAGTTGGAGCCACAGCTTTTGCAAAATTGTACCAAGTTTAGAAAGCAAGTAACAAGCTATAAGTAAATTCAGAAAACCTGTGGTGATTTTTGTAATAAAGATTAGGAAACCTTCATGCTCCAATAATTCCAGTATTTTCTCTTTTGTCAAGACCAAAGTCTTGGGTGCATTATAAATCATTAACATAACTGGACAGATAAGTGGGGCTTCAGTATCTCAAGATGGGGGGTGGGTGGGCAGAGATGTACTTACAACTCTTGTAGCTAGATGCAGCAGAATTCTCTGTAGCTCTCTTTTTCGACATTGAGCGACGAATGGATTTCCGGACAGCTTCTCGAGTCATGCTTTCACGCTTCTTGGCTAGGGAGAACTGGTTAGCCAAGGAAGGATGACAGCTGATAGACTTGCGACCCACAATGCTGCGACGCACGGAGCGTCGGTCTGACTTACAGCCTGTAGGTGTTGTGCTGTGACTTGACAAATCTAATGACGGCGTTTTAGCAGCTTCAACACGCTGGGGTGTTTTACTTGTCAAATCTGTCAAATCTATAACTTCTTTATCAGAAACCTTCGGTGTGGAGCTGTCCGCAATCTTTAACTTAGCTGCTGTGCGACCATTTTTTTCAGGGGTGATAGGATCAAGAGGTTGTGCGATGGTCACTGAAGGAGGAGCGTCTGGCACAGTTGGGACAATAGTTTCTGGATTTTCTTTTTTCTCTACTGAGCCCAATGCAATCATCTCTTCGCATCGCTTTTCTGCACTACGGCGTTCTTCAGCACTGATCTTCACCTGCAAGATGCGATCACTGGATACATTAGAAAGATCTTGCAGTGGTTTCTCTGATACTGGCATGCATGCTGTGCTGGCTTGTTTACGTGCCCGTGTCATTCTCTTGGGCTGGTCAGCATCTTCCTGAATAGATTCATTTAGTGGTTTAATTTGTTTGATGGAGAGCCTGCGCACAGATGAGCTCCAGCTGGCGCTGCTTCGTCTTCTGGATATCCTGCGAAAAACAATCATTGTTTTGAGCTGTGCATATAATACAAATAAGCAAATATAAAGAAAAGCACCAAGCACATCTTAAAACTACCGGAGATGTTTCCACAGATGCTCATCCCAGGTCAGCAAGCACAAAAAAAAAAAAAAAAAAAGAAAAAAAAAAACATGAAGACATTACGTTTCTTTCGGAAACCTTTTTTCCTAAAATAAAGCGAAAACCCTGCATTGAACTGATTCTAAGGGTTGTGATTTTTTTTTTTTTTCCCCTTCAAACAATACGTTAGACTTACCTGCTCCATGAAATGGCATTGCACAGAGCAGCCCCGATCCTCCTTTTTGGGTCCCCCATGGCGGTCCTGGTTTCCCTCCTCTGCCGAGTGCTCCCAATAGCAAACTTATTGCTATGGGTGCAGTCAAGCAGGCTTGCTCCTGAGCCACACTCTTGTGAATTGACATTGTCCAAACACACCTCGGCCCTGCCCCCTCCTCACTGGCTGTGACTGGCTTCTGCTGCTGTGAGCGTCAGTGAGGAGAGAGAGACCAAGCGAGCTGCTGCTCTCATGCAGATCTCTGGATGAAGCTAAAGAGTCTAAGAGGGAGGGAAGGAATAAATTTTTTTTTGTTTACCCTAATGCATTTAATTCTTTAACCACTTCCAGCCCGCCATATAGCAGAATGATGGTCGCAAAGTGGTAAAGTTATCCTGACTGGACGTCATGACGTCCCAACAAGATAAGCCGCTCACGCGCATCCGCGAGGAGCGCGCTGAGTGGCGATCGGTGGTGCGGTGTATCCCTGACACCACATTTCGGATCCTGGTAAAGAGCCTATGATGTAGGCTTTTACTATGTGATCAGCTGTGTCCAATCACAGCTGATCACATGGTAACCAGGAAGTGCCGTTTATCGGCTTTCCTCAGTTAACGTTGACAACTCACGAGTAGAGGATCGGTGGCTCTCCTGAAAGGGGGGGGGGGTCTGCACTAATAATCAGCACATTGATTATCAGTGCACACCCATCTGGGATGTCCACTAGAGCCCCACCAGGATTACCCATCAGTGCAGGCAAATACTTAAAATTTTATAACAAAGAAAAAAACAAACAAAATTTGTTTTTTTTTTTTTATTTAGGAAAACACCCAGTGGTGATGGAATATCACCAAAAGAAAGCTCTATTTGTGGGGAAAAAAATTAAATAAAAATTTAGTTTGGGTACAGTGTTGCATGGCCATGCAATTGTCATTCAAAATGAGACAGCACTAAAAGATGAAAATTGGCCTGGGCAGGAAGGGTTGAAAGTGCCCTGCATTGAAGTGGTAAAAAAACCCCAACCTACCTTTAGAACAACTTTAAGCATGGGACAAAGCATCTCTATAATGGAGCCCCACTTAAACTACTTTCTGAGCTGGTAAAACTGGATTTTTGTAAGGACTTAACGTAAAATCCTTTTCTCTGAAGTTAATCGACTGACACAGCCCTTCTTATTCATAAGCTCATAGGGATAGGCACTAGGTGGAAAAATTGGATTTTTGTCTTACCGTAAAATCCTTTTTTCTGAAGTTCGACACAGTCTCTGTTCTACATAACAGTAGGGTTATACTGCCCCCTACAGAAGTAGGACACTAGGCAGAAAAAAAAAAAAAAAAAAAGCTCTGGCTACGCCCATTAGCAGTCCAACGGGGTCTACCCTCTCCCTGCTTTAGCATGTCAGTTTTGTATCAAAGCTGTGTCAGAGGAAAAAAAAATACCAAACTCAAAATAGAGGGGCAGGTACTGCATCCTTCAACGAACTTCAGAGAAAAAGGATTTTACGGTAAGACAAAACTCCAATTTTCTCTACCGTTCATTGACGGACGCAGTCTCTGTTCTTCATATCAGTAGGGACGTCCCAAAAGCAGTGCCATAAAACATGAGGGGTGGGAACAGCAGAAAATAATTTCTCAAAGCTAAAACCACAACCAACCAGGCAACATAGGACTCATCAGAACAGGATGAGGCCCACCTGGGGGGGGGGGGGGGGTGGGGGAAAAAAAAAAAAAAAAAAAACACTAAACACCCTCAAGGGAGACCAAAACTCCCTAAAAACGGAAGCCTGCAAAACTTTGCAGCCAAAAGGAGGCATCTGCAGATGCCAGCACATCCACCTTCTAAAACTTTGTGAAGTTATGAACAGACGACCAGGTAGGCCCCTTGCAAACCTGAACCACAGATGCCCGATAACAAAAGGCCCAGGAAGCACTAAGCGCCCGAGTAGAATGCGCCTTAACAGGGAAAGGAGGAACCTGACCTTAATTGAATAAGCCTGCACAGCCGTCTGTCTGATTCATCTGGAAATTGTCAAAGCAGATGAAGGCAGCTCTTTTAGTCCATCAGAAGAACAAACAAAGAGCGAATCTGACTTTCGAAAAGACAAGTACACCCTGATTGCCCGAACCACATCCAAAGTATGCAGTGCAAATTCCTTAGGCTTAGGGCACAAGGGTAACACGATGTCCTCATTTAAATGGAAACCACCTTCGGAAGGAAGGATAGATCGGACGAAGCACCACTTTATTATCCCTGTGAACCACCAGATAGGGAGGACGACAGGACAATGCCGCCAGTTCCGACACCCTGCGCGCAGAAGTAATAGCCACCAAGAAGACCACCTGAGATAAGGTAAGCAGGGGAATCTCACAAATCTTTTCAAAAGGAAGTGTCTGGAGAACCAACAGCACCACATTAGGATCCCAAGGTGGCAACGGAGGTCACAGTGCAGGAGCCAAGTGTCGCACCCCCCTGGATAAAGTTACACACCAGGGAATGAGTGGCTAGGGGCCTTTGTAAGAAAATCGCCAAGGCCAAACCCCGACCGTTGATAGTACTCTGGGCCAATTTTTGATCAACTCCCAGTTGAAGGAAGGCCAAGATCAGGGCCACAGAGTAAGAGCGAGGGGGAACCCCAAGAGACTCACAACCAGCAACATAAGAGGATAGATCTTTCTGGAAGTCTCTTTTCTCACGTTAAGCAGAGTGGGAAACACTGAAACAGACAATCCCCTGTCCTTCAGCACCTGGCTTTCAACAGCCAAGCCATCAAAGCCAGCAACTGTAAAGCAGAATGGAAGATTGAGCCTTGAGACAGCAGATCCTCCCGAGAGGAAATCGCCAAGGAACATCTGCGGCTAGTCTGACCAGGTCAGCGTACCAAGCTCGGCGAGGCCAGTCAGGAGCCACAAGGATGACCGGAATCCCTTCTGTCTCGATCCTGCGAAGAAGGCAGCAACCTGAGAGGAAAGCGTACAGCAGCGGATACTGACCCCACGGAGCCACCAGTGCATCTGTGGGGTCTGCCAGAGGGTCCTGAGCACGGGCAACAAATCTCTGCACTTTCCTGTTGATCCGAGACGCCAACAGATCTACGTCTGGAACACCTCTGGTTAGAGAGACCATCCAAGGACGCAAGGACACTTCTGGTGCCCCCTTGGCGATTGATATAAGCCATGGCCGAGGCATTGTCCGAATGCTGAATGCACACCGTCCAGTGGACTAGACGAAGCCTGATTGCTCTCAGCTCCCGAACATTGATCGGTAACCGGGATTCTTCCAGGGACCAGACCCCTTGAGCAGAAAGCTTGCCGAGAACACCTCCCCACCTGGACAGACTGGCATCTGTGGGGATCACTGTCCAATATAGGGGGAGGATGGATTTAGCTTGCTTGAGCGTCGGGGACAAAAGCCACCATAACAGGGACCCCCTGGTCACCTGGATCTGGTTGTCCAGGGAATTTGGATCCTTAAACCCTCCAGAAGGAAATCCTTCTCAAATGGTACGTGTGAAATTAAGCCTCGAAGTGTGACACCATCAGTCCCAGAACTCTCATACAAGTCCGAAGAGATGACAATTTGCTGGACAGCAAAAACTGAATCGCAGTCTGGAGTCCAGAGGAAGAAGCACACTTGGCTGAGGACGAGTCCAAAGTCAGACCCAGATAATCCATTCTCATGGAAGGGACCAGGGACGACTTCTGAAGGTTCACAATCCACCCAAACTCCTCTAGAGTTCTTGTGGTGACTTCTAAAGTTTGTCATCAGCACCGTGGGAGACTCTGCACGAAGAATCGGATCATCCAGGTAACCCAGGACCGATATTCCCCGCTGACGTTACAATGCCAGGACCGAAGCAAACACCTTAGTGAAGACCCGAGGAGCAGAGGCGAGACCAAAGGGTAATGCCACAAACTGATAGTGATCCTCTCCCATGGCAAAACACAAACCGTTGATGTCTTGAACATATTGGGATGTGAAGGTAGGCATCTATGATGTCTATGTAGGCCAGGAAATCATAGGTTGAACTGGATGGACTGAGGTCTTTTTTCAACCTCACTATGTAACTATGAAATCTCCCTGATGTAGGGAAGCCACCACCTTGCGAATGAATTCCATCTTGAATTTCTAAACTCGTACGAAGCAATTCAGTGACTTTAGGTCCAGGATAGGACGCACCTTGCCTTCCTTCCTGGGGATCGTAAACAGGTTTGAGTAAAAGCCCTGAAAATGTTCCAAAGACGGAACTATTACTCCTTGTTCTAACAGGTCCTGTACTGCCCCAAAGAGTCGTAAGCGATCCGGGGACAGCTGCACATTGGAAGGGAAGAATCAAAACTCGAACTTGTAACCGGACCGTATGACCTAGTGAACCCACTTGTCTTGTATGCGGGATAGCCACAGGTCCAGAAACTGGCCAAGACGCCCCCCCCCCCCGCCCCACATACGGGTGAGGGCGCACCTTCAGGCCAAAGGGGTCTTATCCGGTGGTCTGGAGAAACCAGACTTCTGTTTTCCAGACCAGGGTTGCTTGGAGCCCCCCCCCCCCCCCCGAGAGTGCCAAGAAAGACTTTGATCCCCTATCAATTGACCCTGATGGACGAAAAACAAAAAAACTTTATGCTAAAAAGGAGGGACCCCGTCTACGACCAGGGTTAGCCTGTGGGAGAAAGGTACTCCTACACCCTGTAAGACCTTTGATTATGTCATCAAGGGTAGCCCCAAACAGGGGATCACCTTGAAAAGGTAGATCAGTCAAAGCCTTTGACGTCTGATCCGCAGACAAGCATTTTAACCAAAGCATACGCCGGATGACCACAGCCGAAACAGACAGTCGGGCCAATAGTGGAGCTGCATCCAGCGAGGCATCACAAAAGAAATTGCAGCCCCTGAACCAACTGGTTCGTCAGCTCTGCAAAGGCAGAGGGAAGTTTGACCCCCTCCAGTTAGTAACTTAACCCATTCAGTCAAAGTTTGGGACACAAGGGCAATAAGTAAACTCCGGTCTTAGTGCAGACCCCGCCAGGGAGTACATATTGTGAGCCACAGACTCCACCTTTCTATCTGCCAGATCCTTAAAGGACGGGGAATCCTCCACTGGAATCATGGTAGCTTTATTCAGTCTGGAGACTGAAGGGTCCACCGTAAGTGGCACAGTCCACTTTTTAAAAAGACTCCTTATAGGGGTAGCGCCTAGCAACCCACTTAGGGCAGCCCACTCCTTTTTGACCATATTGTCAAAATACGCAGGCAAGGGAAAAACCTTTGCCGCTCTGGATGGCTTATGTAGTAGTGCCAAACGTAACCTGCGCCTCAGTCGCAGCTGCGTCCTCCATTTCTAGGGTTCCACGCACAGAAACCAATGCGTCCACCAGCGCCTTTTCTTGCGCGGTGGCAAAGGGAGAAGTGTCATCCTCACTATCAAAGGAGACAGGGCGCAAAGTAGTAGACCGGGCAGGGAGACCCACGTCTGCAGTGGCTGATTCTTGACACATCAGATGAGGCTGGGGTAGGCGGGAGGCGTTCTGTAGCACTTAGTCAATTAAAGGTCACCTCCACCCGGGACAAGACTCCAGGACTGCTGACAGTGCATCTATGGATAGCTGCCAGTGATTTTCAATGGGAATCCACCGCAAAATGTCCACCAGGTGTACCAACACGGCCCCTGAACTTCCTCAGTACGAGCTACAAGAAAATGGCAGCCTGCAGAGCTTCTAGGGAACCTCCCCCACCTGGACGGGATCGACAGGATGGGGGCCCTGGTAGCAACTTTGAACTGGAGGGTCCCGCAGTAGTTTCCAGGGGGGTCTGCAAGTGAAATTTTATCCTGAAACTCCATTGCAAATAAATTTTGTGTATGTCCCTTTAAGACCGCGGTCCCACCCCTAATACTGCAGACCCCCAAAACCTGTGTGTGTGTGTGTGTGTGTGTGTACACACAAAGAGCAGGAGGGAGAAATGCCAAGGGGTATAACAATAGTCCTAATGGCGGCCTGCAGAGCTTCTAGGGAACCTCCCCTAGAAGGGATGCCAGGGAACCCCTAAGGTCCAACCATTCCAGGGAAGAGGCCAACGCCCACCCCACGACTTCCAGGGGCGGTTGGGGGGACAATTTACTTACCATATCACGGTACCAGATGGGCGCCACTCCGAAACAGACCACCTCCCACCCGGGATGGAGGTGCTGTTAATAGCCAGAAGGAAGCTGCGTCTCCAGGTCGTTTGCATCCCAACGAGACTGATCACTCGCAAGCTCGTCCCCATCCATCGGGGGGCCCTATCGTGGCGAGGCCTAGTTCTGCACTATAACCTGCACACGCACGCTGGCCAGGCTGGGAGACCTTAAGGATTTAGATTATCCAGCACGAATACCACAGCTGGCTGTTGCTTTTAGTTCCTCTGGATCTTGGTTCTCGGGAACAAAAAGAAAAAAATAAACACACACTTTCCCTGTTATAGCTAAGACCGAAGTCCCAGCAGGAAGCTAGGTCATATCCCTGACACTAGGAAGAACAAAACTGTTTGAGAATAGCAGAGCCTGAGGGATTATGCCTGCTGGGACAGCACCCATAGGCGTGGGCAAGTTTGTTTTCCGCCTCGTGCCTATGCCTAGAAGGAGGAGCATAACTCTGAGTCTATGAATAAGAAGAAGAGCTGCATCTGTCGATGAGCGATAGAGAAAGTATCTTTAAATTAAAGCCTTACCTACGGTACTTATCTGTGCTAAAGAACTAAATTCTTGCTGCTGCACTGGACATCACCTCCACTAAGCAAAATATTGCTAAGGCGCCCCAGACCTTGCCTCTTCTTGCTACAACAGGTCACATGAACATGTCAACAAAGCCTGAATTACTGAAAAATAACTGCCACACTAACCGCTTAGTCATAAGGTACTTTTTCAGCTCCTGGGCAACCCTCTACACAAGTTCTCGACTTTTGTCTGTAGTTGTCCATAATCTCAGATATTATCTCTGCTGTTCGAACTTCAAAAATCCCATATAAAAAAGTACCTTAATTGACTATAGAGGATTCCACATGAAAACTGGCTAGACAGGGCTTATTAGCACCAAATATGGGTATAGCATGAGATTCAGGCACTTCCCAGGCCCAAAAGATACCTAGCTGAAGATAAAAATATAAGGGCTATCTCCACAAGATGCCCGCATATGTCACTACTGTTAGTTTGATCACCTCAAGTGTTCACAACCTTGTAAAGCACAGCTGTTGTGGCACTTTTGAGGTTTTGTTCGAAAATAAGCACAGTGAGGCAGAGATCAACAAAAAGAGTTGTATATAAATGATCCAAAGTATCATTATTGGAGCAGCAATTACCTGCGCCCACTCGGATCCCTATTTTCATCTGGCACAATAGAGATTCTTTTCTTTCGTCGTCTCTTCTGAGATGGTGTCTTTGGCATCAGTTCTGGCTCAGCAGTGAAGTCACTGTTGGCAAAGTAGACAGCTGTAAATATATTTCAGACAGTAAACCCACCGATCGCAGCAACCTGCACAACTCAGGAAAATGGAAAAAAACAAAAACGTTTATTGAAAAGACATCTGGAAAACAGTATGAGAGATACAATCAGCGATATCCTTCACTGTCCAAATACCGAAGAAGCCCAATAAGTGGACACATGTATAGGAAGGAGGAGCCGAGCCTGTGATGTCACACAGCCACTGAGATTTGTGTTGAGTGGTGAGCAGAGATTACAAGCGCTTTTGATTTTATTTTTGCTAAGTGTTTATTATATGGGGGCTTTTAATAAACTTTGTTCAAATGGAGAGCACTATGTAGCCTGCCTTTGTACTTGCATGAGGTTTGCAAAACAGTAAGGAGGAGCTTGCAGAGCCTCATACCAGGAGAGGAGACCGTAGCAGGAGACTGCAGGAGTGTTTATATACAAAGCTGATTGATCTCATTGTGAGGTGAGCAGGTTTTCCAGCCAGTGGTGGTGTTCACTTTTTGGGGTCATTAAGTGATCGAAGAACACTGTGGTGGATCACTCTTTATATTGCATTTTTGATTTATACACAGACTTGTTTTCTTGGGGGGTAGTTTTATGCATTGATTTCAAAAGGACTTTGAAGACACATTTGTTATGGTGATTTTTGGTTACACTGCACAGAAGG
This sequence comes from Pelophylax lessonae, assembly GCF_965119305.1. NCBI lineage: Eukaryota > Metazoa > Chordata > Amphibia > Anura > Ranidae > Pelophylax > Pelophylax lessonae. Next base: position 72,846,805 of record NC_138777.1, read on the forward strand.
AATATTTATAAGACATCTGGAAAAGGCACAGGACTGTTGCGGTACAAAAGAGGAGTTTTGCAGGACATTTCCATTAGGGTTTGAATTGTAATTAGGATGTAGACAATTTAACTAAAACATTTGCAGCTTGAGATAGGTTAGCCGATGATGTGCTGATCCTTATACTCACTTGCTGAACATCTTCCGTGCTGCCTCCTCTATCTCCATCAGCCATACCATGTGCTTGGAGTCCAGATGCTGCACAAAATCTTCTGTTTTGCGGGTGCATACTTGCAGAAGATTGGAAAGGCTTTCCGACTCATTCATGATGACACCTATTAGCAAAAAAGTATTTTTTTTGTTTTAATATAGTATCAATATACATTTATCAAGTTTCTTGTGTGTGAAAAGACTAGAACAGTGAGAAATCTACATATCACTTTATCTCCCCGTTTATATACAGCATCTTTACGTTGATAGAGGAAATTTAGAAAAGCTCCTTGCCATTTCTCATAAGATTAACTTTAAATGTATTGGATTTTATTTGGAACGACTTTGTGACCTTTATTGCTATGTGACAGACCTTTATTCTCCGCTGGTCATGGATACCTCTTAAAAAAAAAAAAAAAAAAAAAAATGCTACAACCAAATCAAAGCGCCAGCTGAGTACACCACCCTGCCCAGCCACCGGCACCTTTACTTAGTTACTGGCTTCAATGTAGAACCACTATAACCAAGCTAGAGCTCCTGTTCCACCACCCTAAAGTGGTAAAAAAAAAAAAAATTGCATTGCATATTATTAGAGGCTTACCCTTGAAAGGAAGCCCTCCAGCAGCGCGCTGTCCCCACTGCAGGTTTCCATCTACACCTGACCTTCCTTTGCAGCCACTTGAACGGCCGAGCTGCGATGAGGTCACTCCCGCGACACAGGGCTCTGAAACAGCATGGGTATGCTGTTCCTTCAGAGCACATGTGCCAGTGATGTCATCAGCTGCTGCTCCCTAGAATATCTCCTAAACTGGGGATGCTGCGCTAGTGCATACAGGAGGAGAAAAAAAAAAAAAAAAAACACACACACACACGAACTGAGGGTCAGCCATGGAATTTAAAAACAACCAACATCAGCCCTGTTGGACACTGCAGAAAATGTCTTTTTGATCAAAACAGATTTAAAGAGGAGTTCCACCCTGAAAATGTTCCCCCCCCCCCCCCATCTGCTTGCTCTAAATTACCTGTAAAACAATTAGATAATTAAATTTTTTTTTTTTTTTATTCACTTACCTTGTTTTTAAAGAAAATATACTTCCCTTACTTCCTCTTCCTCCCTCTGTGGCCACGGCCCGCGCCGTCACTTTCTGCTTGTGTTGACTCCTGGGAGCTCAACGTCATCACTCCCAGGAGTCAATGCGCCTGCACCGGCCCCGCTCGTCACTTCCGGTGTAACGTTAGAAAACCATACCTCGTTAGAATTCCATACCCTCGTCACTTCCTGTCAAACAGCTGAGCAGCGTAGCAGTGCGCATGCTCACAGCTTCGGATTCTTCATTGAACAGCTGAGGAGCTGACAAGAGTGCATGCTCGGAGGGTATGGGATTATCACGGTAGTGTGTGTAACGTTACACTTGCGGCGGTTACATTAAAACAGTTCGGCTGCAATATGACTCATGTCCGTTCCTATCCCTGTCACTTCCCTGATGTCAGCTACTAAATGTAAAAGCAGTGGCGGGTGTATGAAATCTAAATGTCAGAATTCATACACCCGCCGCCGCTTTTACATTTAGTAGCCGACATCAGGGAAGTGAATGGGATAGGAGCGGAGATGACTCATATTGCAGCCGAACTGTTTTGATGTAATTGGCGCAAGTGTAACGTTACACGCACTGCCGTGATAATCCCATACCCTCCGAGCATGCGCTCTTGTCAGCTCCTCAGCTGTTAAATGACGTAGGTGCACCGGAAGTGATGAGGGTATGGAATTTTTATGGGTATGATTTTTTCACGGACCACCGGCACAGGCATGTCATTCCCTGCTAAACAGCTTCTGGGCATGCCCAGAAGCTGTGCAGGGATGACGCGCCTGCATCAGAACTGACGAGCGGGGCCGGTGCAGGGTATTCTGGGACCGAAGAGGACACCCTGGCTTCAGCTGCACAAGAAATTTTCAAGGTAAGTATTTCTTCTAAAAAGGTAAGTGCAACCTGGGAGAGTTCAGAGGCTATCCATTCTGAAATGCACTAGCCCTGACTGTCCCGGGGGTATTTTTATCTAATTTTTTTTTTTTTCAGGCCGGAACTCCGCTTTAAAGACTGGCCATCAATTATTCCCTTTTGTATAGTGAAATAAGAATAAGCATTTCACTGCACGGAAACCTAATCCCACATCTTTTTCAGACTGCCAAAAAAAAAAAAAAAAAATGGATTTTTGTTTTACCGTAAAATATCTATCTCAGATGTTCATTGACAGACACATCTTCATATCTTTAACAGATGGGTTATGGGTTATGCTGCTCTTAGGATTAGGGTTAACAAAGCTTAAAGCGGAGTTCCACCCTGGGACATTTTTTTTAATAAAATACCCCCCAGGACAGTCAGGGCTAGTGCATTCCACAATGGCTAGCCTCTGATCTGTCCCGGGTTGTACTTACCTGCAAGAAGAAATACTTACCTTGAAAATGTATTGTCCAGCGCTGCCATCTCAGGGGTGGGCAGCTTGAAGCCAGCGCGATCCTCTTCTGTCTTCTTCGGTCCCACGATGCACTGCACCGGCCCCACCGTCACTTTCGGTGCGACAGCATCATCCCTGCACAGCTTCTGGGCATGCCCAGAAGCTGTTTAGCAGGGTATGACGGCGCCTGCCCCGGAACCGACGTCTGGGCCGATGCAGGAGCATTGATTCCTGGGAGCGATGACGTTCAGCTCCCAGGAATCATTGCAAAGCCAGGAAGTGACGAATCACTGTGGCCGCCGAGGGTAGGAAGAGGAAGTAAGGTAAGTATATTTTCTTCTAAAAGGAGGCGAGTAAAAAAAAAAAAAAAAAAAAAAAAAAAAAAAAAAAATTGCGATTGTCTATTTGTTTTTCAGGTGACCCGGAGCGAGAAGATGGGGGTAAGTTTAAATTTAGGGTGGAACTCCGCTTTAACTACGCCTATAGGGCAGTCCCATGGGATATACTCCCACTTCCTGCTCTAGGATCTCAGTTTTGTAACAAGCAGTGTCAGAATAACATAACCCAACTCAATAGAGGGGGGTGGGTACCGTCGTGCCCGTCATTGAACATCAGAGAAAAGGATTTTACGGTAATACAAAAATCTAGTTCTCTTTTGTTCATCGACGTGGCTTCATATCTTCATTTGATAGATGGGACATCCCAAAGCAGTATCAGCACGAGGGGTGGGAAAAAACAGCAATAAAACGAAATTCTCAAAGGGGGCTAAACTTAGTCAACCAGGTAACCCCCCCCCCCCCTTGGGGGTTGTCCTGGCATCTCAGGTTGCAGTAAAACAAAATGCTGCCTGCAGAGTTTTGCAAGCATTGGCACTTTGCAACCACCTCACATTCATGTTTATTGAAATGTACTGCAAACTCTCAAATGGCGATGGCATTACACATAAGGTGTAGTTGCAAAGTACAAAAAGTGATCATTTCTCATTAAGAGCCGGTTCACACTGGGGCGACTTGTCAGGCGACCTGGTCGCCTGACAAGTCGCCGCAGGTCGCCTGCCATAGGTTAGCACATGACCCGTTCTAATAGGAGCGACACAAGTTGCTCCGACTTGGAAAAAGGGTCCTGAGCTACTTTGGGGCGACCTGGAGCAACCTGCATTGACTTCAATGATATGAAGTCTGTGCATGCCGCTCTGAGGTCACGGTGCGAGCTGCGCACCGCAACTTCACAGGTCGCCCCGGCAAGTCGGGTCATGCCTATGTGAACCGGCTCTTAAGCATTGGGGGGGGGGGGGGGGAGAAACACCTGAGTAGCTGGCAGTACATAGCCATGTCACCTGGTCCGTTTGACAAAATTCACACTGCGCCAATCCCATTTTACACTCCTGGATGTATGGAATAGCGTGTCCCCCACTAACCCCTACATTACCGTTACAGAGATAAGGGTATTGGGATGTGTTCTATAGTCCAGAAGGAGAGAACCCAGGCAGGGCTCACAACACCATTTGGGATTTCAGCGCCAAGACTGCAAATTAAACGCTTTACTGACACTTGTCTTCCAAAAAACATCTGGGGGAAATTATACATGAAAGTTTAAAAACATATTTCAAGAATTTCAACATTCCTGCTGAAACAATCAGAACTTTGGTAGAACTTTACAAAAGGTATTCTGGAAGTGTGCAAAAGCCAGTTTCTCCATAGCAAGCAAATACCAAATATTATTCTAGAACTAACCCAGGCTTTGCTCTAACCGGTTTCTAAAAAGAACCCGCTGGTATTTACCCGCTACCAGTTCTCAGCTTCTGGTTTACAATAAACACGACTGTATGCTACAGATGTTAAAGGCAAAACTCTTATGTATACAGTATATTCACATATCCAAATCTTAGGGGTTAAAAATGTGGCAATGTTCATAGGACAGGGCTTGACAAATTTGCTTGAAATCTAGGAGCCAGTTTTTTTTTTGCGCATGCCAAATGGCTGGCTTCTGTCAGACCGGCTGCCATACATACAAGTCCAATGGCGACCAGTTTTTAATGAACCGGCTGATGTTGCCCGGCATTCGACCCGAGTGTACTTGATATTAAGAAGGAACACTACAACCACTTCAGTAGGAGTCAGAAACACTGCACACGCTGGGATATTATTTACAATTATGTTCTGGGGGCTAGTTGCACCCCTAGCACATGCAACCTACTGCTGGCGGATACTGCTGTGTGAATGTCAGGAGCGGCGCTGGAGGAAGCATGCAGAGCTGATGCTTCCTGGATTTCTCCTCTCACAGGCGGCGTGCATTTGCTATCACTTCGCCTGCGACAGGACGGAGCCGGAACTATACAGGAAGCATCGGCTTTGTTCTGTCACAACAGACAGCTGGGACATTGTGTGGCGCTTGCGGGTGCCAGGGGGCCGCAGCCCGCATGTGGGACACTGCGGCACCTCGCAGGGGGACTTAGGATGTCTGGCAAAAAGACGCCACAAGGCAACTCAGGTGCCAGGCCCCCAATTCTAGTAGCCAATGCGACCTGGAGCCTGTGGTTTGTCGAGTCCTGTCATTCGAGTACAAGTTTGGACAGCTGAGGTTCTACCAACCTTATGAACACTGTCTGTAGACCTTACAACTCAAAGCAGTATTTATGACGCTCAAAAGGGATTCAAAAGTCTCAGGATATCTGCCATGAGACTAGAAACATTTTTAAAATATATAGCCATCACTTACTGATGCAAGAGAATGTTGGAGCTGTAAGTTTGTAACAAAATGCTTTGGGACAGACCCAATTTGTGGTTCTGCAGGTTCCAAGAAGCTACACATCCCAGCATGCCTTGCCACGCCTGTCATCAAGGCATAGGTCAAGATTTATTGGGTAATTGCATGCTATCAAACTGTGCTAAAGAGCTAGAGTAACAAAAATAATTATTAGTTACAGAAAAAATTAATCAGGAAACAGGCAGGTTCTTTTTACTAAATCTCATTAAAAGATTTGTTAGCCAAAAAAAAAAATAAAGTTCCCGTTTCCTTATAGCAGGTTAACCACTTGCTGAACGGCCCATAGCCGAATGACGCCTACAGCGTGGATGGCTTTTTCGTACAATGACATCCTCCCAAAATGGCACTTTCCACGTGCCCCCCTGGGGCGCACGAGCGAAAATGACCGTGCTCGCCAGGTCCAGGGGAACTGCCGCACCATGGATCGTGGCAAACAGCCAATGACAGCAGCCCTTTACCACATGACCGTCATTTTGAGGGGGGGGGGGGGGGGGTCGAAGAGGGGGTTATTTGTACTTTCCTGGCTTGTTAGTGTCTCAGGTAATGACAGGGTCCTTCCACACAGGCTTCCCACCCAGTGGACTTCTATTTTGCTCAGTGTCAGTCCGCTGCTCCCCGCCGAGCAGGCGGATGACAGCTCTGTCTCCACTTACTTTGCAGAGATGAACCTGTAAGAGTCCCGCTCTCCTCTATGTGAGATCAGATGAAAACAGACCGCCTGTCTGTTTTCATCCGATCCTCCAGACGGATGGAAGATAAGGTGTAATCAATCTTCAATGATTGGCACCATAGCTTGTAGACTCAATAACCTTCACAAAGACCAAATAATATGCTTATTTGGGTTATTTTTTTACCAAAGATAAGTAACAGTGTAACTTTTGGACAAAATTTATTAAAAAAAAAAAAAAAAAGAAGAAAAAAGACTAAACTGGCAAAATTTTAAAAACCGAAAAGAAAAATGCATTTTCTTCTACAAAAAAAAAAAAAAAAAAGTTTGGTCTTTTTTAATTAAGGCCCCTTTCACACTTATGCGTCGCGATTTTGCCAGCAATGGCAAGGCTATATGCCTCAAAACGCATTAAAATCGTGGCAAAGTAGTGCAGGAACTACTTTGAAGTCGGTGCGACTTCAAAACACACTGATATGAATGGGGCTCATTCAAAATAATGGAAAACGACTTGTCATGCGATTTTGTGGTCCTAAATCGTGGCACAAGTCGCACTAGTGTGAATGGGGCCTTATAGCGCAAAAATTAAAAAACCCAATTATGAATAAATACCACCAAAAGAAAGCTCCCTGTGTGAAAAAAAAAAAAAAAGACGTAAAAATTTCATATGGGTAAAGTGTTGCATGACTGAGTAAATGTCATTCAAAATGTGAAAGCGCTGAAAGCTGAAAATAGTTCCGATTAGGAAGGGGGGTATAAGTGCCCAGTGGGAAAGTGGTTAAAGAACACAGCCACTTCCTGTGTCCTGACCATGATAATCATGGCTGCTGAGCCCCGACTACCGTGGTCTGCCTGCGTGCCTCCGTCATCCGCCGCTCTCCTCTCCCTGCCAGCGCTGTGTGTCTGCCTCCCCCTGCTAATAGTAAAATGTCACTGCCAACCCCTCTCAAGCTCCCATCCTGCACTGTATAACTAAGAAACTATGCCTCTAAATACCTTTTTGTGAAGTGTCTTCAGGTCAGTCACGTGACTCCCAGCCACTCTGCTACTACTACTACTATCTAGAACTAGAACAGGAGGAGCCGAGCAACTAGCTTGGTGGTCACGCGACTCCCGGCTGAAGTCAGAGGGAGAGCTCGGCTCCTGCTGCTGTAGCCCTGGATAGTAATAGCAGAAAGGCCGGGAGCCATGTGACAGGCCTAAAGACTTCACAAAAAGGTATTTAGAGGCATGGTTTCCTACAAACAGTTATACAGTGTGGGATGGGAACCTAAAAGAGGGGCTGCCAGCAAAGCAATGATTGAGGGTCACAAACCTTTTTAAGTTTTTTACCTGCCTGTCTACACATCCAGGCTCAGTGCATAATTTTGGAATTGATCGACATCAATGAAATCCCATGCACTTGCAGGAGTGACAAAACCTTGACCGGAAATAGGTGCACCCGAGCTCCTACCTCCTAGGCAATATCTGGTGAGCCTCAAACACACAGCACCCAGCCTGTGAGGTCTCTATAAACCTCCATGCAATCCATACAATAAAGGAGAAAGGCTGGCGCTATGGTTGTCGGCTAAAAGCGTTTTAGCATACGAACAACAGTCAAATAAAAAGCCAACACGTTTCTGCCATCAGGCCTTAATCATGGCTAACACATAAGTGAAAAAAACAGCTTAAAGCGGTTGTAAACCCTAAAAAAAAAAAAAAAAAAAAAAAAAAAAAAAAAAAAAAAAAAAAAAAACCTGCAAGACAAAGGCATAATGAGCTAGTATGCATCGCATACTAGCCCATTATGTGTAACTTACCTTAGAACGAAGCCCCGACACGGACCCCCGGACATCGCTGCAGGCGCTGCCATGATCCCTCGCCGTCTCTTCCGGGTTCGGCGGCTCAGACGCGGTGATTGGCCGGAAGAGACGGCGCGCGATGATTGACCGGAGCCGCGATGACGTCACTCCCGCGCATGGGAGTGATTTTCCGGCAAGCTCCCGGCAAACAAAATTGAAGGTCCCCCCAGACCTTCAGAGCGCATGCGCCGCTCGTGCAAGCGGCTACATGCACTGCAAATATCTCCTAAACCATGCCGGTTTAGGAGACATTATTTGTACCTACAGGCAAGCCTTATTATAGGCTTACCTGTAGGTAAAAGTGTCAAAAAGCGGGATACTACCGCTTTAAATAGTGTAGACTAAATCACATGGTTAACCCCAAGGGTCACATGAGCCAACAAAAGGGGCGGGGGGAGGGGAAATCTCAAAACATACAAAAGAACACTATAAGCATACAATTTGAATGTAAATAAATTCATGTATCAAAGAAAGAAAAAAAACAAAAAACGGAACAGCATTAAATATACTGAAAAGGTATATACCTCCAGATATCTGTTTCTATTTGAATTTCTTTTGTGTGTTGGATGCCTAGCTTCTACTTCTAAATAACTCTCAGCCTAGCCAATCAAAGCCATCAAAGACTGGCTGAACAAATCAGCAGCTGGTAAGGGGGCTTCAGGACCCTACAACTTTGAAATTGTGTTGAGAAGAGTTCCACTTTAACCACTTCAGCTTCAAAGGTTTTACCCCCCTAATGACTAGACCATTTTTTGCAATTTGGCACTGCTTTGCCTGACAATTGCGCAGTTGTACAACGCTGTACCCAAATACAATTGATGTCCTTTTTTTCCCACAAATAGAGCTTTCTTTTGGTGGTATTTGAACACCTCTGCGGTTTATAGATTTTACGCTATAAACAAAAAGAGAGCGACAATTTTGAAAAAGAAAAAAAAAAAAAAATACATTTTTTTTAACTTTCTGCTATAAACCTTCTTCCCATTACATTCTGCTAAAAACATTCCCAATAAAAAAAATATATATCAGTTTAGGCCAATTTGTATTCTGCTACATATTTTTGTTAAAAAAAAAAAAAAAAATCCCAAAAAGTGTTTATTAATTAGTTTGCACAAAAGTTATAGCATTTACAAACTATGGGATAGATTTTTGGACTTTATTTTTTTTGTTTTTATTAGTGATGGCAGTGATCAGTAATTTTTAGCGAGACTACGACAAATCTGACACTAAGGCTCCATGTACACGGGACGTTGTTAAAAGTCCCTTTGAATGCTGGAATTTTTAGGACGTTTGAAACGTCCGTTCAGTCGCGTTTGTACCCGCGTTTAGCGGGCGTTTAGGGGCGTTTAGGGGCGTTTGCGTTTAGAACCGTTCCTAGAGGTCAAAAAAATGATTCCCCTTTAAAATGGAAAAACGCGAACGCTAAACGCGGGTCATCGCGTTCGGACGCGTTCAGACGCGTTCGGACGCGTTTGTGCGTTTGAAATGCCGGGAAACACACGTTCAAACGCAAATAATTGCGTTCTAAAAAAAGTCCCTGAACGCAACTGCCTGCAAATGACTGTAAACGACCTGGTGTACATGGACAGATAAGATAAAATGTAGATGGGTTCAGGGGCTTCTGAAAAAAACGCCCAACTGCTCCTAAACGGCCATTTCCAGCGTCCCGTGTACATGGAGCCTTAGTGACATTTTTGGGGACCAGTGACAATACAGAGATCAGTGCTAAATAATATGCACTGTTACTGTATAAATGACACTGGCAGGGAAGGGGTTAATACTGCGGGTGATCAGGGGGTGTTAAAGCGGAGTTCCACCTTCCCCTCCAAAAATTAAGAGTCAGCAGCCACACATACTGTAGCTGCTGAGTTTTATTAGGACACTTACCTGTCCTGGAGTCCAGTGATGTCAGCACCGCAGCCGATGTTTCCATCGGCTGTCGCCGCCATTGCCGGTAAGGGAACCCGGCAGTGAAGCCTTGCGGCTTCACGTGCGGGCTCCTACTGCGCATACACGAAGCGCATCCCTATTGGCTCAGCGGCGGGGGAAGGACGAGGGGGCCAAACTTCCGAGGGATAGTGCAGCAGTGCCCCAAGCCGGAAGTGGGAAAGGGTATCTGTCAAAAAAACAGGTACCAGTTTCTCCCCTCCTCCCTGAAAGGTGGCAAATGTGGCACTGAAGGGGGGGGGGGGGGGAGCAAAACAGCGTAAGTTCCACTTTTGGGTGGAACTCTGCTTTAAGTGTGAGCCTAACTTGAGGGAGGGGGCTCTGTGACAGGCACATAGGTCAGATGATCTCATTGTGTCCCTGACAGGAGAGTCACCTGCCTCATGCCTCCCGCAGTGACTGACAGCGGGGGCGCCGAGACCGCATACACATAATCACGTAGGTCTACGCGATTACGTGCAGCCAAGCCGACCTGCTGCAGTAAATCTGCGTGGGGTAGGACGGCAAGGGGTTAAGCTAATCTAACCAATGCCATTCTTCCCCCCCCTCCATAGACAGATGCTTCACCCAGATCTTACTATGGGGCTTCCGTTGTCAGCTGTGTCCTCTGCACCCTCCACAACAGCAAAGCCACCGCTGACAGCTTAGCGTGGGATTGGATCGGCTTCAAAAAAAGTGTAAGGATTTCTTGTTTACAGGGCTGTAGATGCAGGGATTTTAGTGTTAGGGTGGACGTATCCTTTAAAAATGCCACCCTCCCCCCTACCCAGGGCATGCAAAAGATCACCTGGTTTTAATGCTATCCCGCACCCATGACTGTGCCAGCTGGCCTAACAGCTAAAAGAAGACTGTGTGTGTGTGTGTGTGTGTGTGTGTGTGTGTGTGTGTGTGTGTGTGTGTGTGTGATTATATATAAAAAATATATACACACAGATGATACAAACAAAAAAAAAAATATATATTATATATATATATATATATATATATATATATATATATATATATATATATATATATATTTTTTTAGATAAAAAAAAAAAAACTCTTTATGAGAAATAATAAATCACAGGATATATAAACAGTGAGATAAGCAGAGGGACCCATCCAATCACACATCACTATGTGATCAGGTCAGATGCATTTATTTAGTAAACAATAAAAATCACCAAGCAGAATAATAACACTCCGTCCCCTCCTCCGCACACACTATGAAGATCAGGGACACCTCCAGGGACAGATGTTACACAGCCAGGCCAGTCCATACAATGAGGTGAGCCGAGTTCCCCTCACACTGCAGGCGCAGGGCCTGGACCGGACAGCAGTGATGACAGAAACGTCCATGCTGAGCTCACCCAGGATTAAAGCCCCCCACTGACCGGCGCCTGTGACAAGTCACCGCCCCGGCTATACTGTGACTAACCCTCCCCTCCAGCCGTAAAGGGGTTAATGGAGGTCGGCGCTCACCTGTCCCGGGCCCGGTCTCCCGCGTTGCCGTGCCCCCGGTGATGTTCTTCTATAGCCCTGGCTCCCCGTCACTGGAGCTTCTTTCTCTCCCGCTCAAACCGTTCAAATAGTTCAAATCCTAACGGCTGCAAGCCAGACAGCGCGACGTCAGAGGGCGGAGCCGGAGACCATAGAGGCAGCCAGGGTAGGGATAGAAGAGCCCCGCCTTCCGGTCGCTGGAGGACTCGCTAGACGCAACAAAGGAAATGGAAAGCCGTCGGTTGGGTTGATGCGTTCTATGCAGAATACACAGTGACCTTACAATAGTTCCAATCTGGAAAGCCGTTGTTTTCCCAGTCACTGAATTCTCATAATAAATTCTCATAATAAATAACGTCGTTGCAAGTAGTACAAGCACAGTACACCGTTTATTATATATAAATTACAATGGTTCCAAACTGAGGAGCAGCTGTAAACCCAGGCAGATAATTCAGTCATACACATGGGCGTATGAAGAAATGCTTCAAATGTTGACAGAAAAAAACGCCTCTAATGACACGCTTTTCAGCACAAATACGTGTCTCTGTATGCGCATATACAGGCGTATTGTGTATAGATGCGTATGAACATAAACTCATTCTATTGGCTAGAATATTAATTTATTCTGGGCACTAGAATACATTTGCACACATAAGAATGTGTTTATGTGCGTGCACAGGAATCACACAGGAAAACTCCCCTCTGAACGCAGGTGTGCGACTTTTTTTGTATGCACTGCTCCAAAATACGCCTATAAACAACACAACGTACCTATACATATACAATAACCTAAAGATGCTTTCAGAGGCATCCAAAAAACTGCCAGACACCCCTAGCAGCGGCATTTTTCTGCCCATGTCTATGAGCTCTTAACCACTTTAGAAGATTTTACTCCCTTCCTGACCAGGCCCTATTTTGCGATTCGGCACTGCGTTACTTTAACGGATAATTGCGCGGTCGTGCGACGCTGTACCCAAGCTAAATTGACGTTGTTTTTTTCCCACATATAGAGCTTTCTTTTGGTGGTATTTGATCACCTGTGAGATTTATATTTTTTGGGCTATAAAAAAAAGAGCGACAATTTTGAAAAAAAAAAAATATATTTTTTTTCACATTCTGCTATATGACATTCCCCAAAAAAAATTTAAAAATCAAAATTTTTTAACATTTTAGCCCAATTTGTTTTCTGCTACATATTTTTGGTAAAAAAAATAGCAATAAGCGTATTTTGATTGGTTTGCACAAAAGTTGTCGCGTCTACTAACTACAGGAAAGATTTCTGTCATTTTTTAAAAATTTTATTTTTACTAGTAATGGCGGCGATCTGCGATTTTATGCGGGACTGCGACATTGCGGTGGACAGATCGGACCCCTGACTGACATTTTTGACACTTTTTGGGGTACCAGTGACATTACTACAGTAATCAGTGCTATGCACTGTTACTGTGATAATGACACTGGCAGGGAAGGGGTTAACCCAGGGGCAATCAAAGGGTTAAATGTGAGCCTAGGGGAGTGTTTTCTAACTGTGTGTGGGGGGGGGGGGGCTTGTGAAATCAACACAGAGACCTGTGTTTCTAAGTAGGAGGATCACAGGCGCTCTGTATTGACTCCAAAGAGAACAACCGTGTGTATACAACAGCAGACAGCTGTTCGCTCTTCACAGGGAGCGATCGTGGGTGCCCGGCGGCAATCGGCGATTCACAGGAACCTGCTGACCTCCCGCCGTATTACTGCGGTGACTGCTCGGGAAGTGGTTAAGGGAACTCCTTGGGGACCCCCAGGTCACCAGAACTAGTGTCCCCATTGGAACATTTCTCTTCTATTACCTTTCTGGGGCCAACCTAAAATTTGGGATTTTTTTTATTTCACATTTAAGATAATGGTAAACAAAAATCCCATCCCATACTGCTGTCCGTAGTGCAAATTGATGAGTTTGAGGAGGCGGAGGGTCTCCTCCGGGGAAGGTTTCTTATGTGATTGTGGTGTGCACAATGACGTCAGACATTCAGACAAACTAAATAATACCGGAGTTTGTGGTTTGGAATTGAATATAATGGTATGTCATATACTTGTGCATGTAGACAAGGTGCTGTTTCATATAAATCTAACTTCCTGATAATTTTAATTTTAGTTTTAATTATCATGGTATAAAATAAAATTGGTGGGCGTGATTTTTTTTTGGAGGGGCAGCATTTAATTTTTGGACCCAAGTACAATGTCCTGGGCCAGCCCTGCCACTTCCTGCTGAGTTTGCCGCAGCAAACTTAGCCGGAAGCTCAGCTCTAGCCGCAGCCGGCCCATTGAAAAAGCGCAGTACGATTCGCTCATGTGCAGTAGGAAACTTGCTGTGAAGCCGCATGATGGCGGCACCAGCACCCGAGAGCCGATTCAAGAATCGGCTTGGGTGAGCACACAGCAGGATCCCTGGACAAGTAAGTGCCCAATAGTAAAAGTCAGCAGCCACAGTATTTGTAGCTGCCGACTTTCCATTTTTTTGGTGGGGGGGGGGGGGTTGGAGCTCTACTTCAATGCAGAGAATGCACAGAACCTTTTACCTTCACCACTTTAACCACTTTAAAGCAGTTGGAGGCCGCTAGAGATTTTTTTTGGGGGGTTGCTAGGTCTGCTTCAAAAATATTGCAAGCGGTGGGGGTTAAGTAGTAAAAAAAATTAAAAAAAAATTTACAATTAAATTATATATTTTCTTACAAACATTTTAACATGTATTAAAATAATCACTTTACTTAAAATTCAAAACATCAAATATATTATAATAATATGTTGTGAAAGAAAATAGGTGCGCAGTCCTGAAGTGATGAGAAGTGAAGTGAAAGCAGCACTGAAATTTGAATTAAACGTGAGAGGATGGCAATATAGGAAACATTACCAAAGTGCGCTAACAAATAATGAACCAAGTGTTCAAAGGTACATGGATAGTATCTGGATTTATACCAAAATCATATGCATTCAGTCCAAAACAAAAGTGCAAAAACTGTGAAAAAGTCTTTCTTTTCAAATTGGAGTGAAGGTAAGGGAGTGTTGGGAGGTGGGTGGGGCCTCGTCCCAAAAAATGATCCAAAGTGATTCTCAGTGGCCTGATATACACATATGGACACCCAGTGTTAGGAGTGGACTCTTACCACAATGTGGAGAGATGTGAGCATGTACTTGGTTGTGTCTAGAAGTCTCCAACTGATCAAGCTGGCAGGGATGGCTCTCGGAATGGACCGGAACAATCAGCTGCTTCCGAAGTGGGGAGAGATCTGTAGGCTTCCAAGCAGGGGGAGATGCCAAAACAGAGCAACCCAGAGAAAAGAAGAGGACTATAGTGCATTACCTTCGACTTTAATGATAAAACGAATGAGGGTACACTTACACATTCCGGACGAACAAACAGCAAATACAGGGCGGTCGCGGGTGTCTGCAGTACAAACCGGGACCTATGACAGCACGGCTGGCTCCCCCCGACGCGTTTCCACTAACAAGTCGGCTTCTGGGATTGGAGCTACAGCCGCGCTGTCCACATCTCTCATTTAAGTGTTGGCAAGTGGAGACTTCCGGTGCGGACTCGGCGGGGACTCGGAAGTGCAATGACGCACTTCCGGTTGCGGAGTTGGCCAATCATAGCGTATTCCTCCGAAGACCCGGACGTGCAATGACGCACTTCCGGTTCCGGAGTCGACCTATCATGATCGTAATACTTCAAAGACCCGGAAATGTTACGATATCTTTCCGGATTCTTGTTGGGCCAATTACAGCGGATGTCAACAAAGCAATTGATAGGTGGTACTAAAGTGTCCAGAAAAGGAAACGCACTTTACCTAACAATGCATGGACTAGTGGTGCAATGTAAGAAGGCAAGCAGTGTGGCCATGTTTACCTTTCTTAACGGCTAAGAAGAGAATCATTTGATTAAAAGGCAAAAAATATGGTTAAAAAGTGCTAATCTTCACGGTGAAAGAATTATCTATTGGTGAGAGTAAGCAATTTTGGAGGATAAATCATAAATGGCCACAATTTGGACTAAAAACTAAAAATCCAATAAGTGGACATATTTTAATCAATGTTAAAAAACATAAAATGGATTTAATTTAAAATTATTAAAAAACTTTTATGTGTAAAACAAAATCGTTGGTTAGGGTGGATCGCAATGGAAATCTCCATCCGCCAACTGGTATATTTAATAACAATGCATGTATAAAATACCAAATTTTCCATATATAAAAATATAAAAGTTGTCTAAAAAATTTTTAAAAAAATTATTAAACACCAAATTTAAAGAAGGAGAATAATAATGAAGGAGGAAAAGATTGGCTGTAAGAGAACAGACTATGAAAGAAAGTGTGTATCAATTGTAGGAAGGACTAGTCATTGTTTATATGGGCATTGATGTCCCACTCTACATTCATGCCCCAGGGCTGGTAACACTTTAATTCATGAATCCAAAACGTTTCGCGCCTGGAGATAGTCCTTTTCATATCACTCCCTCTCCAATGGGGGGAGTAGCCTTCAATCACGACGGCTTTCAGTTGTGCATAGTTTTGATTATGACATCTGTCGTGATGGGCTGAAAGGCTGTGTCCAGGGAATCCGATTTGTATGTTGGTAAGATGCTCCCCAATTCTTATACTAGGGGTTCTAATCGTTCTTCCAACATACTGCAACCCACATCCACAAGTAAGGAGATATATAGCTCCCCTACTTTGGCATGTAACAAAGTTTTGGATATCGTACTTTTTCTTGGTTACTGTAGAGTTGAAGGTTTTAGTTCTCTGTGTTTTTAACTCTTTACATACCCGGCATTTTTTACAAGGAAAAAAGCCTTTCATATTAGAAAACATTCTAGGGATGGCAGGCTTCTCAACTGGAGTAGGAGCAATCAGGTCTTTCAAATTCCTGGTTCTCTTATATATGATGGGGGGTCTTTCGGGAAGATTTGGTCCTAGGATTCTATCTCCCTTAAGTATATGCCAATACTTCCGGAAAGTCTTGTTAACCCATCTGTATCCAGTGGAGAAGGAGGTAACAAAGGCATATTCGAATTTAGAAAAGGCGCCAGTTTGTTTAGGTTTAGGGACCACTAGTTCTCTTTGTGGTACATCTTTAACTTGGAGGATGCTTTGTTCCAAAGCTTCTTTTTTGAAACCTTTTTCCAGGAATCTATCCTTCAATATGTCGCTCTGAACCTTGAAGTTGTGAGAGTCCGTACAATTACGGCGGATCCTCCTAAACTGACTGGTGGGGACCGAAGATAGCCAATTTGGGTGGTGGCAGCTATCAAGGGGGATGAACCCGTTCTTATCCGTGGGTTTAAAAAATGTCCTAGTGCCAAACTTACATCCTATCCTATAGATGGTAAGGTCTAGGAAGTTGATGGAAACCTCACTGAACTGGTAGGTGAGGCGAATGCCCCAATCGTTGCAGTTCAGTCGTTCCATAAAGAGTTTGAGGGAAGGGGTGTCACCCTTCCACAGCAGTAGGACATCATCTATATATCTCCTCCATAGGAAGATGTTAGGCTCACGGTTGTCATAGATGTTACGGTCCTCCCATAGTGCCATAAACAAATTTGCAAGGCTGGGAGCAAATTTTGCTCCCATCGCCACTCCAGTCTGTTGCAAATAGAAATTCCCACCGTAATAGAAATAATTGTGCTCCATTCCGAACTGTAAAAGCTCCAGAATGAACACTTTTTGTTTGAATGGAAGGTCAAAAATGTTGTCAAGGAAGGTGCTGACAGCTTCATATCCCATTTGGTGAGGTATGATGGTGTACAGGGATGAAACATCCGCTGTAACCATCAATACCTCACCATCTGTCTCCAGGTTGGTGAGTTCCTGGATGCACTGGGAGGTGTCTTTTAAGAATGCGGGGGTTTGCTGCACAAGAGGCTGGAGGAAATGATCCACATATTTACCTATACGTGAGGTGACTGAATCTATCCCACTTATTATTGGTCTACCTGGGGGCTTTATTAAGCTTTTGTGGACCTTGGGTAGATAATAAATAAGTGGGATTCTGGGGGCTAAAGGAACTAAATGTTCTTTTTCTTTTTCATTGAGGATGCCCTCTTCATAACCTCTCAAAATTAAGCGTTCAAGCTTCCTCTTGTATAGGTAAGTGGGATCATTTGGGAGGATCCGGTAAGTCTCACCATCGGACAATAAACGGTCCATCTCCTCCACATAATCATCTTTTTTCAGCAGCACAACCCCACCTCCCTTTTGTCAAATGCTAAGGAAAGAAATTATACCAGCTATCAAGTTTCTCCTTACAGTCACACTAATTTAAAAAATGCCTCACTCTTTAATCCCCAAGGTGTCAAAAGTAGTAACATCACGGTATTCAAAGATTTGGTTTTGAAGGACCTTGATGAAGCTAAATTCTCTCACCATATTCAGAAAGATTTGATGGAAGGAGTTAAATCACTTTGTGAGCGTAAAGATTTAATTATACGCCCAGCTGACAAGGGAGGTGGGGTTGTGCTGCTGAAAAAAGATGATTATGTGGAGGAGATGGACCGTTTATTGTCCGATGGTGAGACTTACCGGATCCTCCCAAATGATCCCACTTACCTATACAAGAGGAAGCTTGAACGCTTAATTTTGAGAGGTTATGAAGAGGGCATCCTCAATGAAAAAGAAAAAGAACATTTAGTTCCTTTAGCCCCCAGAATCCCACTTATTTATTATCTACCCAAGGTCCACAAAAGCTTAATAAAGCCCCCAGGTAGACCAATAATAAGTGGGATAGATTCAGTCACCTCACGTATAGGTAAATATGTGGATCATTTCCTCCAGCCTCTTGTGCAGCAAACCCCCGCATTCTTAAAAGACACCTCCCAGTGCATCCAGGAACTCACCAACCTGGAGACAGATGGTGAGGTATTGATGGTTACAGCGGATGTTTCATCCCTGTACACCATCATACCTCACCAAATGGGATATGAAGCTGTCAGCACCTTCCTTGACAACCATTTTGACCTTCCATTCAAACAAAAAGTGTTCATTCTGGAGCTTTTACAGTTCGGAATGGAGCACAATTATTTCTATTACGGTGGGAATTTCTATTTGCAACAGACTGGAGTGGCGATGGGAGCAAAATTTGCTCCCAGCCTTGCAAATTTGTTTATGGCACTATGGGAGGACCGTAACATCTATGACAACCGTGAGCCTAACATCTTCCTATGGAGGAGATATATAGATGATGTCCTACTGCTGTGGAAGGGTGACACCCCTTCCCTCAAACTCTTTATGGAACGACTGAACTGCAACGATTGGGGCATTCGCCTCACCTACCAGTTCAGTGAGGTTTCCATCAACTTCCTAGACCTTACCATCTATAGGATAGGATGTAAGTTTGGCACTAGGACATTTTTTAAACCCACGGATAAGAACGGGTTCATCCCCCTTGATAGCTGCCACCACCCAAATTGGCTATCTTCGGTCCCCACCAGTCAGTTTAGGAGGATCCGCCGTAATTGTACGGACTCTCACGACTTCAAGGTTCAGAGCGACATATTGAAGGATAGATTCCTGGAAAAAGGTTTCAAAAAAGAAGCTTTGGAACAAAGCATCCTCCAAGTTAAAGATGTACCACAAAGAGAACTAGTGGTCCCTAAACCTAAACAAACTGGCGCCTTTTCTAAATTCGAATATGCCTTTGTTACCTCCTTCTCCACTGGATACAGATGGGTTAACAAGACTTTCCGGAAGTATTGGCATATACTTAAGGGAGATAGAATCCTAGGACCAAATCTTCCCGAAAGACCCCCCATCATATATAAGAGAACCAGGAATTTGAAAGACCTGATTGCTCCTACTCCAGTTGAGAAGCCTGCCATCCCTAGAATGTTTTCTAATATGAAAGGCTTTTTTCCTTGTAAAAAATGCCGGGTATGTAAAGAGTTAAAAACACAGAGAACTAAAACCTTCAACTCTACAGTAACCAAGAAAAAGTACGATATCCAAAACTTTGTTACATGCCAAAGTAGGGGAGCTATATATCTCCTTACTTGTGGATGTGGGTTGCAGTATGTTGGAAGAACGATTAGAACCCCTAGTATAAGAATTGGGGAGCATCTTACCAACATACAAATCGGATTCCCTGGACACAGCCTTTCAGCCCATCACGACAGATGTCATAATCAAAACTATGCACAACTGAAAGCCGTCGTGATTGAAGGCTACTCCCCCCATTGGAGAGGGAGTGATATGAAAAGGACTATCTCCAGGCGCGAAACGTTTTGGATTCATGAATTAAAGTGTTACCAGCCCTGGGGCATGAATGTAGAGTGGGACATCAATGCCCATATAAACAATGACTAGTCCTTCCTACAATTGATACACACTTTCTTTCATAGTCTGTTCTCTTTCAGCCAATCTTTTCCTCCTTCATTATTATTCTCCTTCTTTAAATTTGGTGTTTAATAATTTTTTTAAAAATTTTTTAGACAACTTTTATATTTTTATATATGGAAAATTTGGTATTTTATACATGCATTGTTATTAAATATACCAGTTGGCGGATGGAGATTTCCATTGCGATCCACCCTAACCAACGATTTTGTTTTACACATAAAAGTTTTTTAATAATTTTAAATTAAATCCATTTTATGTTTTTTAACATTGATTAAAATATGTCCACTTATTGGATTTTTAGTTTTTAGTCCAAATTGTGGCCATTTATGATTTATCCTCCAAAATTGCTTACTCTCACCAATAGATAATTCTTTCACCGTGAAGATTAGCACTTTTTAACCATATTTTTTGCCTTTTAATCAAATGATTCTCTTCTTAGCCGTTAAGAAAGTTAAACATGGCCACACTGCTTGCCTTCTTACATTGCACCACTAGTCCATGCATTGTTAGGTAAAGTGCGTTTCCTTTTCTGGACACTTTAGTACCACCTATCAATTGCTTTGTTGACATCCGCTGTAATTGGCCCAACAAGAATCCGGAAAGATATCGTAACATTTCCGGGTCTTTGAAGTATTACGATCATGATAGGTCGACTCCGGAACCGGAAGTGCGTCATTGCACGTCCGGGTCTTCGGAGGAATACGCTATGATTGGCCAACTCCGCAACCGGAAGTGCGTCATTGCACTTCCGAGTCCCCGCCGAGTCCGCACCGGAAGTCTCCACTTGCCAACACTTAAATGAGAGATGTGGACAGCGCGGCTGTAGCTCCAATCCCAGAAGCCGACTTGTTAGTGGAAACGCGTCGGGGGGAGCCAGCCGTGCTGTCATAGGTCCCGGTTTGTACTGCAGACACCCGCGACCGCCCTGTATTTGCTGTTTGTTCGTCCGGAATGTGTAAGTGTACCCTCATTCGTTTTATCATTAAAGTCGAAGGTAATGCACTATAGTCCTCTTCTTTTCTCTGGGTTGCTCTGTTTTGGCATCTCCCCCTGCTTGGAAGCCTACAGATCTCTCCCCACTTCGGAAGCAGCTGATTGTTCCGGTCCATTCCGAGAGCCATCCCTGCCAGCTTGATCAGTTGGAGACTTCTAGACACAACCAAGTACATGCTCACATCTCTCCACATTGTGGTAAGAGTCCACTCCTAACACTGGGTGTCCATATGTGTATATCAGGCCACTGAGAATCACTTTGGATCATTTTTTGGGACGAGGCCCCACCCACCTCCCAACACTCCCTTACCTTCACTCCAATTTGAAAAGAAAGACTTTTTCACAGTTTTTGCACTTTTGTTTTGGACTGAATGCATATGATTTTGGTATAAATCCGGATACTATCCATGTACCTTTGAACACTTGGTTCATTATTTGTTAGCGCACTTTGGTAATGTTTCCTATATTGCCATCCTCTCACGTTTAATTCAAATTTCAGTGCTGCTTTCACTTCACTTCTCATCACTTCAGGACTGCGCACCTATTTTCTTTCACAATTTATTCACACTTTCACAGGTAGCTGCGTCCTTTTTTAGGGAATGGACATCTTTGAATATCACAGTTCCCGCAAACTAGCAGTGGATGATGTGTTTACTAGAACCAAACCAGAATCCACTGATCTCAGGGGAATATTCATGCGACTCAAAAATGTAATGGTGGCAGAGTTACATGCCGCATGGGATATAGTCTTCCTAGAAAGATATATAGCAGAAAAAATGGTTCCCCGTAGCCTCAGGTGGAACTTAAACCCTGACCAAGGGGATACAGAACTTCTAGAATGGAGTCAGTTTTTTAATGGTGCAGGCATCAGCCTGCTAAACTTCCTGGTTGACAAAAAGAGGAGGAAGACCATTAGACTCAATAAGGAGATGTTAGAAATCAAAGAGAAACTGACTCCATTTAAAGAAGAAGAGGCCTACAAAATGTATACACAAGAGCTAAGAGAGATCCTCACCATGGAGGAAGAGGAACAGAAAATAAAAAAACGGAAAAAATATTTCCGAGATTTGGAAGACTACAACTCTACCCGTGTGTTCAAGTGGCAATTGAACACTGGGGAGGGTTCTAGTGCAACCACCAGTATTTTAGTCAATACTGAAGTTGGAAATTCAAATTTAATAGAAATGCAGGAAAACTTACAGCCTGACAACCGGAAACTCCCCCCTGCGGGAAATCCGGTACCTTCTACATCTGGAGCTTTCCACTCCAAATTTAAACCCTTGAAGGAGAAATCCCTCTCCCAATCTACCAAAGGGAAAGGAAAAAGTGGAAAAGGGGTTACCCATTCTCAAACTAAAAATTTGAGATGGGAAGAGGAAGATCATAGATCTGCTTATAAACACCGTACCTCACCCTCTCCTAAAAAATCTAGAAGATTGTCTTTGGATTATGAGGGAAACTATCTTGGTCCTTCTTATCAAGACCCAAGAAAGTTAGTGCCCAATAACAGATATGAATCTTTACAAGAGGACACAGACGAGAGTGAGGATGATGATTATGAACCTCAACATAATCATTCTACCAACACCCCCATTAGCCAAAAACCGAGGGGTTTTTTAGGGAAGGGCCACAACAAAGGCAAAAGAAAAAAACAAGGGGGTGCAGGGGAGGTGACTCCAGGAAAAAGGAAAAGATGAAAGGGCAGGGCATCTTCAACCTAAGTGGAGTCACCCTGACAGATTCAGAACAACGGACCCTAGACAAAGGCCTGAAATACGCACCAAAGAAAGGCATCAACAAATTTGACACATTCATAGATGTGCACAAATATGTCAGAAAATTAAATGTGAAGAGACATTTTTTGTCAAATGCTAAGGAAAGAAATTATACCAGCTATCAAGTTTCTCCTTACAGTCACACTAATTTAAAAAATGCCTCACTCTTTAATCCCCAAGGTGTCAAAAGTAGTAACATCACGGTATTCAAAGATTTGGTTTTGAAGGACCTTGATGAAGCTAAATTCTCTCAC
This sequence comes from Pelophylax lessonae, assembly GCF_965119305.1. NCBI lineage: Eukaryota > Metazoa > Chordata > Amphibia > Anura > Ranidae > Pelophylax > Pelophylax lessonae. Next base: position 72,869,533 of record NC_138777.1, read on the forward strand.
CATATTCAGAATGATTTGATGGAAGGAGTTAAATCACTTTGTGAGCGTAAAGATTTAATTATACGCCCAGCTGACAAGAGAGGTGGGGTTGTGCTGCTGAAAAAAGATGATTATGTGGAGGAGATGGACCGTTTATTGTCCGATGGTGAGACTTACCGGATCCTCCCAAATGATCCCACTTACCTATACAAGAGGAAGCTTGAACGCTTAATTTTGAGAGGTTATGAAGAGGGCATCCTCAATGAAAAAGAAAAAGAACATTTAGTTCCTTTAGCCCCCAGAATCCCACTTATTTATTATCTACCCAAGGTCCACAAAAGCTTAATAAAGCCCCCAGGTAGACCAATAATAAGTGGGATAGATTCAGTCACCTCACGTATAGGTAAATATGTGGATCATTTCCTCCAGCCTCTTGTGCAGCAAACCCCCGCATTCTTAAAAGACACCTCCCAGTGCATCCAGGAACTCACCAACCTGGAGACAGATGGTGAGGTATTGATGGTTACAGCGGATGTTTCATCCCTGTACACCATCATACCTCACCAAATGGGATATGAAGCTGTCAGCACCTTCCTTGACAACCATTTTGACCTTCCATTCAAACAAAAAGTGTTCATTCTGGAGCTTTTACAGTTCGGAATGGAGCACAATTATTTCTATTACGGTGGGAATTTCTATTTGCAACAGACTGGAGTGGCGATGGGAGCAAAATTTGCTCCCAGCCTTGCAAATTTGTTTATGGCACTATGGGAGGACCGTAACATCTATGACAACCGTGAGCCTAACATCTTCCTATGGAGGAGATATATAGATGATGTCCTACTGCTGTGGAAGGGTGACACCCCTTCCCTCAAACTCTTTATGGAACGACTGAACTGCAACGATTGGGGCATTCGCCTCACCTACCAGTTCAGTGAGGTTTCCATCAACTTCCTAGACCTTACCATCTATAGGATAGGATGTAAGTTTGGCACTAGGACATTTTTTAAACCCACGGATAAGAACGGGTTCATCCCCCTTGATAGCTGCCACCACCCAAATTGGCTATCTTCGGTCCCCACCAGTCAGTTTAGGAGGATCCGCCGTAATTGTACGGACTCTCACGACTTCAAGGTTCAGAGCGACATATTGAAGGATAGATTCCTGGAAAAAGGTTTCAAAAAAGAAGCTTTGGAACAAAGCATCCTCCAAGTTAAAGATGTACCACAAAGAGAACTAGTGGTCCCTAAACCTAAACAAACTGGCGCCTTTTCTAAATTCGAATATGCCTTTGTTACCTCCTTCTCCACTGGATACAGATGGGTTAACAAGACTTTCCGGAAGTATTGGCATATACTTAAGGGAGATAGAATCCTAGGACCAAATCTTCCCGAAAGACCCCCCATCATATATAAGAGAACCAGGAATTTGAAAGACCTGATTGCTCCTACTCCAGTTGAGAAGCCTGCCATCCCTAGAATGTTTTCTAATATGAAAGGCTTTTTTCCTTGTAAAAAATGCCGGGTATGTAAAGAGTTAAAAACACAGAGAACTAAAACCTTCAACTCTACAGTAACCAAGAAAAAGTACGATATCCAAAACTTTGTTACATGCCAAAGTAGGGGAGCTATATATCTCCTTACTTGTGGATGTGGGTTGCAGTATGTTGGAAGAACGATTAGAACCCCTAGTATAAGAATTGGGGAGCATCTTACCAACATACAAATCGGATTCCCTGGACACAGCCTTTCAGCCCATCACGACAGATGTCATAATCAAAACTATGCACAACTGAAAGCCGTCGTGATTGAAGGCTACTCCCCCCATTGGAGAGGGAGTGATATGAAAAGGACTATCTCCAGGCGCGAAACGTTTTGGATTCATGAATTAAAGTGTTACCAGCCCTGGGGCATGAATGTAGAGTGGGACATCAATGCCCATATAAACAATGACTAGTCCTTCCTACAATTGATACACACTTTCTTTCATAGTCTGTTCTCTTTCAGCCAATCTTTTCCTCCTTCATTATTATTCTCCTTCTTTAAATTTGGTGTTTAATAATTTTTTTAAAAATTTTTTAGACAACTTTTATATTTTTATATATGGAAAATTTGGTATTTTATACATGCATTGTTATTAAATATACCAGTTGGCGGATGGAGATTTCCATTGCGATCCACCCTAACCAACGATTTTGTTTTACACATAAAAGTTTTTTAATAATTTTAAATTAAATCCATTTTATGTTTTTTAACATTGATTAAAATATGTCCACTTATTGGATTTTTAGTTTTTAGTCCAAATTGTGGCCATTTATGATTTATCCTCCAAAATTGCTTACTCTCACCAATAGATAATTCTTTCACCGTGAAGATTAGCACTTTTTAACCATATTTTTTGCCTTTTAATCAAATGATTCTCTTCTTAGCCGTTAAGAAAGTTAAACATGGCCACACTGCTTGCCTTCTTACATTGCACCACTAGTCCATGCATTGTTAGGTAAAGTGCGTTTCCTTTTCTGGACACTTTAGTACCACCTATCAATTGCTTTGTTGACATCCGCTGTAATTGGCCCAACAAGAATCCGGAAAGATATCGTAACATTTCCGGGTCTTTGAAGTATTACGATCATGATAGGTCGACTCCGGAACCGGAAGTGCGTCATTGCACGTCCGGGTCTTCGGAGGAATACGCTATGATTGGCCAACTCCGCAACCGGAAGTGCGTCATTGCACTTCCGAGTCCCCGCCGAGTCCGCACCGGAAGTCTCCACTTGCCAACACTTAAATGAGAGATGTGGACAGCGCGGCTGTAGCTCCAATCCCAGAAGCCGACTTGTTAGTGGAAACGCGTCGGGGGGAGCCAGCCGTGCTGTCATAGGTCCCGGTTTGTACTGCAGACACCCGCGACCGCCCTGTATTTGCTGTTTGTTCGTCCGGAATGTGTAAGTGTACCCTCATTCGTTTTATCATTAAAGTCGAAGGTAATGCACTATAGTCCTCTTCTTTTCTCTGGGTTGCTCTGTTTTGGCATCTCCCCCTGCTTGGAAGCCTACAGATCTCTCCCCACTTCGGAAGCAGCTGATTGTTCCGGTCCATTCCGAGAGCCATCCCTGCCAGCTTGATCAGTTGGAGACTTCTAGACACAACCAAGTACATGCTCACATCTCTCCACATTGTGGTAAGAGTCCACTCCTAACACTGGGTGTCCATATGTGTATATCAGGCCACTGAGAATCACTTTGGATCATTTTTTGGGACGAGGCCCCACCCACCTCCCAACACTCCCTTACCTTCACTCCAATTTGAAAAGAAAGACTTTTTCACAGTTTTTGCACTTTTGTTTTGGACTGAATGCATATGATTTTGGTATAAATCCGGATACTATCCATGTACCTTTGAACACTTGGTTCATTATTTGTTAGCGCACTTTGGTAATGTTTCCTATATTGCCATCCTCTCACGTTTAATTCAAATTTCAGTGCTGCTTTCACTTCACTTCTCATCACTTCAGGACTGCGCACCTATTTTCTTTCACAATTTATTCACACTTTCACAGGTAGCTGCGTCCTTTTTTAGGGAATGGACATCTTTGAATATCACAGTTCCCGCAAACTAGCAGTGGATGATGTGTTTACTAGAACCAAACCAGAATCCACTGATCTCAGGGGAATATTCATGCGACTCAAAAATGTAATGGTGGCAGAGTTACATGCCGCATGGGATATAGTCTTCCTAGAAAGATATATAGCAGAAAAAATGGTTCCCCGTAGCCTCAGGTGGAACTTAAACCCTGACCAAGGGGATACAGAACTTCTAGAATGGAGTCAGTTTTTTAATGGTGCAGGCATCAGCCTGCTAAACTTCCTGGTTGACAAAAAGAGGAGGAAGACCATTAGACTCAATAAGGAGATGTTAGAAATCAAAGAGAAACTGACTCCATTTAAAGAAGAAGAGGCCTACAAAATGTATACACAAGAGCTAAGAGAGATCCTCACCATGGAGGAAGAGGAACAGAAAATAAAAAAACGGAAAAAATATTTCCGAGATTTGGAAGACTACAACTCTACCCGTGTGTTCAAGTGGCAATTGAACACTGGGGAGGGTTCTAGTGCAACCACCAGTATTTTAGTCAATACTGAAGTTGGAAATTCAAATTTAATAGAAATGCAGGAAAACTTACAGCCTGACAACCGGAAACTCCCCCCTGCGGGAAATCCGGTACCTTCTACATCTGGAGCTTTCCACTCCAAATTTAAACCCTTGAAGGAGAAATCCCTCTCCCAATCTACCAAAGGGAAAGGAAAAAGTGGAAAAGGGGTTACCCATTCTCAAACTAAAAATTTGAGATGGGAAGAGGAAGATCATAGATCTGCTTATAAACACCGTACCTCACCCTCTCCTAAAAAATCTAGAAGATTGTCTTTGGATTATGAGGGAAACTATCTTGGTCCTTCTTATCAAGACCCAAGAAAGTTAGTGCCCAATAACAGATATGAATCTTTACAAGAGGACACAGACGAGAGTGAGGATGATGATTATGAACCTCAACATAATCATTCTACCAACACCCCCATTAGCCAAAAACCGAGGGGTTTTTTAGGGAAGGGCCACAACAAAGGCAAAAGAAAAAAACAAGGGGGTGCAGGGGAGGTGACTCCAGGAAAAAGGAAAAGATGAAAGGGCAGGGCATCTTCAACCTAAGTGGAGTCACCCTGACAGATTCAGAACAACGGACCCTAGACAAAGGCCTGAAATACGCACCAAAGAAAGGCATCAACAAATTTGACACATTCATAGATGTGCACAAATATGTCAGAAAATTAAATGTGAAGAGACATTTTTTGTCAAATGCTAAGGAAAGAAATTATACCAGCTATCAAGTTTCTCCTTACAGTCACACTAATTTAAAAAATGCCTCACTCTTTAATCCCCAAGGTGTCAAAAGTAGTAACATCACGGTATTCAAAGATTTGGTTTTGAAGGACCTTGATGAAGCTAAATTCTCTCACCATATTCAGAATGATTTGATGGAAGGAGTTAAATCACTTTGTGAGCGTAAAGATTTAATTATACGCCCAGCTGACAAGGGAGGTGGGGTTGTGCTGCTGAAAAAAGATGATTATGTGGAGGAGATGGACCGTTTATTGTCCGATGGTGAGACTTACCGGATCCTCCCAAATGATCCCACTTACCTATACAAGAGGAAGCTTGAACGCTTAATTTTGAGAGGTTATGAAGAGGGCATCCTCAATGAAAAAGAAAAAGAACATTTAGTTCCTTTAGCCCCCAGAATCCCACTTATTTATTATCTACCCAAGGTCCACAAAAGCTTAATAAAGCCCCCAGGTAGACCAATAATAAGTGGGATAGATTCAGTCACCTCACGTATAGGTAAATATGTGGATCATTTCCTCCAGCCTCTTGTGCAGCAAACCCCCGCATTCTTAAAAGACACCTCCCAGTGCATCCAGGAACTCACCAACCTGGAGACAGATGGTGAGGTATTGATGGTTACAGCGGATGTTTCATCCCTGTACACCATCATACCTCACCAAATGGGATATGAAGCTGTCAGCACCTTCCTTGACAACCATTTTGACCTTCCATTCAAACAAAAAGTGTTCATTCTGGAGCTTTTACAGTTCGGAATGGAGCACAATTATTTCTATTACGGTGGGAATTTCTATTTGCAACAGACTGGAGTGGCGATGGGAGCAAAATTTGCTCCCAGCCTTGCAAATTTGTTTATGGCACTATGGGAGGACCGTAACATCTATGACAACCGTGAGCCTAACATCTTCCTATGGAGGAGATATATAGATGATGTCCTACTGCTGTGGAAGGGTGACACCCCTTCCCTCAAACTCTTTATGGAACGACTGAACTGCAACGATTGGGGCATTCGCCCCACCTACCAGTTCAGTGAGGTTTCCATCAACTTCCTAGACCTTACCATCTATAGGATAGGATGTAAGTTTGGCACTAGGACATTTTTTAAACCCACGGATAAGAACGGGTTCATCCCCCTTGATAGCTGCCACCACCCAAATTGGCTATCTTCGGTCCCCACCAGTCAGTTTAGGAGGATCCGCCGTAATTGTACGGACTCTCACGACTTCAAGGTTCAGAGCGACATATTGAAGGATAGATTCCTGGAAAAAGGTTTCAAAAAAGAAGCTTTGGAACAAAGCATCCTCCAAGTTAAAGATGTACCACAAAGAGAACTAGTGGTCCCTAAACCTAAACAAACTGGCGCCTTTTCTAAATTCGAATATGCCTTTGTTACCTCCTTCTCCACTGGATACAGATGGGTTAACAAGACTTTCCGGAAGTATTGGCATATACTTAAGGGAGATAGAATCCTAGGACCAAATCTTCCCGAAAGACCCCCCATCATATATAAGAGAACCAGGAATTTGAAAGACCTGATTGCTCCTACTCCAGTTGAGAAGCCTGCCATCCCTAGAATGTTTTCTAATATGAAAGGCTTTTTTCCTTGTAAAAAATGCCGGGTATGTAAAGAGTTAAAAACACAGAGAACTAAAACCTTCAACTCTACAGTAACCAAGAAAAAGTACGATATCCAAAACTTTGTTACATGCCAAAGTAGGGGAGCTATATATCTCCTTACTTGTGGATGTGGGTTGCAGTATGTTGGAAGAACGATTAGAACCCCTAGTATAAGAATTGGGGAGCATCTTACCAACATACAAATCGGATTCCCTGGACACAGCCTTTCAGCCCATCACGACAGATGTCATAATCAAAACTATGCACAACTGAAAGCCGTCGTGATTGAAGGCTACTCCCCCCATTGGAGAGGGAGTGATATGAAAAGGACTATCTCCAGGCGCGAAACGTTTTGGATTCATGAATTAAAGTGTTACCAGCCCTGGGGCATGAATGTAGAGTGGGACATCAATGCCCATATAAACAATGACTAGTCCTTCCTACAATTGATACACACTTTCTTTCATAGTCTGTTCTCTTTCAGCCAATCTTTTCCTCCTTCATTATTATTCTCCTTCTTTAAATTTGGTGTTTAATAATTTTTTTAAAAATTTTTTAGACAACTTTTATATTTTTATATATGGAAAATTTGGTATTTTATACATGCATTGTTATTAAATATACCAGTTGGCGGATGGAGATTTCCATTGCGATCCACCCTAACCAACGATTTTGTTTTACACATAAAAGTTTTTTAATAATTTTAAATTAAATCCATTTTATGTTTTTTAACATTGATTAAAATATGTCCACTTATTGGATTTTTAGTTTTTAGTCCAAATTGTGGCCATTTATGATTTATCCTCCAAAATTGCTTACTCTCACCAATAGATAATTCTTTCACCGTGAAGATTAGCACTTTTTAACCATATTTTTTGCCTTTTAATCAAATGATTCTCTTCTTAGCCGTTAAGAAAGGTAAACATGGCCACACTGCTTGCCTTCTTACATTGCACCACTAGTCCATGCATTGTTAGGTAAAGTGCGTTTCCTTTTCTGGACACTTTAGTACCACCTATCAATTGCTTTGTTGACATCCGCTGTAATTGGCCCAACAAGAATCCGGAAAGATATCGTAACATTTCCGGGTCTTTGAAGTATTACGATCATGATAGGTCGACTCCGGAACCGGAAGTGCGTCATTGCACGTCCGGGTCTTCGGAGGAATACGCTATGATTGGCCAACTCCGCAACCGGAAGTGCGTCATTGCACTTCCGAGTCCCCGCCGAGTCCGCACCGGAAGTCTCCACTTGCCAACACTTAAATGAGAGATGTGGACAGCGCGGCTGTAGCTCCAATCCCAGAAGCCGACTTGTTAGTGGAAACGCGTCGGGGGGAGCCAGCCGTGCTGTCATAGGTCCCGGTTTGTACTGCAGACACCCGCGACCGCCCTGTATTTGCTGTTTGTTCGTCCGGAATGTGTAAGTGTACCCTCATTCGTTTTATCATTAAAGTCGAAGGTAATGCACTATAGTCCTCTTCTTTTCTCTGGGTTGCTCTGTTTTGGCATCTCCCCCTGCTTGGAAGCCTACAGATCTCTCCCCACTTCGGAAGCAGCTGATTGTTCCGGTCCATTCCGAGAGCCATCCCTGCCAGCTTGATCAGTTGGAGACTTCTAGACACAACCAAGTACATGCTCACATCTCTCCACATTGTGGTAAGAGTCCACTCCTAACACTGGGTGTCCATATGTGTATATCAGGCCACTGAGAATCACTTTGGATCATTTTTTGGGACGAGGCCCCACCCACCTCCCAACACTCCCTTACCTTCACTCCAATTTGAAAAGAAAGACTTTTTCACAGTTTTTGCACTTTTGTTTTGGACTGAATGCATATGATTTTGGTATAAATCCGGATACTATCCATGTACCTTTGAACACTTGGTTCATTATTTGTTAGCGCACTTTGGTAATGTTTCCTATATTGCCATCCTCTCACATTATAATAATATGTAAAATATTAAATTACATTTTACTTTGCCGTCGTGTGTATTTTTTATTTGACTGCGCAGCTTTGATCAATTTTTTTGTTTAACCACTTTACGTCTGCTCGCGGTAATACTACTGCGGCAGAGTGGTTCGTTATCGTCTGACGACGTAGTATTAACGTCGTCAGACACTCCCCCTTCTGGGCGGCGCTTGCGCGCCGCCGGAGGCTCGCTCCCGCTGTTTTCATTCACAGCGGGAGTCGGGCCAGGGGAGGAGCAGCGGCGATCGCCGCTGCTCTGCCCCGATCGCCGGGGATCTAGTGTGGAGATCCGCCCGCCTGTGTAAACACAAGCGCACGGATCTCCATAGTGACAGGGAGTGACAGATCGGACTGTTCAGCATAGCTGGACATCCGATCTGTCCATGACTCACTCAGTCACCTCCCCCCCTACACGTCAGTAAGCACCAGGCATACATTAACCCCTCCCTCTCCAATAAAATTAACCCCTTCCCTGCCAGTGTCATTTTTACAGTAACAGTGCATATATATAGCACTGATTACTGCAGTAATGTCACTGGTACCCCCAAAAGTGTCAAAAATGTCAGTCAAGGGTCCGATCTGTCCGCCGCAATGTCGCAGTCCTACAAAAAAAAACGCAGATCGCCGCCATTACGCGTTAAAAAAAAAAACACCAAAAATTACAGAAATCTTTCCCTTTGTTAGTAAACGCAATAACTTTTGCGCAAACCAATCAAAATACGCTTATTGCGATTTTTTTTACCAAACATAGGTAGCAGAAAACAAATTGGCCAAAAATTTTTTAAAAAATTGGTTTTTACATCTTTTTTGGGGGGAATTTCATATAAAAAAATGTTAAAAATATTGTTATTTTTTCAAAATAAACGCTCTTTTTTTGTTTATAGCGCAAAAAGTAAAAATCGCACAGGTGATCAAATACCACCAAAAGAAAGCTCTGTTTGTGGGAAAAAAAGGACGTAAATTTCGTTTGGGTACGGCGTCGCACGACTGCGCAATTGTCAGTTGAAGTTGCACAGCGCCGAATCGCAAAAAGTGGCCTGGACGGAAGACAGCAAAATCCTCCGGTGGTAAAGTGGTTAAGGAATAATCCTTTAATTTCAGTACAACGTTGAGAAATATTAAAAAAAATATACAAAGTTCACTTTGAACTGATGGTACAAGCAGTCGGTTACGTTCGTCAGTCCACAAACTTCTCATGATGCTGAAAATTTGTTTAACGTTTGCATTTGATATTGGAATTGAACGGTTTCAGTAAACTCAGAGCTGGCTCTTTATTGAAAAAGTACGTCCACTTTTCAAGGGAAGAATCGCTCTGCAGAGGAACATAAACTTCTAAGGCAGAAATTTAATCGAAGAGAGTGTTGGGTGGAAGTTCTTCTCGCCATGGTGACAATAACCAGATGTTCGTCATTTCTTCTAAAGTTGGAGGATTATTGCGATCAATTAGATTGAAACAACTTAGCGTCTCATGTCCACTATTTTGTGAAAACAAATAGTGAACATAGTGTGAAAAAAAGTGGACTGTCCGCTCAAATAGTGGACACCTGGCAACCTTAGGGGGGGACTGGACCTGTGGGGTAAAGCCATAATGTGCTAGTATGCATCGCATGGACGGCCATTCCTTCAGAGGGTGTGCGCCAGTGAGGTCACTGGCTGCATGCAATGTAAATATCTCCTAAAGAGTTAGGAGATATTCACACTACCTATAGGTAAGCCTTATTATAGGTTTACCTATAGGTAAAAGCAAGAAAAAGGTTTACTTCCTCTTTTAAAGTCAACCCCCCCCCCCCCCCCACCAAAAAGAACACAAAGCACATTCCTTATTTGTCTCATGATTTCAGAAGTCGATATTTCAGGAATGTACAAAATAACAATGAGGGGAACTCTGGCCAGTAAGTAAAAAGTATAACAATGTATCAGTGTGGAAATGTTCTGCCCTGAGCTCAGGAATGTACACACATTGTATTTGAGAGCCGGTTCACATACAGGCGACCCGACTTGCCGGGGCGACCTGTGAAGTTGCGGTGCACAGCGCGCACCGCGACCTCGGAGCGACATGCACGGACTTCATATCATTGAAGTCAATGCAGGTCGCCCCAAAGTAGTACAGGACCCTTTTTCTAAGTCGGAGCAACTTGTGTCGCTCCTATTAGAACGAGTCCTATGCTAATCTATGGCAGGCGACCCACGGCGACTTGTCAGGCGACCAAGTCGCCTGACAAGTCGCCCCAGTGTGAACCGGCTCTAAGGCACACTTAAAGCGGAGTTCCAGTCATTTTTTTGTTTATTAAAAGTCAGCAGCTACAAAAAGTGAATAAACAGCCTCTCACCTGTCCTACGATCCAGCTGTGTATTTACCCCAGCCGTGTTCACCCCGTGTCCTTCCTCGGCGGTGCTGGCATTTCTACTATGGCCACCTGGCTGTGACAGCTTGCAGCCAGGTGCCCACTGTGCATGCACGAGCAGAGCTGTACTCTGTGACTGGTCCCAAAATCTTTTAGGACCTGTTATGTGTCCCAGAAAACATCGGGAAGGAGAACTTCTGATCTCCGATGCTCCCACTTCTGTTCCGGGCGATTAAAACGGAAGTGGGAGCAGGTACCTGTCAAAATTGGGTAGCTGCTCCCCCCTCCTCCCCAAAAGCTCAGTTTCACAAACAGGAGCTGGGGAGGAGGCCTTAAAGCGGAAGTTCCACTTTTGGGTGGAACTCCGCTTTAACCTGGCCATACATGAAAGTCAATTGACAGACTGACTTCTCGTGAACGAAACAGCCATACATGGAGTGTATTTGACTGAATTTTGATCCATGGCTGTTCTGTTCATGAGAGGTTGGTCTGTCGATTGACTTTTATGAATGAGTCTGTTTGAAAATTTCCACTCAATCAGCGTATTCTGACGGTGTAACAATGACACAGCGCAGAGGATTTCCCCATCCACTTTGAGTGTGTGGATAAGGAAATCGGCGAAATTTTTTCATTGAGCTTTAGTCTAGGTTCATATCTATGTGGTAGTAGATTGGAATTACCACAGTAGAAATTTGAAATGCGGTCAGCAGCGCAAGCTCTAGTTTTACTTAATAAACAATCTAACACATAGTGAAAAATTCATCAAAATTCCCCTGCACAAAAATATCATTATAAGGCTCTTTCACACGGTCCGCCTCCGTAGGCGGATCCGTGCTGCTCAGCGGGGATCGATCCGCCGATCCTCGCTCAGCCGGCGGATGACAGCTCCGTCTCCGCTCTCTATCTGATCCGATCCCTGGAAGGATGGAAAAATAGGGTTTCCATCCGTCCAGATTTCACGGACAGGATCGGATACGGATGGCAGCGGGAGTCAGCGGAGGTGTCTCCGCTGACATCCGCTGCCCCATAGAGCTGCATGGAGGATCCGATCAGATCCGCCTAAAAAACTGACAGGCGGATCTGATCGGATCGCCCGTGTGAAAGAGCCCATAGTGCTCTACAGTAATAAAAATTGGAGCAAAATGAAGGAAATAAACTCCCTATAACCAATGTGCACATATGTGATAAAATAATTATATAATAAAAAGTCCAAACCAATGTCCAACATAAACTGTGTGCTGGATCCTTAAAGGATAGCCACCTAAAAATTTGCTTGCCACAATGGCCAAATGCTAAATGCAAATGTACCTGGGTATGGTGATGGTGACACACTCCATTCTGAATATGATAGGAATTCCCACTCACCACATAGTAGTGATCCCTCTTACTATATGGCAAATAGAGATCCAAACAAGCTTAAATGGTCTCCATGACCTGTATGCAGGTTCCCAGCTTGTCCTCCCAATGGGGTTCCTCTGGAGGCTCAGGTCCTCCTTGTGGTCTGCCAACAAATGAAAGATCCAAAGTAAAAAAAACAGCTGATGACCACTGTTCCTAGGAGAAGTGCATAGTCCCTTGGAACTTTCATCTGTATCTGTAGAGTCCATCAACAGAGAAAAGGTATGGATGAAGTAACTGGATGGTTTGATGGGCGAACAGGAGAAGGGACCGAGACTGGAACCTCTGCAGCTCCCACAAAAGATCTGGGTAGGATCACCTAATACCGCCTAGACACGGATATTTGTCATTCTTTTATGGATTTCTCACTCTTCCTTGTTTTTTCCTTTCTTAGTTCTGGAAAAGCTTGGACTGCATATACAGTACATTGCACATGTTCCCGTACCCACAAAAAAAAATACACTGCTGTTTAGCAGACACATGGGGGCTCCATGAATTCTTAATGATATCCCCACGAATTGGAAACTGCAGTGCATCTTTGAACCATGTGGTTTCCATGCAGCTGCAGTTTTAGAAAAGGTTCAGGGACCTTTTTCCTGCATTTCCCAAATGAATGGGCTGCTGTGCTTGCGCAAACATGGGTGCAGGGAAACTGCTTATGTACGAACCTAGCCAATGGCTAGGCTCACATCTGGTCCTAAGTGCCGTGGGTCCTACATAGGAAAAAGGTCCCTGGCCCTTTTAAAAAAAAACTTTTTTTGATGTGTGTGGGGTGCTATTAAAGTGTTACTAAACCCACAAAAGTAAAAATAATCTGAATATGTAGTAAAGCATGCTTGTTATATTCACTGTGGAACCTATGAGGTTCATTCGCTGCATTGTGTATAAAGGCTGTTTGATCCTGTTTCTCTGATCCTTCTCTTCTTTCACTGTCTCCAAAAAATAACCTGACATTTACAGAGCCAGGGGACAGGCTGCACATGCTCAGTTTGGTGTGGATTGCTAGAGCATTTTTTTTTCTTCGGAGAGTGCATGTGATCAGCACAGGGCCAATCAGCACTGTCCAGACAGAGGATCAGGGGAGAATGAAAACTCCTCCTACAAGCTTTATTAGGAACTGATGCAAGTCACAAGACTGCTATATACTGCTGATGAGAAAAGGTATTTAGCAGTTTATTTTTAGTAAAATAATTGCATTTCCATGTTCTGTGTACTGTGGGAGACCAGATATAGTGAATGCAGGGTCCTGGGTTTAGTAACACTTTAAGTATTAATGGCACATTCACACATCTGCAAAAGTGTTTTGCCTGTGGTTGCGTGCGGATCAGGCAGTGCATGCAATTTACACATTTTCCTGGACCCGCTACAGTGTGATACTAGCCTAAGGCTAGGTTCAAACTTCTGTGGATTGGGAACGCTTGCGCATGTTCCCGGCCTGCAGGCAAAATGCGCTGCTTTTTAGCAGATGCTCGGGGTGGCATTAATTCCTAATGGCACCCCCATTCATCAGCAAAATGCTTGCATTTTTGCGTGCACAAAATCGCATGGTGCCGCAGCACCATGCAAGTTTGTATGGCCCGGTTTTAGTAAAAGTTTGCACGCCTATGTTTCTCACGGATACAGCAGCCCATTCAAATTGGGCTGCTGTATCCGCAACGTATGCAAGATAACACACCACACACGTTTGAACCTAGCTTTTACCACCCCTCAACCGCTACCAGCTTTAGCTGCTGAGGTAGCGGCCGTGGTTGTACACATGCTGCAGCATCAATGCTTAGCTTCACAGCTGTGGTAGGAATTATTCACCCTGAACGGGACTTATTTAAGTGGATGGTGCTGCACTTCAAGTACTGCACACTGGCTTGCAATGCATGTGGTTGCGTCGTGCTAGTTTGGGCTTCAAGGGGTTTTAGCAGGTGGTGAGGAAGCGATACAATGCCTCCTCACCACCTGTCAAATACTCCAAATGACCAAAGCGCATATGAATGAGCCCTATGTGAATTTGGCCCTGTATGTGTAGTGTCATCTTATTCGGCTGCAATGTCTGCTAGGAGCACTCTCATAAAGTGGCTCCAGGGGACCCTGCAAGGGAACAGAGCCACCCTAAAAATGGAAGCAGAGGTTAGGGAATATTGTGTTCAATTTATTGTCTACACCTTGCCCCATGTGTGTATGGAGGTACAGACCTTCTGTTATGGGGCTGGAAAAAAGTAAACAATGAACTAACTACAAGTGCGAAAAAAATATATAAATCTGCGCAACCAGTGAAACCAAATATATAAACAACAGCAGCTGTGCACAATCCAGACACTAGATCAGTGATGGGGAACCTTGGCACCCCAGATGTTTTGGAACTACATTTCCCATGATGCTTATGCACTCTGCAGTGTAGTGGAGCATCATGGGAAATGTAGTTCCAAAACATCTGGGGTGCCAAGGTTCACCATCACTGCACTAGATCAATACAAATCTAAAATAAAATAAAAGTGCAGTGCTATAAACAAATTATATTGTGAACATATGGAACTCCTTTAAGGCACAAATCCCATTGAAAGGTGTCAAAGCGATGAAAAGATGCCACACTGCGTAAATAGTGATGAAAGATATTGAAGGTGTCACCAGCTCGTGATCTCACTCTGCGCTTACCCTATGCAATGTGACCCCCTATTAAGGGTGGTCTCACTCGCTCTGTTAAATGGATAAAAATGAGATCCAGATCACTGGGACATCATTTCCTTCAGCTGGACAAATGGCACCATGGGGTCATATACAAAAATTGCATCCTTACTCCACAGGGGTCAACTCTGAAAGATGAGGATGCTGTGGGAATTTTTGGAGACGTCACCATAAAAGAAATCTCTTTTCTCAGTAGTAATTTCTTTTTGTGACAAGTTGACCCCTGTGGTGTGAGGATGCAATTTTTGTATATGACCCCATGATGCCATTTGTCCAGCTGGAGGAAATAATGTCCCAATGATCTGGATCTCGTTTTATCCATTTAACTGAACAAGTGAGACCCCCCTTATTAGGGGGTTACTTTGCATACAGTAAGCACAATGTGAGATCACAAGCTGGTGACACCTCCAATATCTTTCATCCCTATTCACAGAGTGTGGGATCTTTTCATTGCTTTGACACCTTTCAATGGGATTTTTTACTTATATGGACTTTCATATGTTCACTATATCATTTGTTTATAGCAATGCACTTTTATTTTATGATAAACTGCAAGTACTGTGAAATCCATGTTTACTGTTGGCATGATCTGTGATTCTTGTAGGGCCCTTTCACAGTGATGCGTTTTTGCTGCATTTTTACCTTGCTAAAAAAGGGAAGAAAAATGCAATAAAAATATTTCCCTTTAAATCCTATAGTACTCTTCACACTAGTGCGCTATGGGTGTGGTGCTTTTGAAAACTCCTACATGCTGCATCTTTGTTGGGCTTTTTAAAAGCTCACCAAAAACGCATCTTCTATTTGAAATGAATGGAAACACTTTAAAAAGGCATTAAACAAATGTAGCACTGTCCCTGTAGGACTTGCTGTATGATGACATGTTGGGCCTCCTGTGATTGCCAGCACACAGTCACTTAGGGTACAGTTCACACCAGAGGCGTAAGTAGAACCTTCAGGGCCCCGGTGCAAGAAACCATGAACGCCCCCCCCCCCCCGGACCCCTGGCCCATCCCTTCAAGCCTGGGGCTCTTCCCACTGATCCTGGGGCCCTTTACTCTCATTGCGGGACCCTTTCACAAGTTCTGCAGTGGGCTCCCTTCCTGCCATCTTGGGGCCTCCCCACGGAGGTGGAATGCCAAGGCGCGGTCGCAAGTGTGACCTTTGCTATCCTGGAAGTTCACCCACTGGTGTCAGTAGTTTTTATTTTTTGGTATTTTAACTGTATTATTTTTTATCATTTTATTTTATTTTTTTACAAAGACACTGACTATGACTCTGTCCATTCAGAAAAGGAAGGAGCTGGTAAATTACATATTTACCGACCCCTGGTTCTCTATTGTAACAAATCCCTTGCAGTAGCTGGCAGGAGAGGGAAGGGAGCACAGTGGGGGGGGGGGGGGGGTGCAGCACAGGAGGGGGGGGGACCAGGGGAGCACACAGGGGCCCAGAGACAGCAGAACATAGGAGAACTGGATAGAAGGAGTGGCGGGGGCAGCATACAGAGGAACCAATCTCCTCCATTTTCCTCCTGCAGCTACAGGGGGATAAAGGAAGACAATGATTTCTCTACATGTTGCCCCTGCCCCCCCTCCTATACAGGTGTACAGGGGAGCCACACTGGCCCCCTGGAGCATGGGGCCCGGTTGCAATTGCAACCCCTGCAATCCCTGTAGTTACGCCCCTGGTTCACACATTCATCCTTACTCCCAATGGCTCGTTGCTCAATAAACAGTCCAGGAGTTATGGTTTTTGGTGTTTATTTTGGATCTTGGATGGGAGAAGGGAATAGTGGGATACTCCAACCAGTGCTGTATTTTGGCCTAGGCCAACAAGGCCCAGGCCTAGGGCGGCACTTTGCAGGGGGGCAGCATAGAAACTGCCCCCCCTCCACCTGAGTCTCTATTGGCCACTGGTTGCTAGAGCCACCTCTCTCATTCCCCCCTCTCTCTCAACCCCCTCTCTCTCATCTCTCTCACCCCCCCTCTCTCTCACCCCTCGCCTCTCATCCCTCTTCTCTCTCTCTCACCCTCCCTCTCTCTCACCCCTCTCTCTCTCTCATCCCCCCTCTCGCTCTCTCGCTCTCTCATCCCCCATCTCGCTCTCTCTCTCTCACCCCTCTTCTCTCTCTCTCTCTCTCTCTCACCCCCTCTTCTCTCTCTCTCACCCCTCTCTCTCATCCCCCTCTCGCTCTCTCTCATCCCCCCCTCTCGCTCTCTCTCATCCCCCCCTCTCGCTCTCTCTCTCTCTCATCCCCCTCTCTCTGTCTCTCTCTCTCATCCCCCTCTCTCTGTCTCTCTCTCTCTCATCCTCCCCCCCTCTCTCTCAACCCCCCCTCACCCATCCCCCTCTCTCTCTCCCTCACCCACCCCCTCTCATGAGATCTCAGGGGTTCATGCTGGGACTTGTAGACCTTCAATTTTGGAGGGAGCCACATCCATTAAAAAAGAAGGAGTGGGGCAAAGTTACATAGGTGGGGGAGGGGGGGGGGCGCACAATTTTAATCTTGCCTAGGGCAGCACAAAACCAAAATACACCACTGACTCCAACTGGAACTATGTACATTCAATAAGGACAACTCTCGCTTGGCCTAATTAGGTTGCTTGTGAAAGCAGCTGCACTGCTTGAACCATACTGCCACATGTATGGAAAGGGTTAAGTCTCCTTGCTCTCTCTCCAGCAATAAACTTGGTGAACTACATTATCTTCAGGATACTCTCTAGCATCTCCTTTACTGACACCTGTCCAATGACTTTTCTACCTGCAGGGGTGGCCCCCCTCAGGCCAGGCCCCTTGACACAGATCTGTACTCACTGTACTGCAGAATCAGATCCCTCAGTGTCTCCCCTTCCAGTCAGCTTCACAGGACCTCTGGGTTCAGTTCCTCTCTCTCTAGGTCCTCAGGTCGACCACCTGAGGCAGCATGGCACCTCTACAGAGGAGGAGGCAGCCGCCCCCTCCCTCCAAGACTCCGCTATCCAGCCAAAAGACCCCGAGCACATGTGCTCCTTGCATTTATACAGTATCCCAACATGCACTAAGGCACTTTTCTCTGCCAAATCAGCAGGGCTGTATCAAATGTCTGTGCACTCATTTGTCAGGTTTCTTCCCACAGTCCAACATGCCTCCCTATTGGACCAGTGTGAAACACTCTGCAGACAGACTGAGTTGCACCTGAGCACATTGAGCAGACCTCACTAACAGATCCTGCTCTCTGGTAGGCAGAGAAGAATATAGATTTACCCGCAATCCCTCTGGTAAGCAGACAGGATTCAAAACTACACATTCTCTCTCTAGCACCACCACAGTTGCATTTAGGGTGCTCTTTTATAGTCAAATGTCCATGTTTTTTACAGGTGCATGCTGGGAGTCAGGCAACCAGAAAATGCATCAGAAACGCACAAAAAATGAATATGCATTTTTACAGCATTTTTTCCATGAAGCAGTGTGGATGGGCCAATAGTCTTCCCTTTCAAAGATTCCTGTGAATGGATGATGCACAGCCGGCAGAATATTAGCATGCATAAAGAAAGGGATGTATTCCAGAGATAAAACTATAATCCTTCCACTTTATAAAACTCTGGTCCGACCACATCTGGAGTATTCTGTCCAGTTCTGGTCGCCAGTCCTCAGGAGGGATGTGCTGGAGCTGGAAAGAGTCCAGAGAAGGGCAACTAAACTAATTAGGGGATTGGAGGACCTTAATTATGAAGAGCGTCTTGAATCACTTGATTTATTCACCCTGGAGAAGAGACGCCTGAGAGGCGACATGATAGCAATTTATAAATATCTCAATGGTGATCTCAGCATCGAAAAAAAGCTATTCAGTCGAAAGGATTGCATGAGGACTCAAGGGCATACATTCCAATTAGAGAAGAAGCGTTTTAACCTCAGGCAACGCGGGGGGTTCTTTACTGTTAGGGCTACAAGATTGTGGAATTCTCTACCACAAGAGGTGGTTTCTGCGGGAGGTATGGTGGCTTTCAAAAGACTCTTAGATGTACATCTCAAGGATCAGAACATTCAGGGGTATGAGAGATGATTACAGCCAAACACACCTACACAGGTTGAACTGGATGGACTATTGTCTTTATTCAACCTCACCTACTATGTAACTATGTAACTATGTAACTATGTAACTGTGAGGTCACATCCACACACAGCTGCGCTGCATTAGAAAAAATCAGGATGCTGCAGGTAGAAACACCCTGCGATTCAGGTGAGTGTGTGTGTTTGATAAAATGATGGTCAAGGGTGGGGCATGACTAATGCAACACCCTAAATATGGTTGGTAAATTAAACATGGTCTTAAAATTGGATTATGCCTTTAAAATAATACCTGGTAATGTTCCTGAGATCTCGGATGAAAATTTTGGAGTTGAAAATGTAAATGCTGCTTTACTGCTGAAGGCCAATAGGTGGTGATATGCGGCCCACAATATTTCAAGGCTCATTTGAAAAACACATTTACAGTATATGTGAGACTGCATTTTAAAACACAAACTTTCGTTAGACAAAAGGGGCCTCCAACATGCTTACATGTGTACAGATAATTTATATATGAAATAATACACAAAAGATACCAAGATTCTGTTAAGAATACACATGGTTCCTGTATTTTGACAATATTTGCTTATCCTGGAATTCAGATTTTAAAAAGCTTTTCATCTTATCAAAATGGTTGTTTTGATTTGTTGCTTTATTTGTATGAATTGCATAGTATTTTTAATATGCTAGTAGCAAAATGTATAACACAAAGGGGTCTGTTTTTAAAAAAAAAAAATGCTGTGCGAATGTCTCAAGCACTTGCCCAACCTTTATGAATATTTTCCATAATTTGCCAAATATGTTTATTTCCAATGATCGTAAGCTCCATTTAGTGTCCGTAATGTGGTATTTTGCAATTTGAAGTATTTTAACTAAAATACTTCAATATGGGCACTAGATGGAGCTGATTATCATAGAAAAAAATAAGGCAAATTATTCATGAAGGCAGTGCAAATTCTTTTTTTTTGTTAATCAAGAGAAAAGTTTATGGCACCCTCAGGATTTAAAGCAGCAAACGATCCAGGACCAAGTTCGTTGGAGCCACACCCGGAGCCACACGCCCCAAACTTTAAAAAACTTAGAGGTGGAACCCCTATGCTGGTATATAAGTTTTTCCATCTGAAGGGTGGTGCCTAATTGTTCTAACCACATCCTATAAGATGGGGGTTCCCTTGCCACCCAATGTCTAAGGATGAGTAGGCGGGCCTGAAACAAGGCCAGAGCAGCAGCTTTGCGTAGATATTTATCCTGCACTACGTGATCATGTATACCTGAGAGGCATTGCCTGGGATCCTGAGGAATCTCCAAGCCCAAGGACCCTGTTAATAGTAGAAAGCACCACAGACCAGTATCGGTGATACTTCGGGCATCTCCACAGTAAGTGCACCAAATCCCCCACATCTCTCTCACACCTACTACACAAATTATCGGATCGAAGACCCATGGCGTGAAGCCGCATTGGTGTGTGGTGCACCCTAAGGAGAATGTAGAGTTGGACACCTGATGGGACACATTAAAAGAGCACAAACAAATTGACTCCAAGGCCTCCTCCCATTGCTCATCAGGAATCTCACCCACATCTGTGCACCAGTGTTCGCAGGCCCTACTGGGGTATGTCTCCAGGTAAGTTCCCAACAAGGAGGCATAGCAGCTGGCAGACTTATGCACCAGTACACTCACCCCCCAGGAGTACAATGAGGAGTACAATGAGTGGAGTGGTACCCCCAGCCCACACAGGAATATCCCAGGCACCTCACAGATTCCCCCAAAAAGTGAGTCTCTTGCAGACCAACGATTGTGCCACCATAGTCCTCTTCAAAGGACAGCCAAGACCCCAGACATTCAAGGAAACTAGTGGAACTCCAGCCATAGCTGTGGTACTATAGGGTAGAGGGCCCAGCCTGGGCGAGCAGGGGCCCCGGGCCTAGACCAGGCAGTCAGCAAAACAAAAACACAGTTAACTGGCAGGGGTGACCATGTGTAGCAAGCACTGAAGACCTGTGATGTGTGCGATCTATCACAGGCAAAAATGGCAAGTAAAAGAACATGTCCCATCAGGACAAGGCACAACGGTGCCTCAACACAGTACCAATGGCGAGTGGAAGGACCAACCCGCTCACTCAGGACAATGGCTCGACAAACAGCACCATAACTGTCGTAAACGCACCATAACTGTCGTAAACCAAAAAGATGAATGAAGATAATCCGCCGTTGCCGGTAGAAATTCTCATAGGTAGGAGTGTAGCAGTTTTTTTGAAAAAATGGCCGTGTTCCCTGGCCGGGGTAAACTCCTAGGAGATCAAAGACGTCGAAAGTGGCAAGTCAGCAGCACAGAACCCCTCACTCGCCCGGATCCTCACGTCTGCATTGGCGGAGGGCAGGTTCATGCACATCCAACCAGTTTGCTGCATCCGCAGCTGAATCAAAGAAGTGTGCCCTTCCCTCCGCAGTGACCTGTAGACGGGCTGGGTACAACATGGCATAAATCAGTCCAATGCGCCTGAGTCATTGCTTTGCATCAAAGAACTTAGCTTGTTGCTTTTGCACTTCTGCTGAGAAATCTGGGTAGAAGGACACTCGGGCACCATTGAATTTGATATCAGCCTTCTCCCTGGTCAAGCGCAGCACCTTCTCCCTGTCTCTGTAATGCAGGATTCTGGCCAGCATGGGTCTGGGGGCGTTGCCCGGCAGGGCTCTGGTGGGAACTTGGTGCGCCCTCTTAACCGCAAATAGGGGAGAGAATGCCTCCTTGCCAAAAATATCACGAATCCAAATTTAAATAAAGTCAGTTTCTCAGGGAGTCCCACTATGCACACATTGTTGCACCTAAGACGGTTCTCAATGTCATCAGTTTTATCCTTATTGGCCTGTACTTGTCTAGCCGTTGATCTGGACTCAGTAAGCAGGGCCGGCAGTTGATCCTCCAAGTCGCTAATGCGACTCTCAGCAGCAGTGGTTCTCTCACGTATTTTTTGCTAGTCTTGGCGCAGGAGGGCCACCTCCATAGTAAGTCCCCCCAGCCTATCCTTGACAGAATTAACAGAGGCAGTGCACTTGTGGACAGCCTGCAGTATCTGGCTAAGTGTAGGTTGAGCATCCTCCAGCATTCCCTCCTCTGTATCTGGATCCAGCTCATGCTGCAATGTAGGGCAGTCAGCACCCAGGTCCTGTGCAGCCTCATCAAAGGCACATATGTCAGCAGATGGAACATTGTCTGTATCGTCTTGTGCATGAAGCTCAGAAAGCCTTTTAGCATAAAAAGGGATGTCCCCAGCGTTGTCTTTACCTGAGGGACGAGGCGCCTTGTTTTTAGCCCCAGCTTCCTCCGTCTTCTCCGGGGCCGCGCGGGGCGCGCTGCAGGGGCAGCGAGCCGGCGCCATCTTGTTTAGCAGCCACCCCTACACTGTCCTCTCCAGTATTCCTGCTGCGGGTCATGGCGGCCCTGGATCTTAGCATGGGAGGCACCGCTAGAATCAGGGGGACCTCCTGGAGAAAGATCAAACAGTCACGGAGCGATATCTGACCGGGGAAAGGATCAATGAGCAGGATCAGATGCGGGAGCTCTGTGAAGTGGATCCGCTCACATGCCCAGTTTGGCCACGCCCCCAGTGCAAATTCTTTAAATGTACACAGTGAATTGTTTTAAGAATAGACCTTCAACTATTTAAAATTTGTGGTATGTGTGCACAATTAAGGTTGTTGTATATTTATTTAGATGGCTATTGTTGTTCCAAGGTCAGTACTGAATTGTTCATGTTAGCAAGGCTCCAGATTTTTTTATGGTAAAGGAATTATGAGAAAAAGTGGAGAATAAAAAGACTGGCAATAACAGGGTAGTTGTCTCCATTCCCATTTTTGGGGTGACATCCTTGAATGCCCACTGCTGTATTTGCAAGACTTGAAGTGTGGTCACTGCATCCTTTGCTCCACTTATTGAGGATAGGGAGGGATTGGTTGGGCCACTAAGAGATTTAAAACATTTTTGAAAATTCTTACTGGAAAAATTATTAGTTCATAAGCCATCTTTTTTTGCCAGCAAGGCGTAACTACGTATAAAAACATAAAAAATAAGTCAGATGGATTCAATGTATATGATAACCCGTGATTGCATAAACATGAAAATCAGATAAAACCATATAATACTGCATATAGACATAAACATCAAAAAATTATAGCAAAAGTGAGTCGTGCAAAATTGTGCAAAGTCTTACGATGTCAGTCCAATTATACTTCCACCTTTCAATGAAATGTGCAACAGTGCAAAAAAAGTCCACAAAGATACAAAGTAATAAAGTGTCCAAATTAAAAAAGTGAAATCTGTAGAATATGGGAAGAGTGTTCTGGGAAAAGGATAAAACACCGCCAGTGCTTCAAACACCAACAGGGAAATAGTGGCGCTTACCAGAGATATTGGACTGTAATGCCGTTGGCACAGAGTCGCATAAGCATTGGGTAAAGAAACCTTGCTGGAACGACTCTTGGTATAAGATTTCTCCTCCGGTCTTTCAGGTGCTCCAAAAAACAAAAATGCTCCACATAATGTGATACCATCCAAAATAATAACTTTATTAAAAAGTAAACCACTTACATTTTCCTTGTAAATGGCAGGCATTCAGATAGGGATCACATGTAATGACAAATAGGCGCAATGTTAAGAGATAAACTCACTCCAACCCGACGTACATTTCGTCCACCTGGACTTCATCTGGATTATCATACATATCATCCATATTTGTATATTTGTAACTACTTATAGGCAGCCCGATCTTCTTTTGAGCATAATCTTTTCATATACAGTTCAATAAAAGCCAGGAAAGCTCCTAATTATAATTGCATTTCTTGGGCTGTTTCTGTACTGTATCTTGCAAGAACAAGCATTAAAGGCAGTTAGAGGTGCTAATTACAGCATACAGAGATTTGTTAAGGTGTTGAAAAAGTTGCTGATCTTGATTCATGACTCTTCGGTGGGCGTTACTGAAGCACCCCATTACAGCATCTGACAATGACTGCAGAGAGCTTTGGCATTGTTAGAGGGCATGCAGATAAAACCCTGCCTATCATTCTTGGGGTGGGATCTATCCTCATTGGCAAAAACATGACCAAATGCGTCCGAACGTGACCGAACGCGATGACCCGCGTTTAGCGTTCGCGTTTTTCCATTTTAAAGGGGAATAATTTTTTTGACCTCTAGGAACGGTTCTAAATTCAAATGCCCAACAAACGCCCGCTAAACGCGGGTACAAACGTGACCGAACGGACGTTTCAAACGTCCTAAAAATTCCAGCATTCAAAGGGACTTTTAACAACGTCCCGTGTACATGGAGCCTTATAATTGCATTTCTTGGACTGTTTCTGTACTGTATCTTGCAAGAACAAGCATTAAAGGCAGTTAGAGGTGCTAATTACAGCATACAGAGATTTGTTAAGGTGTTGAAAAAGTTGCTGATCTTGATTCAACACTCTTCGGTGGACATCACTGAAGCACTAAAGAAAGAAAGAAATAACCGCGCTATAGGTGAAATAAATAAACAAAATCTGCGACTTCAAGTGTGACCACATCCTTAAAAATTCAGTTATAACAAAAATCGCGCTAAATGAGATGGAACTAATTAAAGTCCAAAAAATATTCAATAATGTCCAATATTTCACACTATGAATGTTGTGAAATTGAAAAAAGTGTTGTCAGTCCAAATTCCCTCTAGGTAATGCGCTTACCCGAACATGGAATAATTAAAGCCCAGAATCCAGACCGGAAAAACTTGGTGACGTGGTAGATATCCTTAGATGAACCTCCGGATATTGGATATGTGAAATCATAAAAAATAGAGAAACGCCATAGCATAAATTCCCACAAATAAAAATTAAGTGCTGATAATTAGTGAATCACCAGTGGTGTGTTAAACTGTAATGGTAATGGTGAAAACAAGAGTAAACGAATCCACCACCAGCATTAGTGCTGCTTACCAGAAAATAAATGTATTAGTAGCAATACATGATAGAAAAAGAGCCAAAGCCAGGTATAATAAGGAGTTCTTCACCAGAAGGAGGAAACCACCAGATATTATCCGCCACTGATAGGTCAGTCCCTTACCAGACTGAGTGCAAAACAGTCTTTAAAAGAGTAAATTAATTCCACCCCAAAGATCCGGCACACCAACACCTCCAAGCCTCTTACCAAATGCAGATAGTTAGCAAGTATTGGATATCATGGATGGCTGGACCTCCAAATCCCCACAGGAACATAGGAAGCAGATCAAACTCCTACTTGGTTAACACAGAGGGTACGTGTTGAATCCCTTTAGAGGATAAGTAACCAAAATCACTGAAGCACTCCATGTGTTCTCCATTTAGTATCTGACAATGATTGCAAAGAGCCTTGGCATTGTTAGAGGGCATGCAGATAAAACCCTGTCCATCATTCTTGGGGTGGGATCTGTCCTAATGGGCGAATTACATCTCTGACTGTGCAGTGAAAAGCCTAGTTGTAGACCAGTGATCCCCAAACTGTGGTCCATGGGTCAGATGCGGTGCTTTGCTTGCCTTTATCTAGCCCTTAGAACATTTTTCCACCCACTTATACAAGGCGATTTTCCTCCCACTGACACCATCAATGAGGCATTACCAGAGAAAATTCCCAGCTCAACTCACCAAACAG
The DNA here is from genome assembly GCF_965119305.1 of Pelophylax lessonae. Lineage (NCBI taxonomy): Eukaryota > Metazoa > Chordata > Amphibia > Anura > Ranidae > Pelophylax > Pelophylax lessonae. Next base: position 72,895,113 of record NC_138777.1, read on the forward strand.
GTGTTTAGTTAGCACACATTTGCAAACGCATGCGTTTGAAGGCCAGTTATAGGTGGGGGCAGGGACAATCTTTTTGTTATCAATGAGGCATTATTGGGTATAATTCCTACCATTGACACTAACATTGGGCACTATTGTTTGCACTAACACCAACAATGGGGCATAATTCCTACCGCTGATATAAACGATGGAACACCATTTCTCCCACTAACACCAAAGATGGGGCACTATTCTTTCCACTGATACCAAAGATGGAACACTATTCTTCTCATTGATACCAAAGATGGGGCACTATTCTCTCGATTTATACCTAAGATGGGGCACTATTTTTCTCACTGATACCAAAGATGGGGCACTATTCTTCCTGCTGATACCAAAGATGGGGCACTATTCTTCCCGCTGATACCAAAGATGGGGCACTATTCCTCTGGCTGATACCAAAGATGGGGCACTATTCTTCTCACTGTCACCAAAGATGGGGCTTTATTCTTTCCGCTGATACCAAAGACGGGGCACTATTCTTCCCGCTGATACCAAAGATGGGACACTATTCTTCCCGCCGATACCAAAGATGGGGCACTATTCTTTACTCTGATATCAAGATGGGGCACTAATCTTCTGGCTGATACCAATGATGGGACACTATTCTTCCTGCTGATACCAAAGACAGGGCACTATTCTTCACTCTGATATCAGCGATGAGGCACTATTCTTCCTGCTGAGACCAAAGATGGGGCACTATTCTTCCCACTGATACCAAAAATGGAGCACTATGCTTCTGGCTGATACCAAAGATGGGGCACTATTCTTCCCGCTGATAACAAAAATGGAGCACTATGCTTCTGGCTGATACCAAAGATGGGGCACTATTCTTCCCACTGATACCAAAGATGGGACACTATTCTTCCCACTGATACCAAAGATGGGACACTATTCTTCCCACCGATACCAAAGACGGGGCACTATTCTTCCCGCTGATACCAAAGACAGGGCACTATTCATCCTGCTGATATCAAAGATGGGGCACTATTCTTCCTGCCGATACCAAAGACGGGGCATTATTCTTCACTCTGATATCAAAGATGGGGCACTAATCTTCTGGCTGATACCAATGATGGGACACAATTCTTCCTGCTGATACCAAAGACAGGGCACTATTCTTCACTCTGATATGCGCGATGAGGCACTATTCTTCCTGCTGAGACCAAAGATGGGGCACTATTCTTCCCGCTGATACCAAAAATGGAGCACTATGCTTCTGGCTGATACCAAAGATGGGGCACTATTCTTCTGGCTGATACCAAAGATGGGGCACTATTCTTCTCCCTGTCACCAAAGATGGCGCACTATTCTTCCCACTGATACCAAAGATTGGACACTATTCTTCCCACCGATACCAAAGACGGGGCACTATTCTTCCCGCTGATACCAAAGATGGGGCACTATTCATCCTGCTGATACCAAAGATGGGGCACTATTTTTCCTGCCGATACCAAAGACAGGGCACTATTCTTCACTGATATCAAAGATGGGGCACTAATATTCTGGCTGATACCAATGATGGGACACTATTCTTCCTGCTGATACCAAAGACAGGGCACTATTCTTTACTCTGATATCAAAGATGGGGCACTATTCTTCTGGCTGATACCAATGATGGGACACTATTGTTGCGGCTGATAACAAAGATGGGCACTATTCTTCCCTCTGATACAAAAGACAGGGCACTCTTCTTTCCTCTGATACCAAAGTTGGGGCACTATTCTTGAGGCTGATGCCAAAGATGGGACACTATTCTACCGGCTGATACCAAAGACGGGGCACTATTCTTCCCTCTGATACCAAAGACGGGGCACTATTCTTGTGGCTGATATCAAAGATGGGGCACTATTCTTCCTGCTGATACCAAAGACGGGCACTATTCTTCCCTCTGATACCAAAGACGGGGCACTATTCTTCCCTCTGATACCAAAGATGGGGGCACTATTCTTGTGGCAGATATCAAAGATGGGGCACTATTCTTCCTGCTGATACCAAAGATGGGGCACTATTCTTCCCGCTAATACCAACGATGGGGCACTATTTGTCTCACTGACACTGATGATGGAGCATGATTCCTCCCTCTACTGACCACAGGCGCTATGTAATTTTTTCACTCCCTCTAACCACCAAGCCTGAGGCATGGGACGTTTTCTACTCACACAGGCCACAGTCCAGCCTCCCTAAAGTCTGAAGGACAGTAAACTGGCCCTTTGTTTAGAGAGTTTGGAGACCCCAGTCGTGAAGGGTAGCGGATCCGTCCATATTTGCTCACATTGACAGGCGGGTTATATTTACAGTACACAGCAGAGGGCAAATGTAAATGAAGGAACTGTGCAGATCTGTATCTTGGTCTCCAAAGAAAAGCACTGGGGTTGCCCGTTTACAGTGGAGAATGTATACCTCGACAAAGCACCGGTTCACTTTAAACCTGACTGCAGTAACTCAGGAAATCTGAGATTTTTCAGACGTGCTGCTATGGAAACTGAAATATGACCTTGCTTCCCACTCATAAATGTGCAAGGCAATGCTAACTCAGTTTTATTTATTCCACGAAGGCGAATCATGTAAAAAAAAAAAACAGGAAAATAATGAATTAATAGAAATCTCTTGAATTAGGGAAGTGTTGTTTCATCAGATTTCCAAACAAAATGATGCAGTCATTATAGATATTACAGAGTTAAACTTTTAATGGTGACCGCTGAGTTGTTCGGCGTCCAGACCACAGACTTACGTATTTACGGAGGGAAGAGGCTGGTGGAAATCCCACTATTTCTCGGACTCAGTTGTTTTTGAAATCTAAGGTTGCTCAAACAAGTACGTCATCTGTCTTTGCTGTGAGCTTTATATTTACCTAGGTCACATCTCGTAGACATTAACAACACAACATGTGCAATCTATTCACTGATCTGTGGAAAGAAAGTTCCCAGATTTATGAAATGTAAAAACAACATTCCAGTTACTGTATTTTTACCTTTTCTGTGTATATAAACCCAAATTCTATTTTTAGTTTCTTTTATTAACTTTTTTGTAACCAAATTATTTTTGTAAATTATCTGCCCCCACCTATAACTGGCCTTCAAACGCATGCGTTTGCAAATATGTGCTAACTAAACCCCTGTTTTTAACGCATACTTGTCATGGAACCATGAACCAGACGCACAACAACAGATAAGTGAAAATAAGAAAGCTTTATTGAAAAGCAAGCTATAAAGCAAAAGTCCAAATGGATGGCGAAACCGATGCAGAGTCTTTGCGAAGCCAGGGGTCAGGAACCAGCAGGGTAGTCAGACGAAGCCAGGATCAGGAACCAGCAGGGTAGTCAGACGAAGCCAGGATCAGGAACCAGCAGGGTAGTCAGACGAAGCCAGGAACAGGAACCAGAAGCAGCAGCAGTCTTAGAAGCATGTGAACACAGGAGGACCAAGCAGGGAACTGAAGCCACAGACCTCCTATATATATGAGCTAGGCATCCAGCTCCTCCCAGTGGGAAGGAGGAGCCGCAGGGTGGGAGGCTACAAGAGACCCAGAAACCAAGATGGCCGCCAGCACATGTCAAACGAATGAGAACAGCAAGAAGGTAAGACCATGACAGTACCTCCCCCTCAAGGGCCCCTCCTCCGCGGAGTAAAGAACGGTTTCTGAGGGAAGCGTGCGTGGAAGGCTCGGAGCAAGGCAGGAGCATGGACATCTGCGGAGGGAACCCAGGAACGCTCCTCTGGACCATAACCACGCCAATGAACCAAAAACTGCACCCGACCGCGGACCAGGCGTGAGTCCAGGATATTGCTCACCTCATACTCCTCACGATTGCCCACTCGGACCGGACGAGGCCGAGGAACCAAGGAAGTGAAACGATTACACACCAGTGGCTTCAACAGGGAGACATGAAACACGTTGGAGATCCGCATGCCAGGAGGAAGCGCAAGGGCATAGGCTACCGGGTTTACCCTGCGAAGCACTCGGAAGGGACCAACAAAGCGAGGCGCCAGCTTGGGAGTGGGCACTCGAAGGTTGAGGTTGCGGGTGGACAACCATACACGGTCTCCGGCCTGGTAGGAAGGAGCAGGCGCTCGCCTGCGATCAGCCTGGAGTCTCTGGCGCTGCGCAGAGGCCTCAAGAGACTTCTGGATCTGTACCCAAGAAGCACGTAGGACGGAAAGGTGATCCTCCACAGCCGGAATATCCTGGGGAGAGAATACCTCCGGTAACACGGCAGGTTGGAACCCATAGTTGGCCATGAAGGGAGACGTCCCAGAGGAAGAGTTCACCGCCGTGTTCCTGGCAAACTCAGCCCAAGGCAGGAGGTCAACCCAATTGTCTTGGTGATCGGAGACATAGCAACGAAGGAATTGCTCCAAGGCCTGATTGGATCGTTCTGCGGCCCCATTGGACTGAGGGTGGTAGGCCGAGGAGAAGGAGAGATGAATCCCCAACTGGGAGCAAAAGGCGCACCAGAACCTGGACACAAACTGACTCCCCCGATCCGACACAATCTCCTTGGGCAAACCGTGCAACCGGAAGACCTCCCTGGCAAAAATCGTGGCCAACTCCTGTGCAGAGGGTAACTTCTTGAGAGGAACACAGTGGCACATTTTGGAAAACCGATCCACAATCATGAGAATGACCGTATGGCCTCGGGATGCAGGGAGGTCCACAATGAAATCCATCCCCAGGTGTGACCATGGGCGCTCTCCGGTGGCTAAGGGTTGCAGAAGGCCCAACGGAAGGTGCCGAGGGGACTTACTCTGGGCACAAACGGAGCATGCCGCTACATATGCGGCGATGTCGGAACGTAGGGAAGGCCACCAGAACAGACGTGAAACAGCCCAGGACAGCTGATTCTTTCCAGGATGCCCCGCGGTCTTGGAGTTATGGTAGGTTCGCAACAACCGAGTGCGCAACTCCTCAGGCACAAAACATCTGCCGTTAGGTCTCCCAGAGGGAGCACCAGATTGAGCCGCCAAAATCTGCTCACCCAGGGGAGAGGTCAGGCTGGTGCGAATGGCGGCCAGGATCTGATTCGGAGGTATGACCGAAGTCGGAATCGACTCCTCCCTGGACAGGTCGGAGTACTGCCGTGATAAGGCATCCGCCCTGATGTTCTGGGAACCGGGTAGGTAGGAGACCACGTAATTAAAACGTGACAAGAACAGAGCCCATCTGGCCTGACGTGGTGTCAATCTCTTGGCCTCAGAGAGGTAGGTCAGATTCTTGTGGTCCGTCAGGATGAGGACCGGAACCACCGAACCCTCGAGCAAGTGCCTCCATTCTTTAAGAGCCTGCACGATGGCCAATAACTCCCTGTCACCAATCTGGTAGTTGCACTCCGCGGAAGACAGTTTCCGGGAGTAAAACCCACAAGGAAGCAGAGGACCCTCTGGTGTTCTACGCTGAGACAGAAGGGCGCCTACTCCCGTCTCAGACGCGTCCACCTCGAGGACAAAGGGCAACCCAGGGTTGGGATGCGACAGAATCGGAGCCGACACAAAGGCGGACTTTAGAGCCTCAAAAGCTCGGATGGCCTCGGGCGGCCAGACCTGGGAATTACTGCCCTTCCTGGTCAGATCCGTGAGAGGCTTGGCTAGCATGGAAAAGTCCCTGATGAACTTCCGATAATAATTGGCGAAGCCCAAAAAGCGCTGCAGGGAGCGAAGACCACTGGGCTGGGGCCACTGTAAGACAGCCGAAACCTTCTCAGGATCCATGGAGAACCCCTCAGCGGAAATGATGTAACCTAAGAAGGTTACCTGGGATCGGTGAAATTCGCATTTCTCAAGCTTACCGAACAGCTTGTTCTCTCGCAACCGTTGCAACACTCGTTTGACATCCAGAATGTGGGTCTCCATGGACTCAGAATATACCAAGATGTCATCCAAATAGACCACCACACACTGCTGCAACAGGTCACGGAAAACATCGTTGATGAATTCCTGAAAGACTGCGGGCGCATTGCACAGCCCAAAGGGCATAACCAAGGATTCATAATGACCGGTCCTGGTGTTAAACGGGGTCTTCCACTCATCGCCCGCCTTGATCCTTACGAGGTTATATGCCGCCCTCAGGTCGAGTTTGGTAAAGACCGTGGCCCCTTTAAGGCGATCGAACAGCTCGGAAATCAAGGGTATCGGGTAAGCGTTCTTGATCGTGATGCGATTGAGACCCCTGTAATCGATGCAAGGCCTCAACTCACCGCCCTTCTTTTTCACTAAGAAAAATCCAGCCCCTGCCGGGGACGAGGATTTGCGAATGTGTCCGTGTGAAAGCGCCTCCCTCACGTACTCCTCCATGGCCTCATTCTCTGCTACCGACAGTGGATAGACTTTGCCACGAAGAGGAACGGCACCAGATTGTACCTCGATGGCACAATCGTATGGGCGGTGCGGAGGTAGGGCAACCGCGCGCACCTTATCGAATACATCCCGGTACTCCTCGTATTCAGGGGGCAACAGAGGGTCCGAGGAAGTACACAGCAACTTGACAGGCCCATGGATGCAACTAGCCCCACACTGCGGTGACCACGAGAGGATCTCGGCCGATCTCCAATCGAAAATCGGATTATGCTTCTGGAGCCAGGGGTACCCCAAGACCACCGAGTAGTGTGGAGACGAAATTACCTGGAAGCAGACCGACTCTCTGTGGACGGCACCAATGGCTAACCCCACTGGAAGGGTCTCATGAGTCACGTGTGGCGGCAGAAGGGGTCTGCCGTCTATCGCCTCAAGAGCCAGAGGAGAACCTCGAGCTTGTAGAGGAATGGAATTGGCGGCAGCGAACACACTATCAATGAACAAACCACCAGCACCAGAGTCCACCAACGCCTGGGTCGTCACCGAGCCCCCGACCCAGGAGAGGACAACAGTGATCAGTGGTTTGTCAACACGGGAAACCGGGGACGAGGAGACTCCACCCAAGATCTGCCCCCGACAGGATCTCAGGTGCGAGCGTTTCCCGGACGGTTCGGACATGCCAACCGAAAATGCCCACCGAGACCACAGTACATGCATCGGCCCTCGCGTCTCCGGAGTACCCTCTCCCCCTCGGACAGGCGAGCAAACCCCAGCTGCATGGGTTCACCCCCAGACAAGTCATCCCCAGGAGGCGTGGGAGGAGAGGGAGGCACGGGTGGGACAACAAAGGTAGGCGCCAATCTGTTAGGAGGCCTCCGCAGACTCTCCTTAAAGGAAGGTCTCTCCCTGAGTCTGGTGTCAATCAAAATCAGGAAAGAAATAAGAGACTCGAGCTCCACTGGTAGGTCCTTAGCTGCAACCTCATCCTTCAAGGCATCCGAGAGACCATGAGAGAAAGCAGCGACCAGAGCCTCATTATTCCAGCCCACCTCTGCTGCCAGGGTACGAAACTCAATGGCGTATTCAGCTACGGATCGTGAACCCTGTCTGATGGACATAAGGAGCTTCGCAGCAGAGGCAGCACGAGCCGGCACATCGAATACCTTCCGAAGAGAAGCAACAAAACTGGAAAACTCGGCAACCACCGGATTGTTGTTCTCCCATAAAGGGCTGGCCCAGGCCAAGGCCTTGTCCGAGAGCAGCGAGATTAAGAAGCCCACCTTTGATCTCTCAGTAGGAAAGGCATGTGGCAGCAACTCGAAATAAATGCCCACCTGGTTAAGGAAACCTCGGCACTGAGTTGGCTCTCCCCCAAAGCGCTGTGGAAGGGGGGCAGAACCGGACATACCCCAAAACACAGCAGGCGCAACAACAGGTGTCGGGGTAGACTCTGGCGCAACAACCGGAGCGGCAGTAGGAGAGGGCCCAGGAGCGACAACCGACCCATCGGCAACGGGAGCGAAATGAGCCGTGCGTTCAAGCAGGGTTTGCAACGCCACGGCGAACTGACCCAACAGGTGATCCTGCTGATCAAGTCTGGCAACCAGCGTGGGTAGTGAGGATGGCCCTGTACCGTCAGAATTCATGGCCTGTGGTACCGTGCGTTCAAGCAGGGTTTGCAACGCCACGGCGAACCGACCCAACAGGTGATCCTGCTGATCAAGTCTGGCAACCAGCGTGGGTAGCGAGGATGGCCCTGTAACGTCAGAATTCATGGCTTGGTCCTAATGTCATGGAACCATGAACCAGGCGTACAACAACAGATAAGTGAAAATAAGAAAGCTTTATTGAAAAACAAGCTATAAAGCAAAAGTCCAAACGGATGGCGAAACCGATGCAGAGTCTTTGCGAAGCCAGGGGTCAGGAACCAGCAGGGTAGTCAGACGAAGCCAGGATCAGGAACCAGCAGGGTAGTCAGACGAAGCCAGGATCAGGAACCAGCAGGGTAGTCAGACGAAGCCAGGAACAGGAACCAGAAGCAGCAGCAGTCTTAGAAGCATGTGAACACAGGAGGACCAAGCAGGGAACTGAAGCCACAGACCTCCTATATATATGAGCTGGGCATCCAGCTCCTCCCAGTGGGAAGGAGGAGCCGCAGGGTGGGAGGCTACAAGAGACCCAGAAACCAAGATGGCCGCCAGCACATGTCAAACGAAGGAGAACAGCAAGAAGGTAAGACCATGACAATACTGTTGGACAGGTTAATTTGGTTGGTCAGCAGACTAGTTGGTGGGTTGATCTGGGAATTTTCTCTGGTAATGCCTCATTGATGGTGTCAGTGGGAGGAATAGTGCCCTGTATAGGTGGGTGGAATAATGTCCCAAGGGCCAGATAAAGGCAAGCAAAGTGCTGCATCTGATGCATGGAGCCCAGTTTGGAGACCACTGGTCTACAACTAGGCTTTCCACTGCACAGTCAGAGACGTAATCTGCCCATGAGGATAGATCCCACCCCAAGAATAATGGGCAGGGTTTTATTTGCATGCCCTCTAACAATGCCAAGGCTCTCTGCAGTCATTGTCAGATGCTGAAATGGGGTGCTTCAGTAATGTCCACCGAAGAGTCATGAATCAAGATCAGCAACTTTTTCAACACCTTAACAAATCTCTGTATGCTGTAATTAGCACCTCTAACTGCCTTTAATTCTTGTTCTTGCAAGATACAGTACAGAAACAGCCCAAGAAATGCAATTATAATTAAGAGCTTTGCTGGCTTTTATTGAACTGTATATGAAAAGATTTAGCTTAAAAGAGGATCGGGCTGCCTATACGTAGTTACACCTTGCTGGCAAAAAAAGATGGCAGTACTGCCTGCCCAATGCAACAGGGGGTTTACATTCTTGCTGCAACATCTTAAGGGGGAAAGGTTGGGGGTGGTGCCTCCTCCAAGTGGTTTTACCACCACCCCTCCTTCTCAACCCCAAGTGTGACAAAGCCTTTACGCTGGCCATAGACGATTCTAATCTTCAGCAGGATTTAAACCATCTATGGGCAGGCTGATTTTACCCAAGTTGATAGAACGACCTTGAGTTGAACCAGAATGCCAGATTTCTCTACATAGGGTTACTATAGCCACTAGCAGTAACCATTGTATTCTGTCTGCTAAACCTGAGACTTCTGTTGAGCCTGCACTTCCTATAGAGACCATGGAGGTCAATCGTTTTCATTTGTCAGAAGCTGAAAGGCAGAGAGAACGTTCAATGGGTCTATGTTTATAGTGTGGTTTAAAGGGACACATATTATACTCTTGTTCTTCCCAAAAGTAAAAGTGAATGGTCTAACTCGTGTCAGAGGAGCTGGGTTAGACCATGTAAATTAACCCTCCAAATCAAAGTTAATAATACCTGCCATTATCCATGAAATATCACTCCTAGTGCACTGTGAGGCCTTTGTCGATTCTGGGGCTGCCGGTGTATTCATGGATTATGGTTTTGCTAAGAAGCACAACATTCCATTAGTGTCAAAGCCCATACCACTGCGGGTCACTACTCTTTGTGGCCAGCCGTTGGGTAAAGGCATTGTGGAATTTGAGACAACACTTGTTACCTTTTAAATCGGTGCCCTGCACAAGGAGAAAATAACTTTATCTATAATTGAATCTCCCTACCTGCCCGTGATTCTGGGTTACTCCTGGTTGCTACAACACAACCCATCTTTTGACTGGCCAAATGGAGAATTAACATCCAGGGGGTCTTCCTGTCTATTGAACTGCATCCATCACCCCCAGAGAATAAAATCAGGTATCTTGGCTTCTGTGGAGACACCACCTACTCTGCCACATGAATACTCACATTTCCCGGATGCATTCTGCAAACAGAAAGCAGAAGTCCTACCTCCACACCGTACCTGATTTCTGGAGCACCTCTTCCCAGAGGAAAGACTTATCCTATGTCCAAGCCAGAGCAGAAGTCTTTGGAGGTATACACACAGGACAGTTTAAAGAGAGGTTTTATCCGCCCTTCCTCCTCACCAATAGGGGCAGGATTCTTTTTTATTGAAAAAAAATATGGAGGTCTTAGGCCATGCATTGATGATTGAGGACGGAACCAAATTACTGTAAAAGATTTTTACCCTTTCCCTCCCATTCTGGAGTTGTTTGAAGTTTTAAAAGGAGCTACTATTTTTACAAAACTGGACTTACGGGGGCATATAGCTTGATTTTAATAAAGGAAGGTGATGAGTGGAAGATCTCTGGAGAGATCTGAAAATGGCTGAGCACCGACGCTCCCCATCCAACCTGATGGAGCTTGAGAGGTTCTGTAAAGAAGAATGGGAGAATCTTCCCAAAAATAGGTGAGCCAAGCTTATAGCATCATACTCAAAAAGACTTGAGGTTGTAATTGGTGCCAAAGGTGCTTCAAAAAAGTGTTGAGCAAAGGCTGTGAATACTTATGTACATGTGATTTTTTTTCGTTTTTTTATGTTTAATTTGCAAAGATTTTAAGCAAACTTCATTCACATTGTCATTATGGGGTATTGCTTGTAGAATTTTGAGGAAAATAATGAATTTAATCAATTTTGGAAAAAGGTTGTGGAAAAAGTTAAGTGCTGTGAATACTTTCTGGATGCACTTTAAGTGCAAAAAAACCATGCTGAAGTTATAATGGGCTTGTATGGAGGCAATACACAGGAAATTTTCAATGGGCCTCCGCAAAACAGCACTGTGTGTTATAACTAACATGCCAAGCCACCAGGGAGGAATTAACCTAAAAGTTACAAAAAACAAATTTTACGTTTATTTCTATCCAGCTGTTTATTTCACTCTAATAGTGCAGTTTGTAGGCCGACTAACATTTTTTTTCTGAGCCTGGTTGCAGACTTTACAGAGTGCTTAGACATGAATACACAGTAAGAACACCCATCTGGGCACATACTATGAAGAGCACTGCTTAGCCCTTTGTAAGCTTGTTAGCTTTGACAAGTCTATGTGAATGGAGAGGCCAGCAACAACTGTGTAGGGGGAATAATATCAGCCAGGAGTTCACTAGCCTTCTCTCTTGTTCATTCACCATAATAGCTGACTGTGGATATCTGTAGGCACTCACAGGCATAAAAAATGTGCCCATCCCAGGCTAAAAATGACTGGATCACTGGCTGTCATCTCATGTCCATGTGTAGTTGTCATGTACACTCCAAGGGTAGAGGATCAGGGGCTGTCATCTCATGTTCATGGGTGGGTCAGCGATTGTTATTTCGTGTCCATGGTTAGTGGATCAGGGGCTGTCATCTCATGTCTATGGGCAGGGCTGCGGTTAGAAATCGCGGGGCCCCATACAGACTACCTGGCAGGGCCCCCCCCCAAGAAAATATTAAGGATATATTTAGCTAAAATTACAACAAAATCACTATTATCAGACACAAATAAAACATAACTCGCATAATTCCTGCTAAATCTAAAAAAAAACTATGTTAAATAAAAAAGAAGATGAGATGAGAAAAATATACAGGCTGGGCAGTTGGAGCTCAGTGATCAGAGAGACAGAGGGAGAGAAACAAAGTTACAATTTACAAATAAACTCCTGAGCAGAGATAACATTAGAGCCAATGCTGGGAGGGGGGCCTACACAAGGGAGGGGGATTAGTGAGGGACAACTGTCTCTTTCTCAACAGATAAAAGCTGATAGCAGGGAGAGGGACAGATCAGATTCAGGTGCTGGAGGAAGATTTCTGTATTTGTTGTGCATCACTAATCCCCCTCTCTGTGTGGGCCCCCCTGTGTGCTCGGGCCCCCTACAAGAGGGCTGGTGGTCCCTCCCTATCAGCGGCCCTGTCTATGGGTAGAGAATCAGGGGTAGTCTTCATCCCATGTTCATGGGTAGTGGATCAGGGGTTGTCATCACATGTCCATGGGCCCATGGGTAGTGGATTAGGGGCTGGCATTTTATGTCCATGGGTAGAGGATCAGGAATTGTCATCATCCCATGTTCATTGGTAGTCAATCAGGGCAGGGCTGTCATATCATGTTCATTGACCATAAAAGCTGACCAATGATATCTGTAGGCACCCGCGGGCATCAAAAATGTACCCATTTCAGGCTAAAAATGACTGGATCGCTGACTGTCATCTCATGTTCATGTCTAGTTGACCACTGATTATCATCTTAAGTCCAAGGGTAGAGGGGCTGTCATCTCATTTCCATGGGTGGATCAGGGGTTGTTAACTCATGTCTATGGGTAGTGGATTAGAGGCTTTCATTTCACGTCCATTGGTAGAGGATCAGGGGCTGTCATCATCCCATGTCCATGGGTAGTGGATCAGGGGCTGTCATCATCCCATGTCCATGGGTAGCTGATCTAGGCTGTCATCTCATGTCCATGGCTAGTGGATCAGGGGCTTATTTCATCTCATGTCCATGGGTAGTGGAGAAGGGGCTGTCATCATCCCATATTCATGGTTAGTGGATCAGGGTCTGTCATCTCATGTCCATGGGTAGTGAATTAGGGGGCTGCCATTTCTTGTCCATGGGTTGATCAGGGGTTGTTATCTTAAGTCAATGGGTGGAGGATCAGGGACTGTCATCTCATGTCTATGGGTAAAGGTTTAGTGGCAGTCATCATCTCATGTCCATGGGTAGATTTATTTGATTGTATCATAACAACCCAAAAGTGGGACTTTCCATCATCTGGATGAATTAAGGATGTCAGCAAAGCATTTCTAAGAAAAAGTGCAAGACACCAAATTCTGCACCAACTTTTTTAAAAATAACATTGCTTGTCTTATTCTTTATTTAGGTAATCATGTCAATAAAATATTGACCACATCACGTCCCTTGTTATGACATCATCCTGCTACCTATCCTTTCTTTAAAAAAATACCTACATACTTGCCTTTTTTCATTCCATTCTAGTCCAGTCATGTGATCCCACAGCTCTTGCTCCCCTGTGTCCTCTGCTCTGAGTGGCAACTGCAGGGGAGAGGAGGAAGTCCTGACAACAGCTGGCAATTTGGGAAGCAGTGACCTAGCCCATAGGCTCTCCTAGCCCAGCTGTTGTTGACGCTCCATCCTCTCCCCTGCAGCCACTGCTCACTGACACAGGGGAGCTGGAGCTGCATGTGACCACAGCTGCAAAAAGTGTACAGATCTTTTTTACAGAAAGTAGGCAGGATAGATAGCAAGAGGAGGGATGGGACATTTTTAAGAATAGCGTTAGGCAGGAATTCTACAGGAATGGTTCAAATGATGACCGATTTCTGCTGAACCATCATAAATTTAAACTTTGGTTGTCCCCACCAGGACCACCTGGCTCAAAAAATGTTTATTGTTCCTTTGTCGAAGGAGCCAGGTGGAGAATTGTCAGGCCACATAGTGACTACATCCAATCAGATGCAGCCACTGTATGGGTATTCCAATAATCGGCAGGGGAGATTGGTCAGTTCGCACTGTTTAGTATGGATAGAGATTTAGTGGGAACTTATCCTTTAAAAGAAAAATGCTATTGAAATATACCTAACTGAAAAGATTTTATTGCTTTCAGCCTCCTCCAAATTCCTTTCTTTTTTTTGCTACTGCGATCTGACTTCCTGATATGGGGTGGCTGTGTTTGTTCTGAATAGTCCCACTTTATGTAAGAATGTAGCCATCCTCTCTTGCTTGCTCTAAGATGGACTATGGGATTTGTAGTGTGCATAGGGCAGTGCACATGACCACAACAAATGTGCACTGTTTGTTTCAAACAAATGGAAGTGAGGGAGAATTGGAGAGGTTTGGGAGGTCATGGAAGACATTATAAAGAGGCAGAAAAACACAGTAAGAAATCATTTTATGAAAAATAGGTTACACAGCTATTAAGTAGTGGATGTGTAAGAATATAATGTATTGCCACTTTAATCCTGATGATGTCAGCCGATGGCATGTCAGGAAGAGGCGTGGCCATGGAGGTACGGATATCTGCAATCAGAGCATGTAGGCATTCTGCATGCTGAGTTTCCGACTCATCCTTTAATTCCTGACGCGTTAATTATACATATTATGCACCCAATTAAACCTAGATAAGACACCGACTACATCAAATAAGAATAATTACTTGTACAGTATACATTTGTCAGTAATTAAAGGGATGAGTTGGCAAATCTTTCTGCAGGAACAATGGAAGCTGACATATGCTTTAGCTACTTGTGTGCTAACAATGTACTAGGTAAGCTCTGCACGGCTGCAGTCAAACCTCAAAGAATACCGAAGGGTCATATCACATTGGTGATACTGTTGCTGAGGACAACTCGCCAGCAACAGTATCACTAAAGAGCACACTAGCAAGTCGCCTCCGGTAAGGACTCTTAAAGCGTATGTAATCCCGACATTTCACATTCCTGGTATGTGCCTGGTCTACCATGTACTGGTATGAAAAAGTATCCTGTTCTCTTTATACTGCTTCCTTTGTGTGACATACCTGGTATTCTTGCCAGTCCTTCTGCTTTCCTATTAAAAACTGATCACACTAAGCAGGGGAGCACAGCATAGTCAATTTTCTGGCTGTGCTGGGAGTCAAAGTAAAGTCAAAATTTAAAAATCAGCTGACAGGCAGGGTTTATATAACAGAAGAGGCTCTAGAGGCCTCTTTTGTCAAAAATCCCCCCTTTCCTGTTAGTAATGTAATCTGAGTAATTATAGCCCGCTCCATGTGCCGCTGCGGCAGTGGTGTATTTAGGTTTTGTGCTGCCCTAGGCCTGGCTAAACTTGGGCACCCCCTAATTTAAATATGACCCACCCCTTCTGGTAAAGGCCACACCCCTTCCTGTTTATGATCCGCCCTGTTATCTGTAAACCACAGACTACAACCAGTTTTTCAGTGCCCATCAGTGCAGCCTCATCAGTTTCCATAAGTTTTGCCTCATCAGTGCAGCCTTATCAGCGCAGCCTCATTACTGGCGATCAGTGCAGCATATCAGTGCGACCTCATCAGTGGCCATCAGTACAGCCCCGTCAATGGCCATTAGTGCAGCCTATCAGTGCATCATATCAGTGGCCATCAGCGCAGCCTCATCAGTGGCAGTCATTGCAGCCTCATCAGTGACCATCAGTGCAGCCCATTAGTGCCGAATATCAATGCAGCCCCATCAGTGAAGCTTATCAGTGCCCACTTTTTTACTGCCCCCCTGCAAAGTGCCGCCCTAGGCCTGGGCCTTGTTGGCCTAGGCCAAGATACAGCACTGCGCTGCGGTGTGACTTCCAGGCGCATTTGCGTGAGTGATGTCACTGTGGCCCGGCCGTTCAGGTGGCCGAGCTTACGAATCCCCATAAGGAAGACCAAAGCGAAGATGGAAGCGTTTGTTTTCAGGTAAGCCTTTCATAATCTACTAGTATAGGGTGCATACTAGTACATTATGACTTAAATCTGCAGGGGGGGCAGTTGTTAGCATTTTTATGGGGACGTTACTACCGCTTTAATCCAATGATCAGGCTTGTGCTGACACACCCCCTCTGCACAGCTATTCACTGGGAAGATCACACTGCTGTTTTTTTTCCCCCACCACCAGCTCCTTCTGCAGAACAGAGGGCATGTGATCACTTATGAAAAAAGGTGAAAAAAAGGTATTTATAATGTTTTTTATATCTATGCTCAAATGTTTTGCCTTTTCATTACTAAACTGAAAGGGTTGTTTTACAAGTTGATCATTTACATACACTTTGACTATAAAGACAGATGAATGCTTATTCTGCTTTAAGCAATGCTGTTGCTGGCTAGTTTTCACCAGCAAAGACTTACAACACTCACCCTTCCTGTTTTGTGTTCTTCTCCAAGGACCTGCTGTCAGTTGTATAACCAATTTCCTAGGCTACTGTACAGGGGGCTCTTTATGGGGCCTCCTTCTTCACAGATTACTAGCTTGTAGCATTAGGTTCTACTGATTTACCTATAGTGAGTGTTATTTGTCATTATGACCAAGCTGAGAAACTCTAACCCTAATTAGTCCTAACTAATTCTTTCCTCCTCTCCTTAGCTATTTTTTTGCTGATTTTGCTTTTTTTTTTTTTTTTTTTTTTTTTACTGTTCGTATTCAAACTTTTCATTTTTTTTTGTTTGTTTGTTCTGGTGCCAGTCGTTAGGAGGAGTCATGATGTCACTTCTTGGGCATGTGACAGTGCTCAGGCCTAGCTACTGGTGGTTAGACCCGACTGCTGACACATTAGAGGTCACATGCTCACCCATAACTGGAAGCCCCAGGTATTGTCCCCAGCTGTGATGGAAGAAGGTTTGGTTTGGGAGTGCTTCTGGTTGAGTATAAATACATAGAGGGTTGGGGCCTTTACAAAAATGTCACTTTGCCATGAATAGGCAAGGTTAGGGAATGACCCGGACAGTTCAGGGTTTGACACTTGTGCCCGGGTTTCCTCCTGAAATCCCGGACACAGCAGCATACCTCCAGTCAGGGCTGGAACAAGGGGTGGGCAGGAGGGACGGCTGCCCTGGGCACTGTGGTATCATGTAAGATGGGGGGGCACCACAAGGAGATTGGGGGAGGACATTTGTGTTGAGAAAGGGAACTTAGGGGGCTAAGAACTGTTCTAGGATGTCAAATTTGGGGGAGGGGTGCTTGGAGTGGTGATTTGGGGGGGGGGGGTTGTGTTGGGAGGGGGGATGTGGGAAGATGATTTGAGCTAGGAGGGGAAATATATACACTGTATATATATATATTTTTTTTTTGGGGGGGGGGATTTATGCTAGTTGGGATGATTGGGGGTATTTGTCTTAGGAGGGAAAATTTGTGCTAGGTTGGGGGATTGGGGAAGAGGATTTGTGCTCGGAAGGGAAATTTTAGGGGGTATAAGTTTTGTGCTAGGAAGAGTAATTTATTCATTTTTTGGGGCAGGGGGGTTTGTTCTAGGGGCATATGAGGAGAGAGAGGACTTGAGCTAGGGGGAATTGGGGGGGGGGGGGCAAAGATTTGTGCTGGGAGGGAAGATTTATGCAGGGAGATGGATTTGTACAGGGAGGAGGGGGAGTTTACGTTTAAGGGTGAGCATGAAGATTAGTGTTTGATGTTATTTGGGGGGGGGGGGGTTGCTGACACATAATGCTCTTACATCTTGGGGGGGGGGGACAATTTGGCATATTTGCCCTGGGCTCTGTGACCTTGTCCCGGCACTGCCTCCAGTCTCCTACATCAGGTATCCCTCCTGGGGATAGATGACTGGAGCCAGTGTGGGGGGTATCCTTCAATGTAGCAATAATGAGTTCTGCCGATTGGAGCTTCACTGCTGTGCTCTCTCTCCCTCCTTCGCACTTCACTCCCCGGGCGCTGCTCCTGCCAGCCTGTAAATGCTCAGCTTTGCTAGGGCACCGCCGGTGTCCTAGCAACCAGTGATTCTTTTAGAGATGAAGGCATGGGATTTTCCTACAGCCCCTCCACCTCCCAGCTCTGCCCACACACATCTTCTTTGGAGCGGCTCCAGTGATGGTCCCTACTCCCGCCGGAAAGGAATAGACACTATGGGGTACCAGGTGATCGTGTGTACCAGGCTTTAGGCTTCATTCACAAAAGCGTTTATCCACGCTGCGAATCCCAGTGGCAGGAATCGACTGATTCCTGCAACTGACAGCTGCTTGTGGATAGCTGCGGCCACTAAGCCTGTACACTGCAATGACAGGCTGTCAGCAGGCCGCAGTTATTTGTGACTGTTCGCACAGCCAGCGACTACATGTGGTGATTACGGCTAGATGTACTTTGTGTGCGTCCAGTCTGGATGTTCTAAATGGAGCCTAAAACAAATGTGTTGCTAAAATAAAAAACAAAAAAAAGCAAAAAGCTTCTGGAGGACACTTTACTATTATCAGTCCCTGCACCCGTTCATAGAATCTTTTCCATGTTGCGACCAAAGCGTTCCAAAGAATCATTACATTCGGCACACTCCCGGGTAATTCTGATACCTGTGTTCATGTTGCCTTGCCATGCTCACTGGCTCTTTTACAAAAGCTTTTGCTTCTATTTATTATTTTAATGACAGGGCTGCTTTAACTTTTTCCCACCGTAGTATTACTGCCGGAGGGTGTAAGATCCTGATACCTGCGGTACCCTTCCAGCCTATTATTTGTACATTACGTTCCACCATATAGATAGGTGGAACGCATCTAGTACCTGTCCCTTTAAATTCCATGACCTCATCAGTGAGTGCCGCTCTGAGCGGCTATTTCAACCGCCGGCATTCACTCACATGTGTTCGTGCAAACCGCTTGCTACAGCATTACCTAACGCTGCCGAATCCTCCAGCTATTCCCTAATACCTGGATTGACCGAAGACTTGCTACAACATCTTGTATCTCGCTACAAGATCATTACCTCACCGTCGGAACCCTCTCCTTACAAACCTACCAGTGATAAGTACCCCACAGGGGAATACCTTCCTAATCTACTTTCACTACTACTCTGCTTACTAAAGACTATTGCTACTCTAAGAACTATACTGTTACATCTAACATCTGTACCGCTACTTAGATTGCAAGCTCTTGAGCCTATTACCATCTTGTCACTGCACTAGCCTAGCATCTCCTGTACACTTCATCTGCTCTTCACTACCACCTGTTACCTGTACATGATTGCTATCCTAAGTGCTTACTATCACCATCTGTTACCTCTTACCATTGCTATCACTATCCACGCCTGTCCCCTCAGTATCACCTCTATACTTTCACATATAAACATATCACTCCAGGAACATCTTTAATGAGTGTCTGTGTTTGTGTATGTGCTTGCTGAGACAGGCTGATGCACAATGATGAGTCTTGAGAGTTGGATATGGTAGTTCAACACATCTCTACATGACTACTGAGTGTAACTTCCGCAGCTGCAAATCCACACCACACAAATAAACGCCGGAGCGTTACAGATTGCACAAACAGAAAAATGGATTCAGCGGAAATAGCTACACATGTGATACAACTATCACAAAAGGTAGATTCATTAATTCTTTCACTTACTGAAGTGAAAAATGAAAACCAGACCTTGAGACAGCAGATAGCCCGTGTTTCACAGCTCACTGCTGCCCAACCCCGTGAGCCCAAAATAAACCCTCCACAAGTGTTTACGGGTGATCGGAAAAAATTCTGTGAATTTAAAAACGCATGTCAATTGCTTTTTAATCGAAAACCTCGTACTTACACTACAGACCAATTAAAAGTCTGCACCACTATATCATATATGTCAGGTGATCCACGGGCTTGGGCAGACTCTCTTATTGAGAAAAATGACCCTCTTCTCAACTCCTATCCTACGTTTTTAGCAGAGCTCTCTAGCCTATATGAAGACTCTAATAGGCAGAGTACTGCTGACAGCCAATTGAGGGCTTTAAAACAAGGAAGGAGACCTGTTGAAGATTTCGTAGCAGAGTTCAAGAGATGGACCCTTGATTCAGGGTGGAATGATGCATCTCTGCGAACCCAGTTCAGGCTTGGGTTATCTGAAGCCATAAAAGACGAGCTCGCCCGAGCGGATTTACCTGGCACCTTGGATGCCTTGATACAACTTAGTATCAAAATAGACAGACGATTGCGAGAGAGGAAGGCTGAGAAAATGGGAATCCCATTACCCAACCCTTCTCGGGAGTCTTCCTTCGATCCAACTCCTATGGAGGTAGGAACCATCTGCCCACCAATATCGTCTACTGAAAAGGCCAGGAGAAGAACAGAAAATCTCTGTATGTACTGCGCCTCCGCCGAACATTTGATAAGCGTTTGTCCCCTTGTCCACAAGAAAAGAGAGTGTTCACAGGTCTTGCTGGAGGGATTAACGACTTCTTTTACTAATCCCTATCTCTTTATTCGTTTGATCCTACAGTGGGACCAAATTAGGATCACCACCAAGGCCATGATCGACACAGGATCTTGTGGGAACTACATTGACACTAGTTTTGTTGCTTTAAATAAAATACCTATTATTTCAAAACCCAAACCTGTCTCTGTTAGTTTGATTAACGGTATTCCATTATCTTCTGGTCCAATTACCACTCAGACACAAGCACTCCTTGCTACTGCTAACGAGTCTCATGTTGAGACCACCACGTTTGATGTGTTACCCTCACCACATTTTCCCATTATTTTGGGACTTCCCTGGTTACATATACATCAACCAACTATTGATTGGAAGACACGGTCCCTAACCTTCCCTTCTCACTATTGCGAGACCACGTGTAACCTCCAATCTCAAAAGAAAATCCTGTCCATGGTGTCAGAGGAAATTACACCACCACTATGCTATCAGGATTTATCAGAAGTCTTCCTTGAGAAAAATGCTCAAGTGTTGCCTCCCCATAGGGACTACGATTGTTCTATTGACCTACTCCCTAATAGTAAGCTACCTTTCGGTCATGTTTATCCTCTTTCTCAGGATGAACTTTCTCATCTCAAGGAATACTTGGATGAGAACTTAGCGAAAGGGTTCATTAGACCCTCTACTTCCTCTACAGCTGCAGGACTTTTCTTTGTCCGCAATAAGGATTTAAGCCTTCGGCCTATTATTGACTATAGGCAATTAAATATTATTACGATAAAGGATCGCTATCCCTTACCTCTCATCCTGGAACTGATTGAACAAGTGCGTGGAGCCACTTACTTCTCAAAGTTAGACCTTAAAGGGGCTTACAATCTCATCCGCATCCGTAGTGGGGATGAGTGGAAGACGGCATTCAGAACTAGATACGGACTATTCGAATATCTAGTGATGCCGTTTGGGTTGTGTAATGCTCCCGCAGCATTTCAGCGGTTCATAAACGACATCTTCCGAGATCTACTCGATGTCTGTGTCGTAGTATATCTGGACGATATACTCATTTACTCTCAATCCTTGTCTGAACATAAAAGACATGTAAGACTTGTGTTGTCCAGATTGCTCGCACACAACTTGTACGTAAAACTGAAGAAATGCCTATTCCATAAGGAAGAGGTGTTATTCTTAGGATACATCATATCCAAGAACAGCATCAAGATGGATATGAGCAAGATATCCTGTATTCTGGATTGGCCTGTACCAACAACTCGTAAGGCCTTACAACGATTTCTTGGATTCTCAAACTTCTATAGGAAGTTCATCAAGAACTTCTCGTCTATTGTGAGACCACTCACACAACTTACAAGTGTTAAGCAAACATTTAAATGGTCTGAAGAAGCAAATAAAGCGTTCAGCTTGTTGAAATCAAGCTTCATTACCGCTCCCATACTACGCCATCCAGACCCATCCCTCCAATACATCCTGGAGGTAGATGCGTCAAATATGGCTGTAGGAGCAGTTCTTTCCCAACGACCTACGAATACTTCACCACTTCATCCAGTTGCCTTCTTCTCTAAATCACTAAGTAACCCAGAGGTGAACTACCCAGTGGGTGAAAAAGAGTTACTTGCCATGAAGTTGGCACTGGAGAATTGGCGACATCTACTTGAGGGCACCCGGTTGCCAATACTCATATATACAGACCATAAAAACCTCCAATATCTCCAGACCAACAAGACCCTTTCCCACCGACAGGTACGTTGGTCGCTATTCTTCCTAAGATTCAATTTCTTAGTGACCTATACACCTGCAGACAAAAACAAGAAGGCAGATGCGTTATCACGGTTAACCGAAGATAACTGTGCCGAAATTCCTTCATTACCTATAATACCCCATGACCGTATTATTGGTGTTGTTCGTCCCTTAAAGGAAGAGATTCTGCACAGTCTAAGACTGGATTCACCACCACCTCAACTAAGTACTGATGCAGAAGGCTTCCGCTACTTTAACGACAAACTCTAAATACCTCCCGGTATGCGTACCAAAATCTTGGAGCTATCCCATGACGTACCTATGGCAGGACATATGGGTATGACTAAGACATTTAATTTGCTCACTAGGCAATTTTGGTGGCCTGGGATGAAGACGTCTGTACAAAAATTCATTTCTTCATGTGACATCTGTGCAAGGTCCAAAATTGACACTACAAAACCTTCTGGTTTACTTTGCAGTCTACCAATACCCAAAGTTCCATGGGAAGTTGTTTCTTTAGACATCATAGTGGAATTACCACCGTCCAAGAGATTCACTACCATCCTAGTGTCAGTGGACCATCTGACAAAAATGGCACATTTCATTCCCATTCGCAGACTACCTTCATCTAAGGAAACAGCGGAATTGCTAGTAAAATATGTGTTCAAACTACATGGAATTCCAAAGACTCTTTTATCTGACCGGGGCTCGCAGTTCATCTCTAAGTTTTGGCAAGCTCTATGTCACATACTGCGCATTGAGCGAAAACTTACTTCCCCCTATCACCCGCAGACCAACGGACAAACTGAAACAGTCAACCAGTGTATTGAACAATATTTGCGTTGCTACACCTCATACCTACAGGATGATTGGGTGGACCTCCTTCCTCTGGCAGAATTTGCTTATAACAATGCAACCCACAGTACTACTAAGCAAAGTCCGTTCTACCTGAACTATGGGTTCCATCCCACAATTCTTCCACCACGCATCCTACCATCAAGTAACCCAGTAGCCTCTGACTATCTCACCCAAATAAAAGACTCTTTGGGCTTACTTAACACCACCATCTCACATGTTCATAGCCAACAAAAGAGGTACTATGACCTCCGCAGAAGACCTTCACCTCAATATGCTATTGGGGATCTTGTTTGGCTATCTACGAGGAACTTGAGGTTGAAAATTCCTAGTAAAAAGCTTGGACCTCTATTCCTGGGACCTTTCCCAATTGAGAAGCTCATTGGGTAATCTGCAGTTCGACTCACTTTACCGGCAGATCTTAAAATACACCCCACGTTCCATGTATCTCTATTGAAGCCACATACACCCAACCAAGGGATTAGACCTACCATCGCGCCTCCACCTCCAATACAAGTTGAAGGTGGAGAAGAATTTGAGATTAAAGAAATTTTGGATTCTCGTATCCACAGAGGAAAGCTCCAATATTTCATAAGATGGAAAAATTATGGTCCCCAAGATGACACCTGGTTGGATGCTTCTGACGTCTAGCACCCAGGCTTATACGAAGGTTCCACTCCAAATACCCGGAGAGGCCAGTGTTATAGGCCTTTCGGAGCCGGCCTTAGGGGGGGGGGTACTGTAAGATCCTGGTACCTGCGGTACCCTTCCAGCCTATTATTTGTACATTACGTTCCACCATATAGATAGGTGGAACGCATCTAGTACCTGTCCCTTTAAATTCCATGACCTCATCAGTGAGTGCCGCTCTGAGCGGCTATTTCAACCGCCGGCATTCACTCACATGTGTTCATGCAAACCGCTTGCTACAGCATTACCTAACGCTGCCGAATCCTCCAGCTATTCCCTAATACCTGGATTGACCGAAGACTTGCTACAACATCTTGTATCTCGCTACAAGATCATTACCTCACCGCCGGAACCCTCTCCTTACAAACCTACCAGTGATAAGTACCCCACAGGGGAATACCTTCCTAATCTACTTTCACTACTACTCTGCTTACTAAAGACTATTGCTACTCTAAGAACTATACTGTTACATCTAACATCTGCACCGCTACTTAGATTGCAAGCTCTTGAGCCTATTACCATCTTGTCACTGCACTAGCCTAGCATCTCCTGTACACTTCATCTGCTCTTCACTACCACCTGTTACCTGTACATGATTGCTATCCTAAGTGCTTACTATCACCATCTGTTACCTCTTACCATTGCTATCACTATCCACGCCTGTCCCTTCAGTATCACCTCTATACTTTCACATATAAACATATCACTCCAGGAACATCTTTAATGAGTGTCTGTGTTTGTGTATGTGTTCGCTGAGACAGGCTGATGCACAATGATGAGTCTTGAGAGTTGGATATGGTAGTTCAACACATCTCTACATGACTACTGAGTGTAACTTCCGCAGCTGCAAATCCACACCACACAAATAAACGCCGGAGCGTTACACAGGGCGGCTCGGCTGTGCAAAATCACGTAGTACTTCACTACGTGATTTAGTGCACAAGGTTTCGGCGGCACGCGTGCGTGCACCTCCGGAGCCGCGCTGCCGCTGTGTTTAGACGCCTGCGATCGTCAGGGAAACTGACTGAAGACCCACCTGCTTATGTAAACAAAGCAGGCGGATCTTCTGTCAGACAGGCAAGGAGAGATCAGCAGTTTCAGCTAAGCTGAAACCACAATCTTTCTGTGTCTGTCACAGAACCCCCCCCCCCCCCCACAGTGAGCAAGCATTTTAGGCATACATTTAACCCCTTTGATCACCCCCAGCGTTAACCCCTTCCCTGCCAGTGTCATTTATACAGTAACAGCGCATAATATTTAGCACTGATTACTGTATTAATGTCACTGGTCCCCAAAAAGTGTCAAAAATGTCAGTTAACCACTTGCCGACTGTCTAACGACTATTTACGTCGGCAGTCAGCCCCTCACAGGCAAAGCGACGTAGATCTACGTCGCTAGCCTGTAAGGGTGTGGGGAGCGAGTGCGCGCCGCCGGAGGCGCACTCCCGCTCCCGATCGGTCACGGCCCCCCCCGCGCGTGTGCCCGGCGGACCCGATGATCGCCGCCATTACGCATTAAAAAAAAAACAACAAAAATGACAAAAATCTTTCCCTTTGTTAGTAAACGCGATAACTTTTGCGCAAACCAATCAAAATACGCTTTTTGCGATTTTTTTTACCAAACATATGTAGCATAAAACAAATTGGCCGAAAATATTAAAACATTTTGATTTTTACATTTTTTTGGGGGGTAATTTCATATAAAAAAATGTGAAAAATATTGTTATTTTTGCAAAATTTACGTTATTTTTTTGTTTATAGCGCATGATCAAAAAATCGCACAGTTGATCAAATACCACCAAAAGAAAGCTCTGTTTTTGGGGAAAAAAGGACGCCAAATTCGTTTAGGTACAGCGTCGCACGACCGCGCAATTGTCCGTTAAAGTCACACAGTGCCGAATCGCAAAATAGGCCCTGGTCAGGAAGGGGGTAAAATCTTCCAGGGCTTAAGTGGTTAAGGGTCCGATTTGTCCGCCGCAATGTCGCAGTCTCTCTAAAAATCGCTGATCGCCGCCATTACTTATAAAAAATAAATAAATAAAGTCCAAAAATCTATCCTGTGGTTTGTGAAACGCTATAACTTTTGCGCAAACCAATTAAAATACGCTTTTTGGGATTTTTTTTAACAAAAATATGTAGCAGAATACAAATTGGCCTAAACTGAAAAAAAAAAAAAAAAACATTTTTACATTCTTTTATTGGGAATGTTTTATAGCAGAAAGTAAAAAATATGGCATTTTTTCAAAATTGTCGCTCTTTTTTTGTTTATAGCGCAAAATCTAAAAACCGCAGAGGTGCTCAAATACCACCAAAAGAAAGCTCTGTTTGTGGGAAAAAAAGGACATCAATTGTATTTGGGTGCAGCGTCGCACAACCGCACAATTTTCCGTTAAAATAAGGCAGTGCCAAATCGCAAAAAGTGGCCTGGTCATTAAGAGGGTAAAACTTTCCGGGACTGAAGTGGATAAAGTGTAAATGGAATGGAGATCACAACATATCGGTATACCTGTGGGAGGAGCAGGGTGAAAGATTGAAGTTTTTCAAGAAGAGGTTGTGGAGCACAAAGCAGGTCACATGGGCAGGGGGAAAGGTAAGGTACTGTTGAGGATGGACTTCAGAGCCCACTAAGCCCTGGTTATCACTGATGTGATTTTTGATGTGTTCCACAACCCATGGAATCGCACGTCGAGTGTAATAACAGGATTTTCTATGGAGAGCGTTCACAAATATACAGTCTGAATGCGACACAATTTTAGAAAGGGGCCTGTGTGTCTTTGGAGCAGCGCGTTGCAAGTTTTGAGCTCCATAGAGTTAAATAGATAGCGCTAGCAAAACACATAGCTGTTCAAAGACAATGCGATTCCAGTGCGTTTTGTAGAAGTCTGTGCTGTGTTTCTGAGCTGCTTTTGGAGGAAGAGAGAGTGAGACCCCAGGCCACAAATAAAAATCGCAGCTGCATCCAAATTACATGCAAAAATGCATTGAAATCACAGCTGATCTCGCACTGGCCGTGATCCTCGAAATCGCACTAGAAAAATCATTCAAATCACACAGAATTAGTGTGAACCTAGTCTTAAGGCCTGTACACACGATACGAAAATGGGAAGTAAAATTTCGTCCGACGAACGATCTGCCGATTTTCGGATTGTTAGTATGGTGCTTTCGACAGCCGATTAGGAATTTTCGGACGACAAAATCTGGATGTGCAGGCTATAAAATTTTTATCGTACGTCAACACAACGTCCGATTATCGTTTAATCAGTAGAGTTTTCGTCTGAAAAAAATTGTAAGAGCAAGACTAGGCATGCTCAGAACCGAAAGAACACATAGAAAACAATTCAACACATGACATCACTTCTGAAGTTGAATTCTGTCGTACGAGAATTTTCACATGAAAGTAACCTCTTCACTTTCCATATGAGACTAGCATGCAACAAAAATCGGACGCAAGATCGTTCGATAATCTGATCGTGTGTACGAGGCTTAAGGGTATGAGCTTAGGTTAAATAGCAGTGTTCATTTTGACAGCAAATTTTGATTTAGTTTTAGTCATAGTCTTTTGACTAAAATGCTATTTTAATTTTAGTCATAATTTAGTCATCGGAATTGTTTTAGTTTTAGTCATATTTTAGTCGACTAAAATCTCCAGTACGTTTTAGTCAACTAAAAATTGAATGGGTTTAGGTAAATTGTCATGCATTATTTAAACATTTCTCTAGAATTTCCAAACTAATTATATACTCCTGGAGTAAAAATCTAATAACGTTATTATTTATGGCAGCCTTTTTCCAACCAGTGTGCCCAGGCACCCTGGGGTGCCTTGAGGTTTCTTCAGGGGTGCTTTGGCAAAATGCCTAAAAATTAACCAAAAATTGTATACAAGCCAGTCTGTGGATGAAGATTGCCTTTTAGTTACACAAAGCCACAGGTTTTCATTGTGCACCATTACAACCTTCTAACTGCCAGTGTTCTAAAATTTAGTCGGACCCGTGAAAATTCCGGACCCTCATCACTTCCGGTCACTTCCAGGGACGCTCCGTCACCACCAGCTGCTGCGAGCCCCGGTGCGCATGCGCACAAGGCATTTTCAAGGTTCGATGAAATTCTAAGACTTACGAACAACTGACTGAGAGGAGGAGGGGCTGAGGTGGGACGCACACACCGCTGCGGGATAATGTTACAACACCGCAGCGTCATCGAGCAAGGAACATGACTTAGAGGAGGCAGGAAGGAAGTGAATACTCATACTTAATAGTAATGATAAAAAATGTTTAGTATTTCTTCTTATTTTTTTTTATCATTACTATTTTGTATGAGTATTCACTTCCTTCCCGCCTCCTCTAAGTCAGCTCTGCAACATGTTCCTTGCTCGATGACGCTGCGGTGTTGTAACATTATCCCGCAGCGGTGTGTGCGTCCCACCTCAGCCCCTCCTCCTCTCAGTCAGCTGTTCGTAAGTCTTAGAATTTCATCGGACCTTGAAAATGCCTTGTGCGCATGCGCAGCGGGGCTTGCATCAGCTGGGTTATGACGTAGCGTCACCGGAAGTAACGAGGGTCCGGAATTTTCATGGGTCCGACAAAATTTTAGAACACCGGCATCCTAATGACCAATGGCCTTATCAGTTAATAAGGAGGATGTCAGTCTCCTGCATAGCATTCTTCTTTGACCCTCCCCCGCCCTTCTCCATCAGTGTTGGGGTCACTTTAGCTGAATGATGGAGAAAAACTGAGGGAGAAGAGAAACACTTGAATACTAGTCAGTACCAGTTTGTAAAAGTGTATTTGCTTTGGAAGAATAAATCACCTCTAACATCGGGTGTCCTACATGAGGCTGTAGCTGCATTGTATAAAACTATTAGAATCGTTTTTACATTTTAGAATGGGGTGCCTTGAGATTGTCCATAAATTTTAAAAGGGTGCCTTGAGTGAAAAGAGGTTGAGAAACACTGATTTATGATATTAAGGTTTGAACATGCACTATAGACAGAGATTCAGCCCCGGTTCACACTAGGGCGACCTGTGAGGCGACCTGGTCGCCTCACAGGTCGCCTCCTATAGGAAAGCTGCGGACCCGTTCTAATAGGAGCGACACAAGTCGCTCCGACCTAGAAAAAGGGTCCGGAGCTTCTTTGGGGCGACCAGGAGGCGACCGCCATAGACTTCAATGTTATGAAGTCCGTGGCGGCCGCTCCGAGGTCGCGGCGCGCTGCTCGCACCGCGATCTCGGAGGTCGCCCCTGCAAGTAGCGTCGCTCATATGTGAACCGGCGCTTAGCCATTGTGATATATAATGTCTTTAAAAATAAAACCAAGTTTCATAAACAAACAAAAATCTTGCTTTTTGACAGAACAGAAGTGCAACTTTAAAATACAAAAAAACCCAAAAAACTGTAAACTCTATTGGCTGTAATGTCATTGCAGATATTATCTGAATATATTACCAACATTAAATATTAAGAGAAAATATAAGAAAAGGCTTTTTCTTAATTTTTTCTCTTTTAGCAGCTTAGTAGATGCCCCCTACTTATGCTTATGCGGTGGTGCAATACATTTTCAAACTTTAATGCTCTATTATTACAGACTTTGGATGGAATTGTATTGCTGATTTAGAAAAGGCCAGCAGAGTAGTGTTCATTTATATGTAATTTTTCGATTTAGTTTTAGTCATAGTCTTTTGACTAAAATGTAATTTTAGTTTTAGTCATACTTTAGTCTTATGACTAAAATTTTACTTTTAGTCGTATTTTAGTCATCTGAATTTTTAGTTTTAGTCAAATTTTAGTCAACTAATATAGTGTTAATTTAGTGGACGAAAATGTTTTACTCTAAAAAATTAACACTGTTAAATAGACTATTTAAAACTCAAAATACCTGTGTCTCCCGAGTGTCTTACAACAGATGATATTCTCCAACTCAGGTGGCATATACTGTATGTCACCAGGGCCAGATTAACGTAGGGGCTATTGGAGCTGCAGCTCCAGGCCCCTACCTTTATATAGGCCCCGGGTTGGCCATATTCACTGTTACCGCTCTTCTGTCACTTGTAAACACAGAAGTCTGGCTTCTATGCTCGCTTCCCCAGGCAGCTCCCTCAGAACCTCCCCACACAGCACGAAGGCCGGACAAGGAGGGACAGTTGCCGATGCATGGATGTGTTTATGGGCTTCAGAGACCGCATCCCATGTTGAATTAGGCATGCATGGCTGCACCCTTCCTCCTCTGGGTGCATGCCAAGGCACGGCCCTTAAGGCCCTTCAAAATCCTCAGCACCAAGCCCATGATGCTCTTAATCCGGCCCTGTATGGGCAGTGCCACTAACCTGGTAACATAGGCACACTGTCATAGACGTAATATGTAAGATTTTGGTTGGGGAGTGAATGTTTCCACAGAGACTAAATACAGAGGTGAGTTTTTATTCTTGTCTGTACATTATGTACTGTGTATTTACCTGTCACAAAGATTCCTTGGATGCCAGTGCACTTTAATGCTCCAATTAGAACACACCTTTGCTGACAGCTCCAATCAGGCTTTTGTTCCTGCTTACAATAGTTACACAACAGAGTCAGCTGTCTCTCTCCATTCCTTGTGTAAGTAACACTTTTATAACGTGATTTACAAGTTATACAAAGACCTGCACGTGTATTCCATGAAAGTTTATATACTCTTACATTATCATGTGACTGCTGCTATTGCTGACATCCTTCTGGAAATACTAGCTGCTTGGCTGTTATGCTAACCTTTTGGCTTCAGTACTGATGGCAACCCTGGTTAAAATTGTATGCACAATATTTAAATTAAAGTAATATTAAAGGCAATTAAAAAAATATAAAATAAAAATAACAAGCATGTCATACTTACCTGCTCTATACAGTGGTTTTGCACAGAGCAGCCCCTATCCCACTTTTCTCGGGTCCCCCGCTGGCACTCCTGGCCCCTCCCTCCTGCCGAGTACTCCCAGAGCAAGCAGCTTGCTAAAAGGGTACCCAAGCAGGCTTGCTCCTGAGCCGCTGCTTTGTGTGTCCATTCACACACAGAGCTGCAGCTCAGCCCAGCCCCCTCTCTCTCCTCATTGGCTTACTGGCTGTGAATGGCAGCAGCGAGAGCCAATGGCTCCCGCTGCTGTCCCAGCCACTGAGAAGGGAGAGTCCCCAGAGAGTCGAGGCTCTGATGTACATTGATGGATCGCGATGTGACTCAGGTAAGTATTAGGCAGGCTGGGAGGGCTGCTACACATCGAATGCATGAAGGTAAAAAACTTTCTGCCTTTAGAACCACTTTAATATAGTGCTACCCCCGTAGGAACCACAAAGTAGTTCACCCAGATCCCTTTTTCAGTAATTTCCTTGCAGCAAAGCATGCAGTTCAATCACTCTTCATGCTCATTAACCAGTCTAGGGGTTTGCTTTTTCTGCACAGAGCCGCTGCTTTGTGTGTCCGTTTACACACACAGAGCTGTGGCTCAGCCCCGCCCCCCTCTCTCTCCTCATTGGCTCACTGGTTGTGAATAACAGCCAATGGCTCCCGCTGTGGTCTTAGCCAATGAGGAGGGAGAGTCTCTGGAGAACCGAGGCTCTTATGTACATCAATGGATCATGATGCGGCTAAGGTAAGTATTAGGGGTGGCTGAAGGGGCTGCTGCACACAAAATAATTTTTACCTTCATGCATAGAATACATGAAGGTAAAAAACCTTCTGCTTGTAGAACCAATAGAGCCACTTTATTATAGGGCAAACCCTGTAGGAGCCACTAAATAGTTTGCCCGTATTCGTTTCCCAGTAGTTTCTTCGCAGCAAAACATGCAGTTTAATCATTCTTCAGGCTCATTTAACCAGTCTAGGTACTGTATATGTTTTTTCTAATGCTTTATTAGGAACTTGGTTAGGTAACGGTAGGATACTCCTGTAACCCTGATTAATGATTTGAGGACACTAAATGTTCTCTTGTAGAACTGTGAACCAAGTCTTTGCACAAGTAAATGGTGGACGGAGCTTTGTAGTTACAACTTGAATAGATTTATCTTCCTCTCTGGACAGTCCAAGCAAAGTCCTTTCAGTAAGAATTAAATAGACTAAGCTCTTTAGGACACACAGGGCACAATGTCTCCTTTAAACACACTGACTCACCAGTCTGCACTCACAAATGTCCTTGGAAAACGTATTGTCCCATTCCAATATCCTCGGACACTTTCACCCCGTGGTACCAGACTAGATCCTGAGACGATGGCCTTAGTCAGCTTCAGAAATTCTCTGCAGCAGGCCTCCAGGTAGCCACACTGAGGCCTTGGCACCCCGCAGGCACATGGCAGAATGGCCTAGGAGGTTAGCAGCCCTCTAGGCTGCGATCTCCTCCCCAGGGAAAAAGACCAGGAAGCTCTCAGTCTTAGAGTATTTATACAGACTCCCAGTCACCATCTGGGCACCTCTCCCCCGGGATTGGCCGGGGCTGTATGAATATTCAGCTGCTGATTAAACTCTTCCTGCCCACTAACTTTTAGAACATTTCTAGACCAGCCAGGGGAAGCAGTTAATCCTGAACACAGAACAGACCAGAACAATCAACACAGCCACACTGATTACAGTGAGCCAAAACTACATTTGCCTAACAATGAAATGCACCTCCACCAGATACAGTAAGCCAGAACTAAATTTACCTTATCCTAGCATCTATTTACCTAATCCTAGCACCTATCTAGGAGGGTGCCACATTAAAGGGGAACTTTAGTCAGAAAATGAAGTCCTGCTAGATCACATCATGTTGGCCTCTTTTGCAGGTATGGCTATATAAAACTTTAAACATGAGTGCCTATATAGTTTAAAATCCAGTAGTACACTGTCTCACCCTGCTCTGCACATGTTCAGTTGTTCTCTATTTTTAGGCACTGTGCCGAATTTGTAAAGGCTGATCTGCTGGCAGCCTAAAGATTTAGTGCTGCTCAGGGGCTCTTGGCTGCAGCAAAATAGCAGCCCCCAGCAAGAAGAAACAGTAACAATGCTGGCGATAATTTACAGCACACATTCATTTTAGTAGCGCAAATATTAATGTGGAATGTATATTCCTTGCTAAAGAACATTATTTTTATCAAGTTGTTAAGGGTAAAGTTCCACTTTAAATTAAAACAAAATTGTGAATCGACAGGCTTTTATTACAGAAGAGATGATGTCTCTTCTCTGGTAAAGTATTCTGACCTGCCAGATCACACTGCGCATGCACGCAGCTCAGCGTACAACGTACTCTTTCAGCATCTGCCAAGATGAAGGAACTTTTTGCGCACGCTTGGGAGTAATGTCATCTGGGACTTGCCATTCAAAATGGCTGAAGATTGGAACCCAGAAGAAGACTAGCCGACAATATCAGCGGCTGGGAGCTCCTGGACACTGCATTGCCGGAGTGGAGGTGGGTATTGTTCCTCTTTAAAAAATGTTAGAAGTGCTTCTCGACATACTTGTTCTATGGTAGTAACTCTAAATGTTGAAGCAAAATTGTCAGAAGGAGAGGTCAGCTGTAGAAGTCCCCATGAAAGATCTTATTCCAACGTTCTGCTCTAAGCACACGTAAATGATGACATTGTTACGTACAATCTCTGTCCCTTATATCATGGAAGTTTTATTACAAACTAATGCTAGAGTGTTTTATTAGATACAGTATATTGACAGGCATAGGTGTGCGCACAGGGTGTGCCAGGGGTGCCTGGGCACACCCTAATCACCCCTTGTGGTGCAGATTCCCCCTGTTTAGAACCCTAATATTTCACCTAAGCTCCCTAACTGTGCTAACAAAAAAAATAAAATTGTAAAAAAAGAATAAAAAATAACAATAGAACTACAGACACCGATCTCTACCCTACTGACACCATCAGTATATACACACGGATATGTGTTTGGGCTTTGGGGTGCACACCCTAATGCAATAGGCTGTGCACACCTATGTTGACAGGTACTTTTTATCTGTACAGGCTAATAAAACAAGAGGAAGAATAGATGGTTGATGTTTCTTGAACTAGATTGAACTTGAGCTATCCCACCACAACTTGATAAGTTATAGAGATCATATGTTTAATGCTTAGAGCGTGGAGGCAGAACATTCATTATTGTAAAACATCTATCACAAAAGGGAAAAAAAAAACTGAGTTCAACTTTAATTTTTCATTTAAGGTCATCTAAATTTGCTTGACAAGGGTGTCTCCATGGCTCCTCTAGTAGAGTGGAGACACCCTAAGGCCTGGTTCATACGCTGCATTTGCTCAGACACGGCAGCCCATTCATTTGAATAGGCTGCCATGCCTGCCTTTCCTGTAGAAAAAGGTGCATGCACCTTTTTTAAAACACAGCCTGCAGGAGAATCGCATGGTCATTTTGACCATGCGATTTCCCTGCAGTTCCAGCACCTGCATTTTTACATGCATGGGGGTGCCATTAAGAATGAATGGCAGGCCTGCGCGTTTTCTCACAGCAGCGCGTTTCCCGCACCCGCAGCCATCCGCATAGATGTCAACCAAGCCCAAAACTTCTCGTCCGATCTCTTTTTTTTTTTTTTTGGGACGTAAAATCGTAGAGTGTGATGTAAGTAAGTAAACGTGTGACCCCAAGGTCACGCCTTTGAGCTCCATCACTGTATGTGTGGATAGAAATAGAGAGAGAGTGAGAGCTCAGTCCATATTAGTGCAGCGAATATAGATACAAATTATCCATTTGTGTTTTTTTGTGTTTTTTATTGATAAACTTCCAGGTCGTCAGCAACTTCCAATCATGTGCAGTCTTTCGTATCTGATTTTTCGCGGAGGTATTGCATACACAATAAACGAATATTGGTAGTGCTGAGGACGGACGATGAAAATTTTGGAGTTTGTCCCTCCGTTTTTTTCATTAGGAATTTAGAAATTGGCTGCTGAAAGTTGTTTACACACTAGCCGAAAATCGTACGATCTTTCCGCAGGTGAAGTTTTTCGGCCGATTTTCTCATAGTGTGTACCCCACTTAAGGGCCCTTTCGCACGGGCTGTATGATCAGGTTCACCTGTCAGTTTTTCAGGCGGACCTGATCAAATCTTGCACTTTCCCCTATAAATCAGCTGATGTCAGCGGACACATCAGCCGGTAATCGATCCGATCCTGCCTGCAAAATCTAGATGGACGATGGCCCTATTTTCCATCCGTATGGCGGATCGGATGAAAACGGGCAGGCGGTCCGTTTCCATCCAATTTCCCCATAGAGCAAGCAGGACTGTGTCCGTGTCCACTCTCCACAGCGGAGCAAACAAGACCAGCGGAGCGATCCCCCGCTGAGCAAGCAGAATCCGATGTGCCCGTGTGAAAGGGGCCATAGTTAGGAAGTGTGTTACTAGCCAGATCAACAGGTAATAATAAAGGGGAAAAAAATTACGCCATTACATTTATGGATTAACATGCACTATATTATTTTTTTTGTTTTTGTGTATAATAATGCTTTGTACAGGCTTTCTTTATTCTCTTGCCCCATGAACTCCATTATGGTAAATGCAGCCCTGTGGATGCGCCTTAGAGTAAATGCTTGTTATGGAAGAAGCATGTGACTCGCCCATGTGACAGCACTTGGCCAATCATCCATTAAATTTAAGCAGAGTTTCATGTCTGCTTATCAGCTACAAACACTCTGCATTCACCTCAATGGCTTTGCAGAGCACGCAGCATTTAACCACTTCTGGACTGGAAGATTTTCCCCCTTAGGGTAAATTTTAATGGGCCATTGCCCGGTCGTGCGATGCTGTACCCAAATAAAATTGATATGCTTTTTTTCCCCCACAAATAGAGCTTTCTTTTGGTGGTATTTGACAATAAAAGAGCGACAATTCTGAAAAAAAAAAATATTTTTCACTTTCTGCTATATAACATTCCCAATAAAAAAAATGTAAACATCAAATCTGTTTTATCCTTTTAGGCCAATTTGTATTCTGCTACACATTTTTGGTAAAAAAGATCCCAATAAGCACATTTTGATTGCTTTGCGCAAAAGTTATCGCGTCTACAAACTAGGGGAAACATTCATGTCATTTTTATTTATTTATTTATTTTTTTATTTTACTAGTCATGGCGGCGATCATCGATTTTTAGCGGGACTGCGACATTGTGGCAGACAGATCGGACCCCTAACTGACATTTTTTACACTTTTTGTGACTGACGTGATCCTTTCTGCAATAAAAAGTTTCTTCGGATTGCTTTGCAAGATCCATGGCATTCTGGCGAATATGTATGTACCGGTGAAAAATCTTGAACCTTAAAAACCACTATAAGTGTGTGCCTAGCGAGTGTTAATCTGCTTTTTACTAATAATCTATTTGTTCTTTCTCCCTGCTTTGTACAATGAACCCAGCAGAAGGCAGTGACGTACAGGTACGTTGCTGTGCTTGTGCCAGTACAATGCAGGCTGGCAGTCCTAAAGTGGTTGTTAACCCACTATTGTATAAGCATGCCATCCCCTCTGTTATATAACGCTATGTGTCCCTGTGCCTGTGCTCTATCAAAAAGATTCTGATTATACCTTATATCAGAGCGTCTCCCGGCACTCATATGACTCCTTGGCTCCCTCCTCTGCCCGGGTGAAAGCTATAGTGGGAGGGGCCAGGGAGGAGAGGGGAGAGAGATCCAAGGGGTCTCGTGAGCGCCGGGAGATGCTCTGATTTAAGGTATAATCTGCATCTTTTTTATAGAGCACAGGCACAGGAACACATAACGTTAAATAAGAGAAGGGATAACATGCTTACACAATAGATTTGAGAGCAGCAGGAGGGGAGGATTGTGGAGTGGATGGAGCTGACAGGCAGGGAGGGGGACACAGGAGAGCAGAGAGGAGAGCTGTGGATGACGGAGGCATGTAAACTGACCACGGTGTCAGGGCTCAGCAGCCATATTATACCGTGGTCAGTTTACAGGGGGGAGGTCAGGAACAGGCAGGATCAGCCAGGTATTTCAGGTGATACAGGGGGCCAAATTACACAGCACAAACACATTACACAAACAAACAAAACAAACAAATTACACAGCACAAACACAAACAAATTACACAGCACAAACACAAACAAACACAAACATTCATGCTTTAAGTCCCGGTTCACACTTGTGCGATGCGGGAAGGCTGCGAATTCACAGCCTGTTCCGGCATCGCAAACGCACATCTGGCAGTTCACACTGCCATATGCGATACGCAGGGGGTGTCAATTAAATGTTAACGACACCCCCCGTTTGATCGCATATCGCAGTGCGATCTGACAGTTCGTATAGGATCGGATCGCACAAGTGTGAACCACTGTGCGATCCGATCCTGACGCGGCTGAAAAAAAAGGGTCATGTGCGAGTTTGATGCGGATACAGTGCGAATTCAGCCATACAAAGTGTATTGCTGAATTTGCATCCGCACATCCAATCGCATGTAATGAAGGAGCAGTGCGCTCCAAATTACATGCGATCACCGCACTCGTAATAATGTGAACCGGCCCTTAGAGAACAGGATCTGTTTTTTTTTTTTAGGGTAACAAACAATTTAAAGTGTCGCCTATGGAGAATTTTGGGTACCATCTTTTTTTTGCAATTCCATGGGCGCACGCAGTTTTAAGACGTGACATGTTTATTACCATTATTTTATTCTCCAGGGTCTCTGCTTTCAGAAAATATGTACTTTTTTGGGGGGTTATGCTATGCTATGCTAATTTCTAGCAAAAAATCCTGATGGTAAGCTGTATGCAATAAAATAAAAAAATTGCCACAGTAGGCACGTGGTTAAAACAGAGTTCTACCCACTTTATAAAGTTTGCTCCCCTTCATTCGTAATCACATTTAAATGACTCATTGGACTTTTTTTCCTAAAGCTTACAGTATATGTCAAGCAGACTGTTCCTCTTCCAGTATATCTCGCCACGACGAGGTACGTCATTTCTGCCCACCCGTTGATTCCTGGGATATAAGAGTCATCAATTCCAGGAGTCAAAGGGCATCTCCAGCTTGTAGCATTGCGGTACTTCCAAACTGGAAATGATGCAATGCCAGGCAACCTGAAACACAATGGGTGTACTGCCCTTTGTACGATATGCGCATCAGGATCAGGAGGTGCATGCTGGGTAGCCAGCAGCACTGTATACTGGAAGGAGCAACAAGTGGGCTTCAGATGCCCACACTGGGTAGCCAGCAGCACCGTATCCCGGAAGGAGCCACGAGTGGTTTTCCGATGCCAACACTGGTTAGCCAACAGCACCGTATCCCAGAAGAAGCAACAAGTGGTCTTCAGATGCCCACACTGGGTAGCCAGCAGCACCGTTTCCCCATAGGAACAACGAGTGGGCCTTCAGATGCCAACACTTGGTAGCCAGCAGCACCGTATCCCGGTAGGATCAATGAGTGGGCTTCAGATGCCAACACTGGGTAGCCAGCAGCACCGTATCCCAGAAGGAGCAACAAGTGGTCTTCAGATGCCCACACTGGGTAGCCAACAGCACCGTATCCCGGAAGGAGCAACAAGTGGGCTTCAGATGCCCACACTGGGTAGCCAGCAGCACCGTATCCCCATAGGAACAACGAGTGGGCTTCAGATGCCAACACTGGGCAGCCAGCAGCACCGTATCTCGTAAGGAGCAATGAGTAGGCTTGAGATGCCTACACTGGTTAGACAGAAGCACCGTATCCCGGAAGGAGCAAAGAGTGTGCTTCAGATGCCCACACTGGTCAGCCAGCAGCACCGCATCCCAGAAGGAGCAATGAGTGGGCTTCAGATGCCCACACTGGGTAGCCAGCAGTACTGTATCCCAGAAGAAGCAACGAGTAGGCTTGAGATGCCTACACTGGTTAGACAGCAGCACTGTATCCCGGAAGGAGCAACGAGTGGGCTTCAGATGCCCACACTGGGTAGACAGAAGCACCGTATCAAAGTAGGAACAACGGGTAGGCTTCAGACACCCACACTGGTCAGCCAGCGGCACCGTATGCGGGAAGGAGCAACGAGTAGGCTTGAGATGCCTTCTCTGGTTAGACAGCAGCACCGTATCCTGGAAGGCACGAGTGGGCTTCAGATGCCCAAACTAGGGTTGCCACCTCATCCCTTTAAACCAGGACACACATTACTTACACAGGTTCTGTGGCTGATTAAGGTGGTAATTAAACTCGCTTAGTGCCTTATGTGCATTATATCAGCCTCAGAACCTGTGTAATTAATATGTGTCTTGGTTTAAAAGGATGAGTTGGCAACCCTAGGCCACACTGAAGATGGGAGTGCGTTCGCTGAGGAGAGCAGAGTAACTTTTAAAAATAGAAAATGAATTAGAACACCAACATTTATTACTAAACCTGTAATCTTCTGGATTCGTTGCAACCATGGTGTTTAACCACTTGCCGACTGCCGCACCACTATTTACGGCGGCGGTCAGCCCCTCACAGGCAAAGCGACGTAGGGCTACGTCGCTACCCTGTGAGGCTCTAGGGAGCGAGCACGCGGTCACGGACTCTCCCGCGCGTGTGCCCGGCGGACCCGATGTCCGCCGGGCACTCACGATCGTCTGTTACACCGGGAGAAAGTCAGGCGGCTAATGTAAACAAAGCCGCCTGTCATTTTCCCCTGTGTAAGAACGGTGATCATACGGTTCTGCTATGTAGGACCGTTGATCACTGTTCTTACACATCAAGCCACAGCCAATCACAGTTAGAAACACGCCCCTAGGGACACACTTAACCCCTCCCTCTCAAAAAAGTTAACCCCTTCACTGCCAGTGTCATTTTTACAGTAACAGTGCATATATATAGCACTGATTACTGTAGAAATGTCACTGGTAACCCCGAAAGTGTCAAAAATGTCAGTCAAGGGTCCGATCTGTCCGCCCCAATGTCGCAGTCCCGCAAAAAAAATCGCAGATCGCCGCCATTACGCGTTAAAAAAAAAAACAACAAGAATGACAAAAATCTTTCCCTTTGTTAGTAAACGCAATAACTTTTGCGCAAACCAATCAAAATATGCTTTTTGCGATTTTTTTTTTACCAAACATATGGTAAAAAAAGAATTGGCCTAAAATGCTAAAAATTTTGATTTTTACATTTTTTTTGGGGAATTTCATATAAAAAATGTGAAAAATATTGTTATTTTTGCAAAATTGTCGCTCTTTTTTTGTTTATAGCGCATGATCAAGAAATCGCACAGGTGATCAAATACCACCAAAAGAAAGCTCTGTTTGTGGGAAGAAAAAAGATGTCCAATTCGTTTAGGTACAGCGTTGCACGACTGCGTAATTGTCCGTTAAAGTCACGCAGTGCCGAATAGCAAAATAGGCCCTGGTCAGGAAGGGGGTAAAATCTTCCGGGGCTTAAGTGGTTAAAAAAAAATAAAAATAAGCTGGAACTCTGCATTAAGGATGCATGCGTTTAGACACATATGCCTGGAACGCAGGTCTAAGCGCTGCACATGGGCCTCCTGTATACTTGGAAACATTAGGATTTGGTACTCTTGAGCAAAATGCCCCATGTGCAATGCATGTAGTCTAACCATGAATAAATTACAAGTGTCTAATGAAAACACGTCTACTATATCAATGGAAAGGCAGCCAGGGTCACTGTGTATGTAATAACAGGCAATGACTCTTCAGCGTGCTTATCAGTATTACAAAAACATGTTTGTTTTGTAAGCCATGACCACGTGACTAAAGCCTGGACATCTTTGATACTGGCAGAGCAGCTCAAATTCAACTTCACGTATCGCCGACTTGGATAATCTGTGCTTCATTACATTGCCTTTAGGCTAACAAGCCTATCCTTTGATTTGGTATAGTGCTAACATGCTTTACGTTATTATAACACACTTTTTTTTTTTTCCCTTACCAAACATGGCTGCCCCTCCCTCACAATTATGTCACAACCAGTGGGCGGACAGCTGCTGCGCTAGGGGGCGGGACGGTCCTGTAATATAAGGGTAAATCGGAGAACCGCTGCGTCAGACTGCTCGCCTCGTTCGTTATAGAGATTATTGGGTTCGCGCTTCAACAGTGATTGAACGGAACCCGCCATTGGACACCATGAACTCCCAGGTTCGCCAGAATTTCCACCAGGACTGCGAGGCCGCCCTCAACCGGCAGGTCAACCTGGAGCTGTACGCATCCTACGTGTACCTATCTATGGTGAGTGTGCCAGGCCGTGTGCCAGGGTCGTGCCATAGCGGACTTCTCCCAGAGGGGGCGTTCTGAGACTTGTGGTTCCACAGCAGCTTTAGTGAAGCCATTGTGGGTCTGTGTGAGGTGACCGCAGCCTTGTAGGTGGTGGAGGCCTCCTGTCACATGGCATAATTCTATTATTTACAGTGCATGGCAGGTGTGGATAGAGGGGTTGGAAGGGAGGATATCTTTAATGCATTCTATGCAGGCTTAACAGTTCTATCACCCCTCCCCCCCCCCCCCCCTGAATCCTATTCCAGTCAATGCTGTGTGCATCTGCAGCGGTTCCCTGCATGGGACTTGGAGGCCATTGGCTCCAGCTGCTGTCAATCAAATCCTCTGGGGAGAGGGCAGAGCTGTGCCTTCTGTGGCTATAGATACATGCAGCCCAGCCTGGGAGTGAGCCCCATAGTGTCTGTGGCTATAGATGCATGCAGTCCAGCCTGGGAGTGAGCCCCATATAGTGTCTGTGGCTATAGATGCATACAGCCCAGCCTGGGAGTGAGCCCCATAGTGTCTGTGGCTATAGATGTATGCAGCCCAGCTTGGGAGTGAGTCCCATATAGCGTCTGTGGCTATAGATGTATGCAGCCCAGCTTGGGAGCGAGTCCCATATAGTGTCTGTGGCTATAGATGTATGCAGCCCAGCCTGGGAGTGAGCCCCATATAGTGTCTGTGGCTATAGATGCATGCTGCCCAGCTTGGGAGCGAGTCCCATATAGTAAGTGGTTTTATATGGTGGCTGAAAGAGGAGGGGGTGGGGGATACCTGAAAAGGAGTGTTGTGGCTGCTCTGTGATATACTACAGGACAGAGCGGGTAAGTATGCCATGTTTAATAAATTGCAACAGCTTTAAGGCAAAAACCCCTTGTGATGGGGCTTGCCTACAAGGGTTAAAGTAGAAGTTTGGGTTTATTTAACCCATTTTCTAAATGCCCTTGGATCGCAAGCATAATTCATTCTGGAAACATGCTTGCAATCCAAAGCACTCTTATGAGTCAAAGCCAATTTCCCCATAATAAATAATAGAAACTCAGATGAGTTCCTCTATGTTGCAGCATCAGAGATGAGTGTGTGTGTGTGTGTGTATATATATATATATATATATATATTTTTTTTTTTTTTCTACCTTTCAGATCGTGGCTGATGCCCAAGTTGTGAGTTTAGTGCATGCCTGAGTAATCTTCCTGTAACTTCGTGTCCAAATTGCATCAATTTAGATTAGGATCTGACTGGAAGGGGAGTTCTATGGGCACTAGAAGTCCCCTTGTAGTACAAAAACCTTTTCTAAAGTTGTCGTGACTTCAGTAGTGCTAATTAAGACAGCTCACATTGACTAACATGGGAACCAAGCCTGAAAACTGAGGGGAGTGGTGACTGTCAGTCACTGCTCTCAACTTTACGCCTTTCAGTGCTCATTGGAGTGCCAAGCAGGGGAAGGAGTGTGCAGCTGGCTCTGGATCTTGGCTGTGCATAGAGGTGGTGCCAGGAGGATCCCTCCAGAGCCTGGAGCTGCTCACCCCTTCAGTCGATAGAGGG
The DNA here is from genome assembly GCF_965119305.1 of Pelophylax lessonae. NCBI lineage: Eukaryota > Metazoa > Chordata > Amphibia > Anura > Ranidae > Pelophylax > Pelophylax lessonae. Next base: position 72,937,187 of record NC_138777.1, read on the forward strand.
CAATCGCCTATCAGCTGACTTGGTCACAGAAGTGCACTCCTGTGACCCACAAGAGTGTGACCAAAAAAGCTTTTACCATACTATTAAGCCAGGGGTAGCAGGGAATGCTGTAATACTTGACCAGTTCCTTGCTCTCCTGGCACTCTAATCTGATGCTGTGGGTTTTCAGCAATTGGCATACAATGCAAGACTGTTGGTCCTGGATTGTACTTGGTGAAGGGGCTTTTGGAATTCAGCTGCACAGGTTGTAGGAAGTTTGCTGAATGAAGGCATAAGGGCATTACAGCTTGTGCTTCTACCCCCTAGACCTGAGCCCTAGAAAACATTGCAGAGGGGATCCTCCAGTAAATGCTTGTCTATGGGGAACCTAAAAAGCACCTATAGTTGCCCAAATCTGTGCCCTGCAATCTTCCTTCCAGCTGTGCCATTAGTCGCTCTAATGCAGTGGTGTCATACTCAATTTCATCACGGGCTGCATCAGCATTAGGGTTCCCTCAAACAGCCAGTTGTATCTGTAAGACTAGATGTCAAGAGCACCCTACCCCCCCCCCTGTCAAGAGCCCACCTGCTATTGGAAGTCAAAAGTCCCCCACCCTCCATTACATCACAGTACACTCCCTTTACCTTATGCAGCTGTGGATGAAGTTTGGAAGCAGAAAGTGCAGAGTCTGGAGGAGGACCATGGGAGGGCTGGAAGTTGCTGAATGCTGAAAGCAGGGGAGGCAGAGATGAGGGGGTGCGGAAGCTGCACAGAATCTGAATGAGGAGTTTGGTCTTCCTCTTTGCTGCCAAATGCTGAGACAAGGTGGGGCAGTGATTGGGGGGGGGGGGGTGCTGCAGGAGAGGTGCGTGGGCCACATGAAACGCCCCGGAGGGCCACATTTGGCCCACGGGCCTTGTGTTTGACACAAGTGCTCTAATGTATAATTTGGCTTAGGCCAAATGCAAAGGACACTCCGTTAGAGGGGATTTATTCTTCCTAAGCAAATACTTTTGTAACTTGGTACTGACTAGTATTCCAATGTTTCTCTTCTCCTTCAGTTTCACTCCTCACCTAATGTGACCCGGTACCAAATCTGATGGAGAGGGGCAAACAAGAATGCTGTGCAGGCACAGTGTCTTCAATTGATGACCACATTGGTTGTTGGATGCCGGTGGCAGGAAGGTTGTAGTGGTGCACAATAACCTGTGGCTTTTGTGTAACTAAAAAGCAAGCTTGATCACCCACTGGCTTGTATAGGATTTTTGGGCACTTTAGGCATTTTGCCAAGGCATACCCAAAGTGCCTGGGCACCCTGGCTCTAAAAGGCTGTTTTAGAGACCTGGTTATTCAATGAAGCCTTCACATGTTTTGTGTACAGGAATTTGCCTTTGCATAAATATAGGACTTGCAGGAGGAGATTTACTAAAACTGGTGCAGCTGTGTATAGTAACCAGTCCGCTTTCAGGTTTTATTGGAACAAGCAGAAGTTAGAAACTGGTTACTATGCACAGCTTTAGTAAATATCACCCACTGTGGGTACTTTAATGATGTACTGAGTGGTTTAACTCCTTGTAGCCTAATTGCCCCAGCGTTGGCAACATTTCTATGTGGTGTAGTAGTCACAGTAGGGGAATCCTTTGTACAGGAATATCTTCACTTGCTGCCTGCGAGGGCTCTCATTGAAAGATTCCCTTTACTTTTCTGGTCATGGTGACCGTTCACCAGATAGCAATTGAGGAAAAATTTGTATCTGGGCCACAAATTGTAGTAACACACTTAAGATCTGACGGGGGAAGTCTAGATTTGCAATTGTATTTTTTTTCTAGCTCATTTTAAGTGCAGGTAACCACTGCTTAGGTTTCTGTCAGTGTATCGCATGCATTACTTAACGCAGGCTAAATACAACAATGCCTCCTTTCCACTGAGCGGTACTGTAGGCAATTATTGCCGTTTCCATTGTCAAAAATTGTGAATGGTACCCTAATTCTGAACCGTACCACTTTTTTGGGACCCTTTCATTGGTACCAAGCACAATCGTACCAACAGGGTGGAGCTACACTCTGCAGAATGTTAATTGGTTGACTACTGGTTCACCATGCCTATCAAGTTGACGTCGATCACTACTTTCCGGCTACACCACGCCCTATCATGTAAGGGTAGTGGAAACGCAAGCCTGATCAAAGTGTATCCTTCCAAAATGTACCACTCAGTGGAAATGAGGCATTGGAAAAGTTTCCAATACCCCTCTTTAAAGTGATACTAAAGTCTTGCTTTTTTTGTTAAAAAAATAACAAACTTGTTATAGTTACCTGCTCTGTGCAGTGGTTTTGCACAGAGCAGCCCAGATCCTCTTCTTGGGTCTCTCACCGATGCTCCTTCCTCTGAGTCCCCCCCACAGCAAGCGGCTTGCTATGGGGGCCGTCCAGCCTCCTTTCTCCTCATTGGCTCACTGACTTTGACAGCAGTGGGAGCCAATGGCACCTGATGTGTGGAGAGTCCCAGACGGCGGAGTATCATGCAACATTGCTGGATTTGGGGGGGGGGGGGGTGCTGCACACTGAAGGTTTTTTATCTTCATGCATTACGATAAACCCTTCTGACTTTACAACCATTTAACTACTGCATTACACTGGTGCATGCTGGGTGAAAATGGAACATGCTGCATTAATGTAGTGCAATGTGCTGCAGCATGCGTTAAGAAAAAACAAAGTGTAGTTCCCTGCTGGGGGCTGGGAGAAACCACATCAATGCATACCCTTAATCACATGTCATTGGGCACTGAATGCAAACATTAAGCTTTTAGCTTGCCCTGCTTGTTTGCTTTAGTAGAATTGTACTACAGCTTCTAGAGATGTAGATTTCCAGTGACTTCCATATTGATTCTAGAGATGTAGATTTCCAGTGACTTATTGATTCTAGAGATGTCGATTTCCAGTGACTTATTGATTCTGCCTCTGAAAAAGGGTCTAAAAATAGTTTAATACAGCTGACATCTTTACGCCTATCCACCCTTCTCCCTGAAGCATGTTTTGCACATACTGTAAATGTGAGCTCATGATCCCAGCCAAATGTTGCACCATGTTCCCAAGTAAACAGTCTTATCTCCTAGTCGCATGATGTAGTATGAGGTCCAGTTTGATATCTAGTCAGACAGGGGTTTAAGGAACCTGATTAGCTGAAGGGTGTTTGCTAATCTAGTTCATCCAGTAGTAGGCTATAAAACGGCACAGGAGAAATTTGCTGCAAGGAGGCAGTTTGATGAACCCAATGACTTTCTGCATTTGTAGCAGGCTTTCATCTACTTGTAGCTATAGCTTCCATGGTAAGGTATAGTTTGCAAACACCTAGAGAAAGTGATTAGTAATGGTGCAGTCAGCAGAGACCTCGGAGTGGCTTACGTCAGTGTGATGCAAGGCTCAGAGTCCAGATAGCTGGTGTACAGGACCTCAGGGACTTGTATACTGCAGACACATGGCTTTCAACTATTGAACGGATGAAGTGCTCTTTCAGAAATGAAGGCAATTGCGCCTGTCAGACTGCTGTGGGTTTTTTTGTTTCTGTCAAGCAATAAACCTAAATTTGTCTACACTTCTAAAATAGACATCTACTGTATTTTATGAAGATTCAAAACTGCACTGCCAAATAGCGTAGGAATAAGTATCTATTGCCAAGTCAATCACTTATTCTCCATGGTGCACAAGAATAAATACAAAAGCGGCCTGATTTGTAGCAAATTGGGTTTGACACATAGCCATCCAGCTAAAGAAAGCCATTGTGGTAGTGAGAGGTTTAGAATATTGATTACTGTTCTTGCTGCCTCGTGGCAGAGATTCTGACAAAGACGCTCTGACCTCTAAGAAGGTTTGTGTACGTGGTGGGTGGGTCCAGCTACCATGTGGAGTACATTGATGGCAAGGTCTGCTCATTGCAGTGCCCTCTGGTGGGCATAACACAGCACTGAGTGCTTACAAGCACTGCGTGCAAGGGTATATAGAATAGCATGGTCTCACTGAAAGGCTTAGATCAAATTTTTACACTTAAAAGAACTTGTGTTGGCATCCATACTGGCAGATTTGGACATCCCTTGCAATAACTGGGTAGTGTGGTTTTAACACCTGGGCATTCAAAAGTCCTCAGACTGGTTCAAAAGGCCTTGCTAAATATTTAGATTAGCGATTTAGTGTTTGTTTTTCCAGGTTGAGTGATTAAAGGTAAAGTGTTAACTGTTTTTAGGATGTATAGCTGAAAGGTTTCTAGAATGGAAACATGAGCAGCTGTCGAGTGCATGTGTACAAATACTTCAGTGACTGCTTTGTTACATGACTGATCAGTGAGTGTACTTGTCAGTGCAGCTTACCTTGGTGCTAAAATGTGGCTTGTGCCACTTCAAAACACAGAAGAATATAAAGGCCTCATCCACACAGTGGTCTAAAGTAGGGATGCACCGATCTGATATTGGGATCGGATATCGGTGCCGATACTGCCAAAATGTAGCTGATCGATAAAATGGGCCGATCTAGTTTTTGCTCAGCCGTCCCTTGGTGTAGTAGTAGTATGGGAGCCGCTACTTCGTGTATAGGTCCGGCTCACAGGTGGAGTGATCAGATGCACTCTGCCTGTGAATAGAGGAGCCACACACATGAAGCAGTGGCTTTGCTCTTTACTGCAGCGGCATGCATATTGTGTGTGTGAGTAGTTCCGCATCGGCAGATACACAATGCCAGGTATCTGGACTAGAGAAGTCTGATAGGTGCACCCCTAGCCTACAGCCTACATCTGCGTGGGGCTGTTTTAGTTTCACAGGATTTCACCTGTCTGTTCCCACCCCTCATGTTTAACACTGCTTTGGGACGTTCCAATGGTTATGAATACCAGAAGCGGTCTGTCAACAAATGAAAGGGAAGGATTTTTGACTAACCGGAACATCCATTTCTCTGTTCATTGACTGACACGGCACCCGCCTCTCCTGGAGGTGTAATTCTTCTGACACTGCTTGTAACAACTGAGTACCTATAGCAGAGAAAGGGAGTATAACCCCCCCCATGACACAGGTGAAGCCAGATTTTTTTTTTTCTGCCTAGTGTCCCACTCCTGTAGGGGGCAGTATAACCCATGGTATAAAGATCAGGAGCTGTCAATGAAAATCAAATGGATTTTATGTAAGTCCAAAAATCTTTTTTTTTTTTTTTTTTTTTCCCCCAGCAAGACTCCTTTTAGACCATGTGCATGGGGCTCTGGCCTTTAGCTGCAGGTGGAGGGCACAGGAGCCTGTGAAACTGGGGCTGACAGCTGCTGTGGCTTAACACTGCACCTAGCAGTACCTACATTTAGGGCAGTATGTGCATGGGGATGAATGCATGAAGTCGGTGTTCTGGGCATTCATTCCTGGGTGCAGCATACTATTCTAAACGTTTGTACTGTTAGGTGCCCTGTCCATCTGCAGTAGATGTCTATCCCCACAGCTAAATGCCAGCGCCCATGCACTGAGGCTAAACACCCAATGTGCATGGAGCCTTGTTCTGTGGGACAAGGCGGTCTAATGGCCAGAATTAATTTGTTTTGAGTGAAGCCGATTAAAAACAGATGCAGGAGGGCACCCAGACTTAAAGTATGGCAAAAGCATTTGGATAGTCAGTTGTCAGCACCAGTGCAGGTTCTGAGAAGATCCTAACCATATGATGGGGATTCATGCAGAAGCCTGAACTGACGGCATGCTCAGTTTCTGAGTCGCTGAGCATCCTAGACAGCCGCTCTCACCCCCCACAGCCAAGCGCTACATTGAGCACTGGAGGGGCAGAGCTGGTGACTGGACAGTCGCCATCTCTGCAGGCTGAAGACAGAGCGGTGTTTTGATCACTCAATTTTCAGTCTTTGAGGCAGCAGGGATACAGCTGCAGCTGGGATCAGTGCTGCACCCGTCTAGGTGAGTAGGACTTTTTTACAATTCCCACTTATTTTTAATGTACATTCATAGTATAGATCAAAGTAATGTTTAGCCCTGCACAGCAGGCTACTTTGCCTGGGTAGCCAATTTAAAACCTCAAAATACCTGCATTTCCAGGTTTGGGGGTATTAGGAAAGCTTCCTCCTGCAATTACCAGGCTTTGAAAAATGGGCATGCATAACAAGCAAGCTTGGGCACATCATGGATGTACTGTGCTAACAATTGAGGCTGCCATTTCCCAACTTCCAATAAACTGTTGTAGCCAATTATATCTTTGACAGTACTTGGTTGGAAAGAGCCTACAGATATAAACCCCCCCCCCCCCTTGTTAATGAGGTCATATGTGCTTTCACTGTCTACTGTGGTCACAGTATGTATTGGTGCAGGTTTCAGGCCTCCTTACTGTATGTGTGCAGGTGCCTATTGCTGGTTGTGGCAGAATCTGTTTACACTGCCTGTACGCTTGCTTGTTTAGCCTGTGGCAGCACAAATGAGATGGAAGGATCCAACCAGTCTCCAATGCTGTCACATTTTATTCTGACAGCCTTCCACTGTTAGTACTGATCTGAAGCTGCTCATACATTTTCCAGCTTGCCCATTTGACTATAGATTCAATGATTGACTTCGATTGAACAGGGACAGCCACACATTGATCCCTGCTGAATTGTGATCATTATACAGGATTGGTGCACTTATACATTTGTTTTCAGTTTACCTTTTTAGCTGTGTGCTACACTTTTGACATGCATGGCTCATTTGTCCTAATGTCTGTTTCCTCCAGTCTTATTACTTTGATCGTGACGATGTGGCATTGAGGAACTTTGCAAAATATTTTCTGCACCAATCCCATGAAGAACGTGAGCATGCAGAGAAACTTATGAAGATGCAGAACCAACGTGGAGGGAGGATATTTCTGCAGGATGTGAAGGTGAGAAGGCTTTTCTTTTAAAGTTTGTCTGCAGGCAAGCAAAGGTCTTTCTAACCACTCCACTGTTTTTAAAGTGACTAACGTTTCCTTTAAAATTCTACAAACTTCCTCAAGCTGGTTTTGCATAGGGCCGCCTGGATCCTTCAGTCCCTCATTGCTGCTCCTGGCCCCTCCTGTCAAGTGCCCCCAAAGCAAGCAGCTTGCTATGGGGCACCTGAGCTGCAGCTCCATGTGTCCATTCAGATATGGAGCTGCTGTTCAGCCCTGCCCCCATCTCCTGATTAGCTAACTGACTTTGACAGCTGTGGGAGTCAGTGGCGCTGTGGCTCAGCAAATCAGGAGGCAAAGTCCTGGCTGGCCGAGAGAATCAATGGACCTTGCTGGACAGATGGGGCTCGGGGTAAGTACTGGGGAGGCTACTACACACAAGGCTTTATCTTAATGCATAGAATGCATTAGGATAAACTGGCCTTACAACTCATTCAAACTAGAAACCAGTCCCTCCCCATAAAGTAGATCTAAACTCTTAGATTGTGAAGTTGTAGGGAACATCCAGAAATGGTTGAGTTCTGAAGTAGTATCCTGAAGAGTTACTTTTGCATTGCAAAAAAATGTGTAAATTTAAATACCCCTTTTATAAGTGATCATACTCCCTCTATTCTCAGCTGGGGGAGAAGCAGCAATACACTTAGGAGAGCAGGCTGAATTCCCAGCACAGCACTGACCAGGGTGTGTTCTCCTGCTTAGTGTAGTCTAATAGAAAAGCTGTGTAAAGTCCCTGGTATTTCTGCCAGTCACTCTTAAGGAAGCAACACAAGGATTGGGATACTTTATTATACAAGTACATGGTACAGCAGGCACATATTGGGAATATGAAATGTTGGGTTTGCATATGCTTTGGCCTCATTCAGGTAAGCCTGTAATCTGTACAGTGTGCATGAAACATTAAGATCTGCATCTCTCCTGAGCTGCTTGCAGGAAACCAATACAAGTGGATGCAGATGCTGCACACAACATCCAGACTTGACAGGCATGCAGGAGTGGGTGTGGCCACAAACACACTGCAATCCAAGCTGTGCATCTGCTCCCTACACCTGTCAAATTTTGACATTGATTGTCCAGCTGCTGCATCCACTTCCAAAGGCTGCACACAGCTTGGGCCAGATGTGAAAACCCTTTTTTTTTTTTTTATGCAATCATGAAGGGTGCATCTGCTGTGGGATTGAAGCCTCGTACACATGATCAGATTATCGGACACTTTTTCTGGTAGTCTCGTATGGAAAGTGGAGGTTACTTTTCATGTGAAAATTCTCGAACAGAAATCCACTTCAGAAGTGATGTCATGTGTTGAAATGTGTTGTATGCATTTAGTTTCCGAGCATGCGTAGTCATGCTTTTATTTTTTTTTGGGATGAAAACTGTACTAATTAAACAAAAATCGGATGTTGTGTTGCCGTACAATATATTTTTTTTTTTTTCGACTGCACATCCAGTGCTGAACCAGATCTGAAAATTGGCATATTGTCGGACCATTTTTACTTCCGATTTTTCTTATCGTGTACAATAATTAAGACAAGGTTGTCTGAGCGCTAGTCTTAGATTTGGTGATGTCATTTCTTTGGTGCTGACAGTTCTTGCAGAGATAAGGAACACCCTTTCTCTAACTAGATGACAGCCTTTATAAACTGGCATCATTAACTTACCGTGCTTTACTCTGAACAAACGCATCAGTTGCAGGAAACCTGAAGGCAAAACTAATCCTTTTGAAAAGGTGTTGCTAAAAGTCCAGGGCCAGAGTTCCTTTAATATTTGCCTAATCTTCTGTCCACACAATCAAACTCTGCTGTGTTGGAGATGATCCCATTTTAAGCATCTGGCAGTGTTTTTAGTCCATCCCTGTAGTTTTCTATGGGAAACGCCAGTACCTGACAAGCTGTTCAATGAGCTCTCCAAACAAGCAAAAGTTTGTTCAGGCACCTCTGCAATATGGTACAGCCAAATCCATGAACCCTTTTGCAGTGGCCTAGCGAAGTACGTGTGGTCCTTCAGACTGACTGGACAATACAGATGTTGGCTAGCACGCTGATTGGCTTCCTCTGCTGACTTTGCCCCTTCACCTGTTGGAAAGTTCCCAGTGTTAAGTTAGTGCTGTACAATGCTGTAGAGCAGCCTGATTGGCTCATGGTTTGCCCCATTCTCCTCCCCCCTGCTTTAGCATGCAGGATGGTCTTAGTTTTGCCAGGCAGTGAGATGCAGTGAAGTTGTTGCTTGAAACCTCCCTATGAGAATTTAAAGGACTCTCTTGTCTTAATGACATTTGGTATGAGGGGGAAATCACCAGCTGGGAATAGGTAACAAATACTTGATAAGAGACAATTTTTTTTTTTTTGGGTGTGAATAAAACCTACATTTTGTCTAACTTTCCACCTCTAACTCGACATAATCTAACTTGACTCAAATGAGTTTTTACAGCTAAATCGGAAGATTGCAGTGAACATTCAACAAATGAGCATAAAAGTATGGTTAAACTACCCGTAAGCCTGAATTATAGCCTAAAGGTGAAAAACGTAGTCTGCAACACGAATTAAAAGATGCAGTGTTAAATTACAGGTGCACTGTCTAGACATTGTTTGTCATACACCAGTAATAACTAGCAGGCTGGATTTACAGGTGCATGCCAACTAATCTAACTTGTGCTCTTCTGGGTGAGTTTTGTTGGCTCCGGGAATCAGATGTTGCACATTAGGAGTCATAGATGTGCTGCTTTAGGGCTCTTTCACACGGACGTTCAGTTTTTTTTTTTTTTTTTTTTTGCCCGATCAGGTTTTTTTTTTTTTTTTTTTTTTGGACACCACGGATGACACAAGTCTGTCTATCCATTTTCATCCCATCCATTTGCAGATGAAAAACGGACAATGTATCTCTATGTAAATACGGATGTCAGCGGATGACACCACTGACAACCGTTTTTGCATCCGTTCCGTTTTTTGACCGGAAGAAAAATCGGTTTCTCTTCCGTTCCAAAAAACTGAACTGAAAGGACGAAAAACGGGTGTCAGCGGATGGTCATCCACTGACATCCGTATTTACATAGATACATTATGTCCGTTTTTCATCCGCAAACGGATGGAATGAAAAACGGACATACGGAACGCCCGTGTGAAAGAGCCCTTAGATTTTTCTTCAACCCAGTGGGTTGAACAAAACTGGGCTCCAGTTGGAGCCACTGTATTCACTATGCAAAGTACAGTGATCTCCCCCACTGATCTGTTGTGGTTTGACAGGGGGACTGCCCCCCCACCAGAACACTTCGATCAGTGCTTTCAACCATTGGTGGAGAGCAGTGATTGGGGGTCAGTTGGCTGCTGGTTTTCCAGCATGCATGACAAGCCGACCAAACAGCTAGCTTGTCAGACAGACCGACATGCACACAGACAGGCCTTTAAATGTAGAGGGGGGAAAAAGCTGACCTTTGGCCAATGCGAATGGGACAGTTACATCTAATCTGAATTTCTAGCAAAATCTCATTGCTGTAATATTAGATGTTTCAATTTTGTTGCCTATGGCATGCAGTGGGTTTTACTTGGAATGTGTATTGTTAGAGCAGCAGCCAGTATGTGCTATGAATGCACTAATAAAATGCCATCTTGGGTGGATCTGCCCTTTTTAAAAAACCTCTTGGTTCCTGAGAACCCTGCAGTACACTAATATCCAAGTTTGTTTTCTTTTTTTTTCTTACTATAAAGCAGATGCATTTTGGGGTGTTTGTTGCCTGTGGCATATTGCATGCTTCCTAGAGGTGTGCCTTTTTTGTTAGAGGCAGCTGTGAAGCTAATTCAGTGTCTGATTTTTGCGCTTCTGCTTTATTTTTAATACACGTGCCATTACAAGACATGCTAGCTGCTTTCCAGACTTGTTACAGCAGGTCAAGATGAAGATGCGTGTCAGTTTTCAGATATACTTTAACCTCTAATTGTTCAGAGTTTCCATAATGTGCTATGAATAATAAATGGAGCAGATGGATGTGGCACTTTACTGCAGGATTTCTTTACACCTTTTTAGCGTTTTGATATAGATGTAGCTGTTATCCTTGGACACAATGGCTTAAACCAATGTTTTCTAAAATGGTCTTTATTTCTGAATTATAGAAGCCAGACCGTGATGAGTGGGGCAGTGGTTTGGAGGCTCTTGAATGTGCTCTGCAGCTGGAGAAAAATGTCAACCAGTCCCTTTTGGATCTGCACAAATTGGCTACAGATCGCAATGACCCTCATGTGAGTACACAAATTCAGTTGCAATGTATACACTTTTGACTCATTGTAACTGGCATGTAGTTCTGACACGTAAAGCTGGAACAATGAATCCACTGCAGGTTCCCGCATCATTCGACTTGCAGGCTGTTCACACTGCCATATGCAAATCGCTGGGGGTGTCAATACAAACAGTTCCCCCAGATCAGTTTTCATATCGCAGTGCGAACTGTTGATTTGGACATGAATCTGATTGCATAGGTGTGAACATCCATGTGCTCGGATTCTGGTGCGGACCACAAAAGGGTCCTGTGCGACTTTGGTCTGCATAAAAGGCAATTTCAGCGCACTGCTCTGCAAATCACAATGTCTGACATCGCATATGTGTGAACCGGCATGTATTGAAATGTTCATGAAGTATGGCCAAATCTATTTTGGCCCCACTTCTGCCTGTGCTCACGGGAGTGCTAAAGCCAGCTGTTGGCTGACGTCACAGCCAGCCCAGGATCTGAAAAGATCCAAATCATATGGTCAGGATCCACCCGGATGCCTGGACTGCCACAGCCCAACTGGCAAAACTGAGCCAGTGACTGGCAGTCACCAGCTCTCCATCCTGAAGACAGACCTGAGCAATCAGCAATGTCTGATCACTGTTTTGAAGCCAGTGGGGGGACAGATGCAGGATTGGATCGATGCAGTGTTTGTACCCCATACTTCTCTCAACAAAAAACAAGAGAAATCCCTATTCACTCCAAAAATCTTAAACATTCTGCTGTGCTCACTTGAAATGTGAAATTAGAAGGGCTGGGTAGGCTCTTGGATCTTGTGGTAAGAGCTAGTCTTTCAAAACAGTACTTTCATAGCTAGGAAGGTAGATGTGTGCTGGTAACTTAACCTGCAGTCCTGTTAAATGGCGCCGGGACTCTGGCAGGTCTTGGCTAGTGTGAGGACTAGAACAGCTTGGGGTTAGTGCTGAAACAGTAGGCTTTGTTTTGCTGCATTGTGCTGGTAGCAGGCAGTGTAAATAACATTTTGCATTGTTGGGAAGTAAACTCATGGCATTTCTGTAAGGAGTAGAGCTTCAGGGACGCCACTGTTTAAAACAAATTTCACTCTTTCAGTGCTGTGCAATTTAAATTTATTTATTTTTTTTGCCCTGCAGCTTTGTGACTTCATTGAAACCCATTACTTGGATGAGCAAGTGAAATCCATAAAGGAGATTGGTGATCATGTGACCAACCTGCGCAAGATGGGAGCCCCACAAAATGGCATGGCTGAATACCTCTTTGACAAACACACACTAGGGGAGTCCCATGACTGAGCTTTGTCCTGCTTCCTGCCCTCTTTATCTGTTTTATTTGTGAAATCTTTATTCCTGTTTCTCTGCTATATTTTTTGACACTAATAAAATTGTACAAGGTGCCCTGTAGTGGTGTCTGTATGGATAACTGTAATCTAGTGATGCATTCACTGAGTGTAAAGACTTCATAACTAGTCTGTACATGTAAGGATTGGGAGGTAAGCTGTCTTGTCATGATTTGACAGACTTCTATGGAGTAAGGTAACATGCGCTTCCACTGACAAACGGGCCTAAAGGTGCCAACTATAGTCTTATCTACTTGGATTCTGTCTTATGCATTGCTCCATATGGGGCTTTATTTTATGCCGAAAATGTTTAGTGTGTATACACTAGGGACAAGTAAAAACTGACCACCCAACTTTCTTTGCAGTAGGATACAACCCAGTTGTGCTTGGCTATACATGAATTCTACATCTCAGTTCTGATTTATTAGATGTACTAGGTCAGTGAATGCCACATGTGTACTACCCTCAGAAAATGGTCCGCGCCAACTGTAGGCCTATAACTTGTTAAATCTTAAGTTGTGCATATCAATGCAGATTCCCTTGCTTAAGGGCATGTATACAGAAGTTACTACAGCCTTTTATCAAAGCCAATAAAGGAGACGTTTGCAAAGACTGCAGTTTGTGGTTTCTTGAAGTGCATCTCCAATCTGACAAACATTCTTGTGTAAAATGGGAGTAGCTCTTGCACTAGGTGTGAGTGGCTTCATTCAACATTTTGGCTGTAATCCGATGTGAAACCACCCAATATTTTTGAGACTAGATTCGTGCAGGAATTGGGGGTCCTTTCACACGGGCGGTCCGATCAGATCCGCCTGTCAGTTTTTAGGCACTCTGCTCCTCCATGCATCCCTATGGGGCAGCGGATGTCAGCGGTGACATGTCCACTGACATTCGCTGCCGTCCGCATCCGATCCTGTCTGTGAAATCTGGACGGATAGAAACCCTATTTTCCATCCGTCCAGGGGATCGGATGAGAGCGGACGGGCGGTCCGCTCTCATCCGATTCCCCATAGAGCGCAGTGGGGCTCTGACACCTCCCTCTCCGCAGTGCAGAGATGGAGCGGTCACCTGCCTGCTCAGCGGGGGTTGGCGGATCGATCCCTGCTGAGCAGAGAATGGTTCAATGGAATGTGGACCTTGTGAAAGGGGCCTAAGTTAACCATTTCTACACTGCACAGGTGGTCAACCAAGTCATGTGGAAAAATAAGCATGTCTTAAACATGGTGGCTTCCATAAGGATGCATACATGGTCCTGTGTTTTGAAGTGTGAATGTACACATTTTGGTTGCCTATATATTTTCTCTTGCCTGAAATGAGCATACAGCAGAGCTAAAACTGAGTCATTGGATCAGAAAAAAAGCCAGGTAACCTTTTACATCTGCAGTGGAAGCAACATGAATTCTTTCACTAGCATAATACAGGTTACTTAAACCATGGCAGGCAAACTTAAGTGTTTTGGACTTTTTTTTTTTTTTTTTGGTCTAACCCTATTCTGTCAACAAATTGGTCCATCCCTACATAGATGTTGTGGCTGCAATTTTTCTTTAGGGCCTGTACACACCAGAACAGTGTGGGAAACCTGTGGCATGCTGGTATCCCACACCACTCAAAACCTGTTGCAATCTGCAACAGGTGCCTGTTTTTAACCACTTCCAATCCAGTTCTGCCACTACATGTAATAACCATTTTCTGCTAGAAAATGACAACCACCAAACATGGGGGGGGGGGGGGGGGGTTAGCAGAGACTGTAGGGAATGAAATGGTGGTCTTTGCGACATTTATTGCATGGTATTTGTGCAGCAATTTTTCAAAAGGTTTCTTTTCAAAAAACCTTCATGAATTGAGAACTCTCAAATTAGCCTCCATCATTGCACTCACTCTAACATTTGCAATGATTCCTTGATGTGTGGTTTGAACACCGTTTACATATGTTTGCTTCTGTATGTGGGGATGCTTTAAAAAAAAAAAAATTCATAGTCACTTATTCCTATAAGGCCCCTTTAACACATGCTGTCCGTTTGTCCAGTTTTCATCCATCCGTTGACGGATGGAAAACAGACATCAATGCATCTCTATGTAAAAACCGGATGATCATCAGCTTCTGTCAATATCTGTGTTTTTTTTTTTTTTGAACGGATGAATGCTTGATTTTTCATCCTTCAAAACGGATCGGATGAAAAATGGATGGGCAACAGATACATTTTTGACGTAACTGAACGGACAGTATGTGTGAAAGGGGCCTTGGGAATGTAAACATCCTTTGGAATAGGGTACGACAGGTCCTCTTTACAGAGATCAGTAAGTGGAGTCAGTAAGACCTTACATCTCTTTAGGCTGGAAAGCCTGAGATAAAAAAAAACTGAGCCTTTCCAGCTAAGAACATGGCAGTGTTTACACCTGCTGGTGCAGGAAGTGATGTAATAACATCACACTCAACCTCTGGTCAAGGAGATGGACAGGGACCATCTGGTCCTCAGCTCTATGGTGAACTGCCACTGGTTGATCCATTCTCTGAGTGGGCAGTCCCCCTCCAACCTGTAAAACAGCTTACAAGCCACTATAGTTTTTGTTTTGCAGGGAATCGCTGGCAGACAATATCTGAAGGCATCATTCAGATATCTCCACTCAAAGTCCATAATGTCCTACAAGTAGGAAGTAGCTAATAACTTCCAACAGCATTTGCATTCACTACTTTTGCTGCAGTCTAGTGATATTCAGCCCATTCAAAATGAGTGGGCTCAAATTGCACCACACAACTGCATCTGAATCAATGTTCCTGTGCCGATTCCAGGTATGAACTGGCCCATAGCGTTTGTTTTTCTCTCCTGTCTTCCCCTCTGATCTGGCCAGTAACACTTCTGTCTTAGGGTATCTCGATGAAATGGTAAAGTGTATGTCTTGGGAGAGTAGTGTTGTAAGTTCCTATTGTAACATTTGCAGTGGAAGCTCCGCCACCCCTTGTGACAGCAAGTGGAGGATCCTGTCCCCTGCTCACTGTTTACGATTAAAAAAAAAAAATGGCTGTTCAGGGCTCATTCATCTAGAGTTCTGTGGAAGTGAAAACAAATACACACAGCCTTTGTGGCTGTTGGCTTGTAGTTGTCAATGAACTATCAAGGCACGGTTGAGTGCTCTGGTAGTCCATTGATTCTCAGCAGTGTGTACCTGCCTGTGGGATGTATGGGCAGACAGCTTACTCTGACAGTCTGTAGGAGTCCTGCACAGCACCTGCAATCTGCTGACTGCTTGCAAAATTGTGTTAAAGGGGCACTTTTTCAGTGATACCACTCTGGTGGGTGTGCATAAGCCTGATATTGGGTAAGTAGTGTACGTAGCAACGTTTCAGATTCCTTAATCTCTTCAGTCCAGGTTTGAAAATGGAGGTTAGTTCTGTGGTAACATGTTTTCATATGGCAGATATACTTGCCTTTAAATAAATAGAAGTAGAATATCTGCGCTCAGGTAAATCGGTGCATGTTAGCTGCTGATTCTATGCCTAGAAACTCGGCACAACAGATATAGGTATATAACGAGTGCATCACTCCCAAAAATAAAATTAAATAGTAATGAAAAATAATCCTGTGAATCACCAAGATCCCCCAATGTCTCCTGTCCAAGTACTAACCATGCCCAACCCTGCTTAGCTTTTGAGATCGGGCACATCCAGGGTGGTGTGGCCTTAGGCCTTACCCTGGTGTCTATTGTTAACAGCAATATGTCTCATCAAATTGCTATACATAAACCGTGATATTGTGGTAATATACAAGAATGTGCTTCAATCCAGGAATTCATGTAGAAGCATATACAGCCGAAAACACACTAGGACAGAATAGAGTCCCACAAGCCATGATGAGAAAATGGGATGAGCTCGTCAGGCTGTCACCATCAAACACTTGTAAGGTCTCCCAGATGTTATTGGTTACACACAAGGCTTGCCAAATAATGCAACCGTCTATATGTGCGTGGTCACATGTAAGGCCTAAGACCACACCACCCTGATCTTAGAAACCAAGCAGGTTTGGGCTTGCTTAGTGCTTGGATCTTTGAATAAGATCTTGGTGATTCATAGGATTATTCATTACTATTTAATTTTAGTTTTGGGTCTGTGAGTGCTGCACTTATTATATATCTAGACCGATTGCCTTATTAAATAAAGGTACTTTATTGTGCTGTCAATTTACACAGTACTTTACATATATATTATTCACATCAGTCCCTGTGCTCAAGGTGCTTACAAACTCACATTCATCCAAATATTAGAGCCAATTAACTTACCAGCGTGTCTTTGGAGTGTGGGAGGAAACATTGTGCCGTGGTTAAGAGTCAAAACGTTAACTCTAGTGCTAGCCACTGCCATGTGCTGGAAGTCCATTGCAATATGTCCTTGGCTGCTTTGTATAACTTTGTGATTATATGTGTAATAGACTATGTAACTATCCAAACATGATATGGATCAAGTACTGACATCTTTGTGTTTCTGGATCAGCGTATCAGAATTTCAACCATAGCAGCATCCTGTGTTAAGACAGTAGCTATTGAGAGTTCTATAGACTTTAACTACTGAATTTTCAGACGTTACTAGCCTAATGTATATAAAGGCATCTCACACAATTAGAATATCTTTAAAAGTTAATTTATTTCATTAATTCAATTCAAAAAGTGAAACTCATATATTTTATATAGATGCATTACACACGGAGTGATATATTTCAAGCATTTCTTTCTTTTGATTTTGATGATTAGGGCTTACAGCTAGTGAAAACCCAAAATAGAGTATCTCAGAAAAATAGAATTTCTCTTTCATTTATTTACGGACACAGATCCTGATCTTCATAACCATTGGGTTATACTACCCCCTACAGGTGTAGGACACTAGGCAGAAAAAGAATCTGGCTACGCCTATGGGCAGTCCCAGAGGGTTTACTCCCTCTCTCTGCTATAGTCAGGAAGAAGGACCTTGTTCCTTGCTGGGATCCCTGGTCCTGGCAATTTTTTTCTTTTTAGTTAGAACTTTTTTCTCCTGGTTTTCCTGTGAGATCTACAATCAACTTCTGGACTGGGCAATGGGCTGGATAATCTAGATCCAGTGGTCACCCCAGTCTGGCCAGCGAGCGCACAGACCTCAGCTCCGTGCTAGGTCAGTCGCGACATACCCCCACTGGACGGGGTCTGGCCTGCTAGTTAAATGCCTCGCAAGGTCGCATACAACCGGGTCTCGGCCCGAGACGCAGTGTTCCTCCTGGCCGACAGCCCCCCATTTTGTTGGCAAGGGGTTCTGTCTGGAGCATATCCCACCCTGTTCCTGATATGGTGATTAGCTGTCTCCCCCTGGAGGGTTTTGGGGTGGGCGTGGGCCCGTCCTTGGGACAGTCGGACCCCCCAGGTTACCCTTCTTCCCATCAGGCAATCTGTTCATCTGTCCCCCATCCTACCCCCCCACCCCCCCTCCACATATGCTGGGTGGTCTGGTCTACCTCCTGGGCTGGGGGCCGGGCGCTATGCTGGTGATGGGGGGTGCACCGCCGACAACCAGATGATCGGCTGTGTGGGGGGGGGGGGGTTGTACCTGGTTGGGGGCTCATGCCAGGGCCCCCCCGTCCTGCCTGGGTCTGTCCTTGAGGCCTAAGGCTCCCTCCCGGGTCCCTGGAGGCCTCGCGGGGACGCCATTTTGATGTAACCTGTGTATTCCTATGCACAGCAGCCATGTTTGTGTAGTCTGACAGCCATTTTGTAGTGGTTTGAAATTGAAAATAGTGGAGGCCATGACAGTGGAGCCCTGTGGGAGCCCCTCCTCATCCCCTGGTGCTGATTCCTGGATCTTTTCACTTCCTGATCGCCGCACTTGGAGTGCAGATTATTCTGGTGGCTGCAGGTGCCTGTTTCTGCTGGGGGGTGAGTCTGGTGGGGTTCTCTCCCTTTTTGCTGAGGATCGCTTGGTGCTTGTGCCTGGCGACCGGGTGGTGCTGCAAGAGCGGTGGGGGTTTTCTCTTTGTTTTACACTTTTTGTTGGGTCCCCCTGGTGACTCATGGAGTCTTTAGAGCACATCTCCCCACCTGATCCCCTCTCTGAGGCTGCGGGGCCCTCCAGGTCCCAACCATCCATCGATGCACGGACGGTGGTCCTGAAGTCCTTTGTGTCCTGGGTGGAGGAGTGGGTTTTCGGGCGACAGGCTAGCAAAACGCACCCCCCGCCTCATCAGATCCTTAATCTGATTCGGCCACCGCGAACGTGGGTCACCCTGCTGGGTCTGCAACCATGCGCCCGGAATACTCTGATAGGATGATTTCTCCACATCTGCAACCGTGCACGAAAAGGCGCTGGTGGAAGCACTGATTGTATCTGTACATGAGACTTTGAAGATAGAGGACGCAGCTGCGACGAAGGGGCAGGTTCCCTTTGGCACTCAAAAGCCATCCAAAGCAGCAAAATTGTCGCTAAAGAGTAGGGATGACCAAAACGTCCCCTTGGGGTCCCTAAGCGATTTTCTAGCTGTTACCCCTATGAGGTATTATTATTAAGAAGTGGACCCTCCGGTTTCCAGATTGAACAACGCAACCATGATTCCAGTGGACGAGTCCCGGCCTATATGGATCCGGCTGACAGGAAGGTGGAGGCTGTGGCCCGCAATATGTGCACTCTGGCTGGTTTGCCACTGAGGATGGTATTCACCATAGCCCTGGTGTTGCAAACTCTGACCAAGTGGGCTAAGCTTTTATGCCTTGACCTGGATGGAGAACAGCTCCCCCTGCCTTTGCTGAGCTGGCGGACCAGCTGGTCCAGGGGCTGCAGTTTATCTGTGATGCCTCTTTGGATGCAGCTCCCTTAGTGGCTCGGCTCTCTGTTTCGACAGTGGTCCTTCGGCTTGTCTTTTGGCTCAAATGCTGGTCTGTGGACCAGACTTCTAAAAAGGCCTTGACTGATCTTCCCTTTGAAGGAGATCGTCTGTTTGGTGCTACCCTGGATGACATAATTAAAGGTCTCTTAGGGGGAAGAGTACCTTTCTTCCACAGGCTACTAAGGGCAAGCAACCTCGTCGTAGACGTTGGCCCTCCTCGGCTCATAAGAAGTTTTTTTGTCCCTCAGGTTTGATTGACAAGGGCTCAAAGCCTTTTTAGGGCCTCCTCTGGAGGATCCAAATAAACCTGGATTTTTGACTTACCGTAACATCCATTTCTCTGTTCATTGACTGACACAGCACCCACACCTCTGTGGAGGTGTAATTCTTCTGACACTGCTTGTAACAACTGAGTACCTATAGCAGAGAAGGAGTATACCCCCATGAGACATGAGATAGGTGTAGCCAGATTATTTTTCTGCCTATGTCCTACTCTTGTAGGGGGCAGTATAACCCAATGGTTATAAAGATCAGGAGCTTTGCCTGTCAATGAACATCGGACATATTTTTTTACAGTAAGTCAAAAATCCCATTATTACATAAGACCAATAAAAAAAGGATTTTTATTACAGAAATGTTGGCTTACTGAAAAGTATGTCTATGAAGATCTTGAAATATATTGCTCTGTGATTTATTTTAATCTTTATAATATATGAGTTTTACTTTTTGAATTGAATTACTGAAATAAATTACCTTTCTGATGGTATTCTACTTTTATGAGATGCACCTGTATACTTTTGAAAAGGTCACTATTTTTTTAATTAAAATGGCTTCTTACTGGTTTTCCACCAAATCTAGTCCTTGGTATACCGAAAACCTAGCCTTTTATACCATTATTTCAGGTATGGTACATTGCCCATATCTTTAAATTGGATTTGATTTTCAAACAATCCCTTAGGCTGGGTAGACATTTTACACATTTCTTATTCAATTTCCTTTAGATTTACCTTCAACTATGTAGTGCAAAGGCCTGCTTGATTGCTTACAAATTGAATGTTTAGGTTTGACCTCATATTATATGGTTTTGGTAAACCTAAAGGAAAATTGTACAGGAAAATTGTATTATGCATGGCCAGCATTACACTTTTAAAATCTTTTCTTTAAAGCCCAAAACTTGACAAATAAAAAACTTTTCCTTGCAGTGGGGCTGTGCCCACTCTGCAAGGGTGTTGATTGCTCATTTCTGTCTAGGGGGAACAATAAAAGGCAATACTTATCTGATCAGTAGTGGTTTATGCTTATTTTTTGAGCAGATGGCTGTAGTGTTAAATTTCAACTGTGATGATTTCCTGGAAGGCTGATTTTCTCCCCTGTATGTGCATTTTTTTTTTGAGAACTTTGGCCAAATTGACTACAGAGCACACTTGTGTAAAAAGCATTTGATCTGCATAACTTTGAGGGACAGTGACTCTTTGGAGTGGCTCTTACCAGCATTTCCAAGATACAAGAGCAGTGGCCCTTTTGTGCTTCCACTGTCGATGATCACATCAAGCCAGGCTACCTGCAAGTCTTGGCATTCAAAGTCTGCCAAACCCTTAGGCAAGTCTCCTGCATAAAAGTGTGTTCCTAGTTTTCTGAGTGGGTGTGGAGTGTTTACCTTTGCAGACACTTGGATAACAAATGAGAACATGAAAAAAAAAAAATGGGAACAAGAGGTGGTATCCCAGGACTACAAAAGGAAGCTTTTACTCCCTGCCCCCTCCTCGGCCATCCTCCAAAACAATACCATGACATCCCTAAAGGCCTGTACACACGATAAGAAAATCTGAAGGGAAATTTCGTCCGACGACCGATCTGCCGATTTTCGGATTGTTAGTATGGTGCTTTCGACAGCCGACTCCAAATTTTCAGCCGACAAAATCCTGATGTGCAGGCTATATAATTTTTGTCGTCCGTCAAAACAACGTCCGATTTTCATCTCATTAGTACAGATTTCGACGGAAAAAAATCTTAAGAGCAAGACTAGGCATGCTCAGAGACGAAAGAACTCATACAAAACAATCCAGCACATGACATCACTTCTGAAGTGGAATTCTGTGGTACGGGAAAATTTGTATAATAACCTCTTCACTTTCCACATCAGACTAGCATGCTACAAAAAATGGACGTCAGATCATTCGATAATCTGATCGTGTGTACGGGGCTTAAGTAATCATCAGTGGAACAATCGCCACACCTTGGGAAACACTGCTAAAGTGTGGTGCTTATAGTATATTAGATATACAATAACAGTATGCATTGGGTTATACAGTAGCTGTTAAATCAACTTTTCAGATAAAATAAAACTATATATTTTGGCAGGAACACACCATCTTTTTCAAAAGAACATGGCATTTCCAGAGGCATCTTTAATAAACATCTATAAGATGTAAGTTCATTGTACTACTGTGCATCCTTGTATTGATTATCTACATGGACAGATCTACTGTCCACTTATTCCATCTTCTTCCGAGGGTTCACCAGCCTCCATTATAACCTCCATAAGCTGTGTAAAGTCTCCCTCAGCTAGGCTGATGCCTGAGTCCTTGGGAGAGGAACACTGTGTTCCTTGCTGCTCCTTGTTGCTCCCATCAGAGATTACATCCGTCAGCCCATGAGAGATTCTGGAAGCCCTTTGCAAACTTGGGGAGTTTACTGGAGAAAATGAAAAAATGGGACGAGATGTCTTGTGGACTGGAGTGTGCCAAATATCAGGTGAAGCTAATGCTTGGTTTCCAAGAAGTAATGCAGAGACACCTGGGGCTCTTGCTAACCTTCTGGGGATCTGCATAGGGCTCTGCACAGGTTGCTCAGTTGTTTTCATAACAGGAACACTTTCACTGCTGCTGACGGTAGCTTCCTCCTGGTCTTCGGTACCCCCCTGAGGCCACACAAAGCACTCTTTCGACCCTGGAGAAAGACTGGATGTCGCTTCTTCATTTTCACTACATGTCCCCATCTTCCTGTTACGTTGTGTTGAGCAAACATTGTTTGTCCCATGCATAGAAAAGCGGGTAGGACAAAATGCAGGACCCCCATTTAGGGGTGTTTGAGGGGCACTGTAAAATCCAGGCCTCTCATAGAAAGGTGTGGTCATGAAAACATTAAGGTCACGTAGTGCTTCTCCACCTCTTGGGTTTCCACTATCTCTCTGATTAAATTGGTGTAGTGCCTGGGGAACACCACTCCTGCGTCTCATCAACAAGCTCAGTCGTGAGTTACTGCGGGGTGGACTTGGAGAATGAACACCCAAAAGACGCCCCAGAGGTCCAAGCAATGGTGTCGAATGATTGGCTTCTTCATTTTCATTAATTTGCTCAAGAGGGGGAAATTCCAAATCCTCTTTTTGCAAACTGAAAGGAAGATAAAAATTAAAATAATAGGGAATCAGCTCTGGATTGACAGGACTGTCTGGGAGCACTAGCATTTTCCTTTAGTACTGATGTCTCTGAGAGCATCTGTGGGCTGGCTTGTGTTGCTTAAAGAATATGTAAACCCAATATTTCATATTCCTTATACGTGCCTTCTCTACCATGTACTTGTATAGAAAAGTCTTCTGTTCTCTTTGTATTGCTTATTGTGAAATCCCTGGTGTTTCTGCCAGTCCCCCTGCTTTCTTATTAAAAACTGACCACTAAGCAGGAGAACACACCATGGTCAGTTCTATAGCTGTGCTGGGAACTCAGTGTGCTCTCCTCCGATGATCAGACTTGTCCTGACACACCCACTCTGCACAGCTATTCACTGGGATGTTAATTACACTGCTGTTTCTCCCCTCTGCACAGCTATTCACTGGGATGTTAATTGCACTGCTGTTTCTCCCCTCTGCACAGCTATTCACTGGGATGTTAATTGCGCTGCTGTTTCTCCCCTCTGCACAGCTATTCACTGGGATGTTAATTGCACTGCTGTTTCTCCCCTCTGCACAGCTATTCACTGGGAAGTTAATTGCACTGCTGTTTCTCCCCTCTGCACAGCTATTCACTGGGATGTTAATTGCGCTGCTGTTTCTCCCCTCTGCACAGCTATTCACTGGGATGTTAATTGCGCTGCTGTTTCTCCCCTCTGCACAGCTATTCACTGGGATGTTAATTGCGCTGCTGATCATTTATAAACAAAAAAAAAGGGGGGGAGTGTGTATAATTTTTTTTTTTTTTTTTTTATATCTATACACAAATATTTTGCCTTTCATTTCTATTTTAAACTGAATGGGTTGTTTCTCAAGGTAAGGGTTTACATATACTTTAAATGCACAAATGTGTATTGCTTTGTATTAAAACACCATGCTTTGTCTGGCAGTTACTGAACCATACCCTTGTAAATTTACCACAGCAGTTTGACACCAAAAGTTATGCAAGTCTGATAATTAGTTGTTTAAATAGAGTTCATATTTAAAAGCATCTGCACTTTGAATGTTATGCTGTACTCTAGCTAACACTTATGTCTATGCCTATGTATATTATTATGTTAGCTGGATTATGGTGAGTGGATTGGCCATAAACACAGCAGAATCCAGTAAAATGTGAACACTTCAACCATCCTTCAATTTAAAAAAAACAAGCAAATAGATCAACTTAACCAACAGTTTCTAGCTAAACCTTAAAATAAAAACTTATTGATAAGTTTTATGTGTTACCGCCATTAGATAAAGTGGTAAGTTAGAAATTTTACCACCTTATAATCAATATTAACAAAGCAATAAAGGATGGCTATACTTTTGAACAATCTAAGCCTAGTGACCCATTACTCCCCGGTACATACACTATATTATCAAAAGTATTGGTACACCTGCCTTTACACGCACATGAACTTTAACAGTCTTAGTTCATAGGGTTCAATAATAAATTGGCCCACCCTGTGCAGCTATAACAGCTTAAACTCTTCTGGGAAGGCTTAGGAGTGTGTCTATGGGAATGTTTGACCATTCTTCCAGAAGCGCATGTGCTCTACATTGCCATTGTCCACTGGTCCAAATCATTTGGTGGAGATTAGGGTGTAGGGTTGTTTTTCAGGGGTTGGGCTTGGCCCCTTAGTTCCAGTGAAGACAGCTCTTAAGGTGTCAGCATACAAAGACATTTTGGACAATTTTATGCTCCCAAACTTTGTAGGAACAGTTTAGGGATGTAGAAAAAATGGTGTGGACCAAAAGAAACTGCGCAAATGAATAATCAAACTAACTATGTGATAAGGCTAATTAGCCACATAAGTGTTAGTGAACATAAATAAATAAACACATTGAATTGAATTAATTGGAATTGCTTCCACACTGTGAGCTGCAAACAAAAAGCAAGAAATGCTGTGACAATTATAAATGGTGAATATATTGCGCTCAACACATAGGTGTTAATCAATAAAGTGCTAGTGCAAATAAAACATATATAAATAGGAGTACAAAAGTCTCTAAAGTGCTCAATATCAATAAAAAAGGCCAATGATTGGCAGCAACAATTTTTTGATAAAAGCATAGACTTGATAGGAGTGATTACAAAGCCTCCACCTCCAAACTTTCACCCAGTGCTCTTATAAGGTACTTCTTACCAGAAGTATATGACCCCTTGATTATAGGGGGTCATACAGACATAATGATCCAATTATTATACCGATCCTCCGCTTCAAATTCCCTCACCAACCGGGATAGACATTCAGACCAGGTACAGAATCTCAGTGTGGGACATATAGGAAAGCAACAAAAAAGCTCTCATGGTGCAGTAAGTCGATAACATCAAACTTTTATTAAAAAGTAATGCACTTACTACAATTCCAAGATAAAATTGCTTTGTACAATCATAGGTATTCACGGTAGCTGGATGAATGAACACCGCTTC
The DNA here is from genome assembly GCF_965119305.1 of Pelophylax lessonae. Taxonomy (NCBI): domain Eukaryota; kingdom Metazoa; phylum Chordata; class Amphibia; order Anura; family Ranidae; genus Pelophylax; species Pelophylax lessonae. The sequence continues at coordinate 72,962,357 of NC_138777.1, forward strand.
ACGCCAGCGTTCCACCAGCCCGGAAGTCTACGGTCTCACGCTCCCGACGCACGTTTCGTCAGCCCATGCTGACGTCATCAGGGGATCCCCAAGTTTAGGGATGGCCCCTTCCTGTTGCAACATGACTGCACACCAGTGCACAAACAAGGTCCATAAAGACATGGATGACAGAGTTTGGGGTAGAGGAACTTGACAGGGCTGCACATAGTCCTGACTTCAACCCGACAGAACACCTTTGGAATGAATTAGAACTGAGACTACGAGCCAGGCCTTCTCATCTACATCAGTTCCTGACCTCACAAATGCGCTTCTTGAAGAATGGTCAAACATGCCCATAGACACACTCCTAAGCCTTAAGGACAGCCTTTCCAGTATAGTTTAAGCTGTTATAGCTGCAAAGAGTGGGCCAACTCAATATTGAACCCTATGGACTAAGACTAGGATTCCATTAAAGATCATGTCCGTGTAAAGGCAGGCGTCCCAATACTTTTGGTAATATAGTGTACCTTAGATTAGTGTTAGACTCAGTACACCAGCTGTGGACTAGGCAGAGTTGAATGGCACTCCTGTTTTCTTCCAAGCTGGCAGTCCCTGTGATACTGCACATAAATAGCCTATTCGCTGCAGGCTCTAATGGAAAAACTGTCTCTCAACAGACACACTGGGGTCTATGAAGTACTGCGCAGTCCTGCCTAGCTTATACTCAGAATTCCATAGGAATGAATGTAGAGCGCATGCAAAAAAAAAAACGTGGCCAGCATGCAGTTATATGATCCAGTGAGTGATCTCTCATTGGATCAGGGACAGGTGAGTATATAATTGAAAAAGGAGTGCTGCAGGTGGTTTACCATATAGGTGTAACTGTAAATGTGCAGTTACACTTTAAATTAAACCTTTAATAGGAGAAATATGAGAGCTGCTATTTTTATCACTTTGATAAAAACCCTGGCTGGTATATATTGACATTGACCCTCTGCCTTTTGTAGTTCCCAAGTCACTAGTAAGAGTAAAGTCAGACATTCCTAATATGTTAAGGACTTACTGTATTGGATTCAGATGGTCAGTATAACAGCCATGCATTGTTTCGTGTTAGGGACTTACAACATTGAATCCTGAGGATCAGTATGACAGCCATGCAAATAAGCAATGGCAGTCTCCATATTTCTCTCAAGAAAGGTTGCTTTTAACAACTACATTTTACCTAGTTTTGCAAAGTCTTACATATACAGTGCTTTGAAAAAGTATTCATAACCCACATTTTGTCATGTTACAACCAAAAAGGTAAATGTATTTTTTGGGGATTTTATGTGATCAACACAAAGTGGCACATCACTTTAAAGTGGAAAGAAAATGATAAATGGTTTTCAAAATTTTTTACAAATAAATAGTGTGGCATGCATTCATATTTAGCCCCCCTGAGTCAATACTTTGTAGAACCATCTTTACAGCTGCAAGTCTTTTTGGGGATGTCTCTACCAGTTTTGCACATCTAGAGAGAGACATTGTTGCCCATTCATCTTTGCAAAATAGCTCAAGAGCTGTCAGATTGGATGGAGAGTGTCCCTGAACTGCAATTTTCAGGTCCTGCCACAGAGTCTCAGTTAGATTTAGGTCTGGACTTTGACTGGGCCATTTTAACACACGAATATGCTTTTATCTAAACCATTCCATTGTAGGTCTGGCTGTATGTTTAGGGTAATTGTCCTGCTGGAAGGTGAACCTCCGCCCCAGTTTCAAGTCTCTTGCAGACTCTAACAGGTTTTCTTCTAAGATTGCCCTGTATTTGGCTCCATCCATCTTCCCATCTACTCTGACCAACTTCGCTGTCACTGGTGAAGAAAAGCATCCCCACAACATGATGCTGCCACCACCATGTTTCATGGTGGGCGTGGTGTGCTCAGGGTGATGTGCAGTGTTAGTTTTCTGCCATACATAACGTTTTGCTTTTAGACCAAAAAGTTCAATTTTGGTCTTATGTGACCAGAGCACCTTCTTCCACATGTTTTCTGTGTCCCCCACATGGCTTCCCACATGGCCCCACATGGCTTCTTGCAAACTGTAAACAGGACTTCTTATGACTTTCTTTTAACAATGGCTTTCTTCTTGCCCCTCTTCCATTAAAGCCATATTTGTGGAGTGCACAACTAATAGTTGTCCTGTCGACAGATTCTCCCCCCTGAGCTGTAGATCTCTGCAGCTCCTTCAGAGTTACCATGGGCTTCTTGGCTGCTTCCCTGAACGGCCTGTCAGTTTAGGTGGATGACCATGTACAGTATCTCACATTTTACATTTTAAATGTGAGGTACACCCCTCACATTTTTGTAAATATTTTATTATGTCTTTTCATGTGAAAACATAAGGAAATGACACTTTGCTACAATGTAAAGTAGTGAGTGTACAGCTTGTAACAGTGTAAATTTGCTGTCCACTCAAAATAACTCAACACACAGCCATTAATGTCTAAACCGCTGGCAACAAAAGTGAGTACACCCCTAAAGTACAAAAGTCGAATTGGGGCCCAATTAGCCATTTTCTCCTCCCGGTGTTATGTGACTTGTTAGGGTTACAAGCTCTCAGGTGTGAATGGGGAGCAGATGTGTTGAATTTAGTGTTATCGCTCTCACTCTCTCATACTGGTCACTGGAAGTTCAACATGGCATCTCATGGCAAAGAATTCTCTGAGGATCTGAAAAAAAGAATTGTTGCTCTCCATAAAGATGGCCTAGGCTATAAGAAGATTGCCAAGACACTGAATCTGAGCTGCAGCACAGTGGCCAAGACCATACAGCAGTTTAACAGGACAGGTTCCACTCAGAACAGGCCTAGCCATGGTGGACCAAGAAGTTGAGTGCACGTGCTCAGCATCATATCTAGAGGTTGTCTTTGGTAATAGATGTATGAGTAGCACACAGCATTGCTGCAGAGGTTGAAGGGGTGGGGGGTCAGCCTATCAGTGCTCAGACCATACGCCGCACACTGCATCAAATTGGTCTGCATGGCTGTCATCGCAGAAGGAAGCCTCTTCTAAAGATGATGCACAAGAAATCCTGCAAACAGTTTGCTGAAGACAAGCAGACTCAGGACATGGATTACTGGAACCAAGTCCAGTGGTGTGATGAGCCCAAGATAAACTTATTTGGTTGAGATGGTGTCAGGCATGTGTGGCGGCAACCAGTTGAGGAGTACAAAGACAAGTGTGTCTTGCTTAAATTCAAGCATGGTGGTGAGAGTGTCATGGTCTGGGGCTGCATGAGTGCTGCCGGAACTGGGAAGCTACAGTTTTTTTGAGGGAACCATGAATGCCAACATGTACTGTGACATACTAAAGCAGAACATGATCCCCTCCCTTCGGAAACTGGGCCGCAGGGCCGTATTTCAACATGATAACGACCCCAAACACACCTCCAAGATGACCACTGCCTTGCTCAAGAAGCCGAGGGTAAAGATGATGGACTGGCCAAGCATGTCTCCAGACCTAAACCCTATTGAGCATCTGTGGGGCATCCTCAAACGGAAGGTGGAGGAGCGCAAGGACTCTAACATCCACCAGCTCAGTGATGTCATCATGGAGGTGTGGAAGAGGACTCTGGTGAACTCCATGCCCAAGAGGGTTAAGGCAGGGCTGTAAAATAATGGTGGCCACTGTGACAGGAAGTCAGGTAAATCTGTGGATGTTGTCACAGACAGGAGATACACTTCAGCTTGGGTTAGACAAATCACCAATTACTATAGGGTGTCGGCTGCAAAGGCAGCAGGAAGGGGTAAAGAAGTTGAAAGGCCTTCAGCTGTTCGGAATGAGGAAGTTAAGGCCTCTATAATTTGTCCAAAGGAAGTCTATTGATTGCTGCCTCCTGACGATGTGTGAGCTGGGGAGAGGAGGACAGTCAGATGTGTGCCTCCCGACGCTGAGTGAGCATGGGAGAAGGATTGCTGCCTCCTGACGCTGTGTGAGCTGGGGAGAGGAGGACAGTCAGTTGTGTGCCTCCCGACACTGTGTGAGCATGGGAGAAGGAATGCCCCCTGAAGCTGTGTGAGCATGGGGAAAACCTCCTGGAGCGATGTGCGCTGAGGAGGGTAAAAAGTGTGAAGACTTCTCAAGGTGAGAAAATTAACTATTTCTATGTGAAGAGTGTGAAGAGAAAAACCAATCGATCTTTTCTATGTGAAAGGAAAGTCCAATGAACATGTGCTGTGTGAAGAGAAAAGGTTCATTCTCTATGTGAAGAGATAATAAATGGACTATTGATAGTCTGCTGTATGATCAGCCAAGTCTGCCCAACAGTAGGTTGGGGACAGACTTCTTTAGGTAGGTTCCTGTGTGTGAGAAGGTAGCCGCCCACAGTGGCAAGGATTTATTTTGTGTTTTATTTTATTTTGGATGTTTTTGACGCTTGCAGTCTGGTGAAGAAAATTGCATGAATAAACCAAACTGTTGTTTGCAACCACTTCTCGGCTATCTCCTTGTGTAACGAACACCCCCAAGGGGTCATCCACACCCGCCAATGAGCAAGTCCCCACATATGGTGGAGGATGCGGGCAGAAGCAGAGATCCCTGCAAAGAAGTGCATATGTTCTATGAATTTCGTCTGGTGCATGAGATTGCACAATCTATGTGTGCAGGAGAGAAGATCCTGAAAGAGAGAAAAACTATGTGTTTTAAAGAGACAGTGGTCTCAAAATTTTTGATGGCCTTTGTTTTGTCTGGTGCATGAGACTGCACAAACTGTGTGTGCAGGAAAGGAGATCCTGCAAGAGAGAAAAACTACTTGTGTTAAAGAGACAGTGGTCTCAAAAATTTTTTGCTGGACTGTGAAAAATTTATTGTGGAGTAATTGAAGATGGGGCGGTCAAAACGCCTGAAAGATGCAAAGATAGCTGAAATGAGAGACCGGATTCTATGGATGGAGGGGATGTTACCACCTGAACGAGCCCCATCCATGCCTGAACAAAGTCTGCTAAAGAGAAAGGTTGTTGTCCCTAGCAACACTCAGGCAAATGCGGATTTTCAGCGGAGCTTTGCAGCTCAACAAAAGGCTCACCAAGAGAGTATGGCAGGCTGGAAGCAGAGACGCCAGCAGCAAATGGAGGCCATCGGTTTGGAGGAAACCGAGTATGTGTGCAGGGCTGAGCTGGATGCCTTGCAACGGAAAATGGAAGAAAAGGAACATGCCCTGGAGTTGCTTAGGATGGACCATAGAAACTTGCAGGCTCAGGTGTTACAGTGGGAAGAATCCACTGCTCTTCTTTTTTCAGAGTTACAAAAACGTGGAGAGACTATAATGGAGAAAGATACCATCCTCATGGAAAAGGAAATTGAAATTCAGACTTTGCAGAAGCAAAGTATGGGTGATATGTTGGAGTTGCGTAATCAGCTGACAAAAAGTCTTCAGTCTTTGGAAGCTACAAAAATAGACCTGCAGGATGTGCAGGAACAGAATGTCGCTCTGAAAACAACATTGTCTCTCAGCTACAAGGAGAAAAGTGAGAGAGAGGCTAAATTACTGAGTACTGTGTATGAGCTCACCACTTTGAGCAATGTGGTAGATGAATTGCGTAGGGACTGTGAAAGTTGGAAAGATGAAGTCCAACGTGTCCAGCAGCAGTTAAAGGAGAAAGAAGCCTGTGTGGCAGAATTACATTCTCATTCCCAGAAACTAGCCAATGAGGTGAAGGCTCTTATGCAGGGAAAAGGAGATTCTGAACACAAGAGGAAAAAAGTAGAGGCACAGCTTCTGGAATCGCAAGTCAAGGTGTCAGAAGGTGACCGATTGTGTGCTAAGCTGTCAGAGAAGGCAAACCGACTGCAGGTTGAGTTGGACAATGTCACAAATCAGCTTTCTCAAGCAGACAGCAAATCAAGAGAAATTGCCAAAGATTTCTCTATCTTGGAATCGCAGCTGCAAGACACGCAGGCACTCTTACAGGAAGAGAGGTGTCAAAGGCTGAGTTTTAGCACAAAACTAAAACAAATGGAAGTTGAGAAAAATGGCGTCCTAGAACAATTAAAAGAGGAGGAGGAAGCCAAGAAAAACCTATCAGAGCAAGTCGCAACACTGCAAGCTCAGATAGCGGATATGAAAAAACGCACGGAAGAAAGCGTTGGTTCATTAGAGAGTGTTGAAGATGTGAAAAAGAAGTTTGATCAGATGCTTGGTGAGGAGAAGACTGTCTGCAAAATATGCAGAAGAACGCGACCGTGAGGAGGCACGTGATAAAGAGAGCAAAGCCCTGTTCTTGGCTCGCTCCTTGGAGGAAGCTCTAGAGTGTAAGGTTGAACTAGAAAGAGTTAACAAACAGCTGCGTACAGAAATGGAAGATTTGGTCAGCTCCAAGGATGATGTTGTGAAAAGCATTCAGGAGCTAGAAAAGTCTAAGCGAGCCTTAGAACCGCAAGTAGAAGAGATGAAGATTCAGTTGGAAGAACTTGAAGAGGAATTACAGGCAACAGAGGATCTGTCCCAAAGAGGGGATAGTCTGCCTGATGCAGTTTATAAAAGGATCAGTGTTTTGGGGTCTGTCCTGAGTGAGCATCAGAAATTTGATGACATGTTGCTTGAATCACCCCTCTGGAATAAACAGTTCCTTCAAAAACATCAGCAAACAAAGGAGCTGTGTAAGAAATGTGAGGATTTCTCAGTTCAGGCTGAAAACCTAGTGGAGAAAACTAAGGCAAGTGATATAAAGCTTGGAGAAAAAAGCAAACACCACCTAGTGGAGAAAACTAAGGCTGTTGGTGAAAACGTGAAGCAAATGAATACGTGCCTTTCAGGGAATATTTCCAAAATGGAACTGGTGAAAGACAGGTGGCAGAAGTTTGATCGTGATCTTGAGATACATTCCATGTGGAATTCAGATAAAGAAAAGGAACTAGGTGACCTTGAGCGGTCAAATAGTTTAGCAGAAAGTGCATTGAAGAAACCTGTAATAGACTGTGTTGTTGCCTTTTACCCATATGATGGTGGAAGGAAAGTTGATGATGTCTCTGGAAAAAGGAACAGGGGTCACTTTGAAGAAATGTGTGACCGCCTGTTGTCGCAAAGGGAAGGTCCTCTGCACAGCATCTTAGAGCAAGCTAAGCTCAAGATTGTTGAAGACATTAAGATTAGCACAATTGAGTTGCCTATGGATCACGGTCTTCCTTGGTGGATAGGACAGATGGTTATGCAGGACAAACCTGAGAAGGAGCAAAATGATGCCAAAAATGCAGTTGAAGAATGTGTATATGAGATGAGGGACAAGTTATCTGACATTTATGAGAAATCTGTCAATGAAGATGACAGAAACAGTTTCATCCGGAAGCTTGAGGATACTAGGAGGCTTATCAGTGAGAGTCAAGAGAAGTGCCTGGAAAACTGTGTCCCAACCCTAGGGTTGAAACAAGAGGGGGGGGTATGTGACAGGAAGTCAGGTAAATCTGTGGATGTTGTCACAGACAGGAGAAACACTTCTGCTTGGGTTAGACAAATCACCAATTACTATAGGGTGTCGGCTGCAAAGGCAGCAGGAAGGGGTAAAGAAGTTGAAAGGCCTTCAGCTGTTCGGAATGAGGAAGTTAAGGCCTCTATAATTTGTCCAAAGGAAGTCTATTGATTGCTGCCTCCTGACGATGTGTGAGCTGGGGAGAGGAGGACAGTCAGATGTGTGCCTCCCGACGCTGAGTGAGCATGGGAGAAGGATTGCTGCCTCCTGACGCTGTGTGAGCTGGGGAGAGGAGGACAGTCAGATGTGTGCCTCCCGACGCTGTGTGAGCATGGGAGAAGGAATGCCCCCTGAAGCTGTGTGAGCATGGGGAAAACCTCCTGGAGCGATGTGCGCTGAGGAGGGTAAAAAGTGTGAAGATTTCTCAAGGTGAGAAAATTAACTATTTCTATGTGAAGAGTGTGAAGAGAAAAACCAATGGATGTTTTCTATGTGAAAGGAAAGTCCAATGAACATGTGCTGTGTGAAGAGAAAAGGGACATTCTCTATGTGAAGAGATAATAAATGGACTATTGATAGTCTGCTGTATGATCAGCCAAGTCTGCCCAACAGTAGGTTGGGGACAGACTTCTTTAGGTAGGTTCCTGTGTGTGAGAAGGTAGCCGCCAACAGTGGCAAGGATTTATTTTGTGTTTTATTTTATTTTGGATGTTTTTGACGCTTGCAGTCTGGTGAAGAAAATTGCATGAATAAACCAAACTGTTGTTTGCAACCACTTCTCGGCTATCTCCTTGTGTAACGAACCCCCCCCAAGGGGTCATCCACACCCGCCACCGAGCAAGTCCCCACACCACACAAAATATTGACACTTTGGGCCCAATTTGGACATTTTCACTTAGGGGTGTACTCACTTTTGTTGCCAGCGGTTTAGACATTACTGGCTACGTGTTGAGTTATTTTGAGGGGACAGCAAATTTACACTGTTATACAAGCTGTATACTCACTACTTTACATTGTAGCAAAGTGTCATTTCTTCAGTGTTGTCACATGAAAAGATATAATAAAATATTCACAAAACTTTGAGAGGTGTACTCACTTTTGTGAGATACTGTATTTGTAGGTTTGCAGTTTTGCCATACTCTTTCCATTTTCGGATAATGGATTTAACAGTGCGTGCTCCGTGAGATGTTCAAAGCTTGAGATATTTTTTTATAACCTAACCCTGCTTTAAACTTCTCCACAACTTTATCCCTCACCTGTCTGGTGTGTTCCTTGGCCTTTGTGATGCTGTTTGTTCACTCAGGTTCTCTAACAAACCTCAGAGGGCTTTACAGAACAGCTGTATTTATACTGAGATTAAATTACACACAGGTGGACTCTATTTACTAATTAGGTGACTTCTGAAGGCAATTAGTTCCACTAGATTTTAGTTAGGGGTATCAGAGTAAAGGGGGCTGAAAACAAATGCATGCCACACTTTTCAAATATTTACTTGTAAAACATTTTGAAAACCATTTATTATTTTCCTTCCACTTCCCAATTATGTACCACTTTGTGTTGCTCTATCACATAAAATCCAATAAAATACATTTGAGTTTTTGGTTATAACATGACAAAATGTGGAAAATTTCAAGGGGTGTGAATACTTTTTCAAGGAACTGTACATATACTAAAGATTCAGTCTCTTTCTGTCATAGACATGGAAGCCCCAACTGTTTGTCCCTAGTCTCTTGGTTCTCTCTAGTCTTTTTTTCATTTACCTGATATCAAAAGCAGAGCCAAGGAATGATGGTCTGCGGGTCTCTACCGTGGAAGCAGTGTATGGTGGTTGCGGGTCAGTATCATTCCAGTATATATCTTTTTCCAGTGGGGGCAAATTCTGGTGCATTTCATCCACTGCTATCAGAGAGACCTAGGGGAGAGGAACACAGCAATGATCATCAATTAAATTGATGTTGTGGAAATCCAGGGCAAATTTCTTTCTACATTGGGAAGGGTTAGAGCTTCTGTCAGAGGTTTATCACTGTGTTCCATTTGGAAGATTTCTTCTCACCTCCCATTTCCATATATCTGTGTTGGGGACACAGACCGCTATAAAATATGCTCCAAATTGTATTTATTGCTGTCTATGACCATATCAGAAAAACTGGGCTTCCTGTCTTGTGGAGGAACTTAAGTGGCTTGGACACAGCCCTGACCTCAGCCCTGCAGAACACCTTTGAGATGAATTGGAGCACTGACTAGTTTTTCTAACATTAGTACCTGATCTCACAAATGCTCTTTTGGCTGAATAAACACAAATTGCCATAGACTTGCTCCAAAATCTGCTGATACAAAATACCCGGTACTTCTGGGAGAGAAGCAGGTGACTTACTCAACCCCTCCAATCAAAACGTGGTGCTTAATTATTGGCTCTACACCAGCGCCCCACATAGCTCAGGTGCCAGGTTGCAATGGTGACTGAAAATCGCGTCCTGGCGCCTGGGTTACACCACAGCGGTGCTTGTGATCCTCCCATGTGGCCCACCTGCGGATCTGCAGGATAATGTCAGGCTGGCAGATAATTGCCAGCTGGAGCGGAATACACGCTTATATGTGCAAACCGGCACTCTCTAAGGGACGGTGCTGTGAGCCTGTGATGAGCACAGCTTGCTGTCACTGCCCGCCCACCTCCGAAATTATCTTCCCAGGTTGACAGCTGGGCTTGACCATTTGCCCTTTCCTTACTGCCGCTGAGTGGACGGGGAGTGCCGTCCATCAGTGTCACCTCATCAGTGCCTATTAGTGCTACCTCATCAGTGCTTATCAGTGCCACCTGTCAGTGCTCATCTGTGCCTATCAGTGCTGCCTCTTAGTGCCCATCAGCGCATCCCATTAGTGCCCATCAGGGCAGATTACCTGTGCCCAAAAGTGCCACCCATCAGTGCTTATCAGCGCAGCTTCATCAGTGCCACCTATCAGTGCAGCCTAATCAATGCTTATCAGCGCGGCCCTTATCAGTGCCGCCTGTCAGTTTCCATCAGTGCCGCCTGTCAGTGCCCATCAGTGCTGCCTCATCAGTGCCACCTATCAGTGCCCATTAGCACAGCCTCAGATACCCATCAGCGCAGCCTGTTAGTGCCCATCAGCGCAGCCTATTAGTGCAGGCTCATCAGAGTCACCCATCAGTGCAGCCTATCAGTGCTTATCAGCGCAGCCTCATTAGTGTTGCCTAAAACAAAGACAGACAGAGGCGCCTCTAAGTGTAGACTTTATGCAACAGGTTTAATGAATAAAATTATGCACTCACGTTAGTAAGTATATATTCATGCCCATAAAACAAGGTTCCAGTGTGGGGAAGTGTACATCATCCGGTCATGGACATCCGTCCTGCTGGAGCCAAAATCCTTTCGCTGTGGCCGGCTTGTACGGCAAAGTTAGAACCAGGAAGTAGGCTCGGTGTATTTGCTTGACAGCGAGGCTTGGTGGATAGTCGATACTTGCAGTGAAGAAGGAGCGCGGTTGCCCTCCCCGAAGCAGCAAGCACGCTCGGAAATGCGTTGCATGCAGATGACATCATCCAGGTTAGACTATCCACCAAGCCTTGCTGTCAAGCAAATACACCGAGCCTACTTCCTGGTTCTAACTTTGCCGTACAAGCCGGCCACGGTGAAAGGATTTTGGCTCCAGCAGGACGGATGTCCATGACCGGATGATGTACACTTCCCCACGCTGGAACTTTGTTTTATGGGCATGAATATATACTAACTGTGTAATTGCCGAGTAAAAGAAACACAAAGTCAAGAAATATCTTGATGTGTTCGATGAAGATCATTAGCATATGTTGTAAAGCTTGGCTAGTAACCACTTCCTAAAAACTTGGCATGGTAAGCAATATTGCTGTTAAATTTGCTAGATTAATTGCCAGATCTCTGTAGGATTCAAGGGCACACCACTAGGCAAAAGAGTAATCAAGTAGCCAGTTTTGGTCGGAAGTGAGTGGTGGTGGCCGGGAAGGTTCCCCAGGTGCATAGGCCTGCCATCTGGGCACCCATTCTTATGGGCCTCAAGTCAGTGGCGTAACTAGAACCTCCAGGGCCCCGATGCAAGAAACCATAAAGGGCCCCCCCGGACGGGGCCCTTCCCTCCCAGCCTGGTGGTGAAACGCCAGGGCCGGTCGCAAGTGCAATGTTTGTGTGGTAGTTCTGCCATTGGTGTCAGTAGTTTTTTATTTTAATTACATTTTTCTAGCATTTGCAAATTTTTTTTTTTTTTTTTTACAATATGGATGGTAGGAAGAGGACAGTGGGGATGAAGATGACAGGGATGGGATGGTAGGAAGAGGACAGTGGGGATGAAGATGACAGGGATGGGATGGGATGGCAGGAAGAGGACAGTGGGGATGAAGATGACGGGGCGGGATGGTAGGAAGAGGACAGTGGGGATGAAGATGACAGGGATGGGATGGTAGGAAGAGGACAGTGGGGATGAAGATGACAGGGATGGGATGGTAGGAAGAGGACAGTGGGGATGAAGATGATGGGATGGGATGGTAGGAAGAGGACAGTGGGGATGAAGATGACAGGGATGGGATGGTAGGAAGAGGACAGTGGGGATGAAGATGACAGGGGTGGGATGGTAGGAAGAGGACAGTGGGGATGAAGATGACAGGGATGGGATGGTAGGAAGAGGACAGTGGGGATGAAGATGACAGGGATGGGATGGTAGGAAGAGGACAGTGGGGATGAAGATGACGGGATGGGATGGTAGGAAGAGGACAGTGGGGATGAAGATGACAGGGATGGGATGGTAGGAAGAGGACAGTGGGGATGAAGATGACAGGGATGGGATGGTAGGAAGAGGACAGTGGGGATGAAGATGACAGGGATGGGATGGTAGGAAGAGGACAGTGGGGATGAAGATGACAGGGATGGGATGGTAGGAAGAGGACAGTGGGGATGAAGATGACAGGGATGGGATGGTAGGAAGAGGACAGTGGGGATGAAGATGACGGGGCGGGATGGTAGGAAGAGGACAGTGGGGATGAAGATGACGGGATGGGATGGTAGGAAGAGGACAGTGGGGATGAAGATGACAGGGATGGGATGGTAGGAAGAGGACAGTGGGGATGAAGATGACGGGATGGGATGGTAGGAAGAGGACAGTGGGGATGAAGATGACGGGGCGGGATGGTAGGAAGAGGACAGTGGGGATGAAGATGACGGGATGGGATGGTAGGAAGAGGACAGTGGGGATGAAGATGACGGGGCGGGATGGTAGGAAGAGGACAGTGGGGATGAAGATGACAGGGATGGGATGGTAGGAAGAGGACAGTGGGGATGAAGATGACGGGGCGGGATGGTAGGAAGAGGACAGTGGGGATGAAGATGACAGGGATGGGATGGTAGGAAGAGGACAGTGGGGATGAAGATGACAGGGATGGGATGGTAGGAAGAGGACAGTGGGGATGAAGATGACAGGGATGGGATGGGATGGTAGGAAGAGGACAGTGGGGATGAAGATGACAGGGATGGGATGGTAGGAAGAGGACAGTGGGGATGAAGATGACAGGGATGGGATGGTAGGAAGAGGACAGTGGGGATGAAGAGGACAGGGGTGGGATGGTAGGAAGAGGACAGTGGGGATGAAGATGACAGGGATGGGATGGTAGGAAGAGGACAGTGGGGATGAAGATGACAGGGATGGGATGGTAGGAAGAGGACAGTGGGGATGAAGATGACAGGGATGGGATGGTAGGAAGAGGACAGTGGGGATGAAGATGACAGGGATGGGATGGTAGGAAGAGGACAGTGGGGATGAAGATGACAGGGATGGGATGGTAGGAAGAGGACAGTGGGGATGAAGATGACAGGGATGGGATGGTAGGAAGAGGACAGTGGGGATGAAGATGACAGGGATGGGATGGTAGGAAGAGGACAGTGGGGATGAAGATGACGGGATGGGATGGTAGGAAGAGGACAGTGGGGATGAAGATGACAGGGGTGGGATGGTAGGAAGAGGACATTGGGGATGAATATGACAGGGATGGGATGGTAGGAAGAGGACAGTGGGGATGAAGATGACAGGGATGGGATGGTAGGAAGAGGACAGTGGGGATGAAGATGACAGGGATGGGATGGGATGGTAGGAAGAGGACAGTGGGGATGAAGATGACAGGGATGGGATGGTAGGAAGAGGACAGTGGGGATGAAGATGACGGGATGGGATGGTAGGAAGAGGACAGTGGGGATGAAGATGACAGGGATGGGATGGTAGGAAGAGGACAGTGGGGATGAAGATGACAGGGATGGGATGGGATGGTAGGAAGAGGACAGTGGGGATGAAGATGACAGGGATGGGATGGTAGGAAGAGGACAGTGGGGATTAAGATGACAGGGATGGGATGGTAGGAAGAGGACAGTGGGGATGAAGATGACAGGGATGGGATGGTAGGAAGAGGACAGTGGGGATGAAGATGACAGGGATGGGATGGGATGGTAGGAAGAGGACAGTGGGGATGAAGATGACAGGGATGGGATGGTAGGAAGAGGACAGTGGGGATGAAGATGACAGGGATGGGATGGTAGGAAGAGGACAGTGGGGATGAAGATGACAGGGATGGGATGGGATGGTAGGAAGAGGACAGTGGGGATGAAGATGACAGGGATGGGATGGTAGGAAGAGGACAGTGGGGATGAAGATGACAGGGATGGGATGGTAGGAAGAGGACAGTGGGGATGAAGATGACAGGGATGGGATGGTAGGAAGAGGACAGTGGGGATGAAGATGACAGGGATGGGATGGTAGGAAGAGGACAGTGGGGATGAAGATGACAGGGATGGGATGGTAGGAAGAGGACAGTGGGGATGAAGATGACGGGATGGGATGGTAGGAAGAGGACAGTGGGGATGAAGATGACGGGGCGGGATGGTAGGAAGAGGACAGTGGGGATGAAGATGACGGGATGGGATGGTAGGAAGAGGACAGTGGGGATGAAGATGACGGGGCGGGATGGTAGGAAGAGGACAGTGGGGATGAAGATGACAGGGATGGGATGGTAGGAAGAGGACAGTGGGGATGAAGATGACGGGGCGGGATGGTAGGAAGAGGACAGTGGGGATGAAGATGACAGGGATGGGATGGTAGGAAGAGGACAGTGGGGATGAAGATGACAGGGATGGGATGGGATGGTAGGAAGAGGACAGTGGGGATGAAGATGACAGGGATGGGATGGTAGGAAGAGGACAGTGGGGATGAAGATGACGGGATGGGATGGTAGGAAGAGGACAGTGGGGATGAAGATGACAGGGATGGGATGGTAGGAAGAGGACAGTGGGGATGAAGATGACAGGGATGGGATGGGATGGTAGGAAGAGGACAGTGGGGATGAAGATGACAGGGATGGGATGGTAGGAAGAGGACAGTGGGGATGAAGATGACAGGGATGGGATGGTAGGAAGAGGACAGTGGGGATGAAGATGACAGGGATGGGATGGGATGGTAGGAAGAGGACAGTGGGGATGAAGATGACAGGGATGGGATGGTAGGAAGAGGACAGTGGGGATGAAGATGACAGGGGTGGGATGGTAGGAAGAGGACAGTGGGGATGAAGATGACAGGGATGGGATGGTAGGAAGAGGACAGTGGGGATGAAGATGACAGGGATGGGATGGTAGGAAGAGGACAGTGGGGATGAAGATGACAGGGATGGGATGGTAGGAAGAGGACAGTGGGGATGAAGATGACAGGGATGGGATGGGATGGTAGGAAGAGGACAGTGGGGATGAAGATGACAGGGATGGGATGGTAGGAAGAGGACAGTGGGGATGAAGATGACAGGGGTGGGATGGTAGGAAGAGGACAGTGGGGATGAAGATGACAGGGATGGGATGGTAGGAAGAGGACAGTGGGGATGAAGATGACAGGGATGGGATGGTAGGAAGAGGACAGTGGGGATGAAGATGACAGGGATGGGATGGTAGGAAGAGGACAGTGGGGATGAAGATGACGGGGATGGGATGGTAGGAAGAGGACAGTGGGGATGAAGATGACAGGGATGGGATGGGATGGTAGGAAGAGGACAGTGGGGATGAAGATGACAGGGATGGGATGGTAGGAAGAGGACAGTGGGGATGAAGATGACAGGGATGGGATGGTAGGAAGAGGACAGTGGGGATGAAGATGACAGGGATGGGATGGTAGGAAGAGGACAGTGGGGATGAAGATGACAGGGATGGGATGGGATGGTAGGAAGAGGACAGTGGGGATGAAGATGACAGGGATGGGATGGTAGGAAGAGGACAGTGGGGATGAAGATGACGGGGATGGGATGGTAGGAAGAGGACAGTGGGGATGAAGATGACAGGGATGGGATGGTAGGAAGAGGACAGTGGGGATGAAGATGACAGGGATGGGATGGTAGGAAGAGGACAGTGGGGATGAAGATGACAGGGATGGGATGGTAGGAAGAGGACAGTGGGGATGAAGATGACAGGGATAGGATGGTAGGAAGAGGACAGTGGGGATGAAGATGACAGGGATGGGATGGGATGGTAGGAAGAGGACAGTGGGGATGAAGATGACAGGGATGGGATGGTAGGAAGAGGACAGTGGGGATGAAGATGACAGGGATGGGATGGTAGGAAGAGGACAGTGGGGATGAAGATGACAGGGATGGGATGGTAGGAAGAGGACAGTGGGGATGAAGATGACAGGGATGGGATGGTAGGAAGAGGACAGTGGGGATGAAGATGACAGGGGTGGGATGGTAGGAAGAGGACAGTGGGGATGAAGAGGACAGGGGTGGGATGGTAGGAAGAGGACAGTGGGGATGAAGAGGACAGGGATGGGATGGTAGGAAGAGGACAGTGGGGATGAAGAGGACAGGGGGTGGGGTGGTAGAAGTTTTACATACACCCCTCCATCTCCATACACCCCCCCCCATCTTCACCCCCTAGCACCATACACCTCCACCACCCCCCCCCCCCCACTCTTGCAAGTTAGTAATATAATATACATATCACAGGCCTCAGATCGGCGCTGTTGCAAACTCTGCAGAGTGGAGAGAGCTGGTCCCGCCTCCTCTCCTCTGTGTGCTGTACAGGAAACACACAGGAAGGGGGAGGGGCGGGTTCAGTGCTCGTCTCTTGCTCGTCTCTGCTCTCTGCACACAGGCAGCCGCAGCTGGGGAGAGAGACAAGCTGGCAGTAGAAAAAGCCCGTAGTGTAAGTGCCCCTGGGGTGGCAGCCCAGGGGTGCCTTAATTTCTCACTGGTGAGGGGCAGCTCGCTGTGAGTTCTTTTGGCACCTTGGTCACTGCACTATGCACACCTTTTTCACACCTGCCTCTTGGGACAGGCCTTTTGGCTTGCACCAGAGGAATTTTTTATTCCGGCTGGAAGGCCTGCCTTGGTTCCTCACATGGCACCATAGCACTTTCCCCACTTCCCCTTCCCCACCTTTATGTTTTGTTTGTCTTTTTCTTTGGAGTCCGTCACCTGCACTATCACCTTTGTTTTCTTTATTTGCACAGACTGGAGTGTGTGGGTCCTCGGGCCCTGCCTTAAGTCTTGGGAGGGGGTGGATATGGCCTTTTGGCTTAGTTCGCCCTCTCCCATGGGGTCTCCCTTCGGGGGAGCCCTACTTAGTACTCGGTGGGGGCTGTTTCGGCAGTCCCCCTGAAGAACGGGGTCTGTCTGGTTTCGGCCAGACAGACCATGAGTACCTTATGTCCCTGTCAGGAGCCTTGCGCCCCGGGGGATTGAGGTTTTGGGTCCTACCTCTTCGGAGGGAAGACCATACGTTGTCGCACACCCTGTGCTTTTTTGTGTTACTCACTTTGTGTGTGTGCACTTTTTTATGCACCGGGTGGAGTCTTTTGAGTGTGTTGCACACGCTACGGGCTTTAAAAAGAGTAGCTGCCGTGTGTGTATTGTAACTCGCTGAGGATCGGGGAGCTCCGGTCTCAGCTGCGCTTGCCGCTCATCCTTTCTATACATACAGGGGGCCCTCTAGGGCCCCCTGCAGCATGGGGCCCGGTCGCCATGGCGACCCCTGCGACCCCTGTATGTCCGCCCCTGCCTCAAGTGTTGGACATTGACAAGGTCTTCTATGGACTAGAACTGGAAGGTTGAGGCCTGCTGAGTAAAGTGTAATTAGTAATTCCTGACCAGGCTTAGAAATGAAGAACTAGTAGGAATCTGAGTGTGTACAGAGCTAACAGGGTGAAGTGGGACAGCCTGGACACCAGGGGTCCTCCTTCTTTACATAATGCTGGGTTGGGGCAATTAAAGTGAACCTGTTGCTTTGCACTGCATTGGAAAAGTACATGATCAAAATAAAAAACAATAGGCAGCCATGGTCCAAATGCTGCAAATAACCTTCACTGCAATGCTCACTAGCCATGAAGTGTGAAGTGAGCCACATATTTCAGCAAAACAGAATCAGCACTTGCAGAGCACATGATAGTGACAACTGTATCCAAAAACTGCAGTGTGATGATGATTAAGCTCTTGGTTCACCAGTAAACTATGGAACATTTAAGAAGCGGTATGCAGTCAGCACTAAAATTGGCGTTGTGCTATCGAGCATACCTTTAATTACTGACTACTGTCTATACTCATCCTAGCTGCTCTTGCATTTTATAGTATGAGTGATGCTAAGGACATTGTATGCATGCATAGAATGTACAGTAGATAAACAGATTACCGACTTTAGTCTTTTATTCTTGCATACCTATTAAATATATTGCTCATTGGAAAGCATTTACAAATGCTACTAAGTTAAAAATATAATAGCTTGACATCTTTATATATTTATCAAGGAAGTGTTTTCTATTCATAAAAATGTGGTACCTCTATTAAAATGTATTTTTATTATGAGTAGGTGCTTATGTTAAAGTAGAACCAAAGCAAAAATGTTTTATTTTTTTAAATTTTACTTTGGATAAATTAAAGTAAGGTTTTTAACCACTGTCATGTTTTTTGCTATCTGTATCCTATTTTGAAGATGTCCCTTCATGTCCTATCCCAAATCTACAACAGAAAAAGAAAGGAAATCCCTTCAAAATAAGGGAAATCCTTGGTATTCACCAGAACTAGTGTCCCCATTGGAGGATTTTCCTTCTATTTCTGTTTTGGTGATGTCTGAAAATTTGGGATTCTTTCACTTTTGGGTGACAAGAACAAAAGACGGGGCTAAATCTTCTGAATGGGGACACAGAAAGCAATAAAACCTGACCAGATGTTCTAATCCCTTTCTACTCTATCTAAAACAATATAAAAAAAAGTTTTGCCTTCAGGTATACTTTAACCCTTTCGCTTCCAAAGTTGTTTTTGCTTTCATTGCACGCGAGTTAAAATGCACATTAAAACTCAAAAAGTAAAAAAACAAACATTATATTTTTCTGGAAGCAGAGATCCTGGAGAGTAAATTGACCGTAGATGCAATTCTCTATATTACATTATGTTATCAATTTCAAATATTCAGTAAACACAATACACTATTATTTTAGTGCACACAAACACAATATAATGCCTAATTAATCTGTAAATGATAAAGGATGAAGTTACAATGAGTAAATAGATACCAAACATGTCATGTCTGGGGGTTCCATCTTGCAGCAGGCGTGGAGGTGATCGAATCACTTCCTTAGGAAAGCTGACAGTTGTATCAAGAGATGTAAACAGACTCTTGCCTGCTATAGCAGCCAGGAATCATTTTTACAGGGCTGTGCTGCCAAGGACATTATGTCAATGGCATTGAAAGGTTTAAAGTAAACTTATAGTTTATAGTAAACCCAAAAAGTGATTTTTTAGTAATATGTGGGGCCTGGTGGATAGAGTAAGCTCCTAGCTTCCTATATGTCTTGGAGAATCCATAGTTGAGGCCTCCCTGCCATAGCTGCTTGTTGTCCACTGGGAATTATGAGTGTTGTGTGTTCCTGCACCTCCTGTTGCACATCATAAAACAGAATAAACAAAACAAAAATCTAACAAGTGGGAGACCCTCATAATGGCCACAGTAGGTGCACAGACCTCTGGAACTCAAGTGCAGAAATTTCATCAATAAAGGCCAATCATTACCTGAAAGTTTCTGTCGATTAACCAGTTTGTCTCAAAGTCATCATCATCTTGCCCGAATGGGTTGATCAGCTGTTCAGCCACCTGTACAAAGACAGAGGAACTTCTGTTTTCCTTATTTATTAAAAATTGTACAGTTCCTATCTATGTGGTGTAAAAAAAAAGTTGACCTTACCTTCAACCAACCAGCATAGAAAAAGAATTGCAGCAGGGTAAATACAGGGACATACAAGTCTAGTTCATGGCCAGGGTAGCCCTTTGTAGGTTCTAGGAACTGACGGCCAATTAGGCAAGCCAAGAAAAAGCTGTATACAGCCACTGTGACCACCTTCGAAGAACAAATATAAATGTATGGAGAATTAGCAATAAAATAATTAGCACACTTGTAGTATAAAACACACAAAAATAGAAGGGAGGGCAAAAGACCACACCTGAGTATACACCAATGGAATGCTGATCCAGTCGTAGGCAAACAACCTTCCACACTGTGAACGCAGTGAGTTCAGTTCCTGAGACGGTCAAGAAAAAACAATGTGTAATTAGTTACTGTAAGCAGTCAAGTCACGTCACTATATGTAAATGAAAAGGAGTGTGATCTTGTAAATAAAGGACATTTTTACAAGATGTTCTTTAGTGATGCTTTAGAATACATGAACATAAAATAAAGGAGAAAAAAAACTAAAAAAAAAGAAAGAAAATTAATGCAGCCATCAGTCATCTAGGAATTGACATCAGCAATTGGGCTTATTTTACTCCAAGAAACTCTTCATTGTACCCTCATGCCCAAAAAAGTAGCAAAGCAAACGTTGAAAGGTGATACATACCAAGCCATATGCCGTGAAGTGACGCCCACTTTATTGATCAGCCAACTTTTTTGGCCACATCCCTTTGCATTTTTTTTGTTGTACCCTTAAAGTGTTAGTTCACCTTTACAGAGAAAATGTCAAGGTGAACTAACAGCGGACACCTTCTACACCCCCCCGATACCTGCTTTACTTACCTATGGGATTCAGTGGCGGCTGGTGCTCCATGGGCCGAGGAGGGGGGGGTGGCGTACCGACCGCACCATACCCCCCCTGGACAACACCAGGCCGCACACCATACCCACCCCAGACCACAGGGAGACAGGGGAGACAGGAGAGTAGAGGACAGACAGGACCCCCCCCCGCTCACTTACACTACCTGGATGCAGCAGCAGGCGGTGGCGGCAGCTTCGGCTTCTTCCCCGTCTTCTGCTTCTCCTCCCTCCTTCTCCATGCCCAATGGCATAGCTTCTCCTTTCGGCCAATCGGGAAACGGGTCTCAAAACCCGCTTCCTGATTTGCTAGGAGGAGGATCCGTGTGACAATACCAAGTTTTCATTCGCTGTTGTCACACAACTGGGTGGGCTCGGGGCGCACTGCTCTGCGCCCCGAGCCCACCTTTTTTTTAGCCTGTGAGAGCCTCTGGCTCTAATCACATGGCTAAAAAAAAAAAGCACCATTGAACTCCATGTGTCCGGCGCCCCGCATGTAGATTAGGGGGCCGGACGCATGGATGGGGGGGGGCAGCGCCCCTGCTCCCCGTATGACCAGCCACCACTGATGGGATTGCTGAGCTGTCAGCCCTCTTGCAGATGTTTCAGTGGTTTGGGGATTTGAAAATCTCTTTACTCTCCATCTTCTCTGTCAACTCTTCTAGGACAGACCAGATGAATTCTGATTGGTCAGTGTGACAGCGCTGGCCAATCAGAATCCATCTGATCCATCCTGGAAGTGCTGACAGAGAAGAGACAAAACAGCATTAGTTTCACGTGGCGTGGCTGCAGGGGTACTGACAGCTCAGCAACCCCAGGGGTAAGTAGAGTTGGATTGGGGTGGGGGTTATTAGGGATAGTGTCCACTATTAGTTCACCTTTACATTTTGTCTGTAAAGGTGAACCAACGTTTTAAAAGTACAAGAAGAAAAACGCAAGGGGACGTGGCCAAAAACATGGGCATTTAATAAAGTGGGCATCACTTCACGGCATCTGGCTTGTTATGTTTGCCTTTCTCCTTTTGCTTTGCTATTTTTTTAGACAAAATAGGGTCTTGGGGTACAATGAAGAGATTGTGGGGGCAAAATAAGTCCCATTGCTGGTGTCAAAGGCAGTAATAATAACCCTCAACATTGGTGTCAGGCATTGTTAGTTATTCCTAACATTCGAATCAGTGGGAGCAAAAATAAACCCCATTTTTGGGGCCATTGTGGGGTCCTTCACAGTAGTATTAAAACTCCCCTTTCATGATTAACCCCCCCCCCCCACACACACCCCCGCCCCGTGGTCAGTGAGAGACAAAATTGTCCCCTACTCCCATTTTACTGGTAGTCAAAGACAGTAATAATTAATCCCCTATTACCCCTTCCATTGATGGGCAGCAAGAGAGAGTGGCTAGAGATGGAAATGTCTCCCTATTGGTCACAGGGGATGTCCATCACATTGAGAGGCCATCACATAGGGTCGAGAGGTAGGAGAGGGTAAGGCCAAAACTAGCTTTTCATATGATTTTAGTTGACAAAATCTCTTTATCTACTGATCATTTTGGCATTTGGTTCTCAGTAAGGCCTCATGCACACTGGCAATTATAAAAACGCCAGTAGCTTTAGCTGTAGAATGCCATGTAAAAAAACGTTTTTGGTTTTTTTTTTAGCAAAACTACACCCCCAAAAAAGCTTATGGCTCAAAAACACTCATAAATGCTGAACAGTTGCGTTTTGCAGCGTTTTGTAGTGCTTTTCAGCGTTAAAGTGTTTTTTACAGATGAAAAACCCCTCTTTAAACCCACTAGTTCTGGGGGTTTTTTCCAGCCAGAAAACGCCCCTGCCAAAAAAAACGCTGATAAAAGCCTACAGTGTGTGTGCATGGACACATAATTAACATGTTGGTGAGTTTACTGGCTGCAGAAAAAAACGCCAAAAACAGCAGCTATAAAACCGTCCAGTGTGCATGAGGCCTAAATATTATAAATTTCTGATTTGCCCAGGTTTGGGAAAATTTACTTCAAATAGCTCTACAAAAATAAAAAAGAAGACACCACACATAGAATAGAGCTTTTTCTGACTATAGCTTAGAAAGCTGCCCTATATGTCTCAATTAAAGGCCCAGTCCAAATATTTGGTACAGTGCCTTGCGAAAGTATTCGGCCTCCTTGAACTTTGCGACCTTTTGCCACATTTCAGGTTTCAAATATAAAGATATAAAACTGTAATTTTTTGTGAAGAATCAACAACAAGTGGGACACAATCATGAAGTGGAACGCAATTTATTGGATATTTCAAACTTTGTTAACAAATAAAAAACAGAAAAATTGGGCGTGCAAAATTATTCAGCCCCCTTAAGTTAATACTTTGTAGCACCACCTTTTGCTGCAATTACAGCTGTAAGTCGCTTGGGGTATGTCTCTATCAGTTTTGCACATCGAGAGACTGAAATTTTTGCCCATTTCTCCTTGCAAAACAGCTCGAGGTTGGATGGAGAGCGTTTGTGAACAGCAGTTTTCAGTTCTTTCCACAGATTCTCGATTGGATTCAGGTCTGGACTTTGACTTGGCCATTCTAACACCTGGATATGTTTCCCTGTGAACCATTCCATTGTAGATTTTGCTTTATGTTTTGGATCATTGTCTTGTTGGAAGACAAATCTCCATCCCAGTCTCAGGTCTTTTGCAGACTCCATCAGGTTTTCTCCCAGAATGGTCCTGTATTTGGCTCCATCCATCTTCCCATCAATTTTAACCATCTTCCCTGTCCCTGCTGAAGAAAAGCAGGCCCAAACCATGATGCTGCCACCACCATGTTTGACAGTGGGGATGGTGTGTTCAGGGTGATGAGCTGTGTTGCTTTTACGCCAAACATAACGTTTTGCATTGTTGCCAAAAAGTTTGATTTTGGTTTCATCTGACCAGAGCACCTTCTTCCACATGTTTGGTGTGTCTCCCAGGTGGCTTGTGGCAAATTTTAAACGACAATTTTTATGGATATCTTTAAGAAATGGCTTTCTTCTTGCCACTCTTCCATAAAGGCCAGATTTGTGCAGTATGCGACTGATTGTTGTCCTATGGACAGAGTCTCCCACCTCAGCTGTAGATCTCTGCAGTTCATCCAGAGTGATCATGGGCCTCTTGGCTGCATCTCTGATCAGTCTTCTCCTTGTATGAGCTGAAAGTTTAGAGGGACGGCCAGGTCTTCGTAGATTTGCAGTGGTCTGATACTCCTTCCATTTCAATATTATCGCTTGCACAGTGCTCCTTGGGATGTTTAAAGCTTGGGAAATCTTTTTGTATCCAACTCCGGCTTTAAACTTCTCCACAACAGTATCTCGGACCTGCCTGGTGTGTTCCTTGTTCTTCATGATGCTCTCTGCGCTTTAAACGGACCTCTGAGACTATCACAGTGCAGGTGCATTTATACGGAGACTTGATTACACACAGGTGGATTCTATTTATCATCATTAGTCATTTAGGTCAACATTGGATCATTCAGAGATCCTCACTGAACTTCTGCAGAGAGTTTGCTGCACTGAAAGTAAAGGGGCTGAATAATTTTGCACGCCCAATTTTTCAGTTTTTTATTTGTTAACAAAGTTTGAAATATCCAATAAATTTCGTTCCACTTCATGATTGTGTCCCACTTGTTGTTGATTCTTCACAAAAAATACAGTTTTATATCTTTATGTTTGAAGCCTGAAATGTGGCAAAAGGTCGCAAACTTCAAGGGGGCGAATACTTTCGCAAGGCACTGTATCTACTCATTGCACACATAGGTAACATATTCTGCAATGGCACACATGATTCACCATCTCACATTCAGGATGAGGTGCAACACAAAACCATCACGGATTCGTCCTTCTGTCCTCGCTGTCACTGCCAGATTGGCAAACCAGACACACGGAATCCAGAACTTATTATGGGGAGAAGAAATGGCTTCAAATTTCACACGTTCACATGGTGTCATGAAACCTATGGTCAGCAAACATGAGAAACATAAAGTTGCTTCA
Organism: Pelophylax lessonae; assembly: GCF_965119305.1. Taxonomy (NCBI): domain Eukaryota; kingdom Metazoa; phylum Chordata; class Amphibia; order Anura; family Ranidae; genus Pelophylax; species Pelophylax lessonae. The sequence goes on from NC_138777.1 coordinate 72,986,848, forward strand.
AACTGCTGTCAGAGACCTTTGCAAATATTAAAATAAATCTATGGGCAAAACTTTTTCCTGGTGCCTCCATGGCAGCATACTAGTGATAGAGCCCCGCCTCTACTCCTCCCTCAGGACTAGTGAGTAGCATAAAAGAAAGGCCCAGCCCCCTGTCCCATCATTCTCCTTTTTTTCCTCATACCTTCCTGACTGGTGAAGAATAAGCAGTATGTCCATACCTCTGCCTCCAGGCAGCTTTCCGCCGGGTTCAGCCTCTCCTGTGCGCAGTCTCGGTTCTTGGGTCGCTCAAAGCACTAATAAGGCCGGGAACCCCCTTCTGTGGATCTTTGGGGTAAAAACTGCAGTGTTTCCTCATAGGAACGCATACTGCTACTGTCTCTTTAAAAATCTTTAAATGTTTGGCTTTGCAGGATTTTGCACAAGGACCGTCTTTTTTTTTTTTTTTTTTTTTTCTCCCTCTTTTCAGCTTGGATTCCCCTTTAGGTTTCCCAGTACTTATTTGTGTGTTTGTTTGTTTGTGTTCGTTTTCATTGTCATCTTCCCCTTCTCTTTCCCTCTTTTTCTTTTCCCTTCTTGCCTTTTGTCTTACCTTTTCAGCCTGTCCCTTTAAGTTTTCTATGAAAACATCCGATCCTGTGTACATGGCTCCCAGTCCTGGGATTCCCCCTGCAGCGCCATGCAAATCGAGGCCGCCCCTTGCTCCACAGAGTCTCGGCGTCTCTGCGGACCGCCTCGTAGGGCGGGGAGTAGGGCCGTGCACGAGGAACGGTCTGCGCATGCGCGGGCGCATGCGCAGTACGGCTGAGGCTCGGGCGGCCATCTTGGATGTGGGAACCAGGTGTAATTTTGCCCTGAGTTCCCACAGAAGCTAAGGGGAGGGGTTTTGTGCTCTCTTAGGCTGCTCTGCCTATTAAAGGGCCATTCCACCTGCTGTCCACCCGAAAGACAGCATCTTTCCCTGCTCCTACCGACTTGTTAAAGCCCTTGGTAGGTAGCATTTTATAATACTTTTTTTTTTTTTTTTTTTCCTCCGTCATCATTTCCATTTATTCAGTTGTTATTTGTCTTCAATAAAACCTTTTTTTTTTTTTGCCCTTCTTTTCTTCTCCCTTTTTCTGTTTTCCTTCTTGCGTTTTTTTCTCACAGCCGGTCCTTCTGCAACGCCCTACGATGAGCCACTCATCACGTAACCAAGATCCTCACAATAGGTATGGGACCACCTTTCTGTAAGTATTGAAGTAAGAAGGAAAAGAGTGCTTGTATGGACTAACAAGTGTCCTTTGTTCCAGCCCAACACACTCCAAAAGATCCGGGAAGTCTTCGAGGCACCGCGACCATGACAGTCCAGATCGCAGATCAAGATCTTCCCACTTTAGATCTTCAGAAAGATCTAGGTCAAGATACCGTCGCTCTCCTTCTCCGCCATCACATTCATCAAGGAAGAAGTGCTGGGCTTGTGGCGCAGTACCCTTACCTAGAAAACTAGTCTGCCAGGACTGTTTTCGGGACTACGCAGCCAACCGGGAGTTGGAAAACCAACAAGTGGTGGATCTGCTAAAGCAGACAATGAAAGATTCCCTTTCGGAGTTGACAACTCTAGTACCCGCACAGGCGGCTCCCTCTGCAGCTCAAGTTCCGGACAGGGATGATAGCGCTCCAGGCCCCTCTGGGCTAAACCCTTCACGCGCTGCGGCTCCATTACTTGGAGAGGCATCTTCAGGTCACCTTTCAGAAGAATCCATAGAGGAGTCGGACCCGTCAGGCTTTAACTATGCCTTAATCCCACCTTTTATTCAGGCAGTTAAAACAGCAATTGCCTGGGAGGATCCTGAAGAACCCACTCCTAAGTCAAAAACATATTTTCCCTTCCTTAAGAGGAAACAAGTATTCTTTCCTCTTATGGGCGAGATAAGAGAGATTATCGAAGAGGAATGGAAGAAGACGGATAAAAAGTTTTCATTGGGCCGTCTTAATAAACTCTACCCTCTAGCCGAGTCTGAAGCGCAATCATTAAATTCCATGCCGGTGGTGGATGCTGCAGTCATTCGGCTCGCCAAAAACGTGACACTACCTATGGAAGATGCAGCATCATTCAAAGATCCGCTAGATCGGAAAATAGATCTGGACCTAAAAAGGAGCTACCTGGCCTCGGGCGCAGCCTGTAAACCGGCTATTGCCCTTACATCTGTCTCCAATGCCATCAGGGCTTGGACAGAAAATGTTGAGACAGCGCTACGCCAAAATGTCCCTAGAGAAGACATTGTCAAGGCACTGGAGGAACTGAAAATTTCGGCCGATTTCATCGGAGAGGCCGCCATCGATACCATACGTTGTTCCGCACAATCAATGCTCCACACAGTAATGGCCAAAAGGGCCCTCTGGCTAAAACCATGGACAGCCGACCTTGCGTCCAAACAGAGTTGGTGTAAGATTCCGTTCGACGGCAAAACCCTCTTCGGAGAAAAAATGGACAAGGCCATTTCCAGGGTAACTGGAGGCAAGTCTGGTCTCCTGCCACAAGACAGGAAAGTCAAGAGAACAAGAGTCTATTCGTCTAGATTCCGGCCCTCAAATTCCAGAGATTTTAGGCAAACCAGACAGAACAGGGATAACAGGAGACCCTGGAGAGGCACCCAGGCCTCTTTTTTGAACACACGCAAAACCAAGGCTTTCACCACTCCCCAGGAGGCAACGAAGCCTTTTTGACGCCAGAAGATCGCAACCCCTCCCAGTCGGAGCCAGGCTACAGGCTTTTCTCCCAATTTGGGCTTCGCGTTGTCAGGACCCCTGGGTTCTGTCAACAATCCATCAGGGTCACCGGTGGGTGTTTGCTCATCCTCCTCCTCATGCATCATTTCAGGAGTCAAGAATACCAACCTCGCCATCAAAAGCATTGGCATTATCCCAATTCCTGACAGATCTTCAGCTTCAAGGTGCAGCTATACCGGTTCCATTGGCGGAGCGTTACACCGGTTTCTATTCTCCACTCTTCTTAGTGCCAAAAAGGACGGGAGGTTGGAGGCCGGTGATAGACCTCAAGAGGCTCAACCGATATATAGAACTCGAGAGCTTCAAAATGGAATCCCTGCAAACTATCATTCAGGTCATTCAGCCAGGAGATTGGTTGATATCTCTCGATCTACAAGATGCTTACCTGCACATCCCAATCTTCCCAACTTATCAGAGATTTCTGAGGTTCGCTGTGGGCGAGATACACCTTCAGTTCAAGGCCCTGCCATTCGGGCTCTGCACGTCTCCGCGAGTGTTCACCAAGACCTTGATAACTGTCCTAGCCCCCCTCAGGGAAAGGGGGTTGAGAGTGTACCACTATCTAGACGACATTCTCCTGTTGGCAAGCAATCCAGATCAACTCAGATCCCACAGGGAAATTCTCCTTCAGACCTTACAGGAGTTCGGCTGGCTCATAAATTTTCAAAAAAGCAACTTGTCTCCGACACAACAGATGGTTTACCTGGGAGCCATGTTCAATACCCAAGTGGGGACAGTGTCCTTACCCAGCCAGAAGATGGATATTATCATACGGAGGATGTTCACTGTAATTCGGAGTACTCATCTGACGGCCTCTCAGTGTCTGAGTCTAGTCGGCACAATGTCCTCTTGTATTCCCATGGTGCCATGGTCCCACTGGCACCTGAGGTTTTTCCAAACAGGTTTTCTGTCACAATGGAGAAAACAACACCTCTCCCAGAAAATCCAAGTGACCGCCTTAATGCGCAGAAGCTTGTTTTGGTGGACGAAGAAGGAAAATCTTGCCAACCCCCGTCACCTAGGCTCATTCAACTGGACCATCCTTACGTCCGATGCGAGTGGGCACGGATGGGGCGCCCATTGCGGGGAGGTCAAGCTTCAGGGAAGATGGTACCACTCAACCAAAGGGGTGGTATCCAATGTACTGGAACTAAGAGCGGCATTTCTAGCTCTGATTTCCTTGGCACCCCTCCTCCAAGGCCACAGAGTCCTCCTGAGATTAGACAACAAGACAGCAGTGGCATACCTGCTGAGACAAGGAGGTACTCGCAGCAGGACCCTCCTCCGAGAGGTCGAACCCATCATGCTGTGGGCAGAGAGGAACCTACGAGATCTCAGGGCCGTTTACATTCCGGGCCGGCTGAACACAGTGGCAGACGCTTTATCCAGGAGGTTCGCAGACAACAACGAGTGGTCCCTACATCCACAAGTTTTTCTCCAAATCACCAACCTCTGGTACCCTCCTCAAGTGGACATGTTTGCCACTCCGGACAACTCGAAACTGCCCAGATTCTACTCTCGTCTCCCCTGCTCTCAGTCGGAAGCAGTCGATGCCCTGACATGCCCGTGGAATTTCTCGACAGCCTATGCCTTTCCTCCCCGCCCACTGATTCTGAAGTTTCTCCGGAGACTTCTCACAGAATCAGTACAAGTCCTGGCGATACTCCCTTTTTGGCCGAAGAGACCATGGTTCCCTCTAGCCATCCATCTCAGTGTGGAACCCCCCATCAGGATTCCACTTTTTCCCAACCTACTGTCCCAGCAGGGACTATTTCATCCGAACCCGCAGAGATTAGATCTGCGGGTTTGGAAACTGAAAGGCAAAGGTTTCAGGCCTTAGGGTGTACCCCTGAAGTCATCACGACACTTTTGAAAGCCAGGAAGCCCTCTACCAACGCGGTCTATTCAAAAGTGTGGAACAAATTCCTAGCGTTTGCCGCGGGGCAGGACTTCAACCCCGTCCTCCCCTCTACCTCTCAAGTCTTAGCCTTCTTACAGACAGGACTGGATTTAGGATTGGGACTAAGCTCCCTCAAAGTACAGGTAGCGGCAATCTCGGCTGCAACCAACAAGAGATGGGCCGAAGATCCTCTAGTGGTTACCTTTTTAAGAGGAGTGTTGAAAATTCGCCCTCCCGTTAGACGCTCGTTTCCACAGTGGGATCTCTCCCTGGTCCTGGAAGTTCTTTGCAACCCCCCATTTTCTCCAGTGGAACAGGCTTCTCTTTGGAATTTGTCATTACAAACTGCCTTCCTCTTGGCCATCACCTCCGGCAGACGAGTCTCCGAGCTACATGCCCTGGGAATAAGTGAGGATCACATCACCTTTTTTCCGGACAGGGTTGAACTTCGCCCTAGACAGGGGTTCATCCCCAAGGTCTCCTCCTCTTCCCATCTTCTAGAACCTTGGGCCCTTCCGGTTTTCCAAAACGCGGATGCAACTCAGCACGACCTAGACATCTCTAGAGTTCTTCGAGCCTATCTGGAAATCACAAGTTCATTCAGACAATCTGACAGTTTGTTTGTCATCCTCTTTGGGAAAAACAGGGGCAAAGAGTCCACCAAAAGGACTCTATCATCATGGATCATCAAACTCATCCAGAAAACCTATAAAGTCAAGGGGCTATCTCCACCTTCACAAGTAAGAGCTCATTCTACTAGGGCAGTCTCGGCTTCCTGGGCGGCAAGGGCCAACGTTTCCTTAGAGACGGTTTGCAGGGCCGCCTCATGGTCATCACGTCATACATTCTTCAAACATTATCGTATCGACCCAGGGTCGCTTACAACTGTAGAGTTCGGCAGAAGGACTATTCAGTCAGCCATGTCTTTGCCCAATTAAAGATTTGCATATTTAGCATTACCCACCCATTTGTCTTGCTAGTTATTTATCACTAGTATGCTGCCATGGAGGCACCAGGAAAACGGAAAATTGTTTCATACTTACCGTAATTTTCCTTTCCTGGTGCCTATCCATGGCAGCATATGCTCCCACCCTTGGTATTCTATATGACAGAGAATGATGGGACAGGGGGCTGGGCCTTTCTTTTATGCTACTCACTAGTCCTGAGGGAGGAGTAGAGGCGGGGCTCTATCACTAGTATGCTGCCATGGATAGGCACCAGGAAAGGAAAATTACGGTAAGTATGAAACAATTTTCCGTTTTTTTCTCATTTTCTATAGAGCAAGGAAGGGTTATAACCCCTGTAATGTTTTTTTTTTTTTGCCATCTGTATCCCATTGGAGAGATTTTCCTTCACTTCCTGTCCCATAGCCAAAAACTCCCTGAAAATTAAGGGAATTTCTTGGGGACCCCTCAGGTCACCAGAACCAGTGTCCCCATTGGAAGATTTCTCCCCTATTACTTTTTTGGGGACAACCCAAAATTTGAAATTTTCTTTTACTTTCACCTTCAATGATAATAGTAAACAGGACAAATAGAGAGGGAGAATGTTCCTAACAGAGGCACAGACAGCAATAAAAGCCTGGCAGATGTTCTAACTCTTCTTCCCCTCTATCCAAAACTCCAAAAAAAAAAGTTTTGACCTTAGTTATGCTTTAAAGTCTACCTGTCATCCACAAAGAGAGGATATTACTATTCAGTGGATTTATAAGTTGCTTATGAATATAAATTAAAGCAGAACTTTAGCTAAAGAGTACGGAAGGGTTAAAACCACTGTCATGTTTCTATCATTATGCCCCACACTTTGAGCAGATTATTTCTCACTTTCTTGTCTGTCTGTGGGATAGGAAGTGAAGAAAAATCTCACCAATAGCAAAATGGTAAGCAATACAAAACTTGCAGATGTCACATACTATTTCAAAGTTTTTAAAGCCTAATTTCACCTTTTTTTAAAAACAATACATTTTTGCAGGTAATAAAAGTGCATTTATTTTTTTCTTCACGAGCCTGCAGAGCATTGCACCCACGGCCAGTGAATCCACAGAGAAGAGGGGGGAAGGCTGTATGGGGCCCATAAAACACTAGTCTGACATGCCTGCTTTAGGCAGTTTTATCTAAGCACCTGTTTTTATGATCACCTTCCTATATATATGGGAAACTTTACATGAGAAACATAAGTGATGGTGACTAAAAAAAAACAGGGATCCTAAATACGATCTTTTCCATCACTCTCAGATATCTCTGCCAAACCAACTACTTTTGAATCTTTGCTACTACAAGAGGACCCACCAATGAACACCCACGGTCTCCCTATTGTACTTTATTCTTTTGGCATCGGCCCACCCAGACTTCCCTTTGTATGCACAGAAATGGGAAAAAAAAACCTCCCAACAGACTTTCTCCCCTTTTGGACTGGCAAAAAAAGTTTTATCCTGACACATAAACTATCATTAGCCACGAAAACTCAAGAAAAAGGGTATAACTTGGCAACCAGATGGTACAGGGGCCCTTCTACCCTCCACCAGTTTAATCATGATATAGCCAATATTTGTTGATGATGTTATGCATCAATGGGAAACATGGTCCCAGGGCTGGCCCAAGACATTGTCCTGCCTGGGTCCAAGAATAAAATGTTGCTCCCCCCCAAAAAAAAAATCACACCCAACAAAAAGCCCCCACATCCATTATTTTATATAAATATAAAATGTAGAAAATATTATATATACTGTTATCTTCTTCCATAGCTCACCACCCGACTGGTCCACCAAACACCCACTGTCTGTCCTCACTCCTCCTGTCATTCCTGTGTCTGCCATGCCCACCACCCTAGAAGATCCAGACCGCCCTGCGTGAGATGGAGAGCGCTGATGTCTGATGTCATTGCGCACACCACGATCACAGGAGGAACGTTTCCCAGAGGAGAAAATCCACCTCCTCATACTCGTTTACACTACAGGCAGCAGTATGAGATGGGGAAATGCCGCCCGTAACGCGCTGCAAACTGATGACACACAAAACTGCTGGAAAATAATCTAGGGAGTCAATTTGATGCCCCTCTCCAAGTGTTGAGTGGGTCCAATGGACTCAGTGGGACCCATGGTAGGGCCAGCTCTGCATGGTCCATATCTGGAGGGGGTGTCCCCCTGTGCGGGCGTTTTGCAAACATATTTTTGACTTATACTGTAAACTTATGGATACAAATATCCATGTATCACCTGGAGTGGCTCTCCTGTACATGATTCCAGGATCTCTAAAATCAGCAAAAAAGGATGTGCTTAGACACTTTCTCGCTGCAGCTAGAGCAGTCATTCCTCGCCATTGGAAATCACGTCTGTACCCTCTCTCGGGGAGTGGGCAACCGAATTAGACTCCATTAGAAGCCTGGAAAGGCTGTTGGCACAGGCATTGGGAAAAGAAGAACAGTTTGGACTGCTTGGTCAAAGTTTCGGCATTCACCCGAGTTTCTGACCTGGGCAAAAGAAAATCCTACCACCATTTTGACTTAGCCACGTTGGAGTGTGTCTGATACTACCTGTTCTCCTACCCTGGCTCATACTCAGCCCAACTCCCTCCCCCTCCCTTTTTGTTACTTTCCATACAATTTTTATTATACATATTCTCTTTTTTTCTTCATATATATATATATTCCCCTTTTTTCCTTTTTCGGTTTTTCTTTTCCCTTTATTTTTTTTTTTTTAGTGAATGCAATGTGAACAAGCCATAATATGCGCTCCCCAATATACAGTTTCTCAAAAAAGTGAGTACACCCCTCACATTTCTGTAAATATGTTATTATATCTTTTTATATGACAACCCTGAAGAAATGACACTTTGCTACAATGTACATAGTACATACAAAGTAGTGAGTGTACAGCTTGTGTAACAGTAAAAAATTGCTGTCCCCTCAAAATATCTCATACAGCCATTAATGTCTAAACCGCTGGCAACGAAAGTGAGTACACCCCCAAAAGACAATGTCCAAATTGGGCCCAATTAGCCATTTTCCCTCCCTGGTGTTATGTGACTCGTTAGTATTACAAGGTCTCAGGTGTGAAGGAGCAGGTGTGTTAAATTTGGTGTTATCGCTCTCACCCTCTCATACTGGTCACTGGAAGTTCAACATGGCACCTCATGGCAAAGAACTCTCTGAGGATCTGAAAAAATAATTGTTGCTCTACATAAAGATGGCCTAGGCTATAAATAGATTGCCAAGACCCTGAAACTGAGCTGCAGCACGGTGGCCAAGACCATACAGTGGTTTAACAGGACAGGTTCCACTCAGAACAGGCCTTGCCATGGTTGACTAAAGAAGTTGAGCGCACGTGCTCAGCGTCATAGCCAGAGGTTGTCTATGGGAAATAGACGTATGAGTGCTGCTGCAGAAGTTTTAGGGATGGGGGGGTCAGCCTGTCAGTGCTCAGACCATACACTGCACACTGCATCAAATTGGTAGGAAGCCTCTTTTAAAGATGATGCTAAAGACAAGCAGACTAAGGACATGTATTACTGGAACCATGTCCTGTGGTCTGATGAGACCAAGATAAACGTATTTGGTTCAGATGGTGTCAAGCATGTGTGGTGGCAACCAGGTGAGGAATACAAAGACAAGTGTGTCTTTCCTGCAGTCAAGCATGGTGGTGGGAGTGTCATGGTCTGGGGCTGCATGAGTGCTGCCAGCACTGGGGAGCTACAGTTCATTGCGGGAACCATGAATGCCAACATGTACTGTGACATACTGAAGCAGAGCATGATTCCCTCCCTTTGGAGACTGGGCCTCAAGGCAGTATTCCAACATGATAACGACCCCAAACACACCTCCAAGATGACCACTGCCTTGCTAAAGAAGCTGAGGGTAAAGGTGATGGACTGGCTAAGCATGTCTCCAGACCTAAACCCTATTGAGCATCTGTGGGGCATCCTCAAATGGAAGGTGGAGGAGCTCAAGGTCTTTAACATCCACCAGCTATGTGATGTCATCATGGAGGAGTAGAAGAGGGCACCAGTGGCAACCTGTGAAGCTCTGGTGAACTCCATGCCCAAGAGGGTTAAGGCAGTGCTGGAAAATAAAGGTGGCCACACAAAATAATGTCACTTTGGGCCCAATTTGGACAGTTTAACTTAGGGGTGTACTTACTTTTGTTGGCAGTGGTTTAGCCATTAACCACTTTACCACTAGAGCATTTTGCTGTCTTACGTCTGGGCCACTTTTTTTTTTCGCTGTGCGAATTTAACTGACAATTGCGCGGTCGTGCGACGCCGTACCCAAACGAAATTTACGTCCTTTTTTTCCCACAAACAGAGCTTTCTTTTGGTGGTGTTTGATCACCTGTGCGATTTTTACTTTTTGCGCTATAAACAAAAAAATAGCGTTTATTTTGAAAAAAATAACTATTTTTAACATTTTTTTTATATGAAATTCCCCCCAATAAAAATGTAAAAAACAATTTTTTTTTAAATTTTTGGCCAGTTTGTTTTCTGCTACCTATGTTTGGTAAAAAAAAAAATCGCAATAAGCGTATTTTGATTGGTTTGCGCAAAAGTTATTGCGTTTACTAACTAAGGGAAAGATTTCTGTCATTTTTGGTGTTTTTTTTTTAACGAGTAATGGCGGCGATCTGCGATTTTTTTTGCGGGACTGCGACATTGCGGCGGACAGATCGGACCCTTGACTGACATTTTTGACACTTTTGGGGGTACCAGTGACATTACTGCAGTAATCAGTGCTATATATATGCACTGTTACTGTAAAAATGACACTGGCAGGGAAGGGGTTAATTTTATTGGAGAGGGAGGGGTTAATGTATGCCTGGTGCTTACTAACGTGTGGGGGGGGGGAGGTGACTGAGTGAGCCAGGGACAGATCGGATGTTCAGCTATGCTGAACACTCCGATCTGTCACTCCCTGTCACTTAGGAGATCCGCCTGCTCTGTTTACACAGGCGGGCGGATCTCCAAACTGGATTCCCCAACGATCAGGGCAGAGCAGCGGCGATCGCCGCCGCTCCTCCCCTGGCCCGACTCCCGCTGTGAATGAAAACAGCGGGAGCGCGCCTCCGGCGGCGCGCAAGCGCCGCCTACAGGGGAGGAGTCTAGCGACGTAGGTCTACGTCGCTAGACGATAACGAGCCACTGTGCCGCAGTAGCAGCACAGTGGCTAGAGGTAAAGCGGTTAATGGCTGTGTGTTGAGTTATTTTGAGGGGACATAAAATTTACACTGTTATACAAGCTGTACACTCACTACTTTACATTGTAATAAAGTGTAATTTCTTTAGTGTTGTCAGATGAAAAGATATAATAAAATATTTTAAAAATTGCAAGGGGTGTACTCACTTTTGTGAGATACTGTAAGTCTGGAATATTTGACTAGTTAAACTTTAACTATAGCACTTGGACTCTCCCAAAACGTTAATATAGATATTTTTTTTTATAATATAGTTGAGGAATATTCATCCTTGGTTTATGATAGATGTACATTGAACCCTGAATATACAGTGCCTTGCGAAAGTATTCGGCCCCCTTGAACTTTTCAACCTTTTGCTACATTTCAGACTTCAAACATAAAGATATAAAACTGTAATTTTTTTGTGAAGAATCAACAACAAGTGGGACACAATCATGAATTGAAACTAAGTTTATTGGATATTTCTAACTTTTTTAACAAATAAAAAATTGAAAAATTGGGCGTGCAAAATTATTCAGCCCCCTAAAGTTAATACTTTGTAGCACCACCTTTTGCTGCGATTACAGCTGTAAGTCGCTTGGGGTATGTCTCTATCAGTTTTGCACATCGAGAGACTGAAATTTTTGCCCATTCCTCCTTGCAAAACAGCTCGAGCTCAGTGAGGTTGGATGGAGAGCGTTTGTGAACAGCAGTTTTCAGTTCTTTCCACAGATTCTCAATTGGATTCAGGTCTGGACTTTGACTTGGCCATTCTAACACCTAGATATGTTTATTTGTGAACCATTCCATTGTAGATTTTGCTTTATGTTTTGGATCATTGTCTTGTTGGAAGACAAATCTCCGTCCCAGTCTCAGGTCTTTTGCAGACTCCATCAGGTTTTCTTCCAGCATGGTCCTGTATTTGGCTCCATCCATCTTTCCATCAATTTTAACCATCTTCCCTGTCCCTGTTGAAGAAAAGCAGGCCCAAACCATGATGCTGCCACCACCATGTTTGACAGTGGGGATAGTGTGTTCAGGGTGATGAGCTGTGTTGCTTTTACGCCAAACATAACGTTTTGCATTGTTGCCAAAAAGTTTGATTTTGATTTCATCTGACCAGAGCACCTTCTTCCACATGTTTGGTGTGTCTCCGAGGTGGCTTGTGGCAAACTTTAAACGACAATTTTTATGGGTATCTTTAAGAAATGGCTTTCTTCTTGCCACTCTTCCATAAAGGCCAGATTTGTGCAGTATACGACTGATTGTTGTCCTATGGACAGAGTCTCCCACCTCAGCTGTAGATCTCTGCAGTTCATCCAGAGTGATCATGGGCCTCTTGGCTGCATCTCTGATCAGTCTTCTCCTTGTATGAGCTGAAAGTTTAGAGGCGGACCTCTGAGACTATCACAGTGCAGGTGCATTTATACGGAGACTTGATTACACACAGGTGGATTCTATTTATCATCATTAGTCATTTAGGTCAACATTGGATCATTCAGAGATCCTCACTGAACTTCTGGAGAGAGTTTGCTGCACTGAAAGTAAAGGGGCTGAATAATTTTGCACGCCCAATTTTTCAGTTTTTTATTTGTTAAAAAAGTTTGAAATATCCAATAAATTTCGTTCCACTTCATGATTGTGTCCCACTTGTTGTTGATTCTTCACAAAAATTACAGTTTTATATCTTTATGTTTGAAGCCTGAAATGTGGCAAAAGGTCCAAAAGTTCAAGGGGCCGAATACTTTCGCAAGGCACTGTATATGCAGATGTTTATTACACATTCATATTTTTTTTCCCACTGTAAATGTATTACTTACTCTATATACTTGAAAACTTTATTACAAATAAGATTGAAACAAAAAAAAAAAAAAACAAGTATCAATCTGCTACCAGAGGCTCTGGCATATTAGACTATTCCACAATTCCAGGCCTAATTCCATTGTATGTAAGCGTAATTTCACATTCTAGTTTTGCTTATAAGCTGGTAAATAGTCCATTGATACTTACCAGCATTGACAACATGCTGAAGGGTAGGGAATCTCTTGTAAGCAGCAGTACTAATCGAACGCAGTATCAGAACACCCGAGAGGCTGGCGTAACGCATAAGTGTCCGTCGCAGCATCCTCCCTCGCTCATCTGTCCCATGTACATTACTGGACACCAAGCACATGATACGGTCTAACCATGGCACACTCTCATATTGGGCCCACCATCGGGAAACCACCAGGGTGACATAGAAACCTAATAGGAAGAAAGCAAATGGAAATTGCTGTTTTCCTAATCCAAAGGATACTGATAAAGAACTAAAAAAACAATACAGGTGAAATGTATTTGGAGGATATTCAGTAGAGAGGCAGGATCCCTGGGTCCACCTCTAACTGCAACATTCACAGTTAAAAATGTGGTCAGGAAAAATGAACATTAATGTCAATATTATTTATAGGACAGAGCTATTAATAGGCTAATATTTAACCACTTGACCTGACTTGACTTGACTTCATGACCAAGGCATTTTTTGCTATTCAGCACTGTGCTACTTTAACTGGCAATTGCGCATTCATGCAACACTGTATGCAAATGAAATGTAATAATTTTAGAGTTTTTTTGGTTGGTATTTAATCACAATTGGGAAAAAGAAGAAATTACATAAAATATGTTTTTTTTTTTCACAATTTTATTTTTACATACTGTTACCAGTGCACAGTGTTAATTTCAAAAATGAAAACATTTTCGTCAAGATTTTCGTCAGCAGCCAGCCTTAGAGTGACAAAAACAAAATTTTTCATTGTCCACTGACGAAAACTATGCCGAAAATCAATTCCATTTACATTAATGAACAAAAACTAAACGAAAATGTGAGGTAGGGACGTTTAATCTTGTGAACCTTCAGTTTCCGTGAAGCTCCCTCTGCTTCCGCCCCCAGCAAGCAAACGACTCGAGTCCATAGCGTGCTTCGCTTAGGAGCAGTTGGCAGCACTGTGCATGCAGTATTACAAGCGACCGTCCAGAGCAGAGAGCACTGAGAGTGCATACATTACAATTACAGACCACCGTCCATCAAGAGCACTGTGTGTGAATTACAGGCCTCTTCTGACCACCGGCATCCAGAGCACTGTGCATTACAGGCCATCCCTCAGACCTTAGACCATCATTCAGTGCTGTGCAGCATTACAGGCCTCTCAGGGTCAGACCACCATCCTAGAGAACTGTGCAACATTACAGGCCTCCCCTCAGACAACCACTGTACAGAGCACTGTGTAGCATTACAGCCACTATCCGTCCAGAGCACTGTGCAGCATTACAGGCCTTATCAGACCACCGTCCAGAGCACTGTGCAGCATTACAGGTCTCCTCAGACCACTGTCCAGAGCACTGTTTGCATTACAGGCCTCCTCACACCGTCCAGAGGATGGCTGTGAATTTGTTCAAACCTTAATACTATAAATAATAACATAACATAATATTAGATATTTTTTACTTTACCAGCAGTATATCATGAGTTTGGAAATTGTAGAGAAATGCTTAAATATTGCATCACAATTTAACTAAACTCATTCAATTTTAGACAATTAAAATGAGTTTTAGTCAACTAAAATGATTTTAGTCTACTAAAATGTACTAGAGATTTTAGTCGACTAAATACAACTAAAATTAAAACAATTGCAGATGACCAAAATGGCATTTTAGTCAAAAGACTAAGACTAAAACTAAATCGAAATTTGCTGCCAAAATTAATACTGCCATATGACTGGTTTGCAGTGATCACGGATACTGACTGGTGACAGGATTTAAAAAAATTAAATAATCAGGTGATCAGGGAAATGGCTTTTATTCATGAAAAAAATGTTTTTAATAATCAGGTGATCAGGGAAATGGCTTTTATTCATGAAAGCCTAAATACAGTTGTGATCTGTGATTGGCTACAGCTAATCACATGGTACAGGGTGCAATGATTGGCCCAGTTACCATGTGATAGCTGTGGGCCAATCACAGCATCACAATAGTAAAGCAAAACAGTCATGAATGGAATTTATTAATAGATGTTTTGTTGAAATTGTAATCATGTGATCGCTAAGACCAATCATGATCACATGATACCCCGGCCACCCACTGCAGCTGGGTACCGATCACAATCTGTTGTGTCCACCGGACACATCGGTCATGAGTATCTGCAGTTGCACGCTCCAGGGGAAAGCTAGTGCATGTGCTTAGTTACATTCCAGTACGTCGCTGAGACGGCAGCTCCCACCCACTTGCAGTTCCCGATTAAAATCATAGACCTGGAGATATTTATGACAGCTCAGCCCATTTCCTGGGAGCCTTTAGTGAGTGCGCTTTCAATAGAGAAACCTCAGCTGCCATGAATGCATATTTGTGGCATATGAGCCTTGCTGTTGCACATACAGTATGCAGTACATGGTCAGAAAGAGGTTAAGCTGGCGATACACTGGGCAAATTTTTTTTTTTGAAAATTTGTTTTTATTGAATTTTTGCACAAAAAACAGACAAGACAATGCCACGCAGGGCAACAACCATAAACAGTGACAACAGGTCAAACCCCTCCCATACCACCCCCCCCCCACCCCCCCCCCACCCCAGGCTCCATCCAGCACGTCCAGTGGAAAAACAAAGCATCTATCAGCAATAAAGATACCCCTCAAGACTGCTCCAATTATCCAGTAGTAAGGTCATAGAACATTATAGATTAGTCCAGCACAGAGCCCACTAGCAGCAACCCCATGGCTTAGTCAAAAAAACAGAGAGACTTCTATACATGCAGTAAGAGCACAATGAACAGGAATATATCACCGACCGGCATGGCCATCCCCCCCCCCCCCCCCCAGACAATCCCGAACAGTAGCACATAGAACACTAAAGCTGATCAACGGAGGTCGAGGCCGGAGAGTCTATCCATGTTTTCCATACTTTATCAAACTTGCGGGGGCATCCCCTACTGAGATACGTGGCCTTATAGAGCGGAGTCACTTTATTAACCAAGCCTTTCCAGAAAAGGATCGTGGGAGCCAAGGGACTCTTCCAGTGTAAGAGCAGAGCCTTGCGCGCATAGAAAAGCAGCAAGCTGACCAGGGTACGAACGGCCCTCGCAGGGGCCAAGCCATCCACCAACCCCAAGAGGCAAACCTCCACGGAGCTGGGGACCGGAATCTTAACCACCTCCACAATACAAGCTAAGACGGATGCCCAATAGTCCTTGACCACCGGGCACCCCCAGAAGATATGACTGAAGACCGCCGGTGAATGGGAACAACGCCAGCACTCCGCCGAGGCCGTCTGATAAATACGTGCCAGCCTCGCCGGCGTGTAATAAATCCGATGCAGAAATTTAAAGTGAATCAGACGGTCCCTCGCAGAGACCAGGTAGGCGAAGGGTGAACTCCACATATCTTCCCAGTCATCACCATCCAGGTCAGGCACCTCCTCCACCCAGCGTTCCCGACATCTACGTACAGCAGGCGGAGTGATAGCGAACAATTCCCTGTACAATTCTGAGAGAGGCTTCCGCATACCCGCCGCTTGTATCGCTGTTTCAAGAGCTGAAGCTTTAATCACAACCCGAGAGGAACCGAATTGTGCCACAAACGCATGGCGAAGTTGGAGATAGCGAAAAAAATACCCATTTGGAAGATCATAACGCGCCTTCAGGGCATCAAAGGAGCACAGCTCCCCACCAGAGACAATATCCCCCAGCAACTTCACCCCCTTAACGGCCCAGATGGTAGGATCAGGGATCGAGGCAAAATGAGGAAACTTGGGGTTCCACCACAATGGGGAGGCCGGGGAAACACCAGTGGCTCCTGGCTCCACCAGCACCAGCATCTGTTCCCAGGCTTTGATGGTAGAACGCATAGTTCCTGTCAGCTGAAATGTAGCCCTGGACCCGCGATGCAGTAAAAGGCGAAGACTCTCGTAGGAGCCCAAAACAGCCGCCTCCAGCACCGTGGCGGAGTCCCCATCGTCCCCTGCAAGCCAGCGTCGCGCCACCACCCCTTGCCCAGCCAGGAAATATTTATAAAGATCAGGTAAAGCCAATCCCCCCTGACCCCAGGGCTCCTGCAACACCTGCAGACCAATCCTAGGAGGAGAGGTACCCCAAATAAAGGAACCTATCAGGCCATGAACGCGGCGGAAGAAAGAACGCGGGACCCACACCGGGGAATTTCTAAGGAAATACAGAAAGACAGGGAGAAGTTTCATTTTCACCAAGTTAATGCGCCCCAGAACCGACAAAGGTAAGTCGCGCCACACCTCCGCCCTGCGTTTAAAGACCTCCAGCAGTGGGTTAAGATTCAGAGTAAGATAATCCGCCACCCTCGCCGACACCCTGACTCCCAGGTAGGTGAACTCCGTCACCCATTTCAATGGCAGCACCCCATCAGCTGCAGCAATGGCACCAGGATCAATAGGGAGCATAGTGGATTTATCCCAATTCACCCTTAGGCCGGAAAACTTTGCAAAAGTGTCCAGGATATTGAATACCGCCCGCAGAGAAGCATTGGGATCCTTCAAAAATAAAAGCATATCATCCGCATAAAGTGCCAGGCACTCCTTAATGGAGCCCACTTCCAGAGCCCCCACCTCCGGAGATGCACGCAATGCAATAGCCAAGGGTTCAATCATCAGAAAGAACAAAAAGGGTGAAAGAGGGCAGCCCTGCCTAGTCCCCCTACCCACTGCAAAAAACGGAGACAGGGAAGATCCAATCTTCAACGCCATACGCGGGGAGGAGTACAAAAGGGAAATCCACTTGCAAAATTTAGGACCAAACCCCATGCGCCTCAGCACCACCCCCATGTACCCCCAATCCACCGTGTCGAAGGCCTTGGCAATGTCCAAGGACACCACCACCCTAGTGCCAACGGAGGCATGGGACACCTGCAAATGAGTAAACAGACGTCGAAGGTTGGTGTCCGTGGACTTGCCCGGCATAAACCCGGTCTGATCAATGTCCACCAGGGAAGGCAAGACCACCGCCAGCCTAGTAGCCAAGACCTTCGTGAGTATCTTGAGATCCACATTGAGTAAGGCAATGGGGCGGTAGGAGGAACACAGGGTGTGATCCTTCCCCGGCTTGGGCAGGAGAACAACATACGCCTCGAGCATGGAACCTGGCAGGGCCCCCTGATCGAAACACGCAGCATACAATGCCTGGAGCCTGGGAGCCAGGGAGTCTGAGTACTGCCGATACCATTCCACCGGGAACCCATCAGGGCCCGGCGATTTATTGGAGGGAAAGGATGAGATGGCTCTCTCTATTTCCTTCAACGTGATATCATTGTCCAGCCACGCACTGTCCCCACCCTCCAAGACCGGAACCGGCAAGCCAGATAAAAGGCGCTCCAACTCCTCCAGGTCATATGCAGGTAGGGGGGAATAGGTGTCAGAGTAGTAATCCATAAAGACCCGGGAGATCTCCCCCGGGTCCCTAACCAACTCCCCTGAACCAGACTGGATGCACGGAACACTTACCGAAGCCCTCTGATCTGCCACCAAAAAGGCCAAAAGCTTACCATTCTTGTCTCCCTTCTCAAAAAGTGACTCCGCTCTATGTTTAAGGTTGGCATGCGCAAAATCAGTATCCAACAAAGCCAAACGCCTCCTGGCCTCCTCCAGGGCCGCATAGGCCGCCGGTCCCGGAGTGGCCGAGTATTCATCTTCCAACCTACGGACCTCCAGCAGAACAGCTTCCCTGTCAGCATTAGCCTCCCTACGAGATGCCTTAATCGCAGAGATGTAATGACCCCGCATAACCGCTTTGAAAGCATCCCACAGGACCACCCCTGCCGTGGACGAGGCATTATCTTCCCAATATGTAGGCATCTGGGGCTCCACCTGCTGCATCACCTTGTGAGTTTGCAGCCAACCCGGCGAAAGGCGCCATGCACCCCTAGTTCTACCCGTTCCCACCCGCAGAGTCAACAGCAGTGGGTTGTGATCAGAGAGGCCACCCGCCAAATATGTGGCATCCTGGACCAAAGCAAGACAAGGCCCATTAGCAAAAGCCAGATCTATTCTGGACGCCGTTCTGTGCACCCCAGACCAACAGGAGTAGCCACGTACCCCAGGGTTTTTCCAGCGCCACAGCTCCGTAAGCTGAGCCGCGGAAGACCAGGACACCAGTTCAGGAGACGACAGTCTACCCGGGTTAGAGGAGTCCAGCCCGCCGTCCAGAACAGCATTGAAATCCCCCGCCATAATTAGAGGAAGATGCATATAAGGGGCCAAGGTCACCAGGAGATCCACCAGAATCTGAGAGTGGAACGGGGGAGGCAAGTAGACACTCACCAGCACCACCTGCCGGTGAAAAATCTCCAGTAGAACAATAACATACCGTCCGCCAGGATCCGTAATTACCTTTTGAATCGAGCAGGGTGCATTTCTACCCAGCAGAATAGACACCCCACGGGCATACGTGGAGTAAGTGGCATTGAAGATCCTCTGAATCCAAGGCCTCTTCAAGGCAAGCACCCTGCTCCCATCCAAATGCGTCTCCTGGAGGAGGATAACATGCGGTTGAACAGATTTAATATACCTAAAAATGGCTGTGCGTTTCACCTTGTCATTGAGACCCCGCACATTCCATGACATGATTTTAAGTAGCTCAGCCATAGAACAGCAGAGGGACACATAGCAGGAGGGAGCCGGAGGACCAAGCACAGCCCGAGGACCAACCCGATCCCCCAACTCCATCCAGACATTCAGCAATACAGACACATAAGTAAAAAAGAACAGTGACCACCGGATGGAGCCTGGAGCCAAAAACAAAAAAACATCCCTGCTGTGATACCCAAACCTGGAACAAAAAAAAGTGCAACAGGGTACCCAGCCTAATCCCAAAACCCAGCAAAAATTTTAAAGGCATGGATGCAACATAAAAACCGCAGCCGGCGTTACTCTTGTCCACCAAAGGCAGCCCCAAAAAAGGGGGGGCCGCTAGATAGTCATTCCTCAAAAAAAAGGAAAAAAACCTAAAGGGAGGAAAAATAGAGTCAAAACAAAAAAGAGAAAATTGTTAGTTCAACAACGTGTAGCACACAGAGCTCCAATGACCTGTAGACCAGTCCACAGCCCCAGGAATAGAAGCATGGATCCAGCCCAGGGCAACCCAGGAAACTTCAGGGCAGGATCAACAATACAGGAACCATAGATGTCCCCCCAGCAGCAATTGAGGAGGCAGACCGTGCGTAGACAGGAGCTGCAAATAGGGAGTACAGTGTAGCAGGGCCCCAAGAGCCCCATATCATCCAAGAGAGCAGGTGTATCAGAGGAAATCAGATGGAGTCCAACCAGTCAGCAGCCTCCCCCGCCGAATTGAAGAAAAGGACAGATCCCTTGTAATCCACACGCAAGCGGCTCGGGTACATCATGCCATATTTCAGGCCCTTGGTTCTCAGGAGTTTGCGCACTTCAGTAAATGATCTGCGTTTCTTCTGCGTTTCCACAGAGAAGTCAGGAAATAACATTATCTTGCTGTTCTCAAACTGCAATTCCTCCTGCTTCCTGGCCTCAGAGAGGATACGATCCCTGTCACGGAAGTTCAAAAAGCGGACCAGAAACGGGCGCGGGGGGGCCCCGGGTGGCCGAGGCCCCGTGGGAACCCTATGGGCCCTTTCCACCACATATGTCGGGGGAGGGGGAGGCAATTTGAGTAGATCACAAAAGAACTTCTCAGCAAACAATGTAGAATTAGATCCCTCAGCCTTCTCTGGCAAGCCGACCACCCTGATATTGTTGCGACGCTGTCGGTTCTCAGCATCCTCCATCTTGTCCGCCAAAGCATTCACCTGGGCCTGCATGGCAATGATTTGTGCCGAATGGGAAGCAGTAACATCCTCCACCTCAGACACCCTGCCCTCAGTCTCAGTCAGGCGCCCCCTGATTTTATCCAGATCATGGCGGATTAGGGTACATTCAGAGGCCAGGTGGTCAATCCGGAGCATCAGGGCAGTTTTTGAGGCGTCTATAGCAGCCAGTATGGGAGCAGTAATATCCCCCCCTCCTTGCGACCCTCCATTCTGACCAGCGGTCCCCGGCAGAGACCCCCCGGTACCTGAGTCCATAGGCTGCGCCAGAGGAGGGTCCCCGGCCCCCGCGGACATCTTTCCCGACTTCAAGAAGGCCTGGGCGCCTGTGGCTGCAGAGGAAGAAGATGAGGCCTGGATCTGCAAGATGGCGGCGGCCGCTTTCGCGCCTCGCGGCGGGACCGCTCGTTTAGGCCGCGGGGTCGGTGCTGAAACCCGGGATTTTCTCCCCGGCATCCGTGCCCCACCTGTGCCCGATGCGGAGGAGGGCAAAACCGCCGCGATCCGAGGCACAGGGGCCGTGGAAGGAGCCGGATAAGATCAGGATGGTGGAGAGCTCTGCCAACACACGTCCGGCGCCGTCTACATCCCGGCCACGCCCTCCTACACTGGGCAAATTTAAGCCAGTTCAAGATGAACCAGACAAAATTTTCCTTGTGGGTAGCTCTGTTGGTACTCTCCTGCCCAATATCCATCAAATGAGAAATCTAAGCAGCGGACTGCGTCATGTTGATATGTCTCGTAAGCCCTATCGTCTCTACACCAGTAGGTGTGTGCTCACCCTCCCAAAATAGTTCAGCTCTTCAAGCAACATTTAGCTAAGCTTTATAGCTCCAGGGATGTCTTCTCCGAGGCAGCGGCAGAAACCTTTTTTTCTAAAATCTCTCTACCTCGCATATCAGATTCTCGGCGCGAAAACCTTGACGCTCCTATGTCAGCGGAGGAAGTCCCTGCAGCTATTAAAACTTGAAGCTACGTAAAAGACCTAGACCAGATGGCTTTAAAGCCTCCTACTACAAATGTTTCCCAAACATTCTTGCCCCTTTACTATGCAACACTTTTAATGACCTCCCCAAATGAGGGTCTTAACCAAGGCATTGGAGTCCTCATCCACTGCAATCAAGTCAGATTGATGCCCACCAGGCAGGCCAGTGATAACATTCAAAAACTTGCTATCCTAGTTGAGGCCTCCAAGCGTCAGACCCGCCTTATGCTCCTATCTGTTGACACTAAGAAGTCTTCAATATAGTCTCTTGGTCCTTTTTTTTTTCTACACCCTGGAAAAAATTTTGCTTTGGCCCACATTTTCTCAAGTGGTTACTCAGTCTATACCATTTTCCAAAGGTCTATGTAAAATACGTTGGCGTTAAATTCCCTACCTTTCCTATCTCACAAGGCACAGGGCAGGGATGCCTGCTGTCCCCCCTCCTATTTGCCTTAGTTATAAAACCCCTTACACAAGCCATCCATGAATCCCCGCCCCTGGATATTTCAGGTCTACACATCACAACTCGTTATTATGAACTAAATGCAATCAGTAAATCCTACGAGCAACCAAGTAATAATTAATTGCCGCAAGCACTCCACTATCTCACACAGTGTAAACAATTATATCAAAAAATGCTGCGCAATAAGTAGCGAACCAATTAGTGACTCAATGCGATCCAATAATCAATAATCATCAAATATATAGTGATCATAAATAAATAAATATATTGTTGTAAACGGATGTAAAAAAATAAATATATTGTCATAAATGCATGTAAAAAAATCCAGTAGTGCACAAAATGCTGAACGAGCTATTGTAAGTAAATACCAACCACTTAATATCGCTATTATGAACTGAGGCTGTTTGCAGACAACATCATTCTGGCTGTAACAAACCGAAATATCTAATTACCTAATTTGTTTTGCCCTCTTAACACAATTCAGCAAGATCTCTGGCTTGCAGGTTAATCCAGCGAAATCCAAAGCCCTGAATATATCCCCACCTCTTCACTTGCTCCAGAATCTTCAACAAACCTTCCAATACCAATGAGACCCATACAAACTACCATACCTGGGGGTCTTTTCTGACCCAAGATTACTCTTCCCTATATAAGGCTAACTACCCGCCCATCATCCAAAAACTACACATCTTACTAGACATCTGGGACATTCATCTTCTTACCTGGTTAGGCCGCATTGCCACAATAAAAATAACATACCTACCTAAATTACTCTACCTCATTAGGGTATTACTAGTTTCAAATCCCAACCAAGTGCTGCACCAGATTCAAACATGCGTGATGTGCTTCATTTGGGGCAACAGGAATCTTTGTACTTCCGCACAGGTTATGAATCAGACCAGATCACAAGGAGGTCTAGGAATTCCTTTTTCAAGACTACTTTTCAATACTACCATGCAGCCTAATTAGCTCAATTAACCAAATACCATACCAGCCACAAACTCCCTTTGTGGGCAGACATAGAGGCCTACGATTTTGCCTCTTTATCTATCCATAACCTTTTATGGCTTCTCCCTCAAGACAAGAAGAAAATATTGATCCCAATCATCCCAATACTTTGCTGACAGTATTAGGACAGGAGATGTACCAGGGGATTGGAGGAAGGCTAACGTGATTCCGATATTCAAAAAGGGCCAGAGACATATCCCGGGAAATTATAGGCCTGTCAGTCTGACATCAATAATATGTAAACTTTTGGAGGGGATGATAAGGGACTATATCGTAGAGTATGCTAAAGACAACAACATCATCAGTAGTAACCAGCACGGGTTTACAAATGGGCGTTCTTGTCAAACCAATCTCTTAGCATTCTACGAGGAAGTGAGCTGTGAGCTAGATAGGGGGAGACCAGTGGATGTGGTGTACTTGGATTTCGCTAAGGCGTTTGATACAGTTCCCCACAAGCGCTTAATTTATAAAATAAGGTCTGCAGGTATCGACAGCAGGGTTTGCTCTTGGATACGGAATTGGCTAAAAGGCCGTGTCCAAAGGGTAGTAATAAACAGCGCATACTCAGACTGGTCTGAGGTAGTAAGCGGGGTGCCCCAGGGCTCAGTCCTGGGACCAACCTTGTTCAATTTATTCATAAACAGCATTGAGGAAGGGATCAGTAGTTCGTTATCAGTTTTTGCAGATGACACAAAATTGGCCAGGGCAATAACTGCACAGCATGAAGCAGATATCCTACAGAATGACCTGGACAAAATTACGGAGTGGGCAACGACATGGCAAATGAGGTTTAATGTGGAGAAGTGTAAGGTTTTGCACTTGGGGACCAAAAACATAAAAACACAATACACGTTAGGAGGGGAACCCTTGGGGGAATCAAAAATGGAGAAAGATCTGGGAGTCTTAGTTGATGATAGATTAGGCAACAGCATGCAATGCCAAGCGGCAGCTTCCAAAGCCAACAGAATATTAGCATGCATAAAGAAAGGGATGTATTCCAGAGATAAGACTATAATCCTTCCACTTTATAAAACTCTGGTCCGACCGCATCTGGAGTATTCTGTCCAGTTCTGGTCGCCAGTCCTCAGGAGGGATGTGTTGGAGCTGGAGAAAGTCCAGAGAAGGGCAACTAAACTGATTAGGGGGTTGGAGGACCTTACCTATGAAGAGCGGCTGCAATCGCTCGATTTATTTTCCCTGGAGAAAAGACGTCTGAGAGGGGACATGATAGCAATTTATAAATATCTTAATGGGGATCTCAGCTTAGAAGAAAAGCTGTTCATTCGAAGGAATTGCATGAGGACTCGAGGACATACAATGCGATTAGAGGAGAAGCGTTTTAACCTCAGGCAACGTGGGGGGTTCTTTACTGTTAGGGCTACAAGATTGTGGAATTGTCTACCACAAGAGGTGGTTTCTGCGGGTAGTATGGTGACTTTCAAAAGACTCTTAGACTTACATCTCAAGGATCAGGAGATTGAGGGCTATGTTAGATGATTACAGTCACACACACCTACACAGGTTGAACTGGATGGACTATTGTCTTTATTCAACCTCACCTACTATGTAACTATATGTAACATTCACTACGACTTTGGTACAGTCAAAAATATTCTCAGGTCCATTTTCTATAGTAAATGGGACAAGATAAGGGTGCCCGTTATCTCTCCTTCTCTTTGTACTATCATTGGAGACGTTTTTATGTAAAATTAGACATAACTCAAATATAGAAGGTATCTTAATGGGGAAAATGCAAAAACCTCCGCTTATGCGGATGACTTATTTTTCTCATTAACTAAACCAACGATATCGCTCCCAAGCTTGCTTAGAGAATTTGAGAGGTATGGTGCTCTCTCTAACTTGAAAATAAATCTCAACAAATCAGAGGCTATGGGAGTGGGAGTCTCTTCCATCCTTTTACAGAACCTGAGACAGAATTCTGGGTTCAGATGGACAGATAAGGCATTAAGTTATTTAGGCACTTTGGTACCTGCAGATGCCTCGCAGGTATATGAATGCAATTTCCCTGCTCTCTTGCTATCAACCCACCTCCAGCTAGAGAAATGGCATTCAGGATTATATTCATGGTTCGGTAGGTGCAACTTGCTGAAGATGATGATACTCCCGAGATTTTTCTATCTTTTTCAAGCATTACCTATACATATCCCCATTAGATATTTCAAACAAGTTCACTCATTATTTATTAAATTTATCTGGTCACATAAAAACCCCCGAATTGCGTGACAATTGTTGACACTACCTAAAAGATATGGAGTAGCAATTCCAGACATACGTAAATACTATGAAGCTACACAGCTGCGTAGACAAATAGACTGGTGTCGACATGCTGAGTCGAAATTATGGGTACATCTTGAACAGGAACAGACGAAGATACCTCTTAAGAGAGCGCTCTTGTGTTATAAGCATCTACCGGTAGAGCTGAAAATACATCCTCTTATAGGTAATACATTAAAAGTCAGCTCTGCGTCTGTTTTCAAAATTCCTTGTCCTCAAGGGACACGCCATTATATCCTATTTTGTAAGTATTGATACACAGCCCTTTAAGTCCTTGCGGAGGGCAGGTGTTTTTCAGGCGTCGCATTTCCTGAAGGGGAATGGATGGCTTTCAGTGGAGATTTGGGAAATGATAGAGAGACGTTCAATCTGCCTTTCTGGAACGCATGTCAACTACATAATTTCTTAGATACAATACCTAACCCCCAAAACGTTTGTCGTCAGTTAACACTCTTTGAAAAATATTGTTCAGAGGAAGGGAACTGTCCTCAACTATTATCCAAAGTTTATAACCTATTAAATATACCTTCAGAACAACATCAGCTATATTGTTTTGAGAAATGGTAGACAGAATTGAATTGTACCTTTTCCTCTGACCAAAGACAGCAGATAATTAACTTTACTTTTAAGACTTTGCGATGCAACAAGCAACAAGAAAAATTTTTAAGATACTAATGAGGTGGTATTATACTCCCCATAAATTGCATAATATTTATTCAAAGGTTTCTGATCATTGTTGGAGATGTCAGGAGGAATCAGGTACAATGCTACATATATTTTGGGCGTGCCCTAAATTGACAAAGTTTTGGAAGGAGGTTAGAGAGATTATGAAGAGATTTACAGAGATGGAGATCCCGAAGACCCAGCTTTCTTTATTTTACAGTTGACCAAGGTTTCGGCCAAAAGATATAAAAAGTCTATTATTAGTCATCTTGCGAATGCGGCTAGATCTTGTATTCCTTCCAGCTGGAAAAAGCAATCCTCACCAGCAATTTCGGATTGGTTAAGGAAAGTAGAGGAAATAAATAGAATGGAAGATCTTATCCTGACAACACAATTTAAAAAAGAGAGCTATAATAGGATGTGGGAGGCCTGGAATATATTTATCCTCTCGAAAGAAGGGGTAGATCTGCTTGGTCAACAAATGGTTAAGGAACAGTAGGTTTGGCCCCTAGCAAGCTGGGCAAGGGAGTCCCTTGTAGGTTCTGTCATTGGTCAATTTTTCCCTTTTTTTTTTTTCTCTTTTCCTTTTCTTTTTTCCTGTTTCTCTGTCGTTTTTTATTTTTTTATTTACTTTTTTTTTTATTTATAAGGTAGCAGGGGGAGAGAGTAATTTAAGGAACACATAGTGTAAGGAAGGAGGGAGCAATTTGTATCTGAAGTAATACGCATATTGGATTTATCCTTATTGTTGTGTATGAGAGGAAATCTTTTTTTTTTTTTCTTCTTCTTTCTTATTCTTTTTGATATATAATATGATGAAGTTTCTTCCCACACTTAATATGTGTTCTGTGTTAGGATTTTCTGTTTGTATAACCCAATTTAAAAAATCTCAATAAAAGAATTATATTTAAAAAAAAAATATTCTGGCGGATTTATTTTCCCTCACCTCTTGCTTCTATCAGTCATCCATAATCCCTCTTTCACCCCTAGCTTTGAGTCCCCCATAACCTTTCGCCATCAGAATGCCTCAAATGTGACCCGTTTCCACACTCTATTGACCCCAAGTGGTTTTAAACCCTTTTC
Organism: Pelophylax lessonae; assembly: GCF_965119305.1. NCBI lineage: Eukaryota > Metazoa > Chordata > Amphibia > Anura > Ranidae > Pelophylax > Pelophylax lessonae. The sequence continues at coordinate 73,013,998 of NC_138777.1, forward strand.
AGACCTTCAATCCTCACAGCATCTCCCAAAAACTGAACTATTTAGGGATCTACAAGTTGATCACTACATCCTCTCCACTGTACATTTTGTCGGTAGACTTCTGACTTTAACGCCATTTGAATCAAAAGGTAAAAATGACCCTCACTCTTTGGGCTTGATCCCCCTTCTTTATATTCTTTCAACCACCAATGAGCACCCTGTCCATTAGGTTATATCTCTAAATGGGTACAGGATCTGCACCTGGATCAATCTCATTGGGACCTAATCTGGGCAACCATGAAATCATGTTCCCGATATGCAGCAGCAGTGGAAACTAATTTCAGAGTTCTGCTTAGATGATACATAGTTCCAGTAGATTGGCACATATCTCTGCCAATTCCTTTGCATACTGTTTCCACGGCTGCTCTAAACACTGAACTTTTTTCATAAATTGAAAGTCCTGTCTGATAGCCTAAAGCTTTTGGCAGCAAGTGCACCAAATCCTTTGCTCTCTTTTTCATCCAAACCCCATCCTGGACCCACCTGATGCCTTCTGAATCACAAACCCAGGGGACTCTCTAGATCCCAACTCCTTCTCATGACCCACATCCTCACAGCTGCTAAACAAGTACACTGGATATTGATCAATGAAAAGCTGACAGCCAGATTGCAGAATACAATGCCTAAATATAGGCAAATCTGATACCCTTGAATCATGACATTTCCCCCAAGAGACTTTGACTGCACACTATTAGAATGATGAAAATACATCTTGTACTGCTACCAATTGACACCCCCAGCCCACTCTTCCCCGTATCCCTCTGTACCCTCTTGAGCCAGTCCTCCTCCCTGTCTCTCTCTCTTTTGTCCCTTCTGTTCCTTTTATCCTTCTATACTCTCAAGCTATCTCCTTTTTTCTCCTAAACCACAAACATTACATGAATTTAAGTTACATAAGGCCAAGATGGACCAAGTGATTTTTTTTCCTGCAACCGCAGGTTGCAAGAAAGACAATTGCCTAACACTGACTGTATTGATGGGGGAATCCATCCATGGAGCTATTCCATTGTCTCCCAGAGGGGAGGAGGGGGGGGGTTGATCCGTCCCTGCCAGGAGAACACAGTGATTTTTGCTAGCTGCTATTCCTGCTGAACCAGCTGAGATTCGAACCATCTAAGGCCTTCTTAACTTGATGGTTCTTACATAAACTTGCATAGCTTCCACTATTACTGTACCCTACTACGTTTTTGCATGTTTTTGCTTGAGTATTACCCTGTATCAGTGGTTTCCAAAGCTTTTTGTAAATTTCATACTGCTTTGTTCTCTACTATTACTCTGTACATGTTTTAAAAGCTCAATAAAAACTACTGAACAAGAATAATCTAAGGAGCCAAACAGAAAATTGCTGGCCCAACACTAGCCGCATCCAAGCAGCTGTAGCGGACGCTGCTGCCAGAGTATAATAGCCAGCACTGCAGATACATCAATCCGCATTGTATAGCTTGGATGGTGTAACCTGAAGGTAAGTATGTGCAGGTGAGGTGAAGAGCATTCATCTAAACTGGTTGCTTTTCTCCTCATGAGCAAAACACAGGTCAAGTTTAGAAAGGTCAAGGTTGCCTTTACTGAAAAATCTAAAGCCACCTTATATGTTGTGAGCATTCTTACCCTCATGTATCTACAAGCACCTACTGAGCACCTGAAATTAGTCGCAAAGGTATTACACTACCACCAGTAGGGGACAAATTCATAAATGCTGATCTCTGTGGGCAGACTTGGGAAAGGCAGCAACCATGAATGAGTTTTAGAATTATGTACAACTTTAGTGTTCTTTATCTCTAGATCATAAAATCATTTTGATACCTGAATTTTTTCCAGAAGTAACGTCTGCCTATACAGGTGCATCTCATGACATTAGAATATCATCAAAAAGTGGATTTATTTCAGTAATTCAAATCAAAAAGTGAAACTCATATTTTATATAGATGCATTACACACAGAGTGATATATTTCAAGCATTTCTTTCTTTTACTTGATCGGGGCTCCTTTTGCATGAATTACTGCATCAATGCGGTGTGGCATGAAGGCGATCAGCCTGTGGCACTGCTGAGGTGTTATGGAAGCCCAGGTTGCTTTAATAGCGGCCTTCAGCTCATCTGCATTGTTGGGTCTGGTGTCTCTCATCTCCCTATTGGCAATACCCCACAGATTCTCTATGGGGTTTAGGTCAGGCGAGTTTGCTGGCCAATCAAGCACAGTGATGCCATGATGATTAAACCAGATATTGGTACTTTTTGCAGTGTGGGCAGGTGCCAAGTTCTGCTGGAAAATGAAATCAGCATCTCCATAATGCTGGTCAACAGAGGAAAGCATGGAGTGCCTAGAATTTCCTGGTAGAGGCCTGCACTGACTTTGGACTTAATAAAACACAGTGCACCGACACCAGCATCTGACATGACTCCCTAAATCATCAGGGACTGTGGAAAATGCATTTCATTTGGTAATTAAGGTCAAGGAGTCTGGAGGAAGAGTGGAGAAGCACAGAATCCAAGTTGCATGAGGTCCAGTGTGAAGTTTCCACAATCAGTGATGATTTGGGGAACCATGTCATCTGCTGGTGTTGGTCCACTGTGTTTTATCAAGTCCAAAGTCAGCGCAGCCCTCTACAAGGAGATTCTAGAACACTTCATGCTTTCCTCTGCTGACCAGCTTTATGGAGATGCTGATTTCATTTTCCACCAGGACTTGGCACCTGCCCACACTGCAAAAGTACCAATACCTGGTTTAATGCTCATGGTATCACTGTACTTGATTGGCCAGCAAACTTGCTTGACCTAAAACCCATAGAAAATCTGTGGGGTATTGTCAAGAGGAAGATTAGAGACACCAAACTCAATAATGCAGACAAGCTGAAGGCCACTATCAAAGCAACCTGGGCTTCCATAATACCTCAGCAGTGCCACAGGCTGATTGCCTCCATGCCACGCCGCATTGATGCAGTAATTCATGTTGTTTTGGATAGAGTGGAAAATGGTTAAAATACAGTGTTTTGCTACGAATTATGAGGAAATCTCTCCAAAGTGAAGAAGTGTTTCCAAAGATTTCCCCTTTATTCATATACATGTTCATTCATGTTACAATTGTAAAATGTTGGCTTTCCCATCTCTTTCTGTCTCAGTGACAATGGTCACCAGAACTAATAGGGAGGACCAACCCCCAATAGGAATAGAGACAAATGAAAAACAAAAAAAAAACCTGCCTATGTCTTTTACGCTTTACCCAAAATTTTAAAAAATGGCTTTGGATACCCTTTAGAATAAATGGGAAGCTAGCGGGATTCATAAAAGTGGTAACAACAACATGCTAGAAAAAATCAACTATTATTATAGGATAGTCTCTTTATCATAGGCGAGATAATGATCCTTTATATGCAAGCTTAAAATTGTTAGCACGTTTATCTCTACAATGATGGTCAAAGCTTTCAGCACTCCTTACTATTGATGATATGTTGTAAAGTTTATACGACTTAAAATCATAATGCAGCGGCCACAATCACTGTGAGTACACAAAAATCCAGAAGCTGTAAATATTCTTTCATGCAGAACAGCATGGTTAAACATTGTTAAGACTATAATCTGATTTTAAACCTGTTTAAACCTCTCATTCATGTGTAGGCAGCAGTGTTTACCAAGAGCCATAGTTTGCTTACGCAACCCTGTAATGACAATTACACATGTGATAAGTATAATGTATGCTACAATGGTGTTATTTAGAGATCAGAAATAGCGTGAAAACAAAAGAACAGGAAAGATCTGATTATAGTATGAACCGATGTAGTAATAGCTGTAATCCTGGGTGAATGTGATATGAAAATATGACTATGCAGAGTTTTATAACACAAGCAGAAGGAGCAATATTAGAATGCTATACAAGTCCATAGGACCAGCCAAAGACATGAAGTGATCGTCCCACAGTATGAATGATTACAGCAAGATCGAAAGCAATCATATTACACTAGGCATTCCATAGCTGATGAATCCAAAGCTATTTTACTGAATCCTAAAAAGATTTGTGACAAACCTAGGGCTAGGTGTCAGGGTGAGACCTCCCCATGCAGTAACTCTGTATGGGTACCCCACTTTCTGCAGTTGCCTTATATTTGGCCCTTCTACCTGTTGTGTATAGTATTTGAAAGGCTAAGGTCACACTAGTAAAACAGGATCTCATAGAGGTCCATTGTATGTGTAGCAGGATTCCCAGCCGTTTTGCTGGATATGGGTCCCCCTGGGTCACCGAGTGCAACAAAAGTACCTTTGTGCATGATTCCCCAAGTGTGAGCACTGAGACAATGACCAGTCCAGTATCTTTGGGTTTTTGTATTTATTGAGAACTTGGATGGGAGAAGAGAATGAGTGGGATACTCCTTTGGCTCAACTATGCACAACTTGCTGGGGACAACTGAAAAAAATGCTGATTGGCGCTGACTTGACACTGGCTAAATGCCGGTCAACGCTGGTTGATGCCGGTTGACCCTGGTTAATGCTTTCTTGCATTAAGAAGTCCTCTTTGAGCTCCCTTAAGCACTCCTTGCTGAGGTAGCTACTTCTATGACTGCTGCACTGTTGAACACTTCAGGGCCCACACCGGCGCCCCCTTTTACTCACTTATCTTCAGAGCTTAGACACTGGCACCCCCCTTTCTAAGCCTTCTCTACTGGTTAGCTGGCTCCCTCTGACCTTCTGGAGTTGTCCCCTCTCCTAGGCAGACCCCTGGGCAGTTTTAAGTACTCACAATACTGTTTTTTCCTGGAAACTTCTGCCCAGCAGCTCCACAGCACACTGGATCCCTCTCTGCAGCTCAGCTCAACCTTCATCCTCTAGGCCAACTGCCCAGGACACCTTCACTAGCGCTGACAGGAGGAGAGACAGCCGTCACCCTCCTCCTGGGACTCTGCTTCCCGCCAAAGACACCCTGTCACATGCTCCCCTTAGACTTATATCTCATCCCAGGGTGCATTGCGGCAAACTCCGCCCACTGAGATAGCCATAAGCCCTGATGTGCTATTGGCTAGGTTTCCTCCACTGTCCAATAAGAGCCCTCATTGGAAACAGTGGGGAGACTCCCCATGCTCAACAGGTCACACCTGGAACATGTGACAGCCTAACTAACTGATCAGGCCCCCCTGATATGCAGACAGGGCCACCCATATACTTTTTCGTAGCACCTACCTAAGAGGGTGCTACATCTGTTATGGATGTGCAGTGATATCGTATTTACCAGCAGGTGAAGCTGCACATGTAATCTTCAGTTATAGCTTCCCATCTCTGTAAAGCTTAGCACACATCTTATGATCTGATTGTACAAACTTCTTTAGATACCAACCACTATGTAATGCAAGGATATGCCTGCTTGCATACAAATTGATTGAATAGACAGGGCAAGTCCTCATATTACATAGTTTTGGCAAATCTAAAGCTGATTGTACCATGATTGTATGGTCAGATTGTATTGTGCCTAGCCTCTTTATGTGCTTGTGTAGCATGTGAGAATGTATCATAGTCATAATAATACAAATAGGAGATGTGAAAAATAATTTATGTGTTACCTAGGACAAACGACACTGGAATCAGCTCTGCATAGTTGTTACAGTAAAGTGCCAGCTGCTCAAAGTGAATCCTCTGCTGCTCATTGAGGAGAAGCCTGCAGAAAAAAAATAAAGAGGTCATTGCCATGCCTTGGTGACCAGTGGAGGTGACTCATTGACAACAGTAACATAAATTACAGTAGCAATGGCAGTTTCACTGGTTCTTGCAAAATCCTTTTTAATTCTCATCCCCTTTTTTAAAACCATTGTGTCCTGATGATGTCACTGATTTAAAACAACTGAAATGTATTTGCTTATTCTATCATTGTTTTTAAATCACTAGCGGCTAATTATTATGACTGTATAGAAGAAGGGAGCCTTTTTTGTCTTTAAAGTTAAAAAAACTCATTAGCCTTAAGCCGGCCATAGATGGTTCAAATCTCAGCCGGTCCATCAGGGACTGGACAAGATTCAAACCATGTATGGGCAGGCTGATTGTACACAAATTGATCGAATGATCAACTTGAGTAGAGCCAGCATGTTGGATTTTGCATGCAATTATTGCCAGTGGCTATAGCTGCTAGCAATAATTAGTGTGTGTTCTCCCAGTAGGGATGCCCCCCCCCCCCCAGAGCACATAATAGCTCAGCAGGAGGGATCCACCATCAACACTGACTGTGCTCATTGGGGTATCAAGCAATTTTCTAGAAATCGCGCCGTCTATGGCTGGCTTTGGGCTGGCCATACAGGGATCAGTTTGTTTTTTTCAACGAGCCAGCGGGCTGATTTAAAAAAACTGAAAGGATTCCCTCATTCACACAAGTTAGGTGGAAGGAGGAATGCTCCTCGCTCTGTTACTGTATTTCCGACAGTGGCGACTCCTCTGCTGTCAGAGTACACAGATCAGCACGGCAAAGAAAAAATTTCCAACAAGCAAGTTCTAGAGAAGTCATTAGATCAGCAAGCTGAACTGTGATCGATCTATGGCCAGCTTAACCACTTTACCACCTGCGGATTTTGCTGTCTTACGTCTGGGCCACTTTTTGCGATTTGGCACTGTGCGAATTTAACTGACAATTGCGCGGTCATGCAACGCCGTACCCAAACGAAATTTACGTCCTTTTTTTCCCCACAAATAGAGCTTTCTTTTGGTGGTATTTGATCACCTGTTCGATTTTTGATCATGCGCTATAATCAAAAATAGCGAAAATTTTGCAAAAATAACAATATTTTTCCACATTTTTTTATATGAAATTCCCCCCCCCCCCCCAAAAAATGTAAAAATTAAATTTTTCTAAATTTTTGGCCAATTTGTTTTCTGCTACCTGTGTTTGGTAAAAAAAATCACAATAAACGTATTTTGATTGGTTTGCGCAAAAGTTATTGCGTTTACTAACTACGGGAAAGATTTCTGTCATTTTTGGTGTTTTTTTTTAACGAGTAATGGCGGCGATCTGAGATTTTTTTTGCGGGACTGCGACATTGCGGTGCACAGATTGGACCCTTGACTGACATTTTTGACACTTTTGGGGGTACCAGTGACATTACTACAGTAATCAGTGCTATACATATGCACTGTTACTGTAAAAATGACACTGGCAGGGAAGGGGTTAATTTTATTGGAGAGGGAGGGGTTAATGTATGCCTGGTGCTTACTAACATGTGTGGGGGGAGGTGACTGAGTGACACAGGGACAGATCGCAGGTTCAGCTATGCTTAACCCTGCAATCTGACCCTGCCTGTCACTTAGGAGATCCGCCCGCTTTGTTTACACAAGTGGGCGGATCTCCACACTCGATTCCCCAACGATCGGGGAAGAGCAGCGGCGATCGACGCTGCTCCTCCCCTGGCCCGACTCCCGCTGTGACTGAATACAGCGGGAGCGAGCTCTCAGCCAATAGCTGACCAGTGTGTACTGGCGGGGGGGGGGGGGCCCTGTCAGAACACAATAGCTCAGCGGGGTAGATCGCTTTACTAACATCGCATTGTTAGTACAGCGGCTCCTCCTGAGCTCTTCAGTTTTTTATTCATTCAGCCCCCTGGGATGAACGAAAAAAAAAAATGCTAGTTTGTACTGGGCATTAGCCAGGCCATAGATTATGCTATTTTCTTTCCTGAAACCACGGGTTGCAGGATCGACTCGGGTACAATCAGCCTGCCCATAGATGGTTTGAATCTCCCCTGCTGAACCAACCAAGATTCAAACCATCTGTGGCCTGCTTTAGCAGAAATGAACTGCCTCAAGTGCACCACCTGCTGCCAAAATATGGCAGATATGATGTATTCATTATCAATATCTCACAATTTCCTGACATAAAAAATTACATTTTTAATTTTAAGTTATGAACATAATAACAAAATACAGAAATGCGTTCTAAAATAAATCTATATTACATTTGAATAATAGGCTACAATGCATAATGGGTCAGATACCTGTAGGTGGCGCTGATAATGAAGTAGAAGCCAATGAAGATGAGGAACTCTCTGTATAATAATTTGTAGATGCTGCCTCTCCAGCGAAGGAGCAACCGAGAGAAAGTGCCAAGCTTAGCATCTGCCACACGATTGCTGTATGTGACCGTCATGTTTATAGAGAATCCTGTTAATTGGGTGGTGTGATTATAACAGCGTGTCATACAAAGAGATAACATGAACATTTTTCTCAATATTTCTACCAAGAAATCTTTCTGAAACAAATCACAAAATTTACAAAAAGTACTAGCCTGCTGCATGTACAAAGATAGAAGGAGATGAGGGCCTATAGTTATTTGTGTAAGCTACCATTGCCTCTTTTTGAAGATTGAAGTATATCTAAACCCAGGGCCGCTGATAGGGAGGGACCACCAGCCCTCTTGTAGGGGGCCCGAGTAAACAGGGGGGCCCACACAGAGAGGGGGATTAGTGATGTACAACAAATACAGAAATCTTCCTCCAGCACCTGAACCTGATCTCTGCTATCAGCTTTTATCTGCTGAGAAAGAGACAGTTGTCCCTCACTAATCCCCCTCCCTGTGTGGGTCCCCCTCCCAACACTGGCTCTAATGTTAGCTCTGCTCATGAGTTTATCTGTAACTTTGTTTCTCTCCTTCTGTCTCTCTAATCCTGGAGCTCCAAATGCCCAGCCTGTATATTTTTTTCATCTCATCTTCATTTTATTTATTAACATAGTTTTTTATTTTAGTTTTAGCAGTAATTATGTGAGTTATGTTGTATTTGTGTCTGCTAATAATGTTTTGTTGTAGCTAAATATATCTTTAATATTTTCTTGGGAGGCCCCTGCCAGGTAGTCTGTATGGGGCCCCGTGATTTCTAACAGCAGCCCTGTCTAAACCCAAGAGCAAAAATGTAATTTATGTGAGCTGACCAGTCCTTAGATGTAGTGGTTGCATTGGGTTTCATTCAGGCTAAGAACATTTTCAGCCAGTACAGAAAATACCTGTCTACCATCTTGCCCGATATGCAGTGTCTATAGGTGTGCACAGCCTATTACATTAGGGTGTGCAACCCCAAAGCTCAAACACACATGCGTGTGTCTACGTATATCTGGCCCTGGCACACTGATTTACCCACTGCCACACATTAGCGATAATGCTAATGCGCACTAGCTGATTAGGGTGTGCCCAAGCACACCAGGCACACCCTGTGCGCATGCCTATGGCAGTGTCCTTATGATATACTTTGAATTGAACTGAAATGATAAACAATGTTATCTTCTTTCCAAGCTATCTTTTGTAAACTGTCATTTTCCCTGGCCCCCATGTAATAAAAATAGAGAGGAGGAAGTATTTGTAGTCCTATTCAGAAAGCACCACAAAGCTCAAACACACATGCTTGTGTGTTTACTTATATATAAACTATGCTGGAAACATCACACACAATCCATAAGAAAGGATGCCATTGAAAGTAACGGGTATTTGCAAGTGCGTCCTGCGATTTACATTGATTCGGGACGCCTAGATGTGAACAGAGCCTTATGCCCCAACACAAAGCTCAAAGAATCCCTGTCTCTTGAACAGTGCTACTATCTGCACCTGAGCCAGCGAAAGAGGGACTATACATCAAGGGTCCTTTCAGCAAGTTTATATACCTAAAGCTCATGCGACTCTCTTACCGTATGGTAACTAGAGTCCACTATTTCTGGTAAGCGCTCCCAAGTTTTCCAATTTGGTGATTGGAGCACTGGCAGTGTCTTTACCTTCTTTCTAATTTGGAACACAGAACTTCCCCTTTCTTATAGATATGATTACCGTATATACTCGAGTATAAGCTGAGTTTTTCAGCATGTTTTTTTATGCTGAAAAAGCTCCCCTCAGCTTATACTCAAGTCACTGGCTCACTTACTTTTTAAAAATGGCGCCGCCCGGTGCCAACATGTCGCCAAGCATGCGCCGTCTGCCCGGGAATAGCCGAACGTGTACGGGCTTTCCAGAGCATCAGCGGCGCATGTGTGGTGATGCGTTGGCGCCGGGCGGCGCCGTTTTTAAATCGAAGGCACCTCACTGACAGGTAAGTGAGACTCCTCCGCAGCCCCTGCATTTCCTCATGCAGTGCTGCGGGCATGGTACAGGACACTGCATCTCCTGTGCCATGCTTGTACCTACTGTGCCATGCCTGTACCTACTGTGCCATGCCTATACCATCACCTGTGCCATGCCTATATCATCACCTGTGCCATGTCTTTACCATCTCCTGTACCATGACCTGTGCCATGCCTGTACCATGCCTATACCATCACCTGTGCCATGTCTATACCATCATCTATGCCATACCTGTACCATGACCTGTGCCATGCCTGTACCATCACCTGTGCCATCACCTGTGCCATGCCTGTACCATCACCTGTGCCATGCCTGTACCATCTCCTGTACCATGACCTTTGCCATGCCTGTACCATGACCTGTGCCATGCCTATACCATGACCTGTGCCATGCCTCTACCATGACCTGTGCCATGCCTGTGCCATGCCTGTACCATGACCTGTACCATGCCTGAACCATCTCCTGTACCATGCCTGAACCATCTCCTGTACCATGCCCCCAGCCCCTGTTTTGTGTCTCATGGTGGTCCAGTTGGGTCCAGTAGCTGCTGCATTTCCCACACTAGGCTTCTACTCGAGTCAATACGTTTTCCCACTTTTTTGTGGTAAAATTAGGTGCCTCGGCTTATATTCGGGTCAGCTTATACTCGAGTATATACGGTATATCAGTAGCTGCATTGGTGTTCTTTTTTGTTTTCTTTGTGTTCACCAATAACACACAACCTATCCTGTGGTGGCTACACTCACCCACTCAACTGTATCTATGGAGGGAGCAAAGTTGTCATGCTATGCTGTCTTTCTGAATAGGACTGCAAATACATCCTCCTCTCCTAACTGACATTGCATGGGGGCCAGGTGAAGTGGTAGTTTACAAAAGATAGCTTGGAAAGAAGATAACATTGTTAATAATATTATTGAACATTTTGCAAAGCTGCCTATTTTTTTTTTTTTCTTATATAATTCCAGATAAGCTGAACCTAGAAGGTTATCCTCATATCTGGGTTACCTACCCTTCTTATAGTGGCAGCAGATTCAAAGGGTACATTTGCTGGAATCGAATTAGGAGATGATATTAGACGTTGTTTTAACATCTTGTTGGGATGTTACCTTCTGGAATTGTTCCAAAATTTCCTTCTGTTCATAAACTATTATCTCATGCAGAATATATATATTGTATTTGATGTGCATGAATCAAGACCACCACAAATATTTCTAGTCTGTATTTTTTCTTTTTTGCTGTCTGCATCCCGTTCAGGCGATTTCTTTTTACTTTAGGAAGTAAGTTGAAATCTCTATGAAGTCAATGGAAATCCCCTCTTGGATAGTTGCCACCTCCTGTTCTGGTATAAGCCATAAAATGTAGGATTTCTGATTTTTTTTCTGTCTGGGTGACAGTAATCACTAGGACAAATAGAGGGTGAATCTCCTCAGTAGAGTCAAACATAGGAATAAAATACTAACGGGTACTAACTCTTCCCCATATCCAATTTTTTTTTTTTTTTTAAAGTATAAAATGTAGTCCAGGAATAGACCCTGACCCAGCGTGATGCCTGAACAAAACTTGTTCTGGCCTTATAGGGATAACAGTAAAAAAAATGCATTTTCAGTGGAAGGTAACAAATACCTGTAATGTTTGTGCTTAGCATGGTATTTAGCACTCATTTAACATGAAAAAATAAATCCGCCACTAAGTGCGCTTAAAGTAGAACTAAAGGAAAAACTATTTTTTTTTCATTTTGAATAGAATAAGGGAGAGTTACAACCCCTGTCAGATTTTGTTTGCGCCATATGTGTCCCATTGCAGAGATTCCCCTTCACTTCCTGTCCCATGGCCAAACAGGAAGTGGGATAAAATCCCTACAAATTAAGGGAATTCCATGGGGAGCCCGAGGTCACATGAACTAGTGTCCCCATTAGAAGATTTCCCCTCTCTTGCTTTTCTGGGGACAACCCAAAATTTGGGATTTTCTTTTACTTTCAATTATACCGGAAAACAGGGCAAATAGAGACGATGAATCTCCTTAACAGGGGCACAGACAGCAATAAAAACTAGCAGGGGCTCTATTCCATCTCCACTCAATCCCAAAACTAAAAAAAAGCTTTTGCCTTTAGTTATACTTTAAAGTGTTATTAAACCCACAACAGTAAAATCTGTCTGTATATACAGTAAAGCATGCTTGTTATACTCACTGTGGAACCTAAGGGGTTAATCCTCTGCATTGTGTAAAAAGGCTGTTTGATCCTGTCTTATCTGATCCCCCCCCCTCTTCTTTTACTGTCCCCAATCCATCTCCTGATCTAACAGAGCCTTGGAGACACTCTGCACATGCTCAGTTAGGTGTGTATTGCTGGAGAGTTTTTTTTTTCTTGGGAGGGTGCATGTGATCAGCACAGGGCCAATCAGCACTGTCCAGACAGAGGGCCAGGGGTCCTACAGTCTCATAGGACAGTCCGAGCAGAATTAAAACTCCTCTTACAAGCTTTAAACAGACACTGATAGAAGTCACAAGACTGCTATATACTGCTGATGAGAAAAGGTATTTATCAGTTTATATTCACTAAAATAATTGCATCTCCATGTTCTATGTACTGTGGGAGGCCAGATATAGTGAATGTAGGGTCCTGGGTTTAGTGTTCATTTCCAAGAAGAAGATTTTATACAAGAAATAAGAAAAGTGACATGTACTGTAAGGTTAGATTATAAAGTTGTAACCAATAAAAAAAAAAATAGGTAAATTGACTACAAACCAGCATAGATTCCATTTACTAAAACAGTGACAATCACAATATTGCCAGAATATATACAGTACAATACAATATATAAGTCCAGTGGGTGCTTATACTACCTTGGTCTTTACATAGTAGTATTAGTAGTAGTAGTAGTATACATAGTAGACAGAAAATTAAAATACATGTATCTTCAGAAAAGTAAGGGCCTTTTTGTATAAGAAGAACAATTGTCATACTACACATTTCACATTATATTGATCATATAATGTTTTGTGTTGCTTATTGGTATTACATTTTCATACAGTGAAAACATAATATACAGTTTACAATAAAAATGTGGCAAGCCAACATATGCCATTTCCAAATAAATGACATTACATCCGCCTGGTGGTCATTTAGGGTACTGTAAGGTAAACATTAATATAATAGTTTGGAAAAAAGTTTGGAGATAGTTTGAAAAGTTTTCTAAAAGTTCCCACATTTCGTTTGCATAACTATATCAAAATTATATTTTTAATGTAAAATTGAGTCATTTGGTAATGTTTGGTTCACTGGCTCTTTAAGAGCTGTTTGCCAGACATAGGTCCGTCTAGTTGTATGTGGGCAGAGCCTAATACCTAATCTTAGGAGCAATATTGTGTTGTATACCCATTTGAAGTATTCGATGGGTCACGGTTTCTATTATTTTATTTAGGATTTTTTAATCAATAACAACAAAGTTCACCAAGACAGTCCAATTATCATAGCGTCTTATCATTAGAAGGTTACTCACCATTCAGCTTTGAGTTGTTGCTCCCCGCTTATTTCTGTCTTTACCCATTGAGATCTACAGCAGAAATGACCAAATCTTTCCTTGTGATCCAATAATCCCCCCTTACAGTGTGCACTTTGTTGTCCCTGTAATCGCCACCCCCACTACCATCCGCACACTGTCGTTGGCTTAGTGTGCGCAGCTCCTGGCACTGCTTTCCCTGCTCAGACATAAACTGTTTGCACTTTACATCTTTTCCTGTTTGGATTTTCTTGGAGATTAATAGGGACAGAATTAACAACTCCTTAATATGTGGGCTAGGCCCAAACCACCATAATATGATAAGAAAGTAACAAGAGTAGAGTAGAAAAGAACACTCATGGAAGAAGTGTATATGTAGAGTTTATCTATGGGATCCCCATGCATAATTTAAACATACAAAATATAAAAATGGTACAAAGGAGTCCACGCTATAAAAGTTTGTGTGAGTGGATCAACATGACGTCAAATACGGTTTCTTATGGCTTAGTTGGCTAAAGCACCATATATATTAAACATATTTAAAAAAAAAAATAAAGTTGTCTTTTTTTTTTTCCCTGCTGCTAATCTTCTCTAGCATTTTACAGACACTTCCTGTCTATATGAACTAGTGATCGACCGATATAGTTTTTTTAATGCCGATAGTGATATTTTGGTCATCGGATATCGTTATCGGCGATATTTTCAGACATTAAAAAATTATTATTTTATTTTATTTTTTTAGGTACTCCTTGTGGAGGGATCTGGGGGTCTAAAAGACCCCAAACCCCTCCTCGGCACTGAAAAGCATTCAAAACGCTGTTAATTTTTTGAATTCTGCGCCGAGTACCCGGAAGTGATGTCACTTCCGGGTTTTTTACATGGAGACCCGATCAGAGCCAAAAGAGGCTTGGATCGTGTCTTCTCTTCGGCGGCGGTGGTTGTGGAGGTAGGATGCCCGGGTCTCCCGATGGGACAGGAGACCCGGGCGAGCCGGGGAAGGCGGCAAAAAGACCCCAAACCCCTCCTCTGCACTTAAAAGCATTCAAAACGCCAAGTTTGGCTGTTTTGAATGCTGTCATTTTTTTTTTATTTGGCGCCAGTACCTGGAAGTGATGTCATGAATAGGGATGATCGAACGGTTCGGGTCGACCATCGGTTCGACCCGAACATTGGCTGTTCGAAATTCAGCCGAATTCTGGACCAGAACCAGAAAAAAAGATAATTTTTCTTTGAATTTTCAGAAGCGCAGGGATGGGGTTCCGCTCCTTTCACACCTGGGCGTTTTTGTTGCAGGCGTTTATTGGGCGTCTTTGGAGGCAGGCATGACATCTGAACTTCTGTATAGGGGTATATATACACACACACACACATTATATATATATATATATATATATATATATATATACACACACACACACATCACATACACACATATAGGTGTGAAAGGAGCGGAACCCCATCCCTGCGCTACTGAAATAATTTCAATAGCGCAGGGCTGGGGTTCCGCTCCTTTCACACCTATATGTGTGTATGTGTATATATACCCCTATACAGAAGTTCAGATGTCATGCCTGCCTCCAAAAAATGCCCAATAAACGCCTGCAACTAAAACGCCCAGGTGTGAAAGGAGCGGAACCCCATCCCTGCGCTACTAAAAATTCTAAGAAAAATTATCTTTTTTTTCTGTTTCTGGACATGCTACAGAGCTGAAACTTCACAGGTACACTTTTTAGGACCCCCACACAGACACTAAATCCAAAGAAATCTCTTTTTTTTTTTTCAATCATGTTTTCAATAATTGGCTCTCTATCAAAAAAGACAATTTTTAAGAACTTTTTTTTGTGTGATTAATAGTTCCTGGGGCATGACCCAGAACCCTAGGCACTTTTTAGGGGCCTTTATTGGGTTTTAGGGCTTCAAAATTGTGTTTTTTTATTCCAGAAGTTCGGGTCCCATTGATTTCAATGGGGTTCTGGAATCCAAACCGAACTTTCGGGAAGTTCGGGTGTTCTGGTCGAACCAAACTTTTCAAAAGTTCGATCATCCCTAGTCATGACATCACTTCTGGGTTTTTGCATGGAGACCCGATCAAAGCCGTATCTTCGGAGGCCATGCAGGCTGGTTGCCCGGGTCTCCCAGTGGGACAGGAGACCCGGGCGAGCTGGGGAAGATGGCGGGGGGGATGTCCCCTCCCGCTCCTTGTAATGACAGCCGAGCGGCTTCTCAACCACATCGGTTGTCATTAAAAGTCAGCCGACCACCGGCTATGGACACCGGTACCAGGGTGATGCCTCTAGCTGAAGGCATCACCCCGGTACATGCACTTTCCCTAAATATCGGCAATATCAGCAAATCCAAATGCCGATACAGATATATCAGGGAAAGTGCATATCGGCACCCGATATATCGGTGTTGCCAATAATCAGTCGATCTCTAATATGAATACAAGTGTTGCTTTAAAAATATTACTCTGGAGCAGCTCCCTGAGAGTAACCACAGTAGACTGCACCTGCGCAATGTGCATCATTACGACTGCTTGTAGTCTACACTGGGGGGGGGCGCAAGTGATAGAGTGACAATGTAGGAGTACAATTGAAAGACACCTGTCACTCCCTAGACCTTCATGACAGGATTGCTAGGAATAATTTAAATGAAAGCAGCATATTTTAAAAGATTGAAAATTTATTTTGAAATTACATTCATGTGGATGTTACTTGACATGTACCACCTATCTAAACATTGTTGGTGACCAAGTACACCCCTTCATGGAAATGGTATTTTCCTGATGGCAGTGGCCTTTTTCAGCAGATAAATGCTTCCTGCCACATCGTAAAAATGATTCAGAAACGGTTTAAAGAATGTAATAATAAGTTGGAAGTGTTGACCTGGCCTCTAAAATTTCCAGATCTCTATCTAACCGAGCATCTGTAGGATGTGCTGGAAAAATAAGTCTGATCCATGGAGGCCCCCACCTCACAACTTACAGGAGTTAAAGGATCTGCTACTGACGGCTTGGGTCCAGATACCACAGCATACCTTCAAAGGTCTAGTTGTGTCAATGCCTCAGCCACCAGAGGGGGGCCTATTCAATATTAGGTGGGTGGTTATACAGTTACAGCTAATCGGTGTGTGTATAATACAGTATCTCACAAAAGTGAGTACACCCCTCACATTTTTTAAAATAATTTATTAGATCTTTTCACGTGACAACACTGAAGAAATAACACCTTGCTACAATGTAAAGTAGTGAGTGTACAGCTTGTATAACAGTGTAAATTTGCTGTCCCCTCAAAATAACTCAACACACAGCCATTAACGTCTAAACCGCTGGCAACAAAAGTCAGTACACCCCTAAATTAAAATGTCCAAATTTGGCCCAATTAGCCATTTTTCCTCCCTGGTGTCATGTGATTCATTAGTGTTACAAGGTCTCAGGTGTGAATGGGGAGTAGATCTGTTAAATTTGGTGTTATCGCTCTCACTCTCTCATACTGGTCCCTGGAAGTTCAACATGGCACCTCATGGCTAAGAACTCTCAGAGGATATGAAAAAATAATTGCTGCTCTACATAAAGATGGCATAGGCTATAAGAAGATTGCTTTGACCCTGAAACTGAACTGCAGCACGATGGCCAAGACCATACAGCGGTTTAACAGGACAGGTTCCACTCAGAACAGGCCTCACCATGGTCGACCAAAGAAGTTGAGTGCACGTGCTCAGCGTAAGATCCAGCGGTTGTCTTTGGGAAATAGATGTATGAGTGCTGCCAGCATTGCTGCAGAGGTTGAAGGGATGGGGGGTCAGCCTGTCAGTGCTCAGACCATACGCCGCACATCAAATTGGTCTGCATGGCTGTCATCCCAGAAGGAAGACTTTTCTAAAGATGATGAACAAGAAAACCCGCAAACAGTTTGCTGAAGACAAGCAGACTAAGGACATGGATTACTGGAACCATGTCCTGTAGTCTAATGAGACCAAGATAAACTTTTTTTGGTTCAGATGGTGTCAAGCATGTGTGGTGGCCACCAGGTGAGGAGTACAAAGACAAGTGTGTCTTGCCTACAGTCAAGCATGGTGGTGGGAGTTTCATGGTCTGCTGCCGGCACTGAGGAGCTACAGTTCCTTGAGGGAACCATGAATGCCAACTTGTACTGTGACATACTGAAGCAGAGTAGGATCCCCTCCCTTTGGAGTCTGTTCCACAAGGCAGTATTCCAACATGATAAAGACCCCAAACACACCTCCAAAAGGACCAGTGCCTTGTTAAAGAAGCTGAGGGTAAAGATGATGGACTGGCCAAGCATGTCTCCAGACCTAAACTCTATTGAGCATCTGTGGGGCATCCTCAAATGGAAGGAGGAAGAGCGCAAGGTCTTTAACATCCAACAGCTCATCATAGAGGCGTGGAAGAGGACTCCAGTGGCAACCTAAGAAGCTCTGGTGAACTCCATGCCCTAGAGGGTTAAGGCAGTGCTAAAAAATAATGGTGGCCACACAAAATATTGACACTTTGGGCCCAATCTGGACATTTGCACTTAGGGGTGTACTCACTTTTGGTGCCAGTGGTTTAGACATTAATGGGTGTGTGTTGAGTTATTTTGAGGGGACAACAAATTTACACTGTTATACAAGCTGTACACTCACCACTTTACATAGAAGCAAAATGAAATTTCTTCAGTGTTTTCACATGAAAAGATATAATAAAATATTTACAAAAATGTGAGGGGTGTACTCACTTTTGTGAGATACTGTAAATATAAATTCGTAGGGTTCAGTATTAGGGTGGCCCACCCTTTGCAGCTATAACAGCTTCAACTCTTCTGGGAAGGCTGTCCACAAAGTTTAGGAGTGTGTCCATGGGAATGTTTCACCATTCTTCCAGAAGCGCATTTGTGAGGTCAGGCACTGATGATGGATGAGAAGGCATGGCTCGCAGTCTCCAATCTAAGGGGAACTAAGGGGCCAGGCCCAACCCTTAAAAAGCGACCCCACTATAATTCTCCTTGCACCAAATGATTTGGACCAGCGCACAAAGCAAGCTCCATAAAGACATGGATGAGAAAGTTTGCGGTGAAGGAACTTGACTGGCCTGCACAGAGTCCTGACCTCAGCTCAATAGAACACCTTTTGGGATGAACTAGAGTGCAGCTGTGCATTTCCAAAATCTTCCCAGTATATTTTGCATTTCTGATACTAGGGCAGGTTCCTCTGACTCCCAACCATGACCACTAGTGGGATGTTGTCAGGTACCTCAGATGTATGGAGTAACACCCCCTTAAAGTTCAGGCAAAATAGTAACATTTTTCACCTCAGACACATTTTTAGGACTGCTTTACCTGATTTTTCCCCAGTTTCAAAAAAAGAGGAAAATCATAGCCCAGTATTATACTGTGTAGCAAGTTGTTAACCACACCCATTAAGTACTTCATAATTATACTAGATGTCTTCACTGACAGCACCACAGTAGGTAGTCTTTAGCCAGTGTTGCCAACCCCCCGGAGGGAAATTTACTGGCAGAACGTCCAAAATTTACGGACGGCACCAATTTTTTACTGGCACTGCAAAAATGTACATAACATAGCCGTTTTCAGTGCTAAACCGTGCAAATATGAATAATTAAGCTATAAACATGTAGATAGCGCTATTAGCAATGTGTTTAAGTTAAACAAAAGTCATAAACCATATTTCTCCATTTACATGAAGGTCAGATTAATATAACCCAGCCAGCACAGCGTTCCCCCATATATCAGAGTGTGCAGGATTCCCCCTTACAGTGTAACTCTGACGTAAAGAGGAATGCTGCAGATCTTGATTTAAGCGGGACTCTGATGTAATCGGGTGCTCTGCTGACCAGAAACCACCTTATATCAGAGTCCACTGCACTCTACTTTACATCAGAGTTCCCACTTACATCAGGGTCTGCAGCATTACCCTTTACATCAGAGCTCCCTTTTACATCAGGGTCCACAGAGTTCCCCCTTGCACTTAAGGGGAGAATCCTGACGACTGATTTTCTACAGACCTGATGTAGAAAAGAATATCAGGAACTCTGATGTGGGGGGGGGGGGGGAGGAGGGGGAATCTGGTGACCAGAGACCCCCTTCTGCAGATTAATTACACTAAGGTAAGGGGGAAGGGATTCCCTGCTATAAGGGGGAAACCTTTATCTTAGTTCCCCCTTACATTATTATATTCACTCAGCCCTTACATCAGTGACCCCCCGTTAGACTGACCTGGCTGAGCTGTCACTTACCTGAGGGTGGTCAGAGGCTGCGGACATCATACAGGAGGTGGTTAGAGGCTGTGGACTTGATACCAGAGGTGGTCAGAGGATGCGGACATGGTACAGGAGGTATTCAGAGGCTGCAGACACCCCCATTCCCCCCAACAGTAGTGTCCTAATCTGCCCCCCTTCACCCTCCACATCAGTGTCCACCTCTGCCACCCTTTACATCACCCTGCCACAGCAGAGTCCTCCTCTGCCCACCTTCATATACCCTCTACAGCACTGTCCTTCTCTGCCCCCACTTCAGCCCCCACAGCACTGTCCTTCTCTGCCCCAACAGCACTGTCCATTTCTGCCCCCACAGCACTGTCCTTCTCTGCCCCCTGCCTTTAGCCCCCCACAGCACTGTCGTCCTCTGCCCCCTGCCTTTGACCCCCACAGCACAGTGTTCTTCTCTGCCCCCACAGCACTGTCCATTTCTGCCCACACAGCACTGTCCTTCTCTGCCCCCATAGCACAGTGTCCTTCTCTGCCCCCTGCCTTTAGCCCCCATAGCACAGTGCCCTTCTCTGCCCCCTGCCTTTAGCCCCCATAGCACAGTGTCCTTCTCTGTCCCCTGCATTTAGCCCCCATAGCACAGTGTCCTTCTCTGTCCCCTGCATTTAGCCCCCATAGCACAGTGTCCTTCTCTGTCCCCTGCATTTAGCCCCCATAGCACAGTGTCCTTCTCTGTCCCCTGCATTTAGCCCACATAGCACAGTGTCCTATTTAGCCCCCATTCATAGCACAGTGTCCTTCTCTGTCCCCTGCCTTTAGCCCCCATAGCACAGTGTCCTTCTCTGTCCCCTGCATTTTGCCCCCATTCATAGCACAGTGTCCTTCTCTGTCCCCTGCCTTTAGCCCCCATAGCACAGTGTCCTTCTCTGTCCCCTGCCTTTAGCCCCCATAGCACAGTGTCCTTCTCTGTCCCCTGCATTTTGCCCCCATTCATAGCACAGTGTCCTTCTCTGTCCCCTGCCTTTAGCCCCCATAGCACAGTGTCCTTCTCTGTCCCCTGCCTTTAGCCCCCATAGCACAGTGTCCTTCTCTGTCCCCTGCATTTTGCCCCCATAGCACAGTGCCCTTCTCTGTCCCCTGCCTTTAGCCCCCATAGCACAGTGTCCTTCTCTGTCCCCTGCATTTTGCCCCCATAGCACAGTGTCCTTCTCTGTCCCCTGCCTTTAGCCCCCATAGCACAGTGTCCTTCTCTGTCCCCTGCCTTTAGCCCCCATAGCACAGTGCCCTTCTCTGTCCCCTGCATTTAGCCCCCATAGCACAGTGCCCTTCTCTGTCCCCTGCATTTAGCCCCCACAGCACTGAACACTGTCCTTCTCTTGCCCTGCCTTAGTTTAGCCCCCAAAGCACTGTCCTTTTCTGCCCCCAATTCAGCCACTTCAATACTGTCCTCTGTCCCTGGGACCCCAGCCAGTCCTCACATGAGTCTCCTCTTCTTCTTCTACTGGCCGCAGCCCGCAGCGCCAACAAGACAGTGTCACTGTCTTTTAAAAATGGCGCCAGCCGTCGCCAGTTCGTCACTGCGCATGCGCCCGTCCAGCCGGAAATAGGCGAGCTTTTCCGAGCCCGACAGGCTTCGGAACGGCGCATGCGCAGTTGCGTGGCGGCCCCGTTCGGACATGTTTATTACGGGCGCCGCTGCCCGTAACGGGCATTTACGGGCAGCCCGAAAATGGGCTAAAATTCACGGGCTGCCCGTAAATCTATGGGCGGTTGGCAACACTGTCTTTAGCATTACCATGTATATGAAGTACCCACATTCAGTCTGGGCCAAGCTTGGCCTGGTCCACCAGACTGGAGGGGACAAATGTGACAAGGCTTCCAGAGTCTAATAATGACTCCACTGGATGTCCTCCTATTGTAATGGGACATATCTGTCTTTCAATCTCAATGTGCTGCAAGAACAGGCTTGGCAATTATTAACATATGCCTCTCCAGGTCACATTTTATACTCTCACATATTATAGGCCACCTGGCAGCCACAAGTCCTAGTCCTTTGCACGGCCAGCACCTAATATGCCATGTTTCTCTCAAGGAAGAGATTCCTTTTGGGCTAGAAGGTTATTCATATTTGTTACCTATGGGCAGGTCCGCTGATAAGGCAGTACAAATGATCCTGTTGTTCTGGGCCCAGACCCCATCAGCTAAACAGGGGGCCAATGGCAGCTTTATTGTTCATTTCTTCCGAAATTGATAAATGCATTTTTCTAGACCACACCCACACTCCTACTTCCTTACAAGGCTTAAATTACATTTCCCTGGGTCCCATCAGGTTAACACTGGGGCCCAGGAGGTGGGAGCAGAGGAGGGACTTTTTTTTCATTTTCAGGGTGTAGGCGGATAAAGTCAGTGCTGCTTTCCCGCTGCACCCCTGGGGGAGGTGAAGTGTAGGCGTGTTGAGGCAGGGCTTTACGGGGCGCCATGATTTCTAAAAGCGGCCCGACCTGTGGGTGTTTCACCTGCCTCCTTAGGAGCCTTTATACCCCTTTATTGGAAAGGAATAGTCTTACCTGGGAGTGATGTATTCCTGTGTTCAGGGATTATAAGCTTGAAGGGGGGATCCAAGCGTTAGTCCTTGGTAGCAGTATGTCATCCAAACTCTTGGACTCTGTATGTCTAATGTACCATTAAATCTGTGTAGCGCTACCCCTGAAGGAGCCGCTCAAGTATTTTTGATTCTGTACTCTGCCTCTCAACCCCAGAACAGTCTCAGCGCCTCTGGCACACCTGGCAATAATGTTAGTGCAATACCACCAATGATAGACACACGTTATTGTAAAACAAAGAAATAGTCTTTACTGTGAAATTTCTTTGAAATGGTAACAGTATATCTGAACTGTAGGCATGTATATCTCAAGTGAATTAACAGTAAGGTATTGACTGAGAACAATATAACTCATTAACACTATCAGGCCTCTTTCAGGGGATCCCTCAACAGCGAATAACCCAGAGAGCAGGGGTAAACTCCTTAACAATGAAAAATCACAAGATGTCAAACTCTGTAACAGCTTGGTCACCACTGCTTAAATTGGGCACTATGAGTCCAGGCATGAGGAGAGCAATGGAATGACCGTCTCTTATGTCAGACCTCTCTCTTCTGTCCCCTGACACCACAGGCCCACAACCTAAAAACACTTTACCTAGTGCAGTGGTCAATGGCGTAACTGCCAAGCCAGACTACCCCGCTCATGCACCACACATACGGAGCCCTGGGTATGTGTGTGCGTGCCTGTATGCCACCAGTAACTATAGTCCATTGGAGGAAGAAGGCCTTGAATCTTCAGATAGCCACTTTAGTTTATGCACTTAGAACTCCTGTTTGGTAAAGTATAAATGAAATATGCTGGCAGTATCCGGGTAATAAGGCAGGCACTGAGACTGCTCAATTGGGTGTACGTGTGACCCAGGTTCTGACAAATGTGGGCAAATAGGTAACGTTGTCTGCATGCAGCCTCCCTGTTTCCTGCAAATGGGCAAATGCTGTTCACTGATCCAGTAATCAAGGCCCAAAGGAATTGTCCTGGGAGAGGTAGTCTTCAGGTGCCCGACTGGCTACCTCACAACTGGAACACTTCTTTGCAGGTGCGCCTGGAAGATGGAACCTGGGATCCCCCTCTCAGGCAGGATGTCCTGGACTGCCTGTGGATGCTTGGAAGGACGGTACACTGACCAGAGAGGCAACACCTCTCTTCTGGGTTTGGTCTTCTCCCTGCCTCGTTGAATCTCCCCCGGCTCCAGCCAGACAATATGGTGTCCTTATCTCTCTTTCCCTCAGAGCATGCCTGGTTGTGTAGTTTTGCCCCATTTGGACTGTTATGGGGGGGGCTGCTTGTATCAGGGACTACATGTCCCAAAATTCCTTGCTGCAGCCGCTGAATCCCTATTGGTTCCCTCCCCCTGCCAATGAGGAAGCAGCGACTGTCCCTTCTGTGAGCGCCGCTGTTCTGCCAAAAACTCCAACCTGCCGAGAACTCCAAGCACGTTATTTCCGGTGAGTGTACACCAAGAATAATTGGAGATTTCGACCACTCTGTGTTTTCACAGAACGCTGGCAGCCTTTACACTCCGGTAGATGCTATAATTAGTGGAGATTGTTAGTCTGCCCATAACCAAAAACATGGCCGCCTCCAAGGTGGCGACAACTAGCGGGTGGACTAGCAATCTCCACTAATTATAGCATCTACCGGAGTGTAAAGGCTGCCGGTGTTCTTTGAAAACACCAAGGGGTCGAAATCTCCAATTATTCCTGATGTACACTCACAGGAAATAACGTCATTGGAGTTCTTGGCAAGTTGGAGTTTTTGGCTGAACACTGCTCGCACACTGTGCTGAGAGAAGAGGGAGATGGAGAAATCCCCCGCAGACACTGACAGGCTTCTCTCCTTTGCAGGGGCCCGTGTAGTTCCCAGCGCCGGCGGCGGGGCGACAGGAGATACTGGGCCGTGAGCGGACTGGGAGGCACCCACTACATCTGAACAGAGAAAGCTTAGATGTCATGGTCACAGACCACTTGCTCTACAATTTGCCGGCTTGGGCACCTCCGCTTGCAACCACTTGTATGAAAGGTAGAACAAATCATACATCTAAGACCTTGTGGGCTTCCCAGAGTCATACTGCAATGTGAACTCACTGCGCTTGGACAGACATGGAACTCCTAAGCCTAACTAGGATTTCTCTTTTGAGTTTAGGATATTCCTTGGCATCTTCTGGTTTTAAGCCAAAGTAGGCCTTTTGGGGCTCCGCTGTTAAAAACATGCTAACACATCAGCCCACTGCTTCTCAGGCAGCCTCTCGCTTTCAGCGCCTCACTGAAAGATGCAAAAGTAGGCCTCAACACCATTCTCAAGGGACAACATTCCATAAAGCACTAGTTATTAAAACACTAGTTATTAAAATCTAGATGTTGACCCTGTCCCTCCTAACTGGGCAGATTGATAGCAGTGGGAGCCATTGGCTGTGCGGTCCTGTCAATCAAATCTTATGACGAGGGAGTGGGCTCAGGAGCAAGCCTGCATGTGTATAACCAGAGGAAGCGGCTTAATATGGTGTCACACGGAGAAGAGGAGAGGCTGAGAGCACCGACTGTAGACCCCAAAAAAGGAGGATTAGAGCTGCTCTGTGCAAAACCATTGCACAGAGCAGTAAGTATAACATGTTAGTTATTTTAATAAAAAAAAACCTGTAAGCTTTTTATCACTTTAAGCATGTTTTTTTTTTTTTAATGTGCTGTTGTTTAGAACCATGCCTAGGAGCAGATGTTGGTTTAGTCATCGCCTTGACCTTTTGCATTGTTTTTAACTGTAAACTGTTATATTTGAGGATCAGGACTATCATCATTGCAATCTTTGTTTGAGCTCATTATTCTGTGTTTTGTTTATGACCCTGTATACATTTTTGGAGATGTGGGATTATTCAGTAAGGTAAAATGTACCGTGTCCTTCAGTAAACACAATTGCTGACTATTGTAAAGTTAAATCTGGTCCAATACAGAAAGGGATTCAGAATCAGACTATAACTCAAGAATGAGCAATAATAACATTAAATGCTTAACACGAAATTAAAATGTATATCAACAAATGCAAGATTTCTGGCAAACAGAATGGCAGAGCTGGGACTTCTGTTGTTTGAAAAATATTTTGTCTTGGTGGAAGTATCAGAAACCTTGTTAGACAGTTCACATGACTGGACTGTTAATATCCAGGGGTACACTGTTTCAGAGGGACAAGATTGAAGTGATATTAAAGAATAGGATTTTATGTTTTAAACATAACATGTTATGCTTACCTGCTATGTGTAGCAGTATTGCATAGAGCAGCCCCGATACTCCTCTTCTTGGGTTCCCTGCCGGCGCTCCTGGCCCCTCCCTCCTGTCAAGTGCCCCCACAGTATGTAGCTTGCTATGGGGGCACCCGAGCAGGCTTCCTCCCGAGCCACTGCTCTGCGTGTCTAAATTTACACACAGAGCTGCAGCTTGGCGCCGCCCCCTCTTTATCCTCATTGGCTCACTGGCTGTGATTGAAAGCAGCGGAAGCCAACCACTCCCACTACTATTATTATTTCACAGTATTTAAAGCCCAAAACATTTTGTCATTTTTAAAGATTTGGGAACAGTAAAAACCCATCAATGTTTTTAATGGCTGTCTGTGACATCATTTACAGTAGATTACCATTCTTTTTTAGCCCTAATAACCATTGCCTTGGTACAGATGGTGATGGAAGAATGGTCAAATGTTTCCATAGACACATTCCTAAACCCTATGGACAGCCTTCCCAGAAGAGTTGAAGCTGTTATAGCTGCAAAGGGTGGGCCAACTAAATATTGAACCCTACGGACTAAGACTGAGATGCCATTAAAGTTCATGTGTGTGCAAAGGCAGGAGTCTGAAAATTAGGCTGGGTTCACATACAGTATATGCAAATTAGATGTGGGTTTCCCTGCATCTAATTTGCATGACAGCCGAGTGTGACCGGCTCTTAATAGAGCCTGTTCACACAGGTCCAGGGCGGCCGTGGTACGGATTGGTTCTGTTACCTTAATCAAAGTTGGTCCGCTCATGTATGAGGCTAATCCAAATAAATCTCCATCCACATGACACTCCACATGTCACACAGCATGTCCATAGGGACTAAGTGAGATTTTGCTTGCAAATATTGCTAGTGGCCAGTATAGCTGCCAGAAATAATTACTGTGTGCTCCTGGCAGGGACAGCTTTCCCCAACCCCCCCTCGGGAGAACTCAATGGCGTGGCGGGAGGGATTCCCTTCTTAACACAGCCCATGGTTGCAGGAAAGAAATTTGCTCCGTGTATGGGCTGCTTAATAAAGCAGAACTCCACCCAAAAGGGGAAGTTCCGCTTTAAGGAATCGTCCCTCACTCCTCTTGTACAATTGGCACTTCTGAGGAGTGGGGAGGGGGAAGCAGATACCCGATTTTGACAGGTACCTGCTCCCACTTCCGGCGCTCGGCAACAGAAGTTCTCCTCCCTCCTTCCCTGTTTTTACAACCCTCCTGGCAGAATGGGACTTTTGGTCCTCAATTCCAAAAGTAGGGTAAGGCTCTGTTTGGTTGCCCCAAGGTGTTTGTACAATATGCAGGACTCAGATCACCTCTCTTTCCTATTTTTAGGGGCACATGACAGAGATGTCCCCTATCCCCTCTCTTGTTTGCCTCATGATCAAACCACTGGCTCTCAAAGCTAAGGCCATGGAAGTTGTCTGCTATCAACATAAGGCATGGCTTTTTGCCAACAATGTATTGATCTCTCTCACCAACCCAACAATTTCACTCACAAATCTTTTCAAAAACCCTAATGATTTCACCGTCATCTCAGGGTTATGCATGAATAATTTATCCACTGCTATATATGCTCCAATATGGAGACTCCGAAATGTAAGAGTTAAGACCGCACTTTACAGAGAAGCCTTGACGAGGCGATTTGGCTTCCACATATATTTGCAAATGTATGCAGGGCCAGTGCAAGGATTTTTTGTCTACTTAGACAAAGGTGCATTTTGCTTGCGTCATATATATATGACATACACAAAGACCTAATAAACTAAACAATCTTAACAAGACACACACATTTTCATGCAAAAAGCCATTTATAACAAAAATGCAATACTGAAATACAATCATCTTCAGCAAATTAAAAAAGACAATTTTAATTCTGCTCAAATCTACTATTTCTTTTAGCACTTACTATTATGGAGTGGCAGAAGATGCTGGTTGTGTAAAGCGCAATGATTCAGATTTTTTTAAGGGTTTAAACTATGTCTTGGCTTATATTTGTCCTTCCTATGGGCACCTTAGGCATATCTTGAACAACATTTCATTTTTTTCTTTCCTTTTTGGTTTGTAAAGGCTGCATAAAATGTTCGGAGAAGGTTAAGAAGGCAGAAAAGAAGTTGGAAGATAACCCATATGATCTGGATGGTCTCTTTGAGCATTCTCATTCGGAAGGCACAGGTTTATTGACATAGGGTTACATTATATTCTCTCTCAGTCCCAATAATGGCATAACATTTGGCATGCTCAGTATACATCTGAAGTTCTGTACATGCTATCGATTCAAATTCTAGAATCAGACGATCGACAAAACCCATAAGACATTGAGCGCCTAGTGGCCCAGACCCCAAGTTTTGGCAGATTGAGTAAACTTTACATTAAAGAAGAGGTTAATATTTATTTTTATCTTTTATGTGGGTTTGCATACATTTCACTGCATTGACTATATGATATTAGGAAGGAACAACACACGTAGAACATATTAAAGTGGAGCTTCTCCCAAAAGTGAAACTTCCGCTTTAAGGCCTCCCCGACTCCTGTTTGCGAAACTGAGCTTTTGGGGAGGAGGAGGGGAGCAGGGAGCCAATTTTGACAGGTACCTGCTCCCACTTCCGTTCCAGTCACCTTAGGCAATCAGAAGTGGAAGTTCTCCTTCCCAAATTCTTCTGGGACACATGACAGGTCCTATAAAACTACAGGACCAGTCAGAGAGCACAGCGCTGCTTGCAAATGCGCAATGGGCACCTGCTTGTGAAGCCGCAAGCTGTCACAGCCAGGTGCCCATAGTACAGATGCCAACGCCACCGAGGGAGGACACAGGGAGAACACGGCTGGGGGCGAATACATCTCTGGATCATGGGACAGGTGAGTGGCTGTTTATTAAAAGTCAGCAGCTACAATTTTTGTAGCTGCTGACTTTCAATAAATACAAAATGACTGGAACTCTGCTTCAAGTTCAATACCGCTTTTTTCCTTGTAAATTACATTTAACTTTTTAGCTGCTGACTTTGCAAGTGTTGCTACACTGATGATTGTTGTGTAGTGATACTGCAACAACATTAAAACATTTTAATTGTATGGAGTGCTTTAGACTTTTATTTGTCAAGTCAATTTATTGCCTCCTGTGTCATTTATTATTAGATTTTATTTCCACCTACTACTATTGCAAAATATTTTGAATGGGATCATGGAAAAGTAGTTGTGTTTTGTAATAAAATGTGATGTTTTCATGTGGACGGTCTAAAACAGCCTTTCTCAACTGGGGTGCTGCGACACCCTGGGTGATGTCTGAGGTCATCAGGGGTGCCACAGCATCCTAGTTGAGAATGGCATTTAGATCAGACTGAGCACCTGCTGCTCCGCCAAACTGTACATTGGCACAGTGGAATCTCGATCAGGACAGTGAACTGTAGAACAATAGAAGGGGGAGCCATCTTCCTGATTCCTGACTTCTCTGCCTCCCCCTACAGCGCAGTACCTGGCAGTGCAAGTGCAGGTACAGTACTGCAGCTTTTAAAAAGGTTGTGTGTGTATGTATGTGAGAGTGTGTATGTTTATATGCGTGTATGTATGTACACTACTTTTACTCTTGACCCCAAATCCTGTATTTTTTTTTTAAAGGTTGGTACATAATAGTGGCAAGGACTGCCACTGCATTTGACCGATGATAAAGAGGCGTTATGTCACTTCCTAAACACCTGGTTTAATCCTGAATATACAGCATTACAGTGCCACAACCACACCCCTCCATCTTTCCATTGTTACTGTAGATTGTAGAAGGTTGTATGCCCACTGTTCAAGTGGAACACCCCTTTAAAATGGATTACTTTTAATTTTTTTTAGCAGTAAGTAGTATGAAAAATACTTTTTCTTTCACATGTTAAATTTTCGCTTGATACAGAAGTTTATTTGCAAAAAAATATTCTCATAATCTGAATATATCAATGTGGTTTTCTCCTTCCACCTCAGTCAAGGTCTTGTCCTTCCTACCTGTCCTGCTCCAAAACACCTAAATTCAATTTCTCTCCACTCTCTTGATGTGGTACGCACTGAGAGCCTACCTGTCGGCTACAGTCTCTTTTAGGCGATCAGATTTTGTATTTGTGCATCTCGAGAGTTTCTGCAGGGTGCTCCCTGCTCCTTTTGCCATCATTGCTAGGTGAATTATACAAGTCATCATTTGAGCCTGTGGCCTAAGGGTAAGGTTCCCCCCTTCATTTTAAGGTGCTCTCTACCAAATATGTTAGTGCTTCATTGGCTTTTCAGCCTCAGGCAGTTGTTTCACAGAAGCCTTCATTTGGTCTTCTGTTAGCTTGTTTAAAGTGTAATTCCATTAAAATTCTAACTGAGCCTAAACCTACTCCCACCCCATTCTAAGATTATTCTATCTATCCCAGGGATCCTCAAACTACGGCCCTCCAGCTGTTGCGGGACTACACGTCCCATGAGGCATTGTAAAACTCTGATATTCCTAGACATGACAAGGCATGATGGGAATTGTAGTTCCAGAACAACTGGAGGGCCATAGTTTGAAGACCCTTGATCTATCCTATTAAAAAAAAAAAAAAAAAAAAAAAAAGAGGTCTAAACTTACGTATTCTGAAGCCGTTACGGTACAGTCATGTGATTGGGTCCCAGCACTGGCTTCAATGTAGAGGAGAGGCAGTGGCGACGTCACCCATAGGCTTACTATGGGGCAGCCGTTGTCGACTGTCCTTCCTCTACACTGAAGCCAGCACTGGGACTCGAGCAACCCTCACAAACACTTTGGGAGAACATTGTCCACTAATTGCTAAATACTAATTGTTTTGGAGTATCCCATAACCTAACTCCCTCTCCTGTTTAAAGTTTCTTCAAGCAATACATCTTAAATATATATCCCCTATCAATAATAACCCCTTATCAATATTAATAATAGTATTACATTTCTTAAACATTAAAAATGCCATTTTATATAAAATTTTTATTTAAAATATTTGTGTCAGTTGGCGATCTATAGCAGTCAACTGACAGCCTAAGGTTTCTTTCACAGGGTCCGCCTCTGTAGATCCGTGCTGCTCAGCGGGGGATCGATACACTGAGCAGGCCGGTGACAGCTCCCTCTCCGCTCTGTGTGCGGAGAGGGAGGTGTCAGACCCCAATGCATCTCTATGGGGGAATCGGATGAAAACGGACCGCCTGTCCGCTCTAATCCGATCCCATCCGATCCCCTGGACGGATGGAAAATAGGGTTTCCATTCACCCGGATTTCACGGACAGAATCGGATGTCCGCTGACACCCGCTGCCCCATAGGGATGCATGGAGGGATCCGATCAGATCCACCTAAAAAACTGACAGGCGGATCGGATCGCTCGTGTGAAAGGACCCTAAGGAAGAACAAAAGACTGTAATATAAAAAAAAAAAATGATCACTGTTGCATGAAAAGCATGAAAAGCATTTTTTCAGCATTTGTCCTGTCTGAACCTGTTAATAAACTTGTCATTTCATTTATTCATATAGTCAGTAACCTTTGTTCAGTGAACACTCATGAATCTATGCATTTTCTGCTTCAGTTGGTCCTGTGGGTGTAGTTGGCTTTTACTGGCTTTCTTCTGGTGATTTGACTGAAGTAACTAAAGGGCAAGTTGGGGACATCCTGTATATCTTGAACACTGTAAGAAAATTACTGCAGCAGCTCCAAGGTTTAAATGCCTATTGTTCATTGGTAAGGCTTGAAATGTCAGAAAGACATGCAATGAGCCCCAACTAGATTGCAGACCAGGACACACTTTGATTGATTTCTACGCAGGGATGAAAGAACACATTACATGACCCCATAGTAAAATTGTGGGGCCCACTGTTCAGTGATATCAGTGGCAGCTAGCATTTCTCACCACTAATAAGAAGTTCCTTTATTGTTAATGGCCTGTGTTGTACACTTATGTATACTTTCTACTTGCTACTGCTCTGTGGTGGCTTCCCATCCTGTTTTTAACCCTTCCACATTGTTGATCAATGGGCAGCCCACAAGAAAAGTCCCATGTATATTGGAGGCCAGTGGAAAGGACAGGGTCGACTAATAAATGCCTTAATACAATTTTGACCAGGGTAAATAATCCAAATTCATTCCTCAAAAAAATGAAAGGAACAATTTAAAAAGAGATCATATCTCAATTGGGAAAAATATCATGCTAGATATCTATACTGATGTTGGCTGGGTAATGTGTTTGGATCAAAAGGATGCCACATCGTTTGATGGAAATGAAAATGATCAACCTACCGAGGGCTGAATTCAAAGACACCCAAAAATCAAAGTGAAAAAATTACGCATCAGGCTAGTACATTTTGCTGAAATTTCATTGAAGCAACTCAAAATGGTACTCAGTAGTTTGTATGGCTCCCATGTGCTTGTATGCATGCCTGAGAACGTAGGAGCATGCTCTCAATGAGAAGACGGGTGGTGTCCGGGGTATTGCTCCCAGATCTGGACCAGGACATCACTAAGCTCCTGAACAGACTAAGGTGCAACCTGGTGGCATTGGATGGACCAAAACATAATGTCCCAGAGGTTTTCTATTGGATTTAGGTCAGGCTAGCGTGGGGGCCATTCAATGGTATAAATTCCCTCATCCTCCAGGAACTGGCTGCATATTCTCACCACATGGGCCCAGGTATTGTCATGCACCAAGAGGAACCTAGGACCCACTGCAACAGAGTGGGGTCTGACAATGGGTCCAAGAATTTCATCCTGATACCTAATGGTAGTCAGGGTGCCATTGTTTAGCCTGTAGAGGTCTGTGCCTCCCTCCATGGATACGGCTCCCCAGACCATCACTGACCCACCACCAAACGATGTTACAGGCAGTAGAACGTTCTCCGCAGGTTCTCTAGACCCTTTCACATCTGTCACATGTGCTCAGGGTGAACCTGCTCTCATCTGTGAAAAGCACAGAGCGCCAGTGGCGGATCTGCCAATTCTGGTGTTCAATGGCATATGACAATTGAGCTCCGTGGTGCCGGACAGTGAGCACAGGGCCTACTAGAGGATGTTGGGCCATTAGGCCACCCTCATGAAATCTGTTTCTTATTGTTTGGTAAGAGACATTCACACAAATGGCCTGCTGGAGGTCATTTTGTAGGGCTCTGGCAGGGCTCATCCTGTTCCTCCTTGCACAACGGAGCAGATACCAGTCCTGCTGATTGGATTCTATTGCCCTGTCCAGCTCTCCTAGAGTAACTGCCTGTCCCCTGGAATCGCCTCCATGCTCTTGAGACTGTGGGAGACACAGCACATCTTCTGGAAATGGCACAAATAGATGTGCCATCCTGGAGGAGTTGGACTGCCTGTGTAAATATAGGGTCCAGGTATCGCCTCATGCTACCAGTAGTGACACTGACCCTAGTCAAATGCACAACTAATGAAAAACAGTTAGAAAAGATGAGTAGGGAAAACAATGTCAGTGCCTTCACGTGTAAAACCATTCATGTTTGGAGGTTGTCTCATTGTTGCCCATCTAGTGCACCTGTTGTTAATTTCATTAAGCCCAAAGCAGAGGAAACTGATTAACAACCCCCTGTGTTACTTAAGTGGCTAGATCAATATCCCAGGAGTTTAATTGACTTGATGCTATGCTCTAATTAAAAAGTGTCCCTTTGATTGTTTTGAGCAGTGTACATTAGTGGTCACTGCAGATGTGTCCCCTTATGTTGGTGGACAATGAAGCAGTGTCCCATTACACTGGTAGTCAGCAGAGCAGTGTCCTCTTATATCGGAGGTTAGCGCAGCAGTGTCCCCTTACCTTGGTGGTTATTAGAGAAGCGTCCTTTTACAAAATTATATTTTATATTAGTGCTCAGTGAGTGACAGAAAGTCTTCTTATACCAGTGGTAAGTGGGAGGAAGAATGTCCCTTTGCAATGGTGGTGAGTGGATGTAAGAATGCCTAATTACATTTGTGGTCTGTGGGGGAAGCAAAGGCAGTGTTCTGGGGTACTGATCTGAGAGAAGAGACACTACACTGGTCCCATCGTTTGCTATGGTTATTAAAAAATGATGTCAGAACCATTGAGTTGGAGAGTGGGAGATTAATGCTCCCAGAAACAGCCTGTAGCATGGATGCCACTAGAACCATAGAATAATGTAATTCAGCACCAACAACTGGGAACGTAAGGGGAGTCAAGCAGGGTAAGGCTTTTCATCTTGTACCTCTATTCCCAAAAGCAGGGACCTATGGGGACTTTGCACTTAGCACTCTGCACATTTTTATTAAATAAATCTTGTGAGATAGGTGTCTAATGGTAAATGTAAGAGGCAAGGGTTGGCCAAACACATGTTTTTACTACACTTTTGAGGACAGGAATTTACAGGTAAGTTCACAGGGCAGAATCCACTTCTTTCCCCCATCGTTTTCTTTAAACGTGATAATCGAAAGTCTCCCATCTTAGCTCGAGTGGGAAGCTAAGGAACTAGTCTCCACTGGGTCCATACTCTACTTGTCATTGACAGCATACAATAAGCGAGATGGCCGACAGGGCCACCCACTGAGTGAATTTGGGCCAGTTCATTACAAACTTGATGAAATTTGCTCTGTGTATGACTAGGCTGAAGAATACTTGGGCATTAAGATTACAGCAGTGGGATGGGGGCATCAGAGGAGTAAGATTTTGGTGAAAGGAGGACACAGCCGCACAAAGAAAACACCCAATTTTTTTTTTATATATAAGTGAATCTGAACAAAAAGTTTCCTCTCAGTCTCCTTACAAGGTCCCTAGCATACCTGTTGATCCTGCCTATGAAGTCCACCTAATGCTGCTTTCTTTGATCGTGTGGCAATGATGCTGCACTGCTCCTGAATTCAGCTGCAGTGTCTGGAAGGGGAAACAACAAATGGAGGAACAAATGGAGGAAGATTTAGTACAGTCAGGGAAGGTAAAAAAAGTTTTTGGTTCACATTATATAGAGTGTGCTTCACAGCCAATAACTGGATTTGGTACCTGTTTGGATGTCATACAAGAGCTTGGGATTACCATATCTAGTCTCAGGTTCAGGGCTGCCGCTAGAAATACAGAATGCAGGGTTCTGGAGTGCATTATGCACAGGGTTCAGGAGAGTGCTAGATAGGGAGTAGTGCTTTACTAAGCTGACCAAGATTTCCCATAGATGCAAATGTTAGACAGGGAGCAGTGCCATACCAAGTTTACCAAGATTCTCCATTGAGGCCAATGTTAAAATCGGGAGTAGTGCTATACCAAGGTGACCAAGATTCTCCATTGAGGACAATGTTAAAAATTGTGAGTAGTGCTATACCAAGGTGACCAAGATTCTCCACTGAGGACAATGTTAAAAATCGGGAATAGTGCTATACCAAGGTGACCAAGATTTCCCATTGAGGCCAATGTTAAAAATCGGGAGTAGTGCCATACCAAGCTGTACATAGTAGAGAATGTATGTAAATGCCTCTGTACTGCACCTCTTCCCAGCTGCTACAACCTCTGCAACACACACACCTCTCCTCTGCCCTTATCTTCCCCATAGGTCCTCCATCTTCCACATGATTACCTTTCTAAAATACCTTCCTGTTGCTGGCTGCCATATCTTCCTTCTCCTTCTTCCCTATGCACGTGTTGCTTGACACAGGGGGCGGGTCTGAGTAGCAGTCCCGCCCATTTCCGACATCACAGCATGAATTTGACAGGTGCAGTCTCTTATTGTGGCTGCATAGTGCACACCCAGCTGGTTTGTTAGTTCTAAATGTTCCCACTGTTGCAGTTCCTTCTGAGCTAGAAGGTAACATTTATCACCAGAATTATGCCGGACAAAGCCTCTGTACAGCGGGACAGTCCTGCCGAGGTTGGGAGGTATGCTGTCATCCTACCGATCTTCCTGCTGTCCGGGCCCCCCTATGTGCCGGGGCCCCATACAGGAGTACTGGCTGTACCCCCCTGATGGCGGCCCTGCTCAGGTTAGAATGTTAATAAAATAAAAAGGCAGATTGGACCACTTGGTCTTTTTCTGACATAATCTTCTATGTTGCTTTTAAAGTCTTTTATGTTGAAACCCTTACAAATGTGTGTCTGTGCCCATCCTCCCCACTACTTTGTGCTCACAGCACAGTTTGCATTGCTGCAAAGATTTAAAGCCTGCAATCTTCATTCCTAAAGATCCCTAGCTACCTTAATTCCACAATAAGGGCTCATTCAGATGGGCGCTGAAACCTTTGCTCCATGCATGCAGACAGTCAGCAAAAGTGGATGCAGATGCAGTGGCTGCACAGACCCAGTTGTATGTCAAAATTGAATATGCACCCAGGAGCATGTGCACACGTCTGAATGCAGACACTGTGGTTTAAACAAAAAACAATCAAAGTTAATAACCTTTGGTTTTATTAGTTTTGTTCAGGACAGTTGCAGAATAGACATATTTCTTATCAGTGCAATAGTACCAATGCCAGGTTTTTCAAGGTTTATTCTTATTTCTCATCTAGGGTTAGGTATAAATGATTTCAGGGAAATCTATTTTTCAATGAAGTTAGCAATTTTAAATTTACCAAAACCTTGTCCAAAAAGCCCACTTGTTTTACAATGTCAGTGTATTGGGGCCCTGCTGTTACTTAGCTGCTGGCAGAAGGGGCCGCAGAGTTCTTCTACTTGCATGTTTTTTATTCAAATTACAGGGCCAGTTTCATTGGAAAAGATGTAAAATAACAGCAAAAGACACCAAAACAGCCAAAAATGAAAAAAATAACAAAAAAAACACAACACTCAACAAACCCTCTCAGAGCCAATAAAAACACATTGCAGACTTTAAGACAATCTTAGGGCATTTGTATAAAAATTAAGTTAACAGCTACAAAATCTGTAGTTGCTGACTTTAAATAAACACAGTGCTGTGCTCACCTGGGCTGACTCTTTGCTGGTCTTCGGGTTCCCGGTATCGCCATCATGCTAGTGGGAAGCCGGCTGTGACTTTGTGGCTTCACAGCTGGTCCCCCACTGCACGTGCATCAATTGCACAGCTCGTTCTAAATAGACCCACAATCTTCTGGGATGTGTAACGTGTCCCAGGAGGTTGCTGGTGTGGGGGCAAACTTGTGTGAGCAGGTACCTGCCAGAAATAGGTACCCACTCCCAGAAAAAAAAAAGAAAAACATAAAAAAGTGACATCAGAAAACAAAAAACCTGGTAGTCCATCAAGCCTGACCGTTTTTTAATTCATGCATGTTTTTGTATTTTTTTAATCTTTTTTGTCTGACTATAGATGTTTGTTCCAAGCCTGTCTGAAACCATTTACTGTTGACTGACTCACTACCTCTTCTCAAAGTATATTCCAAGCATCAACTACCGCTTTTGGTAAAATAATACTTACTAAGATTAGTTTTGAACTTTCTTCCTGCTAGTTTGAAGTCACGTCCTGTGTTCTTGATCTTGGCTTCACATTTAAAATACCTCCCTCCTGAACCTTATTTAGCCTCTTGATGTATTTAATGGTTTCAATCATGTCTCCACTTTCCTTCATTTCCTCCAGGCTGTACATAAGGAACTGTACATACTAAGTTCCTGAAGTCTTTCCTGATAAGTTTTATCCCCTCCTTTTGCCATTTTTGCTGCCCGTCCCTGGACTTGTTCTATCTTATCAATATATGTTTGTAAGTGAGGTCTCAAGAACTGTACACAATATTCTAAATGAGGTCTCACTAAAAATCTATAGGGGCAATCAGGACCTCCTTCCTCCTGCTGGTGGTCCTTCTAGTAATGCATCCTAGATCTCTATCTGCTTTTCCCACTGCCTGCCCACACTGTTTGCTCATTTTGCAATCATCTGGAATGGGTACCTCCAAATCTTTTTCCTCTGTAGTGCTGACCAACACTGTTCCCCCAATGCTGTTGTCTCTCAAGGGATTCTTTTTCCATAGGTGCATTATTTTACATTTAGTAAAATTGAACTGCAGTTTCCACTGCTTTGACCAATCTTATATCAATGCCAAATCATGTTCCATGTTACAGACACCACCAAGGATATCAACCCTATTACACACCTTTGTGTCATCAGAAAAAAGACATACCTTGCCCAACAAACCGTTAGTTATATCACTTACATATACAGTACTGTGCAAAAGTTTTAGACAGGTGTGAAAAATGCTCTAAATTAGGAATGCTTTCAGAAATAGAAATGCTCGTAGTTTATCTTTCTGAATTAACAAAATAGAAATTAAATGAACAGAGAAATCCAAATCAAACCAATATTTGGTGTGACCACCCTATGCCTTTAAAACAGCACCAATTCTTCTAGGTACACTTGAACCCAATTTTTGAAGGAACTTGGTAGGTAGGTTAAATTAATTAAAGTATATGCGCTACCAGATAGCGGTTTACTGAACGTGTGAAATAGTTAATACGTGCCACATTCTAATTGAGAACTAAACTAATATCAAAAGAGAAACATGGACTTTGGAGGCACAAGGTAAAATAAAACATTAACATTTATTTTTGTATATTTAAAAAACACATAAACACATTGCCTGAAAAGGGGTCAGTATACTAGACAGAAATGTGATTAATAAAAGATGATACAGTAAATGAAACAAGAAAATGAGAGCTAATAAAATATTTGTATAATTATCTGGGTTGTGTTCCACAACAAAACGATCCGTTGAAGACGACAGGTGCAAGGGATGTCCTCCAAAAGAGATCAATCGGTGTGGTCATCACAGGTAAGTACAGAGATTCATTGAGCCAGAACACTCAACATGTTTCGCATAACACTTCATCTGGAGCTTACAGTTCAATGCTCTATATGGTAGAACATGAAAATTATCCAAAATGCATAAGTGTATTGTTATAAAGCAAAGAAACACAGATATAAAAACCAATGAATCACATTAATTGCTAGAAATGTTTGTAGTGGCTTCAGAGATTCCATTATAAGTGGATGCAGAAGGTCGGGCTCCCGGGAAAGGCTAACGTGGGGGTCCATGTGGTAAATACCAATAACAGAATCACTTCTATGACATGTATACAGTGCCTTGCGAAAGTATTCGGCCCCCTTGAACTTTGCGACCTTTTGCCACATTTCAGGCTTCAAACATAAAGATATAAAACTGTAATTTTTTGTGAAGAATCAACAACATGTGGACACAATCATGAAGTGGAACGAAATTTATTGGATATTTCAAACTTTGTTAACAAATGAAAAACTGATCAGAGATGCAGCCAAGAGGACCATGATCACTCTGGATGAACTGCAGAGATCTACAGCTGAGGTGGGAGACTCTGTCCATTGGACAACAATCAGTCGTATACTGCACAAATCTGGCCTTTATGGAAGAGTGGCAAGAAGAAAGCCATTTCTAAGGCTCCGTTCACATGTCAGCGTATGATTGCGGGCAGAACCGCCGCGGTTCCGCCCGCGATCCGGAGATTTATTGCAAATCGCGGGACGCCTAGCGTTGTCCGTTGATTTGCAATAGCCCCCCAAACGCCGAGCGATGTTGCCGCGATTTACGCCCGCCGAATCGCGGCAACATCGCGCAAACAAAATCGCGGGACGCAATACGCTCCAAAGAAGCTCTTGTACTTTTTTGGAGCGTATTGAGTCCCGCGATTTTGTTTGCGCGATGTTGCCGCGATTCGGCGGGCGTAAATCGCGGCAACATCGCTCGGCGTTTGGGGGGCTATTGCAAATCAACGGGCAACGCTAGGCGTCCCGCGATTTGCAATAAATCTCCGGATCGCGGGCGGAACCGCGGCGGTTCTGCCCGCGATCATACGCTGACATGTGAACGGAGCCTTAAAGATATCCATAAAAAGTGTCGTTTAAAGTTTGCCACAAGCCACATGGGAGACACACCAAACATGTGGAAGAAGGTGCTCTGGTCAGATGAAACCAAAATCGTTATGTTTGGCGTAAAAGCAACACAGCTCATCACCCTGAACACACCATCCCCACTGTCAAACATGGTGGTGGCAGCATCATGGTTTGGGCCTGCTTTTCTTCAGCAGGGACAGGGAAGATGGGAAGATGGATGGAGCCAAATACAGGACCATTCTGGAAGAAAACCTGATGGAGTCTGCAAAAGACCTGAGACTGGGACGGAGATTTGTCTTCCAACAAGACAATGATCCAAAACATAAGGCAAAATCTACAATGGAATGGTTCACAAATAAACATATCCAGGTGTTAGAATGGCCAAGTCAAAGTCCAGACCTGAATCCAATCGAGAATCTGAGGAAAGAACTGAAAACTGCTGTTCACAAACGCTCTCCATCCAACCTCACTGAGCTTGAGCTGTTTTGCAAGGAGGAATGGGCAAAAATTTCAGTCTCTCGATGTGCAAAACTGATAGAGACATACCCCAAGTGACTTACAGCTGTAATCGCAGCAAAAGGTGGCGCTACAAAGTATTAACTTAACCACTTAACTACCTCAATACTGGGCAGGGCCGGTGAAAGGATTTTTGACACCCTAGGCGAAACCTCATTTTGCCGCCCCATTGGCACCGCAGGCGTAGATACATTTTGCCCCCCCCAACCCATCCACACCGTCCTCTTGCTACTCCCTGTCTGAAACCAAGTTGGTACCTCCTTCACATCGCGGCTGTAATGTGATGGGGTGCGATGAGGTCACATACCATTGAAAATTGAGTTGTGCTGAACTTCCACCAAATGGCAATGTGTAATGAGGGGGTGGGGTTATGCATTCCTCAGTTCCCTCACTGCAGCTGAGGTCAACTAAACTTCTAATTGCTTGGTTCCCTCCATAAGCAAACTCCCAGATCCCACCCCCCAGATACTCCCACTTTGATTACACCTCCCCAGATACCCCTACCCTGGTTACAGCCCCATATACCCCCCACTCTGATTACACCCCTAGATTACCCCCAGCTTGACCACACCTCCCAAAATACCCCTTCACTGATGACACCCTCAGCTATCCCCCACTCTGATCACACCCCTAGATAACCCACCCCACCCTGATCACATCTCCCTAGATACCCCTACCCTGATTACACCTCTAGATACCTCTCTACACACTGAAGAGCACTACATCTCTACTGGAGAGAGAGTGGCTGAGAGAGAAGGGGTGGCTAACAGAGAGGGAGAGAGGGGTGGCTGACAGAGAGGGGGGCTGTGTTTAAAAAAAGGGCGTGAGAGAGAAGGGGGCTGAGAGAGAAGGGGGGCAGAGAGAGAAGGAGACAAAGGGGGGCACAGAGGGAGGGTGATGAACAGAGGGTGGGGCTGAGAGAGAAGGGGGCTCAGAGATAGGGTGGTGGATGGAGAGGGTGGCTGAGACACAGGGAGCCTCAGAGAGAGGGGGGGCAGACAGAGAGGGGGTCTGGGAGAGACACAGGGGGGGGCTCAGAGAGAGGGTAGCAGACAGAGAGGGGGGTTGAGAGAGAGAGGGGCTTAGAAAGAGGGTGGTGGACAAAGGATGGGGCTGAGAGAGACACGGGGGGCACAGAGAAAGGGTGGCGGACAGAAAGGGGGGTTGAGAGAGAGGGGGTCGCCGAGAGGGGGGCTGAGCAAAGTGCCTCAGAGAGAGGGTGGCGGACACAGAGGGGGGCTAAGAGAGAGAGACAGAGGGCTCAGAGAAAGAGTGGTGGACAGAGGGGGAGGCCTAGAGAGAGAGTGGTGGACAGAGGGTGGGACTGAGAGAGAGGGTGGATGACAGAGAGGGTGGCTGAGAGAGACACTGGGGGGCTCAGATAGAGGGTGGCGGATAGAGAGAGGGGCTGAGAGAGACACTGGGGGGCTCAGATAGAGGGTGGCGGATAGAGAGAGGGGCTGAGAGAGACACTGGGGGGCTCAGATAGAGGGTGGCGGATAGAGAGAGGGGCTGAGAGAGACACTGGGGGGCTCAGATAGAGGGTGGCGAATAGAGAGAGGGGCTGAGAGAGACACTGGGGGGCTCAGAGGGTGGCGGATAGAGAGAGGGGCTGAGAGAGACACTGGGGGGCTCAGATAGAGGGTGGCGGATAGAGAGAGGGGCTGAGAGACACTGGGGGGCTCAGATAGAGGGTGGCGGATAGAGAGAGGGGCTGAGAGAGACACTGGGGGGCTCAGAGGGTGGCGGATAGAGAGAGGGGCTGAGAGAGACACTGGGGGGCTCAGAGGGTGGCGGATAGAGAGAGGGGCTGAGAGAGACACTGGGGGGCGAGAGGGTGGCGGATAGAGAGAGGGGCTGAGAGGGACACTGGGGGGCGAGAGGGTGGGAAGATGAGAGAGAGACCTCAAACCCTGTCCCTAACCACAGTCCCTCCTCTGCCCCCCCCCATCCCATCCCATCCCAGTCTGTATCTGCAGCAAGGTCTGTGTCAGCCTATGATGCCCAATACCTTCTTAATACTGGAGGTGCTCAGTGCTCTGTTGCTCCTTCCAGCAGCTCGTGCCTCCCGTTCGTCCTTGTACTTCCGGGCGTTACTGCTGATGCTGGAGCAGAGCAGAGAGGAGGTTGGAGGAGACGGAGTGCAGGCATTGGGACTCTGCGCGCCTCTTCGGGATTGAAGGTGGCTGTGAAGCTCTTCCCTCTCCTGGGCTCCCAACTGCCCCCGAAGTTCACCTTCCACACAGGCGCAGCCTCCTGCTGCTGGACCGCACAATCTTCGTGTGGGGATAGATGCCCGCACCCCGAGGACAGCGCCGCCCACCCGACAACCAGGAGCAGCTGCTGCAAGCCGCACAATACTGTCTGCAATCGTCTTATGTGCCGCTGCCGCTCACTTGTCTGCTCCCGTCGTCACTCACCTTGTCCTTCCTAAATCCCGCCGCATCCCACACACACAGTGAAGGGGCCCTTCTAAACTTTGCGCACACGGCCATAGTCCCAGGTGCCCCCCCCCCCCCGGACGCTACATCCTGCTACACCATGCCACGCCACTGCTGGAATCCAAAAAAATATATTTTGCCGCCCCCCCTACCCTGGCGCTCTAGGCAGCTGCCTAACCTGCCTATTGCTAGTGCCGGCCCTGATACTGGGCACTTAAACCCCCTTCCTTCCCAGACCAATTTTCAGCTTTTAGCGTTGTTGCATTTTGAATGACAATTGCGCGGTCATGCAACACTGTACCTAAACCAAATTTGTGTCATTTTTTTCCCACAAATAGAGCTTTCTTTTGGTGGTATTTGATCACCGCAAGGTTTTTTCTTTTTTGGTGCACAAATAAAAAAAGACCGAAAAGTTAAAAAAAAAAAAAAAAAAGTTTTTTTGTGTAGGTTATAACATTTTGTAAATAGATACGTTTTTTCCTGCACTGATGAGCACTGATGACGCCGCACTGACAGGCACTGATGAGGAGACACTGATGGGGTGGCACTGATATGCAGCACTGATGGGCACTGATAGGTAGCACTGATATGCAGCACTGATGGGCACTGATATGTGGCACTGATAGGTAGCACTGATATGCAGCATTGGTGGGCACTGATAGGCAGCACTGATGGGCACTGATCGGCGGCACTGATGGGCACTGATGGGCACTGATAAGTGGCACTGATGAGCACTGATCGGCGGCGCTGATGGGCGGCACTGATGGGCGGCACTGATGGGCACTGATGGGCACTGATAGGCAGCACTGGTGGGCAATAATGGGCACTGGTGGGTGGCACTGATAGATGGCAATAATGGGCACTGGTGGGCAGCACTGATAGATGGCATTGGTGGGCAGCACTGATAGGGAGGGCACCACTGTCAGGCTCTCTGAGCCCTGATTGCCATCCCTGGTGGCCATGGTGGGCATCCCTGGTGGTCATGGGTGGGCATCCCTGGGGGCTCTAGTGGCACCCTCCCCAGGGCTGCACTGGTAATTAATCGTCTGATTACCAGCACAGACCCCCCCTGTGATCAGTGAGTAATTAGAAATACTCACTGATCCCCCCCCCCCCCCCCGCTGCAGCACAGATCATCTTCTTCTCCTCACTGACAGGATCTGTGTGTGGAGAAGAAGAGATCAAAGCTGTTACAACGGCTGTGTTTACATTGCATGACGGCTGTGATTGGACACATGTGATCAGGAGGGCCAATCACAGGGCCCTCCTGCTGCAACTTGTTGCTTTGTGTCAGAGGGACACAGGTACATCGAGATCGCGCCGCTGCGCGTGCCCGCGGCGGCGCAATCTCGCTCCTTCTGAAGGACATTCCGGAACGTCCGATCAGAAGGATGAGACTCCCACCCTGCCGTATATGTACAGTGGCCGGGTGGGAGGTGGTTAAGCCCCGGAAGATTTTACCCCTTTCCTGACCAGGGCCTATTTTGCGATTCGGCACTGCGTGACTTTAACGGACAATTGCGTGGTCGTGCGAAGCTGTACCTAAACTAATTTGATGTCCTTTTTTCCCCACAAACAGAGCTTTCTTTTGGTGGTATTTGATCACCTGTGCGATTTTTTGATCATGCGCTATAAACAAAAAAAAGCGTCAATTTTGCAAAAATAACAATATTTTTCACATTTTTTTATATGAAATTCCCCCAAGAAATGTAAAAATCAAAATTTTTTAACATTTTAGGGCAATTTGTTTTATGCTACATATGTTTGGTAAAAAAAATTGCAAAAAGCGTATTTTGATTGGTTTGCGCAAAAGTTATTGCGTTTACTAACTAAGGGAAAGATTTTTGTAATTTTTGTTGTTTTTTTTTAACGAGTAATTGCGGCGATCTGCGACTTTTTTTGCGGGACTGCGACATTGCGGCGGACAGATCGGACCCTTGACTGACATTTTTCACACTTTTGGGGTTACCAGTGGCATTACTACAGTAATCAGTGCTATACATATGCACTTACTGTAAAAATGACACTGGCAGTGAAGGGGTTAACTTTTTTTGAGAGGGAGGGGTTAAGTGTGTCCCT
This sequence comes from Pelophylax lessonae, assembly GCF_965119305.1. Taxonomy (NCBI): domain Eukaryota; kingdom Metazoa; phylum Chordata; class Amphibia; order Anura; family Ranidae; genus Pelophylax; species Pelophylax lessonae. Next base: position 73,058,485 of record NC_138777.1, read on the forward strand.
AGGGGCTTGCTTCTAACTGTGATTGGATGTGGCTACTGGTGTAAGAACAGAGATCAATGGTCCTACATAGCAGAACCGTTTGATCTCCATTCTTACAAGGAAGAATGACAGGCGGCTTTGTTTACATTAGCTGCCTGCCTTTCTCCCACTGTAACGGACAATCGCGAGTGCCCGGTGGACATCGGGTCCGCCAGGCACACGCGCGGGGGGGTCCGTGACCGAGCGGGAGCGCGCCTCCGGCGGCGCGCGCTCGCTCCCTAGAGCCTCACAGGCTAGCGACGTAGCTTTGCCTGTGAGGGGCTGACCGCCGCAGTAAATAGTCGTGTTTTTTTTTTTTTTTTCCAGTTTTTTATTTGTTAAAAAAGTTTGAAATATCTTATGGTGATTTTTGTGTTTGTTATGCATATCTGTGAATAAACATCTTTCTACTTTTTTTATATATCAATACTTTATTTCATGCCCTACAAAGTCCTACCTCAAGAGGTTTATATCTATGTTTTTGATATTTGAGGGATGCGGGCAATCACCCAAGTTTTTCAGCAGTATAGTCTTTTATTGTCTATAAAACACTTCTATTTTCACAAAAAAAGACACAGACACATGGCGGGCTGGCAAAAATTAAAAAAATATTGACGTGTATGTTTATTCATATATTATTGAGGTGGAAGTAATTGATTTTTTTTTTTTTTTTGTTTTTCGTACATTTCACAAAGGCACTCCCCCATGCTCAGCAATGAACTGTTTGTAGGCTTCATCAAATCCAATGCAGCGCTATGGTCCCTGTGCCGATGCTGACCACTGGAGCATAGGGGATATGAGGCTGCGGGGACTGGTCCAGCAATGAGGATCGGGTAAGTATAACTGCTGAGCCCGGTCACCCTAAACATAAAGGAGCAGTTAACCCTTGCACTGCAATGGGGACCTCTAAGTGTTTTAAGGACAATTTATGGAATGGGAAATATTGGGTTGGAGTAGTACTTCAATGCCTTTCAAAGAATTCCGCATAGAGGAAATAGAAAGTAGCTTCTCATTTATTGCTAGAAGTAGTAGACATAAAATTCATGGAAAGACGAGTTCAACGACATAGACATTTAGCATTTTGGCAAATACAGTATATCGGTGAAGGGGTCAAGAAATAGACTTTGAAACAACAAATATATAACCATGATGAAACACAATTCATTTTGGGTATTTGGTTTATCTGAGTCTTTCTAGTGCCAGACCATTATCTCATCATCATTTGCTAACAGCCTCCCAATTTAAATTTCAAAGGTCAAAATCATGAGAATAATTTACTTTGCAGCAGTCTCCAATGATGCAGAAACTTTGGGCACTGAAGGCCCATCTTAAAGTGAACACATCAGGTTGGAAATGCGGGAAGCTGCCATTGTTTTCTTGTTTTTTAAAGATGCAGAATCTGGGCTATCATATTAATATTCGGTTGACTATATGTATCCAGCCTTTTAAGCGTTGACATACCTCATATGAATACACATTCCAGCTCTGTGACTCCTAAACGCTGCACTCTGGGATAAATATTGTCTAAATGCAAGAGTCCTATGTATTCCTACTTGAATCTCAGTGTGCTTTGTGTATTTCTTCCAGATCGGTGCAGTAATCCAGTGTGAAACTTCCCCTCTGTGATACAGACCAGTCACTGCTATTCTGTTTCCATGTGCAGAGTGACTGGTCTTGTCTCCGCCCTCTCCTGTAGTTTTCTGCAGGCAGCCTATAGTGGGTGTGGCCTGCTGGGTCCCTCCCACATCTCTGCTCTCTGCACAGTCTATGTACAGCACAGTGATGATGCTTTTTTTTTTTTTTTTTACAACATCATATATGAGTTTGCAAAGGCATTTGGTGCACAAAAATGGATTGATATCCTTTGTGGCTGCTGAGAAATATATTTAAATGAAAGCTTTTGTGCTCGTAGTTCAGCTTTAAGGCCAAACCCCAGCCAGTGTGGGAGAGCGTTAACATTTCTTTCATGTTTCTTTAAAAACCTGTGACCCGATTTGGGAGATTTTCCTCTGCTTACTGCCACTGTGATGCCATACAAGAAATATGGGATGTGTGCTTGTCCCTGGGGAGAAAGGCACAGATAGTACTAAAAGCATTGTGAGAAGTTCTAACCTTGAGTTCTTTTTTTTATTTAAGTCCGTGTCCTGACAGGAAGTAATGAGAAATCTTCTAATAGGGACACGGATGGCAAATAAACCTGACAAGAGCTCTAACACATCACTTCTCCTTCCACAGCATCATATCATCTTTCCTTTATTTCCCTGCCCCTCTGTTCAGTTGCTGGGAAAGAAGAAAATACCTGGAACGCCTGGGTATAAAGGGACATGTATCTAACTTCATGTGACTGGCTGGGCTAATCACCAAGCACCAGTGTTGTCCCATAGAGAGAGTCCATAAACCTGTGTAAGCTATGACTTGGACTATTAATACATTAAAGCGGAGCTCCACCCAAATTGGAAAGTTCCGCTTTAAGCACCCCCCCCAAATATGCCACATTTAGCATGTCATTTTTTGGGGGGGTGACAGGTACCTAGTTTTGACTAGGCAACTTGAGCGGAAGTTCTCCTCTCCCCCTCCCTCCTTGTAAACTTCTGGGACAAGTCACAGGTCCCAGAAGATTGCCCGACCAATGGGGATGCGCTATGCATCTCACACCTAGCTGTGAAGCCACAAGCTGTCACAGTCAGGTGCCCACACTTGCAATGCCAGCGCCGTAGAGAGGAGAGGGAGAGAAGCGAGGCCTCGGGGTGGCCACATCGCTGGACTGTAGGACAGGTGAGTGTGTTTTATTACACTTTTTGTAGCTGCTGATTTTTAATAAACACAAAAATGAGTTGACTCCACTGAATGGGAGGCTTATCCTACTTCCAGCAGCTTGTAGGCAGGTGCAGTCTTTATTTTTCATTGCAGGTGGTGCTAAACTGTAGTAGGTTTGTCTTGGAAAGTCAGCTTTCCCATTGGATTGGCCATCTTGGGTCAGCCAGAGTCTATTATAGACCCTGGCTCCCTGGCTTAGCATGCCTTTTTTGTGAGTTGGAGAGGTACCCCATCTGCCGTGGACTATGAAATGATAGGGAAAGGTTTAGGTGGAGTAAAGAGAGAGTAAGGCCTATGTCTACCTCTTCAGGAAGCATCCATTTTGGGTTGGACCTGTGAAGCTGCATTTCGCTCCCTGTGGGAGAGTCTTTTGGCATCTAGGAGTCAGAGGCGTAACTAGAACCTTCAGGGCCCCGGTGTAAGAAACCATGCAGGGCCCCCCGGAGCCCTGGCCAGGGCCCTTCCCTTTAAGCCTGGGGCTCTTCCCACTGATCTTTGGGCCCTTTACTCTCATTGCAGGCCCCTTTATTCTCGTTGCGGGGCCCTCTATTACGGTCCCGCAGAGGGACCCTTTTACAAGTTCTGCAGTGGTCCCCTTTCCTGCCATCTTGGGGCCCCCTCACGGTGGTGGAATGCCATGGCCCGGTCGCAAGTGTGACCTTTGCGATCCTAGAAAAGGAAGGAGATGGTAAATTGCATATTTACTGACCTCTTCCTGGTTAGCTATTGTGACACATCCCCTGCAGCAGCCGGCAGGAGAGAGGAGGGCGGAAGCCAGAAGCACAGGGGGGGAGGAGGGGGGAGCACACAGGGGCTCAGAGACAGCAGAACACAAGTCAACTGGATAGGAGGAGTGACGGGGGCAGCATACAGAGGAACCAATCTCCTCCATTTTCCTCCTGCAGCTACAGGAGGAAAAAGGAATACAGTGATTTCTTTACATGCTGCCCCCGCCGCCCCTCCTATCCAGGTGTACAGGGGAGCCGCACAGGCACCCTGCAGCATGGGGCCCGGTTTCAATTGCAACCCCTGTAGTTACGCCGCTGCTAGGAGTCTTCTGTCCACTGATAATCTACTTCTCACTTGTAAGTGTCCCCGGCCGGGTGAACTCCCTACCGGGCCTGTTTGTACCGTTGACTAGGCTGTTACAATACAACGTTCTCTGCAAATCGAACTCAGGTCCATAAAGACATAGATGAGCGAGTTTGGGGTGGAGGAACTTGACTGGCCTGCACAGAGTCCTGACCTCAACCTGATAGAACATCTTTGGGGTGAATTTTAGCAGAGATTGCGAGCCAGGCCTTCTCGTCCAACATCAGTGCATGACCTCACAAATGGGTTTTTGGAAGAATGGTCAAACATTCCTATAGACACACTTCTAAACTTTGTGGACAGCCCTCCCAGAAGAGTTGAAGCTGTTATAGCTGTGTAGCACCCTCCTAAGTAGGTGCTAGGGAGAAAGTACAGTTTTGGGTCCTGTCTTCTTACCAGAATGATTGGTAGGCAGAGAACAATATAGATTTTTCTACAGAGAGCAGGATCTTTTAGCGAGGTCTGCTCATTGTGCTCAGGTGCAACTCGTTCTGTCTGCAGAGTGTTTCACACTGCTCCAATAAGGAGGCATATTGGACAGTGGGAGGAAACCTGACAAATGAGTGCACAGGCGTTTGATACAGCCCTGGTGATCGGCAGAGGAAAAGTGCCTTTGTGCATGAAGGGATACTGTATAAAAGCCAGAAGCACATGTGCTCAGGGTCTTTCGGCTGGATAGTAGAGTCCCGGAGGGAGGGTGCGGCCTCCTCCTTTGTAGAGGTGCCATGTCAACATGAGGGCCTGGAGAGTGCTAGTGAGGAACTGAACCCATTGGTCTGGTGAAGGTGACTGAAAGAGGGGACACTGGAGGATCTGATTCTGCAGCACAGTGAGAGCAAATCTGTGTCAAGGGGCCTCACCTGAGGGGGGCCACCCCTGCAGCTTGAAGAGTCATTGGCGGGTGTCAGTAAAGGGGATGCTAGTGAGTGTCCCAAAGATAATGTAGATTCCCCAAGTCTATTGCTGGAGAGAAAAGAGCAAGGGAACCTTAACCCTTTTCATACATGTGGCAGTATGGATCAGTGACGGCCGGCTCATTAGGGGTGCAGGGGCGCCGCCCCCCCCCATCCATGCGTCCGGCCCCCTAATCTACATGCAGGGGCACCGGACGCATGGAGTTCAATGGGGATTTTTTTTCATCACCTGATTAGAGCCAGAGGCTCTAATAGGGCGATGCAAAGGGTGGATCCGGGGAGCAGAGCAGTGCGTTCCGAGCCCACCCATTGTGTGACAATAGCGAATGAAAATTCGCTATTGTCACACCGATCCTCCTCCTGGCCAATCAGGAAGCGCATCCGATACGCGCTTCCTGATTGGCCGCAAGGCAAACTCTATGCCATTTGCCGAGGAGGAGGCGAGAGCGGAAGGACTGGAGGAGACGCGCCGGGACCGAGAATGGAGAAGAAGCCATTCGGGGGACTGAGGAGGAGCCGATCGCCACCGCCGCTGCTGCTCCAGGTAAGTAAGGGGGCACGCACGCTGATCTCTGCATTGGGGACATGTATACTGGTCACTACATTGGGGACATGTATACTGGTCACTACATTGGAGGCACGCACGCTGATCTCTGCATTGGGGACATGTATACTGGTCACTGCATTGGGGGCATGTACGCTGGTCACTGCATTGGAGGCATGTATACTGGTCACTGCATTGGGGGCATGTATACTGGTCACTGCATTGGAGGCAAGCACGCTGATCTCTGCATTGGGGACATGTATACTGGTCACTACATTGGGGACATGTTTACTGGTCACTGCATTAGGGGCATGTATACTGGTCACTGCATTGGGGACATGTATACTGGTCACTACATTGGGGGCATGTATACTGGTCACTGCATAGGGGGCATGTATGCTGGTCACTGCATTGGGGACATGTATGCTGGTCACTGCATTGGGGACATGTATACTGGTCACTACATTGGGGACATGTTTACTGGTCACTGCATTGGGGGTATGTATGCGGGTCACTACTTTGGGGGCATGTATGCTGGTCACTGCATTGAAGGGGGCACGCACGCTGGTCACTGCATTGGGGGCATGTACGCTGGTCACTGCATTGAAGGGGCACGCACGCGCTGGTCACTGCATTGGGGGCATGTACGCTGGTCACTGCATTGGGGGCATGTACGCTGATCTCTGCATTGAAGGGGGCATGTATGCTGGTCTCTGCATTGGGGGCATGTACGCTGATCTGTGCATTGAAGGGGGCATGTACGCTGGTCACTACATTGAAGGGGGCATGTACGCTGGTCACTGCATTGAAGGGAGCATGCACGCTGGTCACTGCCTGCATTGGGGGCATGTATGCTGGTCACTGCATTGGGGGCATGTACGCTGATCTCTGAATTGAAAGGGGCATGTACGCTGGTCACTGCATTGAAGGGGGCATGTACACTGGTCACTGCATTGAAAGGGGGCACGCTGGTCACTGTGCATTGAAAGGCGGCACGCTGGTCACTGTGCATTAATAGGGGGGCACGCTGGTCACTGTGCATTGAAAGGGGGCACGCTGGTCATTCTGCATTGAAAGGGGGCACACTATACCTTAATTACTGAAGGCCCCTTTCACACTTTTGCGATCTCAAAGTCACGCAATTTTTTACTTTTTTTTTTTGCCGCAAAGCAATGCCTATTATATTTTTCTGTTTGCGCCCCCCCCCCCCCCCCAAAAAAAAATTTTGAGCACCAGCCGCCACTGGTATGGATTAAGCAGTACAGCTGCTTCCACAAGCAGCCTGATGAGGCCAAGTGAGAGTTGTCCTTATCCATTGTGAATAGTTACAATTGGAGTATCCTACTATTCCCATCTCCCATTTTTATTGTGTGACGAGCCATCGGGAGTAAGGAGGGATGTGTGAACGGTACCCCATGTGACTGTGTGCTGGTAATCAGAGGAGGCCAAACAAGTCATCATACAGCAATCCTTACAGGGACAGTGCTACAGCTATAAAAGGTGGTCGAACTCAATATTGAACCCTACGTACTAAGACTGGGATGCCATTAAAGTTCATGTGCGTGTAAAAGCAGACGTCCCAATTCTTTTGAAATTATAGTGTATGTATTTTATCCGTATATTAAGCTGTTTGCCTGGAGATGAATTTTAGATACTGAACAAGGGTGAAGATGACAGACCCAGAGCCTGAACTTTGAGAAACAAGTAAGTCACCTTGCCATTTGAAATCATTAACTGACAAAGCTGAGTGTTGGTTGAGTCTTTAACTCCATATACTTTGTCATATACTGGGTACAAAAAGCAGTCCTGGCGTGTAAAGCACTCTTGTGTACATGTCCAAGCTTTGCTAAGTTGAAGGGACCAATGATGTTTTTGAAATAGCATGACATATTGGTTTGGTAAAATCTTAAAGCGTCTATAAACCCAAGAAAAAAAAAGAAATGTATTGCAGCCTACCTTTCCTTAGATGTGTTGGCTGCATTGTTTTTTTTTCTTTTTTTCCCCCCTGATGATCCTGCCAGGAACATTCTTCCTGTTCTAAGGTTAGAACTGTACTGTATATCCGAGGAGCAGCATTGTCACCCTAGGAATGAAGTGTATTGGGACTTTATAATACCTCCCAATCTCCATAACACAGGTTATGGTGTTTGGTGGTCAATGGAGATTGCTGGGAACAATGCTAATTATTAACTGTCCCTAGAGGAAATAAGTTATCAGCTCACAAAATTTCTGTCTGGATGAGCAGCTATTTTTTGTTTGCTTTTAATGAGCAGATATAATAAAACACTTTCTGTAGCTCTGTCCCTGTAGGGCTTGCTGTGTGATGACTTCTTGGGTCTCCTCTGATTATCTGCAGACAGTCACTAACGAAAGGGTACCAAAAAAGTGGTACGGTACGGTTCGGAATTAGGGTACCATTTATAATGGAAAAGGCATAAATAGCGTACCGTACCGAACCGAACCGTACCAGAAAGCTCAGTGGAAACGAGCCATAAGAAGCATTTCACACATCCATCCTTACTCCAAGTTGCTAGTTACTCAATGAACAGTCCAGGGGATTTGGTTTTGTATTTATTGTGGAACTTGGATGGGAGAAGGGAATAGTGAAATACTCCAACTGGAACTATTCACAGTAGATAAGGATAACTCTCACTTGGCCTCACCAGGTTATTTGTGGAAGCAGACACACTGCTTTAACCATACTGCCACTTGTATGAAAGAATTAAGTCCTCTTGCTCTCTCTAGCAACAGACAGCAACTACATTATCTTCACCCAGCACTGTCCCCGTACGTCTTGCTGTATCATGACTTGTTTGGCCTCCCCTGATTACCAGCAGACAGTCACTTAGGGTACAGTTCACACATTCATCCTTACTCCCAATGGCTCGTTACTCCAAAAACAGTCCAGGGGATTTGGTTTTTGGTATTTATTGTGGAACTTGGATGGGAGAAGGGAATAGTGGGATACTCCAACCGGAATTATATACAGTTGATAAGGACAACTCTAACCAGGTTGCTTGTGGAAGCAGTCGCACTGCTTTGACCACACTGCCACATGTATGGAAAGGGTTAAGTCTCCTTGATCTTTCTCCAGCAAAAGACTTTGTGAATCTAAATTCTCTTCAGGATACTTTCTATCATCCCCTTTACTGACACCCATCCACTGACTCTTCTAGCTGCAGGGGTGGCCCCCCTCAGGTCAAGCCCCTTGACACAGATCTGTACCCACTGTATGCAGAATCAGATTCTTCCAGTGTCTCCCTTCCAGTCAGCTTTACAGGACCTCCGGGTTCAGTTTCTCTCTAGCTCTTTAGGCCCTCAGGTCGACTACCTGAGGCCGCATGGCAACTTCTATAGAGGATGAGACAGCCGCCCCCTCCCTCGGGGACCCTGCTCTCCACCTAAATGACCCCAAGCACATGTGCCCTTGGCATTTATACAGTCACCCAGCATGGACACCCATCCACTGACTCTTCTAGCTGCAGGAATGGCCCCTCTCAGGTCAGGCCCCTTGACACAGATCTGTACTCACTCTATTGCAGAATCAGATCCTCCAGTGTCTCCCCTTTCAGTCAGCTTCACCAGACCTTTTGGTTCAGTTCCTCACAAGGCACATGAGGCTACATTGCACCTCTATAGAGGAGGAGGCAGCCGCTCCCTCCCTCCGGGACTCCGCTATCCAGCCAAAAGTCCCCATGTACTGGCTTTTATACAGTATTCCAGCATGCACTGAGGCACTTTCCTCTGCCAATCACCAGGGCTGTAACAAATACCTGTGCACTCACTTGTCAGGTTTCCTCCCACTGTCCAATATGCCTCCCATGAAACATTTCAGACAAGGTGAGCTGCACCTGAGCACCATGAGCAGACCTCACTAATGGATCCTGCTCTCTGGTAGGCAGAGAACAATATACATTTAGCTGGCAATCTCTCTGGTAAGCAGAAAGACCAAAAAGCTATACAGTAAACCCCCCTCCATTGCGGGGGTTACGTTCCGGACCCAGCCGCGAAAAGTGAAATTCCGCGAAATAGAAAAACCCTATTAAAATGCATTGTAGGCATGATTTTTTTACTGTCACTGTACGTGTAGAAGCATTTTAAGGTCTTTAAACACACTTTTAAAACAATAGAAACTCATTTAAACACATAAAAGATACTTAGAGACAGAGCAAGAGCTATGAAAAACACAAAAATCTTTCATTTTTAATGATTTATATAGTAAAATAACATTACAAAAAAAACCGCGAATTACCGGGACCGCAAAAACTGAACCGCGATGTAGCGGGGGATTACTGTACTCTCTTTCTAGCACCTACCTAGGAGGGAGCTACATATCCAACAAATCATAAGAAAGCAAATAAGAGAAATATATTGTTAGAGTTTACACGTGAAGGCCTGAATCTACTGAATTACCAGATAATAACCAAATAAAATTTTCTGACGCTTCCCTATTCTATTGAAAGCAAAAAAAAATAAAAATTGGCTGGAGTTCTGCAATAAGTTATAATGAGGTGATGGTTAGTGGCTCAGGTTCATATTTTGCATAATGGTCCTGTGAACTTTAGTCCTGCATCTGTTTTACAAGTCACCACTGGTAATTCAATACAACAGATTCATATACAATTCATAAATACATATCCTTTGCAATAATGTATGTTACCACATGGAGGCAGCAGTGGATAGAAAGCCATGCAAATATGGATAATAATCATTTTACTAAATTCTAATCAAACAAATAAATATTTTATAATGCAGGGGGTTCTCAAGGTATGAGTAATAGATTGCATGAGATGGTAAAAACACTGACCCAGCTTCTATTCTATTTATTCGATCCTTTAGCCCCCCTAAATGTTGGCAAGAAGCAGCCCAGAAAATGGTCTTTCATTCCAAACAAGGGTGGCTCTGTCAGGTATTTATTGTTTGTAATGTCACTGGGGAGATTTCCTCTAACTTCCTGTCCTGGTGACAGGATATTATAGGGACATAATAATAAAGAGCAACAAAAACACATCTACCTATAGAGTGGGGAAATGAGAAAATATGCTATATTTGTATAATTGTCCCAGTGACACCTACAGTGCTGTGCAAAAGTTTTAGGTAAGTGTGAAAAAATGCTGTAAATTAAAAATGTTTTCAGAAATAGAATTGTTAATAGTTTATTGTATCAATTAACCACTTCTGGACTGGAAGGTTTTACCCCCTTAATGACCAGGCCATTTTGTTAGTGATACAGCACTGCGTTATTTTAACTTACAATTGTTCGCTCGTGGGAAGTTGTACCCAACTAAAATTGATGTCCTTTTTTTCCCTACAAACAGAGCTTTCTTTTGGGAGTATTTGATCACCTCTGCAGTTTCTATTTTCTGCGATAGAGACAAAAAAAATCCCAACAATTGTGAAAAAAAAAAAAACAATATTTCTTTACTTTCTGCTATAAAACATATCCAATCTAATTTCTTCATCAATTTAGGCCAATTTGTATTCTGCTACATATTTTAGGTAATATGTTTGGTAAAAAAATATCCCAATAAGTGTATATGATCGGTTTGCGCAAAAGTTATCACGTCTACAAACTAGGGGAAAGATTTATGTGATTTTTGTTTATTATTTATTTTTTTTTTTTACTAGTAATGGTGGAGATCAGTGATTTTTAGCGGCACTGCGACATTGCAGCGGACACATCGGACACCTAACTTTTGACACTTTTAGAGGGGACCAGTGACATTTCTATAGTAATCAGTGCTAAAAACATGCACTGTTACTGTACTCATGACACTGGCAGGGAAGCGGTGATTAAAGGGTTAAGTCCCTAGGGAGTGCTTTCTTACTGTGTGGGGGATGGGCTCACTAGATGAACACAGAGACCTGTGTTCCTAAAAAGCAGGAACATAAGATCACTGTGTTCATCACTGACAGGACGGCGGTTTGCTTTGTTTACATCAGCAGAACACCGTTCTGTCTCTCTGAGGAGCGATTGCAGGTGGACATCGTGCCCGCCAGACCCGCTGATTGGCTCCCCCTCTGGCCAATCAGCTCGCGCCCCCGCTGGCTATTGCAGGAAACACCATACAGGTATGTCGTTTAGAACCAACTTGCTGCAGTATATGTACTGCTGGCTGTCGGAAAGTGGTTAACAAAATGAAAAGTAAGTGAACAGAAGAAAAATCCATATCAAATCAATTTTTGATGTGACCACTCTTTACCTTCAAATTCAATTTTTCTAGGTACACTTGCACACAATTTTTGAAGGAACTTGGCAGGTAGGTTGTTCCAGACATCTTGGAGAACAAACCAAAGATCTTCTGTGGAAGTAGGCTGCCTCATATCCTTCTGCCTCTTCATGTAATCCCAGACAGACTCAATGATGTTGAGATCAGGGCTCTGTGGGGGCCAAACCATCACTTCCAGGACTCCTTGTTCTTCTTTACGCTGAAGATAGTTCCTAATGACATTGGCTGATTGTTTGGAATTGTTGTGGTTGGAAAGGAAACGGAGCTCCAACCAAAAGGATGTAAACAAGGCAGAGCTCCATTCTGACAGGGCGAAAGTGATGAATTTTGTGTCCTTGCGAAGCAGGGAATAAAATCCATCACTTCCCTTAGTAAAATCAGCAGACAGTTTACTCAAAAACACTGGCTAGGCACACATTTAACCCTTTGACTGCCCTAGATTTTTAACCTCTTCCCTGCCAGTGTCATTAGTACAGTGACAGTGCATATTTTTAGCACTGATCACTGTATTAGTGTCACTGGTTCCCACAAAGTGTCAGTTAGTGCCATACTGTCCACTGCAAGTCCAGATATAAGTCGCTGATCGATGCTATTACTAAATTCCAGTATATATCCCATAGTTTGCAGACACCTTTTGTGTAAACCAATTAATATACACTTACTAGGATCTTTTTACCAAAATTAATATGTAGCAGAATACATATTGGCCTAATTTTTTAAGAAATTTGATTTTTTAATTTACCATTGGATGTGTTTTATAGCAGAAAGTAAAAAAAAAAAAAAAAAAAGTTTTTTTTCTTTCAAAATTGTCGGGATTTTCTGGTTAATGCGCAAAAAGTAAAAAAAAAACAGAGGTGATCAAATACCACCAAAAGAAAGCTCTATTTGTGGGGGAAAAATACATAAATTTCATTCGGCTGCAGCATCGGACGACCGCGCAATTGCTGTTAAAATAACACAGGGCCTTATCGCAAAAAAATTGTCTTTTTAACAAAGGGGGGTAAATCTTCTATTCACGTTAGAGAATATCACATAATCATGTAATAGTTTAAGTTAGGTTTGAGCATTATTTATTTCAGTTTCCAGAATAAATCAATATTCTGGTCAATTAAATGAATGATGGCCAATGTGCTTAATGCGCCTAAACGCTTTTGCAAAAACAAGGCTTTAGACACGTTTTTGATGCTGCTTTTCAACAGGAGAAAGGCGTTTAGAAATGCTGGCAGAAGTTCTAAACTTTCCCTAATTTAATGAAAATTTATCACCCTCAAACTTGGAATTACTGTGAACTTGGATGACGTAAGCTTAGGGAGTGAACGTGAAAAAAATCAGAGAAGACTCCAGGAAGACAACTGTAGGTCTGAGAAAGGAGGAAAAGATCTTCATACATGTCTTTCAGGAGTCAAGATTTTTTGTGGGTAGGGATGTTTTTTTTTCCCCCTTTTAAATTTTTAGGAGGAAATAGCTTGACTCCTAGCTGATTAGGGGTCTAAGTATAGACAGTTCCCTGAATGAATGTAACACACATCCGCTCAGCTACAAGGAAGCTTTCCATATGCTATGTTATAGAATTATCTCATATGATCCATGCTTTCCATATTCTATGTTCTAGAATTATCTCATATGATCCATGCTTTCCATATTCTATGTTCTAGAATTATCTCATATGATCCATGCTTTCCATATTCTATGTTCTAGAATTATCTCATATGATCCATGCTTTCCATATTCTATGTTCTAGAATTATCTCATATGATCCATGCTTTCCATATTCTATGTTCTAGATTTATCTCATATGATCCATGCTTTCCATATTCTATGTTCTAGAATTATCTCATATGATCCATGCTTTCCATATTCTATGTTCTAGAATTATCTCATATGATCCAAGCACCATCTAGTGTCCAAAGTTTCTTTCTTTCTGTATTCAGGTACTCAAAAGCAAATACCCCATTTTGTCATTTAGATGGTGCTATGGTCATTCAAGATCGTTCAATAACAGGGGTTTTCAGACTCTCTAAACCAGGGTTTCTCAGCCAGGGTTACGTGAAACCCTAGAGTTCCTTCTGAGGTTGCTAGGGGTTCCTTGAGAAATGGGCAATTTCTGCCTCTCAGATAAGTTCCCAGTGACACCATTGTTCCTTTTAGCTATCTGTAAGGGGGGAATTCTTCCCAATGATGACAAGAGTAAGGAGCATTCTTCCCACTGACTGTCACACTAATGTCTCATGAGTTGTGGATTTTTTATTTTTAGCAGGGGATTCCCGAGACCAGAAATGTATTTCAAGGGTTCCTCTGTGTTAAAAATATTGAGAAAGGCTGTTCTAAACTATGGGCTAGTTACCTGTCCTTTAGGCTTTAGGGGGGCCAAGCTGTGGCCACTGGGGTAGAAAATACCCCAGCATCAGCAGAAGTAAACCGTGCCCCATCAATGGTTTTAATGCGAGAAATAGTGTACCATTATTGGTGTTAGTGTGGGAGTAATGGAGTCCCATCATTGGTATCAGTGGGAGGAATATTGCCCCATCATTAGTGTCATTGGCAGTAAAAATGCCCCACTGTTGGTGTCAGTGGGTGGAATGGTGTGCCAAGGGCCGGATAAAGGTAAGCAAAGGGCCACATCTGGCCCCTGGCCCACAGTTTGGAGACCACTGTTCTATAACATACAGTAGAATATGGCAAGTTTTGTTATAGCTGAGCGATTGTGTGTCACATTCATTTATCGATCTGTTTATAAATAAACTCCTTAGGCTGGGTTTACACTTGCTGCAGGCCACAGCAGGGGGTTCGGTGTGTCCCTATTCACCGTTTCAGGTGCGACTTAGGTCCGAATTTCTGCCTGAATTCACAGCTGAAACAGAGCCAAAAGACGCATAGGACGTTTCTGCAATTCGGACTGTGGCCCCCCCGGAGCTGTGTGGAACTGGCTCCATTGAGAGCCGGTCACAGACTCCTGTAATGCGAATTGGATGCAGGGAAACCCACATCCAATTTGCATCAGTATGAAACCTTAGTTTCTTTTTTTTAACCAGCACCATGTGGGCTTAATTGCCCAATCTGAAAAAAATCTGTGTACTTTCAAACATTCATGTCTCCACTCCAATAATATGTAGATTCTACAATTCCTGTCCAACAAATGCAAGACCTGTCTATGTACAGTGAGGGAAATAAGTATTTGACCCCCTGCTGATTTTGTACATTTTCCCACTGACAAAGAAATGACTAGTCTATAATTTTAATGGTAGGTTTATTTTAACAGTGTGAGACAGAATAACAAAAATATACAGAAAAACACATTTTAAATTTAAAAAGTTCTAAATTGATATGCATTTTAATGAAATGAAATAAGTATTTGATCCCCTATTAATTAGCAAGATTTCAGGCTCCCAGTTGTCTTCTATACAGGTAGCAAGCTGAGATTAGGAGCACTCTCTTAAAGGGAGTGCTCCTAATCTCAGCTTGTTACCTGTTTAAAAGACACCTGTCCACAGAAGCAATCAATCAATCAGATTCCAATCTCTCTACCATGGCCAAGACCAAAGAGCTGTCCAAAGATGTCAGGGACAAGATTGTAGACCTACACAAGGCTGGAATGGGCTACAACACCATCGCCAAGCAGCTTGGTGATAGGGTTACAACATTTGGTGC
Organism: Pelophylax lessonae; assembly: GCF_965119305.1. NCBI lineage: Eukaryota > Metazoa > Chordata > Amphibia > Anura > Ranidae > Pelophylax > Pelophylax lessonae. Next base: position 73,073,748 of record NC_138777.1, read on the forward strand.
GATTATTCGCAAATGGAAGAAACACAAAATAACTGTCAATCTCCCTCGGTCTTAGGCTCCATGCAAGATCTCATCTCATGGAGTTTCAATGATCATGAGAACGGTGAGGAATCAGCTCAGAACTACGTGGGAGAATCTTGTCAATGATTTTAGGGCAGCTGGGACCATAGTCACCAAGAAAACAATTGGTAACACACTACGCCATGAAGGACTGGAATCCTACAGCGCCCACAAGGTCCCCCTGCTCAAGAAAGCCCATGTACAGGCCCATCTGAAGTTTGCTAATTAACATCTGAATGATTCAGAGGAGAACTGAGTGAAAGTGTTGTGGTCAGATGAGACCAAAATCGAGCTCTTTGGCATCAACGCAACTTTCTGTGTTTGGAGGAGGAGGAATGCTACCTTTGACCCTCAGCCAGGGCATTGAAAATGGGTCGTTGATCAGTATTCCAGCATTACAATGACCCAAAACACACGACCAAGGCAAAAAAGGAGTGGCTCAAGAAGAAGCACATCAAGGTCCTGGAGTGGCCTAGCCAGTCTTCGGAACCCTAATCCCATAGACAATATGTGGAGGTTGCTCAAGGTTCGAGTTACCAAACATCAGCCCCAAACCCTAATGACTTGGAGAGGATCTGCAAAGAGCAGTGGGACAAAATCCCTCCTGAGATATGTGAAAACCTGGTGGCCAACTACAAGAAACGTCTGACATCTGTGATTGCCAACAAGGGTTTTGCCACCAAGTACTTAGTCATGTTTTGTGAAGGGGTTTAAATACTTATTTCACTCATTAACCTCTTACCGACCAGCCGCCATAGTTTTACTGCCGCAGTTCGGCTCGAAAAACGACGTACCTGTACGTCGCTTTGCGGGACCAGCTTAGCTGGGGCGCGTGCGCGCCTATTGGCCACAGGGGGAGCAAATCAGCGGGTCCAGCAGCTGTGATTGCCACCGGGCACCCGCAATCACTCCCCTTGGACACAGAACGGCGGTCTGCTGTTGTAAACACGGCAGGCCGCTGTTCTGTCAGTTATGAACACAGGGATCCTGTGTTCCTCTTACTTAGGAACACAGGTCTCTGTGTTTATGCAGCAAGCCCACCTCCCCCCAGCTAGAAAGCACCCCCTAGGGACACATTTAACCCTTTGATTGCCCCTGGTGTTACCCCCTTCCCTGCTAGTGTCATTAGTACAGTAACAGTGCATATTTTTAGCACTGATTACTGTAGTAATGTCACTGGTACCCCCAACAGTGTCAAACATGTCAGTTAGGTGTCCAACCTGTCCTCCGTAATGTCGCAGTCCCGCTAAAAATTGTTGATCGCCGCTATTACTAGTAAAAAAAAATTTAAACAAATGACATAAATCTTCCCCCTAGTTTGTAGACGCGATAACTTTTGCGCAAACCAATCAATATACACTTATTGGGATTTTTTACCAAAAATATGTTGTAGAATACAAATTGGCCTAAAATGATGAAAACATTTGATTTTTAATTTTTTTTTTTTATTGGGAACGTTGTATAGCAGAAAGTAATTTATATTTGAGCACTTTTTATCATTGATCATTGCACCTTCATTGGATCACTATATCACACCCACATATACTGAGTATCAGTTGGGTGGTACCGTGAGATATATATATCAAATTCACTATTAATCACTGGCACTTGGCACTTTATATCACTCTATTTTGATGACTCTTGGAATTTGAGTCATATTTATAGGTAGCACCTGTACCAGCCTCCACGCACATTTTACTCACATTTTACCCTTGCACCTCAGGGGTCGGTTGGTGGCAGCTTACGCCTAATTTTATAGAATTTTATACCTTTTATATATTTATTTTAACTTCATAGCGCTGGTCACTTTTATCCTTTATACATAGAGATGATTGGAGCCATTCTCAACTCCAATCAGCTCTATGGTTAGATAACTGAACCACCGACTGCACTCTTGGATTAACCAGTGGGACAGGAGAGCCCGAGAAAAAACGCGGAAGGCGGCGGGAGGGGGGGGGGAGTCCCCTCCCACTGCATGTAAAAGCAGTCTAGCGACCAATTATCCGCTAGGATTGCTTTTACATGTAAGCCGACCGCTGGCTGTAATAAACGATACCATGGTGATGCCTAAATCTGCAGGCATAATCCTGGTATAACCACTCAAAGTCCAGCAACATACCAGTACATTGCTGGTCCTTGTTTGGCATATAGTGTAGGTTTTTTTTTTTTTCATGCTGCTTGTGGGCTGAACGAAAAAAAGAGAACCTAGCGGAAATCACCACAGGAATATTGTGTAGTATACACACCATTAACCGCCCAACAACCAAACCCTCTTATTTAATGGTGGGTATACATGACAATATTCCACGTATACCTAAAGGTATTTTAACTGCAGTGGTGAAATCAACCTACCACAGCTGCTGCCATCAGAGGTATCCATATATGCTGAGCACAAACGCTGTTTGTGTCAGAATATATAAAATCAGTGTGGCAGCCAACGGGTACCTGCAAGAGAAACAGGTTAACAAAAGAATGAAAAACAAACAAAGTGCAGTAAAAGTACAGTAGGAAGAGTAGAAGAACATAAAAATAACTTAGACAGGTGATGGTACAGGCATGGCACAGATGATGGTATAGGCATGGCACAGATGGTATAGGCATGGCACAGGTGATGGAATAGGCATGGCACAGATGGTACAGGCATGGCACGGGTGATGGAATAGGCAAGGCACAGGTGATGGAATAGGCATGGCACAGATGGTACAGGCATGGCACAGGTGGTACAGGCATGGCACGGGTGATGGAATAGGCATGGCACAGATGGTACAGGCATGGCACGGGTGATGAAATAGGCATGGCACAGGTGATGGTATAGGCATGGCACAGATGGTATAGGCATGGCACAGATGATGGTATAAGCATGGCACAGGTGATGGAATAGGCATGGCACAGGTGATGGAATAGGCATGGCACAGATGGTACAGGCATGGCACAGGTGATGGAATAGGCATGGCACAGATGGTGTAGGCATGGCACAGTTGATGGAATAGGCATGGCACAGATGGTACAGGCATGGCACAGGTGATGGAATAGGCATGGCACAGGTGATGGAATAGGCATGGCACAGATGCTACAGGCATGGCAAAGGTGATGGAATAGGCATGGCACAGGTGATGGAATAGGCAAGGCTCAGATGGTACAGGCATGGCACAGGTGATGGAATAGGCATGGCACAGATGGTATAGGCATGGCACAGGTGATGGTACAGGCATTGCACCGGTGATGGTATAGGCATGGCACAGGTGATGGAATAGGCATGGCACAGATGATGGTATAGGCATGGCACAGGTAAAGGAATAGGCATGGCACAGGTAAAGGAATAGGCATGGCACAGATGGTACAGGCATGGCACAGGTGATGGTACATGCATGGCACAGGTGATGGTATAGGCATGGCACAGATGGAATAGGCATGGCACAGGTGATGGAATAGGCATGGCACAGGTGATGGTAAGGTCATGGCACAGAAGATGGAATAGGCATGGCACAGATGGTACAGGCAAGGCACAGGTGATGGAATAGGCATGGCACAGATGGTATAGGCATGGTACCGGTGATTGAATAGGCATGGCACAGGTGATGGAATAGGCATGGCACAGATGGTACAGGCATTGCACAGGTGATGGAATAGGCATTGCACAGGTGATGGAATAGGCATAGCACAGATGGTACAGGCATGGCACAGGTGATGGAATAGGCATGGCACAGATGGTACCGGCATGGCATAGGTGATGGAATAGGCATGGCACAGGTGATGGAATAGGCATGGCACAGATGATGGTATAGGCATGGCACAGGTGATGGAATATGGAATAGGTATGGCACAGATGGTATAGGCATGGCACAGGTGATGGAATAGGCATGGCACAGATAGTAAAGGCATGGCACAGGTGATGGAATAGGCATGGCACAGATGGTATAGGCATGGCACAGATGATGGAATAGGCATGGCACAGATGGTATAGGCATGGCACAGGTGATGGAATAGGCATGGCACAGATGGTACAGGCATGGCACGGGTGATGGAATAGGCAAGGCACAGTTGATGGAATAGGCATGGCACAGATGGTACAGGCATGGCACGGGTGGTACAGGCATGGCACGGGTGATGGAATAGGCATGGCACAGATGGTACAGGCATGGCACGGGTGATGAAATAGGCATGGCACAGGTGATGGTATAGGCATGGCACAGATGGTATAGGCATGGCACAGATGATGGTATAAGCATGGCACAGGTGATGGAATAGGCATGGCACAGGTGATGGAATAGGCATGGCACAGATGGTACAGGCATGGCACAGGTGATGGAATAGGCATGGCACAGATGGTGTAGGCATGGCACAGTTGATGGAATAGGCATGGCACAGATGGTACAGGCATGGGACAGGTGATGGAATAGGCATGGCACAGGCGATGGAATAGGCATGGCACAGATGCTACAGGCATGGCAAAGGTGATGGAATAGGCATGGCACAGGTGATGGAATAGGCAAGGCACAGATGGTACAGGCATGGCACAGGTGCTGGAATAGGCATGGCACAGATGGTATAGGCATGGCACAGGTGATGGTACAGGCATTGCACCGGTGATGGTATAGGCATGGCACAGGTGATGGAATAGGCATGGCACAGATGATGGTATAGGCATGGCACAGGTAAAGGAATAGGCATGGCACAGGTAAAGGAATAGGCATGGCACGGGTGATGGAATAGGCATGGCACAGATGATGGTATAGGCATGGCACAGGTGATGGAACAGGCATGGCACAGATGGTATAGGCATGGCACAGATGATGGAATAGGCATGGCACAGATGGTATAGGCATGGCACAGGTGATGGAATAGGCATGGCACAGATGGTACAGGCATGGCACGGGTGATGGAATAGGCAAGGCACAGGTGATGGAATAGGCATGGCACAGATGGTACAGGCATGGCACAGGTGGTACAGGCATGGCACGGGTGATGGAATAGGCATGGCACAGATGGTACAGGCATGGCACGGGTGATGAAATAGGCATGGCACAGGTGATGGTATAGGCATGGCACAGATGGTATAGGCATGGCACAGGTGCTGGAATAGGCATGGCACAGATGGTATAGGCATGGCACAGGTGATGGTACAGGCATTGCACCGGTGATGGTATAGGCATGGCACAGGTGATGGAATAGGCATGGCACAGATGATGGTATAGGCATGGCACAGGTAAAGGAATAGGCATGGCACAGGTAAAGGAATAGGCATGGCACGGGTGATGGAATAGGCATGGCACAGATGATGGTATAGGCATGGCACAGGTGATGGAACAGGCATGGCACAGATGGTACAGGCATGGCACAGGTGATGGAATAGGCATGGCACAGATGGTATAGGCATGGCACAGGTGATGGAACAGGCATGGCACAGATGGTACAGGCATGGCACAGGTGATGGAATAGGCATGGCACAGATGGTATAGGCATGGCACAGGTGATGGAATATGCATGGCACAGATGGTACATACATGGCACAGGTGATGGTACAAGCATGGCACAGGTGATGGTATAGGCATGGCACAGATGGTATAGGCATGGCACAGGTGATTGAATAGGCATGGCACATGTGATGGTAAAGTCATGGCACAGGTGATGGAATAGGCATGGCACATATGGTACAGGCATGGCTCAGGTGATGGAATAGGCATGGCACAGATGGTATAGGCATGGCACAGGTGATGGAATAGGCATGGCACAGGTGATGGAATAGGCATGGCACAGATGGTACAGGCATGGCACAGGTGATGGAATAGGCATGGCACAGATGGTACAGGCATGGCATAGGTGATGGAATAGGCATGGCACAGATGGTATAGGCATGGCACAGGTGATGGTATAGGCATGGCACAGGTGATGGAATAGGCATGGCACAGATGGTACAGGCATGGCACAGGTGATGGAATAGGCATGGCACAGATGGTATAGGCATGGCACAGGTGATGGAATAGGCATGGCGCAGGTGATGGAATAGGCATGGCACAGATGGTACAGGCATGGCACAGGTGATAGAATAGGCATGGCACAGATGGTACAGGCATGGCACAGGTGATAGTATAGGCATGGCACAGATGATGGAATAGGCATGGCACAGGTGATGGTATAGGCATGGCACAGGTGGTATAGGCATGGCACAGGTGATGGAATAGGCATGGCACAGGTGATGGTAAGGTCATGGCACAGGTGATGGAATAGGCATGGCACAGATGGTACAGGCATGGCACAGGTGATGGTATAGGCATGGCACAGGTGATGGAATAGGCATGGCACAGTTGGTACAGGCATGGCACAGGTGATGGAATAGGCATGGCACAGATGGTATAGGCATGGCACAGGTGATGGAATAGGCATGGCACAGGTGATGGAATAGGCATGGCACAGGTGATGGAATAGGCATGGCACAGAGGTGAGGGAATAGGCATGGCACAGATGGTACAGGCATGGCACAGGTGATGGAATAGGCATGGCACAGATGGTACAGGCATGGCACAGGTGATGGAATAGGCATGGCATAGATGGTACAGGCATGGCACAGGTGATGGAATAGGCATGGCACAGATGGTACAGGCATGGCACAGGTGATGGAATAGGCATGGCACAGGTGATGGAATAGGCATGGCACAGATGGCACAGGCATGGCACAGGTGATGGAATAGGCATTGCACAGATGGTACAGGCATGGCATAGGTGATAGAATAGGCATGGCACAGATGATGGTATAGGCATGGCACAGGTGATGGAATAGGCATTGCACAGATGGTACAGGCATGGCATAGGTGATGGAATAGGCATGGCACAGATGATGGTATAGGCATGGCACAGGTGATGGAATAGGCATGGCACAGATGGTACAGGCATGGCACAGGTGATGGAATTTGTCACCTATGTGATGATAAAAGTTTCGAAAAAAATTGCAAAAAGTGTAGAAAAATTGAAATTACACCAAAGCATATTAGCAGGATTGCTTCCACATAGCACAATAATTGCCTGTATCCCCCTCCCCCCACTCCACTCTCTTCTGCTTTTTTTTTTTTAGGATGTAGGAAATTTAGGAAAAAATGTATAAAATATAAGTTACAGCTAAGCATTTAGATTGCTTCCACATATCCCAATTGCTGCCGGTCCCCCCCTTCGCCCAATGTCTTGTGGTCATTGGTTAGGGACAAACTAATGGAGTGTGATCTGCACTCTGCCTAGGCAGGCACAGAAGATTTTACAGGAGCAGGATAATAAAACATTGAAGAGTGATGGCAGAAAAAAGGCCAAGTGGCCTATAAAGTCTGCTCCATTTTTTAAATTTATATACGTTGTGGGGTTTTTTTTTTTTGTTTTTTTTACACAGCAAACATCAACAATTCTTTATGCTTTATTCTCTATATAATCTTACTCTAATTTTTTTTTTTATACTTTTTTTTTTTTGTTTTTTTTGTTTTTTTTTCACACACTAAAAAATTACACTCTTACTCTATATAACTATATATATATATATATATATATATATATATATATATATATATGCAAATATACAATACTAAGACCAGTGGTGTTGTCACCCTCATCTGTGACATCTCAGCTGATGTGGTCTTTCAGGCATCTAAATAAAGAGAAAAAAGATATGTTATATATAGAAAACAGGATGGGAAGTACCAAGCTCTTCAAGTTCATAGAAAGCCCTGATCTCCATCATTTCTCCGATGCTGGCGTCCAGCAGGTCTCCAGCGCTGAGTCTCCGGTGTTCTCTCCCATCATCATCCATAATGGGATTAGAAATAAATGCTCGGCACACGGGACATGTAGAGTTGTCTGCCAACCACGTTCCAATGCAGATGGTGTGAAATCTGTGGGAGCAATGAAGAGTTGTAACTTCCTCTCCCACTTCATATTCATCCAAGCAAATGGAACAAAGTGGTTGTTCTTCGCCCCACCGCTCCCTCACTGGTGGTCTCTGCAATGCAGGGTTGTCCTCAGCAGCCAATATCCGGTCTATCTGAGCACGGCTTCTACGGGATTCTCTTCTCTGTTGAAGCTGTAATCTTGCCCTCGTCCGATGGGCGATAGGGGAATCTTGGCCTGCAATTACAATTGCTGAGAGTTTAGTATTTTTGTTCACATAACCCTTCCATCGGATTTTTAAACATTTCAAGTGTGACAATTGACTATTTCATAGGCAAACCTTACAATTGGAGATACATTAAAAGAGAAGTATGGGCTTAAACAAAAATATATATATTATTGTTGTTGGATGGCACCTTAAATAGCCCAAGAAATTATTTTTTATTTTCCATTATCAGTTAGGGATGTGGTGCTTCTGGCTCCCCCTCTTGCCCAAAACCTCTTTCTAGTGTACTCTCCTACCAGTATAAAATGTTGTCTTTGCAAAGTACAAGGCACTCCTCTCCGCCTGGATGGTGCAGAGGAGACAATTGCAGGAAATTGTTTGAGACACAGAGCAGACAGATTTCATCTGCCCACCTCACTGCATGTGTGGTTATGCCCTCTAGGCACCCACTTCGTCCAGAACATTATACCAGTGCAGGGGAAGGCAATGAATAGGATTTATCATATGCTTTGAATTATCAATGGATTTGTTCCTGTTTTCCTGTTCTAACGGATTGAGATGAGATCTTTGTTGAAGATTGTGATAAACAGACAAACACAGACAAACAATGTCAATAATTGATAATGTGTTTGTGAAAAAAGTGTATATACTGTATATACTGTATATATACACAGTATGTGTGTGTGTGTATATGTATATGTATATATACAATATGTATATATATATTGTAGATAGATAGATAGATAGATAGATAGATAGATAGATAGATAGATAGATAGATAGATAGATAGATAGATAGATAGATAGATAGATAGATAACCAAAAGTATTGGGACGCCTGCCTTTACACGCACATGAACCTTAATGGCATACCAGTCTTAGTCCGTAGGATTCAATACAATATTAAGTTGGCCCACCCTTTGCAGCTATAACAGCTTCAACTCTTCTGGGAAGGCTGTCCACAAGGTTTAGGAGTATGCCTATGGGAATGTTTGACCATTCGGCCAGAAGGTCAGGCACTGATGTGGGCGAGAAGGCCTGGCTCACAGTCTCCTCTCAAATTTATCCCATAGGTGTTCTATCGGGTTGAGGTCAGGACTATGTGTAGGCCAGTCAAGTTCCTCCACCCCAAACTCACTCATCCATGTCTTTATGGACCTTGCTTTGTGCATTGGTGTGCAGCCATGTTGTAACAGTAATGGGGCTAAGCCCAACTCCTGGAAAACAACCCCACATCATGATCACCCCTCCACCAAATGATTTTGACCAGTGCACAATGCAAGGTCCATAAAGACATGGATAAGCAAGGTTGGGGTGCAGGAACTTGACTGGCCTGAACTCACAAATGCGCTGCTGGAAGAATGGTCAAACATTCCCATAGACACACTCCTAAACCTTCTGTACAGCCTTCCCAGAAAAGTTGAAGCTGTTATAGCTACAAAGGGTGGGCCAACTCAATATTGAACCCTACATACAAAGACTGGGATATCATTAAAGTACATGTGCATGTAAAGGCAGACATCCCAATACTTTGTAATATAGTGTGTGTGTATATATATATATTTATTTTTTACTATTTTTTACTTATTTTTTGCAATAGATACAACAATACAAAAACACTATATTACATTAACATTCAACCCCCCCCCCCCCCCCAACCCATTTTTGCCACACACTATTCCGGTTTTATTATTTACTAGTTCCAGCTCTCCTTTCTTCCTACTACTACTTTCCACCCCATACTTCCGCATATTTACCCGTTTCTTTTTTTTTTTTAATTAACCCAATTTTCCCATGTGTTGTTACATCCCTCAACTCGACCCTCTTCACAGCTACTTAACCACTTGCCGACCGCCGCACGACTATTTACTGCGGCGGTCAGCCCCTCACAGGCAAAGCGACATAGGGCTACGTCGCTAGCCTGTGAGGCCCTAGGGAGCGAGCGCGGGGCGCCGGAGGCACGCTCTCGCTCCGTCACGGACCCCCCCCGGGCGCGTGTGCCTGGCGGACCCGATGTCCGTCGGGCACTCGCGATCGTCTGTTACACCGGAAGAAAGGCAGACGGCTAATGTAAACAAAGCCGCCTGTCATTCTTCCCTGTGTAAGAATGGAGATCACACGGTTCTACTATGTAGGACCGTTGATCTCTGTTCTTACACATCAAGCCACATCCAATCACAGTAAGAAACACGCCCCTAGGGACACACTTAACCCCTCCCTCTCAAATAAAGTTAACCCCTTCACTGCCATGTCATTTTTACAGTAACAGTGCATATGTATAGCACTGATTACTGTAGTAATGTCACTGGTAACCCCAAAAGTGTCAAAAATTTCAGTCAAGGGTCTGATCTGTCCGCCGCAATGTCGCAGTCCCGCAAAAAAAATCGCAGACCGCCGCCATTACTCGTTAAAAAAAAAAACAACAAAAATGACAAAAATCTTTCCCTTAGTTAGTAAATGCAATAACTTTTGTGCAAACCAAACAAAATACGATTTTTGCGATAATTTTTTTACCAAACATATGTAGCATAAAACAAATTGGCCTAAAATGTTAAAAATTTTGATTTTTACATTTTTTTGGGGGGGAATTTCATATAAAAAGATGTGAAAAATATTGTTATTTTTTCAAAATTGACGCTCTTTTTTTGTTTATAGCGCATGATCAGAAAATCGCACAGGTAATCAAATACCACCAAAAGAAAGCTCTGTTTGTGAGAAAAAAAGGACGTCAAATTCGTTTAGGTACAGTGTCGCACGACCGCGCAATTGTCCGTTAAATCGCAAAATAGGCCCTGGTCAGGAAGGGGGTAAAATCTTCCGGGGCTTAAGTGGTTAAAAACTCCCTTTCAAATAGAGAATCTTTGGCCTTCAACACTTTGTTTACCACTTGCCGATTGCCCCACGCAGATTTACTGCAGCAGGGCGACTCGGCTGCGCAAAATCACGTAGATCTAAGTAAATTATCACACTCCCGCTGTGATTAGACACAGCAGAAGGAAGCCCGCGGGAGGAGCGGCAGAGATTGCCGCCAGCCATCCTCAATCATCAGAGAAACTGACAGAAGACCTGCCTGCTTATGTAAACAAAGCAGGCGGTTTTTCTGTCACAGAGGCAGGGAGAGATCAGGAGTTTCAGCCAAGCTGAAACCCCAATCTCTGTGTGCCTGTCACAGAACCTCCCCCCCCCCCCCAGTCAGTAAGCACAGTTAGTCATACATTACCCCTTTGATCACCCCCAGTGTTAACCCCTTCCCTGCCAGTGTCATTTATACAGTAACAGTGCATATTATTTAGCACTGATTACTGTATTAATGTCACTGATCCCCAAAAAGTGTAAAAAATGTCAGTTAGGGGTCCGATCTGTCTGCCACAATGTCACAGTCCCGCTAAAAAATTGCTGATTGCCGCCATTACTAATAAAAACAATAAAAACTAAAAAGTACGAAAATCTATCCCGTAGTTTGTAAACGCTATAACTTTTGCGCAAACCAATCAAAATATGCTTTTTGGGTTTTTGTTTTACCAAAAATATGTAGCGGAATACAAATTGGCCTAAACTGATAAAAAAATTAGATTTTTTTTTTTGGGAATGTTTTATAGCAGCAAGTAAAAAATATTATGTTTTTTTCAAAATTATCACTCTTTTTCTTGTTTATAGCAAAATGTAAAAACCGCAGGTGATCAAATACCATCAAAAGAAAACTCTAGTTGTGGGAAAAAAAGGACATCAATTGTATTTGGGCACAGCATCGCACGACCACACAATTTTTCTATAAAGTAACGCAGTGCTGAATCGCAAAAAATTGCCTGGTCATTAAGGGGGTAAAACCTTCCAGGGCTGAAGTGGTTAATTGCTCTACCTCCAATCATGTTCTCACATCTCTTTCCCACTTTTCAATGTATGGCGGTATTCTTGGCTCCGCTATGACAGTACATTTTTTATATATCTGGAACATACCATGTTTTAGTTTTGATTGCGAGTTACACAAACATTCAAATGGAAAAAGATCCCTTTCTGACCTGATGGGCTGGGGCAATGATGCCACAAAATACCGACATTCATTCTAAATCATTAAATCCCTTTTATGTTTCAGATCCTCATATGAAAGTAGCTCCCCCTTTTCCAATTATATTTTTTTAACTGTGCCGTTTTATCTACAATCCATTCCCCAAATTGTGTCCCGATTCCCGGGAAAAAAAGAATTTGTCCCAGTGAGTAAAATTAACCACTTGCCAACCGCTCACTGAGCTGGTACTGCGGCAAAGTGGCTTGTTATCGTCTGGCGACTTAGACCAGACTCTCCCCTCTCTCAGGGGCGTGCGCGCGTACCGCCGGAGGCTCGCTACCGCTGTATTCAGACACAGCGGGAGTCGGGCCAGGGGAGGAGAGGCGATGATCACCGCCGCTCTTCCCTGATCGTCGGGGATCTAGTGAGGAAATCCGCCCGCTTGTGTAAACAAAGCAGGCGGATCTCCTATGTGACAGAGAGGGACAGATTATAGGATTCAGCATAGCTGAACCTGTGATCTGTGTCTGTGTCACACAATCCCCTCCCCCCACACACGTCAGTAAGCATGAGGCATACATTTAACCCCTTGATCACCAATAAAGTTAACCCCTTCCCTGCCAGTGTCATTATTACAATAACAGTGCATATTTATAGCACTGATTACTGTAGTAATGTCACTGGTACCCCCAAAAGTGTCAAAAATGTCAGTTAGGGGTCCGATCTGTCTGCCGCAATGTTGCAGTCCTGCAAAAAAAATTGCAAATCGCCGCTATTACTAGTAAAAAAAAATAAACAATAAAAATGACAAATCTTTCCCGTAGTTAGTAAACGTGATAACTTTTGCACAAAACCAATCAAAATACGCTTATTGTGATTTTTTTTTTACCAAAAATATGTAGCAGAAAACAAATTGGCCTAAAATGTTAAAAAATTTAGATTTTTACATTTTTTTTGGGAATGTTATATATCAGAATGTAAAAAATATTGTTTTTTTTTTTCCAAAATTGTCGCTCTTTTTTTCAAAAATGAAAAATCACACAGGTGATCAAATTTCACCAAAAGAAAGCTCTATTTCTGGGGGAAAAAGGGACATAAATTTAATTTGGGTACAGCGTCATACGGCCGCGCAATTGTCCGTTAAAATAACGCAGTGCCGAATCGCAAAATATAGCCTGGTCAGGAATGGGGTAAAATCTTCTGGTCTTAAAGCAGGTAAAAATACGCTCATTGAGAATTTTTTTGTCAAAGACATGTAGCTAAATACATTTTGGCCTAAATATATGACAAAAATTGAATATATTGGATATTTTTTAACTGTCAAAGTAGAAAATGTCAATTTTTTTGCAAAATTTTGGCTCTTTTTTTATTAATATCGCAAAAAATGAAAAGTGTAGAGGTGATCAAATACCACCAAAAGGAAGCTCTGTTTGTGGGAAAAAAAGGACGTAAATTTTGTTTGGGTACAAGGTTGCATGACTGCGCAATTGTCAGTTAAAGTCGCGCAGTACCAAGTTGCAAAAAGTGGCCTGGACGTAAAGCAGGAAAATCCTCCGGTGGTAAAGTGGTTAAAGGGTAGTTATATCCCCATTTATATTGTACATGTATAGAATCCCAAATCCTAAACACATTTCTAGTCAACTCGTGAGTATTTATATCCAATCTTCTATATTTCTGTGGAACCCAAATATTATCTTGTAACCGTGTTTTACTCATCGTGTTTTCAATTATTACCCATGCTTTATGCTTCATCGCTATTTGTGTTAGTCCACTCTACCATTCATGCTAATACAGTGGCATTATAGTAGCTTTAAAATCCAGAACTCAAAATGGTCCTCAGTAGTTTGTATGGCCCCCACATGCTTGTATGCATGCCTGACAACGTTGGGGCATGCTCCTAATGAGACGACAGATGGTGTCCTGGGGTATTTCCTCCCAGATCTGGACCAGGGCATCACTGAGCTCCTGAACAGACTGAGGTGCAACCTGGCGGCGTCGGATGGACCGGATCATAATGTCCCAGAGGTTTTCTATTGGATTCAGGTCAGGCGAGCGTGGGGGCCATTCAATGGTATCGATTCCTTCATCCTCTAGAAACTGGTTGCATACTTTCGCCACATGAGGCCGGGTAGTGTCATGCACCAGGAGGAACCCAGGACCCACTGCACCAGTGTAGGGTCTGACAATGGGTCCAAATATTTCATCCTGATACCTAATGGCAGTCAGGGTGCCATTGTCTAGCCTGCGGATGTCTGTGCGTCCCTCCATGGATATGCCTCCCCAGACCATCACTGACCCACCACCAAACCAGTCATGCTGAATAATGTTACAGACAGTATAATGTTCTCCATTGCTTCTCCAAATCCATTCACGTCTGTCACATGTGCTCAGAGTGAACCTGCTCTCATCTGTGAAAAGTAGAGGGTGCCTCTGACGGACCTGACAATTTTAGTGTTCAATGGCAAATGCCAATCAAGCTCCACGGTGCCGAGCAGTAAGCACAGGGCCCACTAGAGCTCTTAGCTCGACCGGCTGCTTAGCATTCCCACCAGTTTTTTGTTAACCAAGGCAACTGCTCTCCAACTCTCCTGCCAAGTTAAACCTTCGTATTGGCCTTGCATCATACCCCATGTGTGCTTTACAGGCCCTGTTCTTCTGCTATGCCATGTACCACCATGCACCTCTTGAATAACTTCAGGCCAGGTTCAAGAACTTTACCTAAAATGTTTTAGGAACATTGCAGCATTTAAGTGCCTCTCAGTCCATTCCCTGACTAACTATTCTGTGGCTGCCCAGGCATACCTGAGAAGGTGAAAATCCAAAACTGTCAGTGTCCATAACTGGTGATTCCCTTGGGATAGCAGATGAAGGCTACATCTTTCTAGGTGACACGGAACCTCCAGCTCTCCATACGGTCCCGCTCAACAGCCCCTCTCTCGAGTATCTTTAAAGCGGTAGTATCCCGCTTTTTGACACTTTTACCTACAGGTAAGCCTATAATAAGGCTTACCTGTAGGTACAAATAATATCTCCTAAACCGGCACGGTTTAGGAGATATTTACAGTGCATGCAGCCGCTCGTGCAAGCGGCGCATGCGCTCTGAAGGTCCGGGGGGACCTTCAATTAATTTGCCGGGAGCTTGCCGGAAAATCACTCCCGCACGCATGCGCGGGAGTGACCGGAAGAGACGACGAGGGATCATGGCAGCGCCCGCAGCGATGTCCGGGGGTCCGTGTCGGGGCTTCGTTCTAAGGTAAGTTACACATAATGGGCTAGTATGCGATGCATACTAGCCCATTATGCCTTTGTCTTGCAGGTTTTTTTTTTTATTTTTTTTTATTTTTTAGGCTCCGTTCACATCTAGGCGTTTTGGGGCGTTTTTGGGGCGTTTTTCTGCTCTAGGATCAGCTCTCAAAACGCCCAACAAGACAAATCCTATTCATTTCAATGGCCCCTCTTCACATCTGAGCGTTTTGACGCTGTATACAAAACGCCCAATGCTCAAAAAAGTACATGAGCTTCTTTTTGGGCAGATTACAGGCGTTTTCCATTGATCTCTATTCAATCTAAAAACGCCTGCACAAAAATCGCGGTAAAAATCGCGGTAAAATCGCGGTAAAAAACGCCGCAAAAATCGCGGTAAAAAACGCGCGAAAAACGCTACGCTCAGGTGTGAATGTAGCCTTAGGCTACGTTCACACCTGAGCGTAGCGTTTTTCGCGCGTTTTTTACCGCGATTTTACCGCGATTTTTGCGGCGTTTTTTACCGCGATTTTACCGCGATTTTTACCGCGATTTTTGTACAGGCGTTTTTAGATTGAATAGAGATCAATGGAAAACGCCTGTAATCTGCCCAAAAAGAAGCTCATGTACTTTTTTGAGCGTTGGGCGTTTTGTAAACAGCGTCAAAACGCTCAGATGTGAACAGGGGCCATTGAAATGAATAGGATTTGTCTTGTTGGGCGTTTTGAGAGCTGATCCTAGAGCAGAAAAACGCCCCAAAAACGCCCCAAAACGCCTAGATGTGAACGGAGCCTTAGGGTTTACAACCACTTTAAGATGTTGCTGGTTACATGCTTTGGCTTGTCTTCTCTGTTCTCCCCATGCAGGCGGCTCACTACTGAGCGTAGCCTTTCCTCTTTTTATTTATAGCACGGGAAGGAGGGCAGAGCCCAGAAAAGCGTGGGAAACTGATGACAACCACCTAACTCTCCCCTAACCTGGGCAGCCTAAACATACTTGCTATTGCAAAAAACTCCCCTTTTATTTACATCTTATTTTTTCTTGGCACATTTTCAGCATGGGACATTAGGAGGAACTATGTCCATTATTGGTGTCATTGGGACGAATTGTGCCCCATTGTTGGCGTCATTAGGAGGAATTGTACCCCTTCATTGGGGTCAATGGGGGGGGGGGGGGGGTTATGTCCAATTGTTGGTATCAGTGGATAAAACAGTGCCCCAAGCGCTGGATAAAAGGAAGCAAAGGACCACAGTTTGGAAACCACTGATCTAGAAGATAGCTCAGTAATTGAAAGCGGAAACTTACGCACAAAAACAAATTATTTGTACCTGGTCCAGCCACCTCCTTCTCCCACAATTTGATTTTTTTTTAATGTATTTTCACTTTTTATTTTTTTTTTGCTGCCATTGCTTTTGCCTTTCTCACCGAGGCGAGAACTATGTTGCTCCCCATCTGCAAATGCCCAGATGTGGTGAAGGGCTCTGCCTGACCTTTATTACTGGGCAGAAACCTTGGGCACATCTGCACAAGCACAACTACGACGTGATTAAGAAGATTCAGGACTGTGTTCAGACTGGACCTTATTTTTTGTACCTTCCTAATGGTGGTGCGTTCTTTGATGGTTCAGCTCACGTGCAGATCTGCTGCAAGGCGAAGGATGGGCAGAGGGCTTTGGCACATTTGCCTAACCATCAAAGGTGGGGGTGCCAGTAAAGGGGGGCTGAGGCAAGCAGTAAAGGCATTGATGTTCCCCTCTAAAAATGTATCTAAAGGGCCATACACACTATGAGATTTTCTGAAAACTTTTTCCTTTAGACTTACCAAAACCATATAATATGAGGTCAAACCTAAACACTTTCAATTTGTATGCAATCTGGCAGGCCCTTGTACTACATAGAAAAGGTAAATCTGAAGGAAATCTAACCACAAAAGTTGCATAGTGTGTATCCAGCTTAAATCCAAGAACAAGAAAATAAATGTATTTCAATTTACTACTCCATAGATGTGGTGATTGCATTTGTTTTCATTTTTAGGTGTTTTTCCTTTATTTTTACCTGGTGATCCTGCCAGTTATACGCTTCTTTCCGAAGGGAGGCCACAGTCACTGTACCCTATCAATGGAGAACCTGTATTGTCACCCTTGGACCGGAAATGTGTTAGGAGTCAGGACTACAGAACACCCCCCTTCTCTCCTAATATAGGGAGAAGTGTTCTGTAGGATACAGAGAAAGCTGGGAACATTGCAGTGGAGAAGTTTTTAGCTCATTGGATTTGTGGCAGGATCAACAGATTTTATTTTATTTTTTATTTGAATTTTTCAAACAGATATAACAAAGCATGTGTGCAAATAAAAGAAGTTCATTTTTAGGATTTGCATACACTTTAAGGTGCACAAAATAACTTTACTGATGATCCTGCAAAAACGACCCTACTACATATGAAATCTCATCATCCAGTATGGAAAAAACTAACAAGACACCTTAAACATTTTACAAACGCCAAAACAGACATAAAAGAATACTTTAATAAAAGCTCTTGATGTACATGTAAAAGTCACCAATCGGGGGGAAAACTGGCACTGCACACTGATAGACCAGAGAGAGCAATCCAAACACGGGCAGGAGATGGGAGAGTGGCACAGTGCATGTAGACGTGCAAGATCTAAAAACAGCCGACAAATTCTTTTAGGTATGCAGTATAGGCTAGCAGGAATGGTGGGATCACACGAGTATGTACATTGCTTTACAAATCTTGTATATCAAACTTTCCTTGTCTATACATTTCAACAAAAAATTGTAGTTAATACATACAATAATAGTCAGTCAGTATGATTGTATTTACATGAATACTGAAGCTGAGCTGCAAGGTTTACAGTGACAAGGGTTGCAATCAACCCCATCCATGCGTCCGACACCCTAATCTACATGCAGGGGCGCCGGATGCATGGAGTTCAATGGGGATTTTTTTTTTCATCACCTGATTAGAGCCAGAGGCTCTAATAGGGCGATGCAAAGGGTGGACCCGGGGCGCAGAGCAGTGCGTCCCGAGCCCACCCATTGTGTGACAATAGCTAATGAAAATTGGCTATTGTCACACCGATCCTCCTCCTGGCCAATCAGGAAGCGCGTCCGATACGCACTTCCTGATTGGCCACAAGGCAAACCCCATGCCATTGGCCGAGGAGGAGGCAGGACCGGAAGGACTGGAGGAGACGCGCCGGGACCGAGGACGGAGAAGAAGCCGTTCGGGGGACTGAGGAGGAGCCAATCGCCGCCGCTGCTGCTCCAGGTAAGTAAGGGGGCATGCACGCTGATCTCTGCAATGGGGACATGTATACTGGTCACTGCATTGAGGACATGTATACTGGTCACTGCATTGGAGGCACGCACCCTGATCTCTGCATTGGGGACATGTATACTGGTCACTGCATTGGAGGCACGCACCCTAATCTCTGCATTGGGGACATGTATACTGGTCACTGCATTGGAGGCATGCATGCTGATCTCTGCATTGGGGACATGTATACTGGTCACTGCATTGGAGGCACGCACGCTGATCTCTGCATTGGGGACATGTATACTGGTCACTACATTGGAGGCACGCATGCTGATCTCTGCATTGGGGGCATGTATACTGGTCACTGCATTGGGGGCATGTATACTGGTCACTGTATTGGGGGCATGTATACTGGTCACTACATTGGGGGCACGCACGCTGGTCACTGCATTGGGGGCATGTATACTGGTGGTCACTGCATTGGAGGCACCCATGCTGATCTCTGCATTGGGGACATGTATACTGGTCACTAAATTGGAGGCACGCACGCTGATCTCTGCATTGGGGGCATGTATACTGGTCACTGCATTGGAGGCACGCATGCTGATCTCTGCATTGGGGGCATGTATACTGGTCACTGCATTGGAGGCACGCATGCTGATCTCTGCATTGGGGGCATGTATACTGGTCACTGCATTGGAGGCACGCACGCTGATCTCTGCATTGGGGACATGTATACTGGTCACTGCATTGGGGGCATGTATACTCATACTGGTCACTACATTGGGGGCACGCACGCTGGTCACTGCATTGAGGGCATGTATGCTGGTCACTGCATTGGGGGCATGTATGCTGGTCACTACATTGGGGGCATGTATGCTGGTCACTGCATTTAAGGGGGCACGCACGCTGGTCACTGCATTGGGGGCATGTACGCTGATCTCTGCATTGAAGGGGGCATGTACGCTGGTCACTGCATTGAAGGGGGCATGTACGCTGGTCACTGCATTGAAGGGGGCATGTACACTGGTCACTGCATTGAAAGGGGCACGCTGGTCACTGTGCATTGAAAGGGGGCACGCTGGTCACTGTGCATTGAAAGGGGGCACGCTGGTCACTGTGCATTAATAGGGGGCATGCTGGTCACTGTGCATTGAAAGGGGGCACGCTGGTCTCTCTGCATTGAAAAGGGGCACACTGGTCTCTCTGCATTGAAAGGGGGCACGCTGGTCTCTCTGCTTTGAAAGGGGGCACGCTGGTCTCTCTGCATTGAAAGGGGGCACACTATACCTTAATTAGTGAAGGCCCCTTTCACACTTTTGCGACCTCAAAGTCATGCAATTTTTTACAGTGTTTTTTGCTGCAAAGCAATGCCTATTACATTTTTCTGTTTGCGCCCCCCTCCCCCCCAAAAAATTTGAGCACCAGCCGCCACTGCTGCCTGACCTCACAAATGCGCCTCCTGGAAGAATTGTCAAACATTCCCATAGACACACTCCTAAACCTTGTGGACAGCCTTCCCAGAAGAGTTGAAGCTGTTATAGCGGCAAAGGGTGAGCCAACTCAGTATTGAACCCTACGGACTAAGACTGGGATGCCATTAAAGTTCATGTGCGTGTAAGGGCAGGCATCTCAATACTTTTGGTAATATAGTGTATTACTCACAAAAATCATGTATTGCAGAGAATTACAGATGCAACTTCAGGGTATTATATAAATCATGTTAAGGCAAGGCAAATTAAAGTAAACTATAAAGACATAAATGGAGGTGTCAAATAATACATCAAAAGAAGGGGGTACTACATCCTAGTAATTTGAAAAGAGAACGGGAGTTATAATACTATACTATATTATAAAGTAGAGATCGACCGATTATCGACAAAGCCGATATATCGAGGGCCGATCTGCACTTTCCCCGATATATCGGAATTGGCCACCAAGGTGACCGATATTGCTGATATTTCGGGAAAGAGCTGTACCGGAGTGATGCATGCAGCTAGAGGCATCACCCCGGTACCGGCGTCCAAGTCGGCTGTCTTGCAATGCCAACCGATGCAGCTGAGAAGCCGCTCGGCTGTCATTACAAAGAACGGGAGGGGACGCCCCCCCTCCCGCCACCTTCCGCGGCTCGCCCGGGTCTCCCGTCCCACCGGGAGACCCGGGCAAACATCCTGGGTGGCCACTGAAGAGAAGACCTGATCAAAGCCGCATTCAGGTCTGATCGGGTCTCCATGTAAAAACCCAGAAGTGATGTCATAACCTCACTTCCGGGTCCTCGGCGCAAAATTTTTAAAAAATGACAGCATTCAAAATAGCCAAACTTGGGGTTTTGAATGCTTTTAAGTGCAGAGGAGGGGTTTGGGGTCTTTTAGACCCCCAGATCCCTCCACAAGAGTACCTGTAAAAAAAAAAAAAAAAAATTAATAAAAATGTTTTTTTTTTTAATGTACGAAAATATCGGCCAATATCGGCAGATATCGATATTTGATGAGCAATAAAAAAACGATATCGGTCGATGACTACTATAAAGGCAGGTGTCCCAATACTTTTGACAATACAGTGTATTTTTTTGTCGAAAACTTTTACTAGTATTAACTGCATGGAAATGATAGAATTAATTTTTTTTATGATAATTGATTTTCAGTTGATTATTATTATTATTTTTTTTTATACAGGATTTATATAGCGCCGACAGTTTGCGCAGTGCTTTACAATATGAGGGAAGACAATACAGTTACAATACAATTCAATACAGGAGGAACTAGGGGGCCCTGCTCGTTAGAGCTTACAATCTAGAAGGGGGTTCAAGTGAAACAAAAGGATTATTGATTTATTATACAAAACGCCTAATACTGTTAACGATCACCACTAAATCAATCTATATTTTCCTTCCCGCTCTGTGATTATAATATGTGGCAGATTTATGAGATCTGTCAGCACAGAGAACACAGACAATATAAACTGATTAGATCCTCTCTGGCCGGCTGCTTGTAAAAGTGATTTTTCACTAGCTTTTGGAAAAGGAACTGAAATTTGCATTCACTTCTATCCAAAAATGTCCCTTGGGTGTGTCACATGATCATCATGTGACGTAGCAGGCAGCGTCCACTGCTGCAATGGGAAACAGATGGAGGTCATGTGACCAAATCCATGTGTAAGGGGGTTAGGAGCTACTATACAGTTAACTGATCATCCAGCGCAGCAAAGGACTCTGCACGTTGCATGCAAACAAATGCCGTCTTAAAGGGAATACCCATACTGCTTACCATGTACGTATGTTTATTCAATCATTGGATGTCTTTTTAGATCCTTTATATATGGAGGTACTAATATGTTCTTTATTTCTTTTTTTTTTTCTTTTTAGCTTTGCTTATCTGCATGGGCTGTCAGTTGATTTCCTTGTTTCTGCACTTGTCTGTGTAGCCCCCCTCTTCCTCCCGTCCTCTCCCCCTGCAGCTGGAAGTGTTTCCTCTGTGTGCCGCAGAGAAGGGGGGGTGGGAGGAAGTGACAGGCGGGAGACACACACATACTTATGTGGGATGCACTGAAACTCTACGGTGCAACATCAGCTCTCCGCCAACATCTGTACCCTTTCTCTTCTCTGCATTCGTCATTTTCATCCATCCCCTTTTTCCTTTCTTCAACTTCCACCTCCATCTTCTTCCCGTCCGTCCGACCTCGCTAACCCTTTTCTGGATGTCCCCTCCCTGAGACAGCCTGGAGGAGAGAGTGTCAGCTGGTGGGATGTGGACATCGGGGTAAGATCAATGTAAATTGTGTTCCGTTAATGCAGGACATCTGTGCGGTCTTCTGCGACCCAAATAATGACCAAGCGTTCTATGCTGGAGTGGCGCAGATAGCTCACATAACCGATTGGCTATGCTTGTGTTCACTTCACAATCCAGTTAATAAGTTTAGTGATGGAAGAAGCAGTGGACTTTAGAATGCCATAGATTATAGAGGAGCGCTCAAAATAGCCATGAACTGCTAACCATTTAAAATAATGGAGAATTCTGCCTTTTGCAAAAAAAAAAAAAAAAAATTACAAAGAGAAAAAAATGTATGTATATTTTTTTTGCATTGGAGCCTGCAGAGCATTGCGTCTGGGTTTAATAGATCGCAGGTGCAATGCTCTGGCTCAGTGGTGTGCGCAGCCTATTGCATAAGCAGTGATGGGGAACCTTGGCACCCCAGATGTTTTGGAACTACATTTCCCATGATGCTCATGCACTCTGCAGTGTAGTAGAGCATCATGGGAAATGTAGTTCCAAAGCATCTGGGGTGTCAAGGTTTGCCATCACTGCATTAGGATGTGCACCCCAGAGCACAAAAACACATGCATGTATACCAGCAGGGCATTGGACGGTGTCAGTAGAGCAGAGATTGGTGTCAATAGCTTTTATTTGTATTACTTTTTAAATTATATTTTACAATATTATTTATTTATTCTTTAACTTTTTAGGAGCCCCGTTGGGGGGCTTTAATGAAATATCAGGGGTCTAAACAGACCCCTGATGTCTCACTTTTGAGGCAGAGAAAGTGACTGAAGACAGAGCTCACAGTCCCTTTCTCTGCAGCCTCAGCTGCAATGGACAGTGAATTATTAGGAAGTGCTATGTGCTGAGCGGCTTATTCACAAACTGAAGCATTGTAAACACAGTTTACTATGCTTCGGTTAAGAATGAAAACTAAATCCTGAATCATCCCCCACAGCAGCTGGCGGGAGAGGAGAAGAGGGAAGCTGGCAGCACTGCAGGGAGGAGACAGGGGGCACCAGGAAGCAGGGGGAAATGGGCACTGCACAAGTTGATTAGGGTATGCCCAGGCACACCCTACCTGCACGCCTATGCTCTGGCTCCTGTAGACTCTTCCTCTAGCTCAGATCTGTGCCAAGGCATGTGACATCACTTGGGGCTAATTCACACACTGCACGGTGACAAATGTTTACTGCGTTCTAAAATGCCTGTCACTGCAAGGACAAACAGAAAACAATTGTTTCCTGCGTGTCCCATTCACACTGCAATGCAGCCCGGAATTGTGCTAAAATGTAGGCACGGTAACCTCCTTTTTAATGTACTGATGGTCTTTGTTCTTGTTTTTGTATGTTTTGTTTTACAAACGAAGAAATAAAAAAAAAAATGTATTTTGAGAAAAAAAAATGTAGGCATGCTGTGTATTATCGCAAAGCACTATACAGAATCACATAGTACTATACAACAGCGCAGCTCACTGAGCTGCTGTACATTACCCTGAATAAAGTGTAAGTTTTGTACAGTTCAAATAAAGTTTGTTCAAAACACCAAAAAAAGGGAGCCGTGCGATGCGCTGAATTGCGCACTACACTTCCCCCTAGCGCAGTTGGGTGAGGACAGTTGCCGAACAGGTAAAGCACTCTGCAGGACAATGGCATAATGTGCTAGTATGCATCACATACTAGCACATAATGAAATACTTACCTTAGAATGAAGCCCTGGCACGGTCGCCCGGACACCGCTGAGGCAGCTGACATCTTCCCTCTGCGTCTCTTCCGGGTTCGGCGGCTCCGGGGCTGTGAGTGGCCGGAGCCGCGATGACGTCACTCCCGCGCATGAACGCGGAAGTTCACTTTCCGGGAAGGAGCCAGCAAGGAGCTCTGAAGGTCTGGCAAGATACACCGGACCTTCAGAGCACAGGCGCCACTGGTGTCAGCAGCTGCATGCAGGGTGAATATCTCCTAAACCGTGCAGGTTTAGGAGATATTAATTTTTCCCTACAGGTAAGTCTTATTTTAGGCTTACCTTTGGGTAAAAGTTAAAAAGCGGAGTATACTACCGCTTTAAGGCCTGTACAGATGATAAAAAATCAGAAGTAAAATTTTGTTTGACAAACGTTCTGCCGATTTTCAGATGGTTAGTATAGTGCTTTCGACAGCCGATTCCGAATTTTCGGATGACAAAAACTGAATGTGAAGGCTATAAAATTTTTACAGTATGTGAACACAACGTCCGATTTTCGTTTAATTAGTACAGTTTTCAAATGATACTTGCACACTAGGACTAGGAACGCGTTAAGGATATGGGATAGTCTATGTAGAAGGGCTCACTGGGATTATAATGCACCTTTGATTTTGTTAATTGACATAAATTATTTTAAACCAGGGAAGGAAGATTATTTATACTTTGCCAAAAGCGAAGTGATAATGGTAGGAAATAGAATGTGCACTTATTTAGAAATAACACAAAAATGGGGAAATATAAATGAATGGAGATATACATAACTGCAGCACTGTGCACTCCCTACTGCAGCCTCTGCTGGGGAAGGACAATATGGAGAAATTGTTTAGTTCTCCTACATGCATTAAACATATCAAAGATATATAAGATTCTAATTAGAGAATTAGAACCCGTATACCTGTCATATTTAGGGAAATGGGAACAAGAATTAGGGTCTCTCTTAGATGAAGAAAAGAGAAAGAAGGTATTAAGTAGAGATCGACCAATTATCGGCAAAGCCGATATATCAAGGGCCGATATGCACTTTCCCCGATATATCGGAATTGGCTCCTGAGGTTACTGATATTGTCGATATTTCAGGAAAGTGCTGTACCGGAGTGATGCCTGCAGCTAGAGGCATCACCCCGGTACCGGCGTCCATAGCTGTCTTGTAATGACAATCGATGCGGCTGAGAAGCCGCTTGGCTGTCATTACAAGGAGCGGGATGGGACATCCCCCCACTCCTGCCACCTTCCGCGGCTCGCCCAGGTCCCCCGTCCCACCGGGAGACCCGGGCATCCTACCTACACGGCCCCCAAAGACCTGATCAAAGCCGAAATCTTCTCTGATCGGGTCTCCGTGTAAAAACCCTGAAGTGAGGTCATGACATCAAAACACACCAAAGGACCTAAGGACAACGGAGATGTGCTATAAGTTTGCCAGATGGTACCTTACCCCGCAGAGGATGCAGAGGTTTGTAGCTGAGATATCCCCAACTTATTGGTGGGAGTGCACAAAGATAGAAGTTTTTTGGGAAGGGATCACTAGGACAATTCACCAGATCACAGCAGATTGTATTCAGTTGGAACCGTGGACTTGTTTGTTTCACAGTACGGAGAAAAAGGTGGTGGTATATAAAAACACTTTAGTGCCTCATCTTTTGAATGCAGTTAAAAGCCTGATACCGGCATCTTGGCCATCCCCAGAAGCTCCGAGTATGAGGGACTGGGTGGTAAGAGTGGAGTGGGTGAGATGTTTGGAGAAGACGGTATCGGTGGTGGAGGACTCTTGTGGGGAATTTCCCGACATATGGTAAAAAAGGACAAAGTTTAAAAAAACAGAGTATTATATAAGGATGTTGGCTGCCTGAGTAGATAGGTGATATGACCCAGGAGTATAATCAACCTAGACCTTTGAGTTCAGGGTAAGGAGACATAAAGCACAAGGGAGAGGGTTCCTGAATTGGTAGATAATGGAGAATTGAATAGGAGGGATTTATTTTCTTTTTTTCTTGGGATGGGAGGGGTTATTTTGAATGCAATATTTATATGCAATATTTATAAGTAATGTTATATATGAATGTTGATTTTTCTTGTAATGATATGGAAATGTATATGATTATGGAAAAAGTGAAAAAAAATATGAATATATAAAAAAAAAAATAGTACAGTTTTCATCCGAAAAAAATCGTAAGAGCAAGACTACGCATGCTCGGAAACGAAAGAATAGATACAAAACAATTCAACACATGACATCGCTTCTGAAGGTAAATTCTGTCGTACGATAATTTTCGTATGAAAGTAACCTCTTCACTTTCCATATGAGACTACCATGCAACAAAAAATGGACGAAAATCCATCCGATAATCTGATCGTGTCTACCAGGCTTTACAGAACTGGAGGATTATCAACACATTACAAGTGGGATGGTGTGACCAAACTTGTGCACCATTGAGATCTACAGTCCATCTGCCAGGGTGATAGATAGGACTTTTTTTTATGCATAGATTTCTGTGAATGAATGATGCGGCTGTGTGGGTGGAGCCACACATAGAAACTCCAAATTCATCTATGACAGGAACTATCGGGGAGAAGAACCACTGGATTTTGTGGGGGAAGAAGGGATTTCAGGGTGAGGACTCTGTGGGTGTAACATGAAACATGTTCAGGAAGATAAACTTTAAATTATTCTCTGCTCAACCCTGCCCACTTTAGAATTCAAATAATAGCTACTAATTTTATTGCTGCCTACACTGTTGTGTGTATTCTCACACCATCCGAAAAGAATAAAAAAATAAAAAAGTGCCGCGCAACCAACCAAAAACTGGTCACAATAAACCAAACAATGTTAACACTGTGTACGCACCCCAAAAATGTGTGTTCATATTCATATTACCATCAATGCTATATAAAAGCTTATTGTGATCACTCCAGTAGTAATTCTGGATAATAGGGGTTATATAGCATTATTGTTAATATGAACACATGTTTTTGGGGTGCGTACACAGTGTTAACATTATTTGGTTTATTGTGACCAGTTTTTAGTTGGTTTTGCAGCACATTTTTCTTTTTTTAGGGCCGGTTCACACTAGTGCATTGCCAGACATCGCATATGATGCACACTGCATTGCTGTGCAGATCGCATGCGATGTCTGTGCGGTGTGAATTCAGCCATACAAACTGTATGGCTGAGTTGGCATCGCATTCGGACCAAACTCGTGCAGGACCCTTTTTTTTGTCCGCACTGGAATCGGATCACATGGGTGTTCACACTTCTGCGATCTGATTCTGCAAATTGCGCTTCGTTTTGCAAACTGATTGCGGGGTGTTGTTAACTTAACCGCTTAGCGACCACCCCATGCAGATAAACTTTGGCAGGGTGGCCACTCTGTGCCAGATCACATACCTAGTACGTGATCTGACACTTCCGGGTCTAGGACGTGAGCCCGCGCCGCGGGCAACCTGCTCCCGCTGCGATTGGACACAACGGTAGCCAATCAGCGGGTTCAGCGGGTGCGATGTCTGCCGGGACCTGCTGATCAATCAGGAGAAAGGCAGAACGGTGGTCTGCCTATGTAAACAAGGCAGACCACCATTCTGTGAGAGGGAAACGTACTGACCCTGTGTTCCTGCTAAGCAGGAACACGGATATTTACATTCCCCCAGTCAAAGCACATCCCCCACAGTTAGTAATCACTCCCAAGGAACACAGTTAACCCTTTGATCACCCCTAATGTTATCTCCTTCCCTGCCACTGTCATTAGTACAGTAACAGTGCTTATTTTTAGCACTGATCACTGTATTAGTGTCACTGGTCCCCAAAAAAGTGTCAGTTAAGTTTTTAATTTGTCCGCCACAATGTCACAGTCCTGTTAAAAATCGCTGATCGCTGCCATTAATAGTAAAAAAAAAAAAAAATTCCGTAAAAAAAATATCCCTTCGTTTGTAGATGCTATAACTGTTGCGCGAACCAATCAATATACACTCATTGGGATTTTTTTTTACCATGAAATATGTAGCAGAATACATACTGGCCTAAACTGATGAAGAAATTTGATTTTTTAAATTTTTTTTATTATTGTATTATAGCAGAAAGTAAAAAATATTGTTTTTTTTTTTTTTTCAAAATTGTTGGCATTTTTTTGTTTATAGCACAAATAATTAAAACCGCAGAGGTGATCAGATACCACCAAAAAGAAAGCTCTATTTGTGGGAAAAAAAGGACATCAATTTTATTTGGGTACATCGTCGCACGACTGCGCAGTTGTCAAAGTAACAGGGCTGAAGTGGTTATTTTACATAATCATTTATGCTAGACTTTGCATCTTCAGGGATATTCTACACATATACTGTATAGTACTGACTAACTTGAATATACTACACTTACTATTTTCTATATATTTTCAATAAAACAATTTTTAAATGTGGTTTTTATTTTTATTCTGAGTCTTTCTGAGACTTTCTTGTCGATCTGTAGGTTTGCTGCTGGTATCAGAGAGTGAACATTTTCACATTTGTAGAGTGCTGTTGATATTCCAGGATGATTGCAGTACACAATTCTAAACAAGGAATGATATAGATTTCTAGGTATTGTGTTAGTCATTGCATGAATCGCTCATTGATTGAGGATGTCGAACTCTAGCTTAGCATTCCATGTGAATGACAGGAAACTTCATTCATGGGCAGTTTCCTGGCGGCAGTGATATTAGCTTTCTTTCTGCATTCTCTCTTTGTCTTGATTATTTTTAAAGTCACTGTTTTTTTAAAAAGTCAGATCCATTTTCTCTATATATTGGTCCCATTAGACTTGGTTTCTTGTGTTTTCACACAGGCAGGCTCCTGTCCTGGATGGGGGTCCACAGCTCCAGCACTCACCACCTTTTGAGGATTGGTCTACATCCTCTAAACTTGAAACTTCAAGATCAGTCCCTGAGCGAGGTATGGAGAAGCCTACCTATGATCTATCTCGACTACGTAGCTCCTCTGTGGAGATCAGGGAGAAGGGGTCAGAGATCCTGAGAGAGGAGCTGCTTAAGGCTCAGAAGGTAATTTTATGTGCCATGCACTTACCAGTGTCTTCTATATTTGTTACTGGGCTCAATATTTGTTACATGGCTCTTGCAATGATTTTTGTCCACACAGATGAAGGTGCATTTTGCTGACCCCCCTTCCTGCACTGGTACCTCCTTCACGCTTTGCCTGTAATGTGATGGGGTGCAGTGTAAAGGACGTCACACAGTATTGAAAATGTAAGCTTTGCAGAACCGCCACTAAACAACAGTGGGTAATGGGGGGGGGGGGGGGGTTATAATGCATTTTCCAGAGAACACGTGTGAATGAGCCCTTCATTTTTTTTTTTATATATATATACAGGCGCAACTCATAAAATTAGAATATCATCAAAAAGTTAATTTATTAAAGTAATTAAATTCAAAAAGTAAAAAAAAAATATTTTATAAAGATGCGTTACACACAGAGTGATATAGTTCAAGCATTTCTTTTTTTTTTAATTTTGATGATTATGGCTTACAGCTAGTGAAAAACCAAAATTCAGTATCTCGGAAATGTTCGTGATGATTTGGGGAGCCATGCCATCTGCTGTTGGTCCACTTATCAAAGTCAGCCAGCCCTCAACCAGGACTTGAGCACTTCATGCTTCCCTCTGCTGACCAGCTTTATGGAGATGCTAATTTAATTTTCCAGCAGGACTTGGCACCTGCCCACACTGCCAAAAGTACCAATACCTGGTTTAATGATCATGGTATCACTGTGCATGATTGGCCAACAAACTCGCCTGACCTAAACCTTATAGAGAATCTGTGGGGTATTGCCAAGAGAAAGATGAGAGACACCAGACCCAACAATGTAGACAGCTGAAGGCCGCTATCAAAGCAACCTGGGATTCCATAACACCTCAGCAGTGTCACAGGCTGATCGCCTCCATGCCACGTCGCATTGATGCAGTACTTCATGCAAAAGGAGCCCCGACCAGGTATTGAGTGCATGCGATACTGTACATGGACATACTTTTCAGTATGACAATATTTCTGTATTAAAAATCCTTTTTTTTATTGGTCTTATGTAATATTCTAATTTTCCAAGATGCTGAATTTTGGGTTTTCACTAGCTGTAAGCCATAATCATCACAATTAAAAGAAAGAAATGCTTGAAATATATTACTCTGTATGTAATGCATCTGAATAAAATATATGAGTTTCACCTATTGAATTGAATTACTGAAATAAATTAACTTTTTGATGATATTCAAATTTTATGAGATGCACTTGTGTGTGTGTGTGTGTGTATATATATATATATTTACAATTTTTTAATTATTTTTTTACACTGCTGTTGGAAATAACTGGGGTCTAAGTATACCAATGATGTCTCACTTTTGAGACATAGAAAGGGACCGAGGACAGAGATTCCCCAATCCTTTTCTCTGAAGCCTCAGCTGCACTGGACAATAAATGAATGGGAAGTGCTCTGTGCTGAGCGGCTTCCTGTTCATTCACAAACTGAAGCGAATGAACACAGTAAGTGATCGATATCGATCACACGTTGTATTTATTCACAAGAGGAAGGGGCCGGTAAATTACATATTTACTGTCCCCTTCCCCTGCTCACTATTCTGAAAGCAGCAGCTGCCGGCAAGAGAGGAGAGAAGGGAAGTCAGCAGCGCAGATTGGAAGAGTGGGGGGGGAAACAGGGTGATCTGCCTGCTCACCATCCCCCCTTCTCCATCCCAGCCGTTGATGAGGTGAATGCCTACTGGTAGCCCCGCCACCTCTGCACACAGCCGGGTTTAGCTCCAATCCATTTTCAGGGCTCCGATCACATTACTCCACGGATCCCAGCTGTACCTGTGCGCGAGCTTATGGCAACAGAATTTGCAGATCGCTGGAGGGACTCCATTTTCAAATCCGAATCCCCAGCAAGTGGCTGGGAATTAGGATTTTCCGTGTGCCCTACGGCAGCTGTCTAAGCTGCTTTATGCTGGCTCTGGTCCTGAATGGTTATATCAATCAATCTAGATATAGTGGAGTATTATTAATAGGTGACAGAGTTGAAAATTATAATTCAGGTGGACTGAGATTCAGCTCAATTTTGAGGCACCTGAACATCAATAGGCTGTTTCAGATCCACACTTAATCAGCATTTTTATTTTTTTGCCTTTATGTTATATGTTATGTACAGTAGTGGACATAGTCAAAATAGACCTCTGTGCGAGGGGAAGTTGAAGTGGCCCCCCTGTGATGCCCTGAACTTTCTAATGGCTCATATAATACAGCTGAGGTCAGGCATGAAACATCCCCTCCACTCTGTCCGAAGGGTATCAGGGGGAATTGGAGCATTCATCATGCCCCACTGCTGGTCATTGATAAGTAAAGTAAAAGGAGGAGAGCACTACAAACGTTCCTTATAAGTCCAGTAGACCTATATTAATGTTAACATTATGGTGAGCTTTCCATGAACATCTCCTAATACCCCTAATCAGCCTGCTTGGGTCCATCATACTATACAGTTTTCCCCACCCTTTTAAGCCTTGCTGAAGGGAGACCAGAGACACGTTAGTTACTTATGTGACTTATGATGACAAGGCCTACTAGATTTACCCTTGCCATCCTGCAGACCAAATTCTGCTTAGCACTACCTAGAAACCTGACTTTCCTTCTAATTCCTAAAGACCACTCCTCTCAGTCTTGAAAACAACTTCTGCAACCAGGGTCCAGTGGTCCACTTATTCCTCTAACCTCAGTGTTGGTCAAGAAGGGAGGAGACGAAGATTCTTGTTGCCTGACACTACCTGTACACATAAGGGCATTATGTAAAATGTCTAATTTCCTTCTGGTCAGCATTCAGGTCTATGTGACAGGGGTTGGAGTCTCTGCACCTAGTTGGCCCACATCTCATGTAAATAGACTTCAAAATCCCAGAGGGCTCTTGTGCAGCTACACAGTCTGCACACATGGTGTATACACCCCTGGCTATTTACTGTTTTAAGCAAAGAAAAAAAAAAACTGGCATGCTTCTCTTGGAAAACTAACAGTTTGGTAGCCTAAGCGTATTTAAAATTGGTATAGAGAGGCACTGAGTTGTTTTTGTGCTAAATGGAAGTGGGGGTGGGCGCTGCTTTTCAGACTAATTAAATATATTAAATATATGCAAATATCACCTTATATAAATAGTATATGGTCCCTCATCTAGAAATGTAACCCTGTGCGTGTTAAATAATTCAATTAAATAAATAATGTAAAAAGGTTAGAAATTAATAAAAATTGTGCAAATAGTGCATGTGCAGACCGTGTTTATATTACAGTACCTATGCGATGTGTTCATACATATAGCCAGTACACATCCAATATTAGTATTATCCATGCTGAAAAAGTGCAAGTGCAATAATAAAAGTAACTGTGTACCAAATTACCTGAGTGCAAATAAATTTTATGCAAACAGCAAATTATGTGAAAAAAATGGGATATACCACAAACCACTTAGTAGGGGATATCCCCTTACATAAATATTTATAGTTCATACAAAAATACAGTTCAAAAAGCTGTGCTAGGTGTCCTATTAGGCTCTGTTCACTTGTAGGCGTTTTGGGGGCGTTTTTCTGTTCTAGGATCAGCTCTCAAAACGCCCAACAAGACAAATCCTATTCATTTCAATGACCCCTGTTCACATCTGAGCGTTTTGACGCCGTGAGCAAAACGCCCAACACTCAAAAAAGTACATGAGCTTTTTTTGGGCAGATTACAGGTGTTTTCCATTGGTCTCTATTCAATCTAAAAACGCCTGTAAAACGCCCATAAAAACGCCTGTAATAGCAACGCCAAGATGTGAAGGTCCACTATTCAGGAGTATTGCTGTTCATTGTAGAACTTCAGTAAAAACCGCTTCAGTGAAACCAACTATTCGAAGAAACACCCGTTGTGTGATGGATCTCAGTGCTATCATTCGTGTCCCCCACTGAGATTGCACTCACCAGATAACAAGCTTCTTTGCAAGGGCGACTCCTCTCCCCTCGCCTATCAATAACAGTATCTCCCCATGGACATGAAAAAGATAATCTCCATAGTGCAGTACCGTTGAGATAATTTTATTAAAGAAAAAAGTTAACTTACACATTAGAAAAGACATTCAGTCATGGATACAGGCAATATAGGAAATCCGTTGCATTCCATGGACAGGAACCAGAAGTGGCACAATAGCGCTAGACTCCGCCCTACGCATTTCGTCACTTTGACGTCATCTGGAGTGGCGCCATATTGCTGCTCTCTCCAGTTTATATTGTGTATAGTAACCTGGCAACCTGCCACACGTGACCCGCGGCCATATTGGAAAAACCTGTGTTTGTTATCTACATTCTGTTTAAAATTATTCTACCGTATAACCAATAAAGAAAAACAAGAAAATTATATATAAGGAAGACCGTGAGTTGTAAAAAAGAGGAGGGAACCTTTGAATTGAAAAAAGTATAAAAATAAAAATACATATGTGAAGAATTAAAAAGCCCATTGGGATTCTAGGTATTACTATATATAAAAAAATAAAAAAAGCAATATGGCGCAGCTCCAGATGACGTCAAAGTGACGAAACGCGCAGGGCGGGGTCCAGCGTCATTGCGCAACTTCTGGTTTCTGTCCATGGAACGCACTGCAAACCCGGACTTCCTACATTGCCTGTATCCGTGACTGAATGTCTTTTCTAATATGTAAGTGAACTATTTTCTTTTATAAAATTATCTCAACGGTACTGCACTATGGAGATGATCTTTTTCATGTCCATGGGGAGATACTGGTATTGATTGTAGGTGAGGGGAGAGGAGTCGCCCTTAAAGGCAAAACACACAAAGCTGGATACCCCTGCAAAGGAGCTTGTTATCTGGTGAGTGCAATCCCAGTGAGGGACACGAATGATAGCACTGAGATCCATCACACAACGGGTGTTTCTTGGAATAGTTGGTTTTACTGAAGCTGTTTTTACTGAAGTACTACAATGAACAGCAATACTCTAGGATAGTGGATCTTAATAGGACACCTAGCACAGCTTTATGAACTGTATTTTTTATGAACTATATATTTTTATGTAATTGGATATCCCCTACTAGGTGGTTTGTTGTATATCCCATTTTTTTCACATTATTTTTTTCACATAACTTGCTGTTTGCAAAAAATGTATTTGCACTCAGGTATTTTGGTACACAGTCACCGTTATTATTGCACTTGCACTTTTTCAGCGTGGATAATACTAATATTGGATGTGTACTGGCTATATGTATGAACACATCGCATAGGCACTGTAATATAAGCACTGTTTGAACATGCACTATTTGTACAACTTTTAGTCATTTCTAACCTTTTTACATTATTTATTCAATTGAATTCTTTAACACGCACAGGGTTACATTTCTAGATGAGGGACCATATACTATTTATATAAGGTGATATTTGCATATATTTAATATACGGTATTTAATTAGACTGAAAAGCAGTGGCAACAGCCACTTCCATATAGCACACTCCTTCCAGACGCCACCTAGGTGGTTAGTTGTAGTGGGGGCAACAGCAATACATTTACACTCACATCAGATCCAGAGAGCGGAATTATATATATATATATTTTTTTTTTCACTGAGTTTTTTTTGATTCAGAGTTTAGTGAAAGCTTTTTCCAGGGAACACTGCAGTTATACTGATGTGTCAGGTTTTATGGGAACAGATATATACTTCTGCTTTCTTCTGAACTAGATGAGAATTGTTTTCTGACTTTGCAATTATGAAATCATAATGTTGTATAGCAATGGTTTTCGATTTTTCACTATGTAACATTTCTAATATCTCAATCAAGTATCTATAAAAGAGATAAATAACAAAATTGTGTTACACTGTAGGCAATCCAATCTGTCGAAGAACACTAGCTTAAAGTACTCCAGATACATGGAGATGCCATTTCTAGTTTACTTCTGCAAATGCTAGCTGCTTGGCTGTATTTACCTTTAGTACTTCTGTTTCAAAGAGTGGGACAAGTATGCAGCAAATTAAAGTCAAACAAAAGCTGCTATATTTTTTCAAGGTCGGTGACTATCAGGTTGTACTCACGCTGGCAGTTTTAGCTGTGCCTGGGCATAGTTCTCCCCCTTGGCCCAGTTGGTTTGTGCATTGTGAGTGCTCCAAACTGGGTCTGGGAACGGTTAGGCATACCATGCTTAGGACCACTTGGAGGATGTGGCTCACTTGTGATCTGGAATAGTTCACTTCAGTGTCAGGGCCAGGGCCAGGACAAGGGGTGGGCAGGAAGGGTGGCTGCCCTAGATGCAATGGTTTAATGCAGGGATGGGGTGCCCTGACCCCAACCCAAGGTAAGGAGGGGGGGGGTGCAGTTTGGCATCTTTGTCCTGGGCGCTGGATGACCTTGTACCGGCACTGGTCAGGGCAAACCTTAATAAAAGTTGCCAAAGAAAGGAAAAAGAGCACCCTGACATCATTTGTGTGCCAGTCACATGGGTAAAACATGGTTTCCAAAGGCTCCCTGTGGTCTATTGCAGAAGTTGATTGCTTACTGCAAATCTGGGCAGAGAAGAGCATATAAGAACAACTGGATAAAACACATAAAAACTCTGAGATTTTGGCAAAATGAGTGATGATGGCAGGCAGCTTCCCTTCACACAATATAAAGAATCCCATTCTAAAGATGTATGTGTGCCCGGGAACACTGGCATGGAGCCCAGTGTAAGTCTAGACCAGCGGGGGAGTGATGAGGGGAAACTATTGAACTTAGGCATGGTTTACTTCAATGGTCTCCAAATTGTGGCCCTGGGGTGGATGCCTCCCTTTGCTTGCCTTTATTCAGCCCTTGAGGCAATTATTCCTTCCACTGACACTAACAATAGGGCATAATTCCTGCTATTGACACCAGCAATGGGGCACTATTCCTTCCACTGGTACCAACTATTGGGCTTAACTCTTTCCACTGACAACAAAAATGGGGCACTATTTCTCCCACTGACACCAACTATATCTCCCCCTAATGCCAAAGATTGGGCATTGTTTACTCCCACTGGGCACAGTCCAGTCCCCCTAAAATCGGAAGGATAGCAAACTGGCCCTTTCTTTAGAAAGTTTAAAGACCTCTACTTTAGTTCAACCATGCCCAGTGTGTGTGGACCCAAGGAGAGTTGAAGCAAAAGTATCAACATGACAGCACAGAAACTAATATTTCCAGTTAAAGAAGCAATGGCAGCCTATAAATTTCTCCCATAACAGGTTTTCTTTCACTCTCATGAGATTATAGTTGAATAAAAATCACCTATTAATTTCCCCGCTTACACAGCACGTGGGAAAGTGCATTCACCGTGGTATAGCATGGTTGTTTATAGCAAGAATATCTTCTGTCTTACAGTTTAGAGCTTGGCTTTCAGTAATGGGTGTAGGTCTGCAAAGAAAGTGTGGGGATATAGATAATACACGGACGGCCCTGTTATCACAAACAAAAAGAATTTTAACGTTAAAGAGTTTCTGTATAGTCACAGTACATAATATGGTATCTTATAAAGAATTTCCTAAGAACTGTTATTTTGCACTTGGTATTATTTTTTATCCTAGCTAGCTAGTGTGGTAACCCAATACATAATATATCTGTTGGCTTACATTGCAGTTATATGCTGACATTGTTTTATGTTGTCATTCAGGGAAATGAGTGAATATTTACTTCAAATACCCAGTCATGTGAAAAGCAAATTCCAGTTAATTTATTTTGTTCAATACATTTTTACAGAATTTTCAAATTTTCAAAAACAAAAAGCAAGTTGGAGAAACATAAATAATAAAAGGGTGTTTCTGCGCTAATGAATGATAAATAGATGTGTGAAAAATTTAGTGAAAATAGAAAGAAGCAGCTGGCACAAGATCTACAGACGGTGATCAAAAGTACAATAATTATAACAAAAGTGCAGCGCTAATAATAAACATCATAGATAATACAATGACAAAGCATCATCCAGCAAATGAATAAATGCCAAAGAAAAATATAAAGTGAATAAAGTCCCAAGGAACAAACAAGGTGATGGTGAAAATCCAAAAAAAGCGGATCCAGGGAGAGATAGTGTGATAACAGTCCTTCCTTCCTGTGACACCCAGGGAATGTGTGGAATGGGGACACCACAGTGCACAAGTAAAGGGAGCAGCTTACCAGAGCGCCATGGCTACTCAAATGAATGAGAAAGCCTCGCCAAGTAAAGATGTATTCACATAAATCTCAGGGACTCCAAGGGAACATGGATAACGCTGTGGAAGGGTTAATCCCTCAAAATGCCTCCGTGATGGTCAAATGAGTGTATAAAAGGAAATATACAGAAGACCATAGCGTAATCCCGTAAACACATATATAAAATTTATTAAAAAATTACTCACAATGGTACAGGTCAAGCAGGCACATAAAAATGGTAGCTGAGGATCCAATTGCGGCGTCCCGCGTGTAACCAATCAGCATAGGAAGTAGTAGGCCGGCTCAGTAAGGGGTCGTGTGGACGTTGCGTCTGGTGTTTCTGACGCGTTTCGTCATCAAAAGATGTCGTCTGGGCGTTGGAGAAAGTTGGAGAAACATAACAAGAGAAAATGGAAGAGATCAAAACGCTCACATTAATAAGTGTTAGGTGGAAAAGCATCACGATAAATTATTGCACCGATCACAAGAGGGGCAGAATTGTCAAAATAACACGACATAGCAGAAATTATACAGGAGTGGCAGCTGT
The DNA here is from genome assembly GCF_965119305.1 of Pelophylax lessonae. Classification (NCBI taxonomy): domain Eukaryota; kingdom Metazoa; phylum Chordata; class Amphibia; order Anura; family Ranidae; genus Pelophylax; species Pelophylax lessonae. The sequence continues at coordinate 73,111,647 of NC_138777.1, forward strand.
GCTCCATGTTCTAAGAGAGGAATAGAGGAGTGTAATATGTAACTAAGAACAGGAGAAAAAAAAACAACTTAATGTACACCAGCCAGGCCTGGCCCAAGACATTGTGCTGCCTGAGTCCAAGAATGAAATGTTGCCCCCCCCCCCCGCCCCCCTACCCTCTCAAAAAAAAAAAAAAATCATGCCCACCAAAAGGCCCCCACATCCATAATTTTATATAGATATAAAATTTAGAAAATATTATATATACTGTTATCTTTTTCAATAACTTACCACTGGACCGGTCCACCAAACACCCACTGTCTGTCCTCAGTGCTCCTGTCACTCCTGTGTCTGCTGCACCCACCGCTCTAGAAGATCCAGCATGCCCTGCATGAGATAGAGTGCGCTGATGTCTGACGTCATTGCGCACATCTCGATCACACGAGGGATGTTCCCTGGAGGAGACACTCTGCCTCCTTATACCCATCAGTTTGCACTACGGTTGGCAGTATGAGATAGGGAAATGCCACCCATAATGCGCCGCAAACTGATGACACACAAAACTGCTGGGAAAAAAACTTGGGTGTCAATTTGCTGCCCTTCTCAAAGTTCTGCCTGGGTCCAATGGACCCTGCGGGACCCATGGTAGGGCCGGCCCTGACACCAACTGACCGAGAGCGAGACCCCCTCATCCCAAACCAAAACAGAGAAGGGGAAAGAAAAAGAAAAGAAAGAAAAGACAATGCTTCTTAGTACCTGCACACCTGTTACTTTTGTTTGCTACTTCCAACATCTACAGGAGCAATGACTCTGGGTCAAAGGAGGACGGCTTGTAGGATTCTATCCACAGTTCCCAGGTTCTATGATATTTAGCCATCTTATCAGTTTGTCGAGTGGTCCAGTTAATTTATTTCATCTGCTCATGATTGGATAATTAAAGTGAATCTTCACTCAAATTATGAAGTGAAGAGTCTCAACTCCTATAATAAAATATTGTAACAATTGCACCAAGTTGGGAGTTTAAAAGTGTCATACCATTATTGTTTAATGTACCAAAGCTTGTGGAGAAGGACCCTATATTTCCATACGGCTGGCGGACATAAAAAGACTCTAGTATACACACAGGTTAGTATGGCATGGTCTGTCTGGCCTTTTTATGTCCCCAGCAGTCCCCCCCCCCCCCCCCCCGGGTGGTTTGGAATATCTGCACAGAGTACCACACATACAAAGAAAAATTACTGGGATCTACATAACTACTTCCTAAAAATGTCCCCTCACTCCTCTTAACACCTATTCTGACTAACCTGTATAAGAAAGATTCGTAAATGTACCTATTTTCCTGGACGCTCCGTTCCAGTCACATGATCTCCCCTTTGTCAGCCATCAGAGGCTGCAGAGGGGAATACAGAGCGCTCAACAGTGGCTGGCAATGCCTGGAGCGGTGACATATAATGAGGAACTGCTGTCTGTAGAGAACAATGTAAAATGTTAAAGAAGTTGGGTCATGGGTTACAAAGAGTAAATTATCGGAGAAGCATCGCATTTAAGATGGAGTGCTGCCTTAAACTCTATTTGCTTTAAGGAACAGCTTCAGCCTGCCTTTGGGGGTACAAGTGAGCACTCTCCCTCCCCGTTCCCATATGGGCACAGTAAGCACCGCCCATAGGCTTACTATGGTCTATCTGTTTTTAGCGCTCCCTCCTCTCCCCTGCAGCTGGCGCTGGATGACAAAGGGGAGCTGGATCATGTGACTGGAATGCCCTGAAAATAGGTAAGTATACAGATCTTTCTTACACAGGTTAGTCAGCATAGGTGTTAGGAGGAATGAAGGAGCATTTAAAGATTAGATGTAGTAGGAATTCTACTTTAAACATTTTAAACTGCGATTCTGTTGGCAGGAGGCCTTAGGTTTGCAGCCTGGACAAAAGTACCTTCACTTGCATGTTTTGAGACCCTGCCCTTTCGTTAGAAGGCTTTGAAACGTGTAAGTGGAGGTACTTTTGTTCAGGCTGAAAACTCAATCCCCATTTAGTGCTTACAACTCTGGATGATGTTTAGCAGTTTAACCCCTGGACTGCTGAATATCCTTTACAGCTTTTCACATTATTTATCACAGGTACTTATGTAGCGTTGACCATTTATGCAGTGCTCTACATATATATATTGTTCCTTCACATCAGTCCTTGCCCTCAAGGAGCTTACAATCTAAGGTTTCTAACTCACATTCATACATACACATTCTAGAGCCAATTTAGACAGGAGCCAATTAACCTACCAGCAAGTCTTTGGAGTGTAGGAGGAAACCGGAGAACATACAAACTCCAGGCAGGTGGTGCCATGGCTGGGATTCCAGCCAACAGCCCGTGCTCCCAGACAGAAGTGGTAACCACTTAGTCACTGTGCTGCCCGTCACTGCATGCTCTTCTATTGCCATCTTTAGTGATAGTTGCTACATCTGTACCTGTCACCTGGTGGGAGTTGATTTACATAGTTACATGTTCTAATAAAATCTCTACTTTGTAAGTGCAATTTATCTTTCATATCTAAAGCCTTCATAGACACCACATTGTATAATCTGCCAGGCCCTATCTTGTTTACTCTAGTGCAGGCATTCTTAACCAGGGTTCCTCTAGAGCACAGGTGTCAAACACAAGGCCCGGGGGGGGGGGAAAGGCCCCCCAGGCAATTTCATGTGGCCCTCGCACCTCTCCTGCAGCTGCAGAACCCCCTTGTCTGTGCACTCACCTTGTCTCAGTAGTTGGCAGCAGAGAGGACAGAACTTCTTTGCCAGATCCTGTCCTTCTCTGTGCTGCTGCAGAAAGGCTCGTCTTTGCCCACCCCCCCCTTTTTAGCAGTCTGCAGCAGAGAGGAGGGCAGAACTCCTCCTACAGATCCTGCACCTCTCTGTGCAGCCACAACATCACCTTATCTCTGCCTCCCCTGGTCTCAGCATTCAGCAGACTCTATCAGCTGACCCAAGCCCTCCTCTGGTCGTCCTCCAGACCTTGCAATTTCTTCTTCCCTGATCCACCGCTTCTTCTTCCTGGCAGTAGCACAAGGTAAGGGGGTCATTGTGATGTAAGGAAGGGAATTGGGGGACTCTTGACTTCTGATGGTGGGGGGTCTTGACATCTCATGTAAGGGTGTAAGGGGGCGTGGGGTGCTCTGGACGTCTAATCTTACAGATATAACCGGGCCCTTTGAGGGAAACCATAATGCTGATGCGGCCCACGATGAAATTGAGTTTGACACCCCTGCTCTAGAGGTTGCAAGGGGTTCCTTGAATTGAGGCTGATTGCTCTTCCATCTGGTGGTGCCTGCATAGTTCCAGGGTCAACACCACTTGGCAGAGTCCGCAACATGACACCAATAATCTTTTTTAGCTGCATTCAAAGAACAACCGAAGAAAAGGGGGGGATTCTTCCCACTGACCACCAATGGATGGGAATTTTCCAAATGACAGTAAATTTATTTTAGCAAGGGTTCCCTGAGAACTGGAAATCAATCTAAGGATTCCTCTTGGGTAAAGAAGTTGAAAAAGACTAAAGGAGGAGGGAGGTTTGGGACTTAAAGCACACGGCTATAAAATGGTGAAAAAGACTGTCGTAGTGAATGGATATTTCCTAACACATTTGTCAGTAACCAAACTGTTACACTTTTGTTTCGGAATTATCAGTTATTTTATGTTATTAGAAGCCCCAAGTGAGAGCATGCCACTTACTAACAATAAACCTCTGTTTGTTCCATTTTTTATAACTATACCATTGAAATTGCTTTGTTATATCCCTTCAATAGATGCAAAAATTACCTATTCTTCCTGCCAAAATCCAGTGAACTTCTAACCGCCTGTACACTCTGCCTGTGCTGTACTGGAATATCAAAAGGCGTTTCAGCTCTGCTTAGTTCTGTGGAGATGTTATGGATGGATAGTGTGAAAGGGGCCTTAGGGTCCTTTCACACGAACGATCCGATCAGACCCACCTGTCAGTTTTTCAGGCTGATGTGATCGGATGCTCCATGCATCCCTATGGGGCAGCGGATGTCAGTGGAGACATCTCTGCTGACACCCGCTGCTATCCGCTTCCGATCCTATCCGTGAAATCCAGAAGGATGGAAACCATATTTTCCATCCGTCCAGCGGATTGGATGGGATCGGATGAGAATGGACAGGCGGCCTGTTCTCATTCGATTCCCCCATAGAGGACAGCGGGGATCTGACAGCTCCATCTCCGCACACAGAGCGGGGATGGAACTGCCATCCGCCTGCTCAGTAGGGATCGGCGGATCAATCCCTGCTGATCAGAATGGCTCCATCGGTGGATGCGGGCCTTGTGAAAGGACCTTTAAAAGAAAACTGCTGCAGTTACATCTGGCCAGGGAGCTGCAATATATTCAATTGTTTGTTCTTGGGTTTAGATATACACTAAGATCATTAGGAGTTATAAAAATTGAACAGAGACTTTATTTCTCTTAATCTGCAGTAGAAAATGAAAGTTAAACAGAATCTTATTCTTGCAGTAAATGATTCCAATTGCAGGCCTTTGCTTGTTTGCTGCTTATATTTAGCATTTATGGTGTTTTATGGCAGTTCCTGGTGTAGAATCCTCTCTGCTAACTCCTTTTCTTCTAGAAACAAAGTGACCTTAAGGCCAGGTTCACATATGTGCGGCCGCGGTTTTTCAGCCTGGGGTCCGGTGCGTTTCTATTCAACGGTTCAGGTGTGATTCAGGTCCGAAGTTTTGCCTGAATTTGCGCCTGAACCGCACCCAAAAACGCACAGGGCCCCTTTAGAAAATGCACAGCGGCCGTCCCAGACATGTGTGAACCGGCCCCGTTGAGAGCCGGTCACACTCGCATGTCAGGCTAGATGGATGCGGTGAAAACTGTATCCAATTCACACATATGTCAACCCTAAAGGCAAGCTAAGCAAAAGAAACTCTGAGCCAATGCCTATATCAGCCAAATTCTTATTACAATATAATACATAACGAAAAAAAATGTGTATAGTAACGTCTCCCATGGAACTCGAAAGCTTACATTTTTTTACAGTTTATTACCTAAATGGGGAGGAATGTGAAGTCTATGGAAGACTAAAGCTGAACTTGTGCTTTGAGATGGACTTTGAAAATCAACAGAGATATCGCTTCTTGAGCGGTGAAGGGAAGACAGCCCTAAAGTGTTGCATTGCCAAATGCGCACAATCCAAATTATGTCTTTTTGCCATTTTTATTTTTCTGTGTATAAGGAATGAGACTTAGAGTAACAAAGGGTTCCTGGTGTTCTTTCAGATAGCTGGGGGCCAAACTCTTTGGCACTTTATAGATCCGTAGTCTCATTGTAAAGACATACTTCAGCTAAAACGAATAATGAAGCTTCCAAAAGGCACTTAAAGTAGGAGTAAACTCTATAATAAGGCTTACCTATAGCTACAGCAAATATCTCCTAAACGTGCATCGTTTAGGAGATATTTACTTTAGATGGAGCCGGTGAGATCACCGGGGCATGCTCTTTGAAGGAATGCCATACTTCAGAGCCATGCAGTAAACAGTGACTCCCGTGCGCATACCATTCATATCATCAAAGCCGACAAAGTCGGAAAGGAAGACCGGGTGAGGATGGAAGCGTCTTTAGCAGTGACAGCACGCCGCTGGAGGGCTTAGATTTTAGGTGAGTCTGCCATAATGTGCTAGTATGCGATCCATACTAGTACATTATGCTGGGGCAGGGCAAAGATTTATAGTGAGAGGGGGGATTTCAGCAGTGGGCAGATTTGTCCTGGGCAAAGGGGGAATTTATACCTAGGGGGTAGGCATGGGGATTAGTGCTCAGTGGGGGGATTTTTGCTGACACATAATGCTCATACATTTTGGGAGGGGGGGGGTACAGGTTGGTATGATCTCCCTGGGCTCTAGATGACCTTGTTCCGGCACTGGTTCCAGGGTACCCATGAAGATGTGTAATGGCATGTGAGACCACCTTCAGATGCCTACATTACAAATCCTGTTGAGATATAGTAGTCTAGTCTAGTAATGTGCATCTTTATACTATTTACCTTTGACCAGGGCAGATTAGTTGTGAAAAATGGAGTGACAAGCTCCATTACCATTCAGCACCCTAGTACATTACAAAGAATGGTGCCAACCTCTTCTTCAAACTAACCTCTTTAACATCTACCATACAAAATAAGTATCATAGCTAAAAAAAACCATCTCTTTCCTAGTATAATTTTTGTATATGTGCTACAGTTGTTCTTTATATACAACCAGATTTGCATCTAACACAATGCCTCTGATGAGAGAGATATTACAAGATGCTAATTATATATATCTCTTTTTCTAACCATAGGAGTTGAAGCTGAGAGATGAAGAGTGTGAGAGGTTATCAAAGGTCAGAGAGCAGCTGGAACAAGAACTAGAGGAGCTGACAGCTAGTCTTTTCGAGGTATATTTTGATGCAACTTACTCTTTCCTCCTCTTAGTTAACACAACAAGCTCAACATTTCATCCACCCATTCATATCTTTGGCAGCTGGTTAATATTCTGTAAGTGCCTATAAACAGTATGTACTTTGTGGTCACAAATTTAGAAGTATTGTTGGCCTCCACCTTGGGCTGCAAAAGGATGTTGACTTCAGGCAATTGTAGAATATATTACCAAAAACCTGTTTTACAAGACTCAAAAATTGGTTCTAACCAGGGACAGTGCTAGACTATTTTGCACTCTAGGCAAGACTAGCTACTTGCACCCCCCCAAAAAAAAAAAAAAAAAAACACATTGCTCCCCCTTCCTGTACATAATGCCCCCCCACTTTTAACCCCACTCTCCCCCTCCTGTACACACTGTCCCCCCTTCCTGCACACACTGCCCCCCCTTTAACCCTACACCCCCCTTCATATACACACTGCCTCTCTTTAACCCTACACCCTCCTTCATATACACACTGCCTCTCTTTAACCCTACACCCCCTTCCTATACAAACTGCCCCCTTTAACCTTACACCCCCTCATTCTATACACACTGCCCCCCTTTAACCCTACACCCCCTTCATATACACACTGCCCCCCTTTAACCCTACACCCCCTTCATATACAAAGTCCCCCCCTCTCTAGAGGTGACATCCATTGGGGATGAGGAGGTGACAGGAGAGGAATGTGGCACTGGCCATGACTGCTCCCTAGGCGGCCGCCTAGTTTGCCTAGTGGTAGCACCGGCCCTGGTTCTAACAGACATGTTCAAAATATTTATGTCTCTGTGGTGTTCCTGCATCCAGTGAAGTGTTGCACATAAAGAGGACCCAACCATAGAGAATAGTAGCTGTCCTGGATACATGCTGCATGCATCAAGCATAGGATGGACATGTGGCTGGGCCTGGCACATATTTGACATTTCACAGAATACAGGAGCACTACAGGGGACATACAATGCCAATGGGTCTTTGCAGGCCTTTGCAGTGAGAAGTTTGACCTGTGGACATGTCAGGTTTATTTAATCTGAACATTTTAGGCTGGGGCACCTGTTTAGTGACTTTACACAGTATAAAATCTGGTGTGCTTCTATATTTCCCTGTTATTCAATGTTTGAGGATACCCTGCTGTGGGCAGAAATCATTTGAAGATCTGCAAGTGGGTCATCTAGCTGTGGCCCCGCCATTATACTAAAGAAATCAATATGATACAACCCCAATGATGTCTTGCTTATAAAAGGTATGATTGTGTATTTATGGTAACTAAGGGCTTATGTTGATGGACATTATTTTCCTTTGTATGATATGCATTTGGAATGCACATCAAGTGGAGGTCAGCAATATCCATTGAGAAAAGTGTTCACTTCACACTAGAGTCCATATGTGATCCACAAATGAGCCATTGTTAGGCTTTTCTAGCCGAAATGCATTAGCATCTGTTGCTATACTGGATTGCGTGTACCTACTGGGATTTTAATTAAAAATAATTTGTGAATTAAATACAAGCTCCATAACCACTTTTCTGATTTTGGAGGGCAATCAGGAGCTGAACCGTGAGATTTGTGTTTCCACTTAACACACTGGCCAAGAGGTAGAGCTAGAACTCTAGACTTTCGTGATTGACGTTGATTGAGTAGTACATATGGCAGTTCAGAGGCTGTGTTTGACCTGTTTTTCTTGGCATTGCATTTTTTTTGGATGAAGCATGTCTTATTGAGGTGCAAAGGATTTACAGATAAAGCTGGAGATGTGCAGTGTTTTCTTGTCAAAAGCAGCATCTGCCAATCTAAGCATGCATTTACGTTTGACTAGCAAATGCAGAGTTAGAAAAGAACGCCCTTCAACATGACCTAGTCCTATGAAGAATTCCTCTGTTTTGTCTATAAAGCTGTAAACACAGCTGAATCTTTTCAGTGTTACTGGAATAAAGCCACATGTCCTATAAATCTACTGGGTTATATTTCCTGCTTGACAGATGCATCATATTACCTTCGAATTCCAGACAATTATGTATGAAGCCGTGATCTGAACTGACTATTGAAAGCTGACTAGTGTTCTGAGGCTGCCACAGTGTCAGTGGTCAAGAACTGATCTCCCTGTTCTTGTTTTGTACTTCCCTATCAAACTGACTTTCTGTTAATTTCTGATTTTTTTCTGTTGAAGGAAACCCCTTTCAGCTGCCCTAGTAGAGTACAAGTCTAGTTTCCTTATCCACACAGCAGTGTTTGTAAGCAATGTCAGATGTCTTGGAGCAGGGGTGTCAAACTCTAATTTAATCGCGGGCTGCATCAGCATTATGATTGCCCTCAAAAGGGCCGGTTGTATCTCTAAGACTAGATGTCAAGAGCATCCCCTACCCTTACATAAGACGTCAAGAGCCTCTCCACCATCAAAAGTTGAGTCCCCTACCCTCCCTTACATCACAGTGCACCTCCCTTAGCTTGTGGTGCTGATGGGAAGAAGCTGGAGGCATTGCTGGAAAGCAGAAAGTATAAGGTCTGGAGGAGGACTGGAGCTCTCCTGCAGCTACAGGAGAGGTGCGAGGGCCACATAAAATGGCCTGGAGGGCCGGATTCGGCCCGCGGGCCTTGTGTTTGACACCTGTGTCTTGGAGGGTCTTTAGCTTTTTTGGTTCTAGTATGTAATGTTTTCATATCATATGGCCAAGTTGGGCTTTCTGTAGAGTTACCCAACTTTACCTCTATATTAGTCAATAAGGTGACACTTTTTTGTGTGGGACAGGATAGTTCCAGAATCCTATCAGTGCTAATTGGAAAGTTTTTCAACTGGGTGGGCTGTAGTACCACAAGCACATTTGCGTAAGGAAAGACAGGTCAGCCATTGCTGCTCACATAGAGGTCCAGATTCTTGACATGTGCAGCCCTTAGGGCTTCTACCAGGCTTGTAAGCCTCTACTGCTCCTAGTGGCCTTGTTTCTGGGCGTCAGCATGTGTATTCTGCCATCCGATTCCAAACTGTGTGAAAATTATTTGTGCTAGTGTTTTCACCTGAGAGCCATTAGAAAAGGTTAATATTACGGGGACCAAAACCAAAGGCAGGGAGAAATTCCACTGCCTGTGAGCAGGGGAGTTAGGCTTGCTTTCTCATTTCTTTATTTCTTTATATTTTATGACAGGAGGCTCATAAAATGGTGCGTGAAGCTAATATGAAGCAGGCTGCATCTGAAAAGCAACTGAGAGAAGCCCATGGGAAGGTAATTTTACATTAGTGAGACAGTGATGGCCTTCCAACTCCTTTATATATTGACCTTTGTGATTTTTCCTTCTGCCTTTATTTAGATTGATATGCTGCAGGCTGAAGTTTCTGCTCTGAAGACACTGGTCATCACTTCCACTCCGTCTTCTCCAAACCGTGAGCTGCACCCCCAATTACAAAGCCCTTCCAAGAATGCACTACGCAAAGGCCATGCCCGCAACAAGAGCGCAGGTTGTGCCGCTGTCGTGCCGGTTGCCCCTCCAGCCCAGCCAATCAACACAGAGGGCAAAGAGGTGAAGTCAACTATAGTATTTTTTGTACATGTCTTTGGGATTTAATGAGGGCTATAAGAGAGTTATGCACTAGTTATAATACTTCATCTGTGGAGAGGTGTAATTTCAGAACTATTGTCTGTGCTGTAGTTTTCTATTCCTACTTGGATATTAGAATAAATTGTAAAGGATAAAGTACAATGCTAAGAAATCAAGATATATAAACCTGCATTAAAATAAATGACACCAATAATAATAACTACATAAATTAATGTGAAATTGTGAGCTAATAAAGATCCAAAGTAAAAAGTTAATTCAAAGTCCTTAAATAGTGGCCCAGCAGTGAAGCACATAAATAAAAAAATATATTCTTTATCCCACAAAGAAAAAGATAATACCATGTGTAGTGAAAAGAGTTCATGTACTAAAAAGACTCAAACCAATAAAAAGAGTACACCTGGTTCAGAAAGTACACTACAGCTCCTTACCAGAATATAATGACCCTTGTGCAAACAGAAAGGTCTAACAGCGCTTCATGGGACCAAACGATCCCATCCAAAGACCGACGTCTCCCAAATGAAGGACATGAGAGCGTGTCTTCCAAGTTACACGAAAAACAAAGTGCAAGAAACGCTCTCATAGTGTAAAAACGTCTAGCATAGTTTATTAAGTGATGGAAATGGCATGCACCTTTTAAAAAATACCTGACAGGCTTCACAGGCTTTGCATTAGATTGTGTATGGTGTTCCTATGGGCTGCTGGCAGCTACAGTTATCCAACCCAAGCACAGTGTTTTTTCTTCTTTTTTTTTTTTTTTAGGATAAATTACCTCAATGGAAAATACTGTAGTGCAATATTATAGGCCCAGTCTGTTGAAGGAAGAATAAAATAAATTAGGTTTTTGTTTATTTTAAACTGGCTTATGGCTGGAGCACTGACCAGGGTCCATGATACCTTCAGTTCAGCACTGAGAATATTTCCCATACAGTCTAAGAGAGATGACACAACTGGAAGCAGGAGGACATTGCCATGGGAATTTTATAATGATACATTTCCAAATGAAATTATCATTTTATAGGCATGGTTCCCAGATAGATAGATAGATAAGTAGACAGCTCAAGTGGACTATGCAGCATATATTAAACCTTACCCAAGGAAGAGTTTTGTGTTGCATCTAAGGGTACCTAAAAAAAATGTATTAGTAGTAATCAATACATGCACAAAAATACTGTATATGGGCAACCCTGCAAATGGTAGATTCAGGCGCAAATGCCAGGTCTATAAAGACATGGTTTGATAAGTTTAGTGTAAAGGAACTCAAGTGAACAGCAGAGAACTCAACCCCACTGAATACCTTTGGGATGAATGTGAAATACAGATTGCAAGCCAGGTCTTTTCATCCAACACCAGTGCTAATCCTACAAATGCTCTTTTGGATGAATGGGCACATGTTCCCACAAACAAATTCCAAAATGATGCGGAAAGCCTTTTAAGAAGAGTGGGAGATGTTACAGCCATAAAAGATTGGGGTAGTATATCTATAAGCAAAACTTTTTTTTTTGGATAAAGGGTTAGAACACCCATCAAGCTAAACCGCTGTCCAAGACTCAGTTAAGGCCCGTACACACGTACGGATCGTCGTCATACAAACGCCGGCGGACGAAAGATCTGCCGATTGTACGCGTGTTAGTATGGTGCCTCCGACAGCTGTCTGCGCACAATCCGCGGACAAGAGTCTTTCTTGCAAACATGAAAATTTTTGTCTGCGGACACCAGAACGGACGATTGTTCGCCTGTCAGTACAGAAATCAGCCGACAGACCGCAGATTTGCAAGACTGGGCATGCTCAGAAAATAAAAAACACAGGGAAAGTTAACCATTACATGACATCACTTCTGCAGTCAGCTGAAGTCTGCGGACAAAATTCTTGTGCTGTCCTTGTGCTGTCTTTGCACTTTTCAACAGACACCGACATCCCGGGGAGAAAAGACGAACGTTTGTATGACGACGATCCGTACGTGTGTACGGGGCTTAAGAGAGAATTCTCTTCACTAAAGCCTCGTACACACGAGTCAAAATTCGGCCGGGAATTTTCGTCCGACGACCGATCTGCCGATTTTCGGCTTGTTAGTATGGTGCTCTCGACAACCGACTCCGACTTTTCGGCCGAAAAAATCCTGGTGTGCAGGCTATAAAATTTTTGTCCTCCGTCAAAACAACGTCCGATTTTCGTGCAGTCAGTACAGATTTCGATGGGGAAAAATCTTATGAGCAAGACTAGGCATGCTCAGAGATGAAAGAACACAAAGAAAGCAACCCAACACATGACATCACTTCTGTGTGCAGTCTAGAGCACATTCCAACCAACAGACACCACTCTGGACAAAAGACGAACGACCGGTCGGCGGAAATTCGTTACGTGTGTACGAGGCTTAAATGTCCCAGGGAAAACCTATTCACCAAACTGAAAGAAACTCAGCAACACAGACAGATGTAAAAATGCCTGTTTAAGTTACCTAGGGGGAATGCTAGAACCACTGTCAGCTTTATATTGTGGCCTGGATAGAAAAATCTGACTTCCCCCCACTCTATCCAACACAACTGGGCTATACAAAGTATATACATTTTAATGTCCAAGGTTTTAGAATGTGATATCCAACCAGCTCATATAGGTTTTATGGTCAAAAGTCCACGATGTTTGGCAGTAATGCCATAAAGGAACTAGTAGAATGTTTTGGCACTTTGAAAGTAACATTGGCTTGATGAATATAACTTAATCACATAGTTTAGCAGGATAGTAACTGAATAAGGCCATATATACTCCACATTTAAATTTGACTTATTAAAACAAATAAAAAATAAACACATAGTAAGATATAAAATCTAAGGAAGAAGGTTGGGAAATAGGGATTAAACTCGGGAAAAAGAAGAAAGTACTTGGAGAGGTTCTTAAAGGCACCACATCCCAATTATAGTATAGGGGAAGCAGAAAATGCTCTCAAGTAATTTGAGAGCTAGGGATTTTTAGGGTGCCAGAAAAAATATATGGTCAAAACATCTTAAAAAATAAACTGATTTTATTAAGGCAAACATTAAAAAACATAGAAAGACCACATCATTAAAATTTGCCTATATTAATTCATCAATTATTTAACACATGAAATGTTTACAATAGAGTCGCAGAGTAGCCATCCCGACATGTTTCACCAAGTTGGTTTCTTCATATATATAATTGCTATATCTATTGTTTGTAATTAAGGGTTTTCTAACGATTTTTGATTTATTAATATCCAATTGTTCATTAAGAAGGGATAGCAGGCAAACAACAGCTGTACAACCAGAGATCACGTGAATATTGGCTGGTCCAATTAGTCAACCTTTAGAGGGATATTCAATGAGATGAACTTAGGTTGGTATAAAAAGGGTTACAAGATGCAGACAGAATAGTGTGGTGTCAATATCTCAGTCTATAGACTAAATGCACTAGCTTCACCAGGCATATACACATAGAGAAGCCCAGCTTTGCTAAGCTGTTTCTGGTGCAGCGGTCTGTGTCATGCGGCTCCAACCTTCAATAAAGAATAAAGAGATTTTTAAAAGGAATAAGATCTATTGGAAAAAAAAAACATAAGGATTTTTTGTGTTGATTAGTAGTGTAGTAGTGACACAAGTAAAGTTATTGAAATGTGGTGTGAGGTGTATAACAGAGGAAACACAAAAAAATGTGCATGTGATCAAACATGGGTCACTTTGAGATTTAAATGGACTGATGGCTGATGGCATTTATGTGGGGTCTTGACAACAACTTTACGAGTGGAAATGGATGTGTTGAAGTGACTTGCAGAATTATGCCATAAAAAAAATTGTCAGGATTGTTTTAATAAAGTATGAAAATGCATTTGGACCCGGCCCTCCAAGACAAATTGCTAACCAAGAGACTTTTTAATGAGGCTATAAAAGTGTTTATATCCTTGGTAATCTTGGAAGCCAAATATCTTGTTGTTTGTACAAAGGAGACTGCCTTTCTCTTTTCAGCACAATGTAATATAGTATATTGTATAGTCTTTTTGGACTGTATATGTTTTCATTTTTTATCAGGTTGAGAACTAAAAATAATTTGTAATTTTTTTGGGGGGGAAACATTACATATGGCACATGAATACTTCAATACTGGCAGCTGGCAGGTGGTGGGCTTTAGGCAATTCCCATTTCACAAAGCTGATTTATTGCTATGCTGTGAATAGCTGGATAGCCTACATTGTGAACAGACCAGACTGGAAGGGTAACAAATTACACACATAGCTAAATGACTGAAAGGAGGTTAGCAGAGACAGGACCATTCTGAATAATCAGCTACACAATGGCAGCCAAAAAGTATGCAGGTCATGCTGGTAGGGCTGCTGTTAGAAATCATGGGGCCCCGTACAACATCCCTGGCAGGGCCCTCCCCTGAATATATCAAGACAATATTTCACTAAAATCATTGTTAGCGGACACAAACATAACAGAGATCCTGTGTGAATTAGCCCTTTTTATTTGTTTTTTACATTTATTTGTTTTTTACATTTAAAAAATAATAAAATTTTTTTTTAAATGTTTACAATTATTTTGTTTTACAATTTTCTTAAATTACTTATATAAAAGTGCAATGTTTAAATATTATTAATTAATTATTACTATTCTTTTATTTTTTAGAATTTGTTATTTTTTACAGGACAGGGAAGCCTGCAGTGCTCTGGGAGGGGGGGTGGCACAGTGAAAGGGGGGCACACGGGGAGGAGGGATCAGATGCTGGTAGAACAGGGAGGGGGATCGGTGTTGGAGAAGCAATTACAGGAATGATGCCCTGTGTCTGTGCCTCTCCCTGCAGCAGCTGAAAGCTGACAGGAGGGGGAGAAATTGGCTTTCAGCTGCTGCAGAGAGCCACACAGGACTTCCTTCTGTAATTGTCCCTCTGCCGGACCGCACCGATTCCCTGGTGCTGTTGAGGGCCCCCCTGTGTGCCCGGGTCCCCTTCAGGAGGACTAGTGGTCCCCCCCTATCAGCGGCCCTGCATGCTGGGCTCCCTCATCTGAAATCAAAGCCTGCTCAGCAAGTCTGTGTTTCTATAAAAAAAATAATAAGAAATTAACTAAATAAAAACATTACACTTTCCACCTAAATGTTGAATACCAAGCGAAAATGTATATACAATATATAGTCCAGAGTGTATACTTTTGCTGTTATTATTATGTCATTTTATTAGTAGTGATATTATGTTCTTTACAGTGCGGTATATAGAAAACAGATATAACAGGAAATTGTATATCATGTATGCATCATAACTCAAAAATCTGAAATCATCTCAATGCTCTCTAACTCTTTCTGTTTCTCTCCATTCTGCCTTACAGTCTTCCATCATACTTTCCTGTTCTGGTATAACCTAATATCTACATCATTTATACTTCTTTGCCCATCAGCTTGTTATCTATGCTTGCCTTTCTCTATCCTCATTTACTTTAGTAAAATCTTAACAGGATTATCTGAAAAATCTAGAAAATTTTAAAAACAAAACAAAGTGTATTTCTATAAACACTTATTCTTAGATCATTTAAATGTTTAGGTTTTTTATGCCTATAAGAGAAGGAGTAACAGAGCAACCCATTCAGTTTAAAACACAAATGAAAGGCAAAATATTTGTGTATATATAAAAAATTATACATTTTCTTTTTTTTTTAATAAGTGTTCACATGATCTCTGTTCTTAGCTGCATAAGGAGCTTAGAGAACTGGGGGTGGAGAAACAGCATTACACTGATCTTCGCAGAGAATGGCTGTGTGGGAAGGGAGCAGAAGTCTGATCATTGGACACTGCTCTATATACAGCCAGAAATCTGACCTCGCTAGGAAGCATGTGCTCTCCTGCCTAGCGTGGCCAGTTTAAAATAAGAAAGCAGAAAGACCTGCTGGATCACCAGGTATTTCACACAAAGGAAGCAATACAAAGACAACATGATACAAGTACATGGTACAACAGACACATATCAGGGAATATGAAATGTTGAGCTAACACATTCTTAACCCTGGACAATGTAATTGTAGTTAAATAAAAATATCAAACACCATTGATTGTTTTTTCCCAAGGGATGTCAGTTGTCTGGCACAGTCACCTCGTTCCCATAATTGCAGGATTAATTCTACAATTGTTGTAAGAAAATGTTGTATAATGTAAGTTATAACAGCAGACAATGATTGTCCCATGTCTATGGGTAACTTAAAAACTGACCTATTTTAGACTATTTTGTGCCAAAGTCAATGAAGTTCTTCACTTTGCACAGTTTCACAGTTCCCCTCGAACTGGCAACCACAATGTCAGATTGTGTACAACTAGCTTTATTGAGTCAATTTAGGTTTAGTGTAGTCTAGACAGGAGTGAATTGGTTTGATTTAACTTAGATTCACTGTGAATCTGACTAATGTGCAGGCAGTGGGTATTTGTTGAAGCTTTCTAATTTGTTCTATGAATTAGTAAAAGGGGATGTTAGGACACCTTACTAGTCAACCTGTGCACTATTAAGGGAACCTCCTGATGAATGTCACAGAACGTGCACCCTGTCCATAATTTATGGACCTCCAGTTTGTGTTTCTGAGATCTAATAGAGGTCTATCTTTTAGTTGGTTATGTTTCTCTCAATTGTGATGTAATAGCTTAAAAAGGAGTAGGATACTTCCAGAGTTGTATAAAGTACTTGAAACCCATACTTGAGTAAAAGTAAAAGTGCTCGATCAAAAAGTGACTTGAGTAGAAGTGGAAGTGCTCAATCAAAAAGTGACTTGAGTAGAAGTACTAAAGTATTCAACATTTTTTGTACTTAAGTATTGCAAGTAGTTTTTTTAAAAAATTTTGCTACTCAAGTACTGAAAGTAAAAGTACCAGTCGTTTTGAAAAAAAAATTGCTACTCAAGTACTGAAAGTAAAAGTACAAGTACTGTGTTATGTAGTTATTAAAGAAAAAAGTCAAAGTTTGAACATCATATTGTTTTTTATTATTTCAAATGCAGCTTTATACATACAGTAGCATTTATTTTCGTATGCGCTGATAATACACATCTTTTGAGCTTCATGAAACTGCCATCTACTGTTCTGGCAGTGGTAATTTTTCTAATTGTAACGAGTAACTATGCAGCGCAAAAAAAAAATATTGGAGTAGAAGTATTGAAATCATTGAAAAAATGTAGTGAAGTAAAAGTTGAAGTAGGAGAAAAAAATTCTACTCTAGGAAAGTACAGATACCGCCTTTCGGTACTTAAGTACAGTAGTGAAGTAGTTCTACTTAGTTACTATACATCTCTGGATACTTCAATATTAGGGCAACACCTAATATGGTTTGTGAATTAGGGATGGGGGACACATACTCCAGGATAGAACATATGCTCCTCAAGTTCACTAGTAAGGAATCCAATGGTCCCCTTTACTAGTTGATTATACACTAAGTAAATATCAAATCTCAAACTAGCAAAGCACATATTATATTTGCTTTGCCAAATCATCAGTGGAGCATCTTTGCACAGACTGTCCATTATTAGTCTTAGGTTTTCTACTACCTTCCCACTATAAATGTTATGTGTATATAAACTTTTGATGAGCTGTCCTTCAGTCCACTGTGTTCAATTTCCATTTTGGCTGGTGTGTCACCAGTTTAGCGTTACTCTTTTTTTTTTGAATAGCATTCAGTATACAAACATCTGTAATTTGTCAAAACCAATTTGGTTTGGAAATGTCAGTTTTGAGTTAAAGGAAGTCTGTACTGAGAGTAATACAGGGGCTACTCTTGCTTTTCTTCCAATAAAATGCTAGTTGCCTAGCTGGCCTGCTGATCCAATGGCTTTAGTGCTTTCTCAGTCTCTGACCCAGACCAAGCAAGCTGAAAAAATTCAGAGTGAAGTCAGGATTCATTACCTGTGCATTTTCTCAGTATCATTGTCTCAGATGGTATTAAAACTAAAGGCCCAGCATGACAGCTAAATAACTGGCATTTTCAGAAGAAAAGGCAGTGATTTGGATTTGGACCAGAACAGTCCTCAAATATATATCTGCTCCTTCCTAATGTCGTTTGCAGGCAAAAATGAATCACCCACGCTGACACAGACAGTTCAGTCAAAAAGTTAATTCTATTTTAATTGTTCCTCTTTTGTCCTTATAAAGACTGAGGAAAATCCATTACAGGAAATAGTCATATATAATACGTATAAGCTAGCGATTGGAGTATCTATGTATCTATGTATCTAAGATTTTCTTCCAGGATATGACAGCCTTCTCTTTTGAGTGGAGTCTCTCTCTGGAGGCGCCATCTTGCTTCTCCGAAGGGAGGGGTGATCTAACAATCATTTTTGAGTAAAGCCCCGTACACACGCACAGATTGTTGGCCGTAAATTGTCAGCCAACGTCCGATCTGCCGATTTTCGGCTTGTTAGTATGATGCTTCCGACAACCAACTGCGAATTTTCGGTCGAAAAAAATCTGGTGTGCATGCTATAGAAATTTTTGTTGGCCAACAAAGAACGGCCGATTGTTCCTCAGTCAGTACAGATTTCGGCAGACAAAAATCAGATGAGCAAGACTGGGCATGCTCAGAGAAGAAAAAACACAGGGAAAGTCAACCATTACATGACATCACTTCTGAAGTTGGTTTTTGTTGGCCAACAAAAGTCCAGTGCAAGTCTAGAGCACATTTCAACCAACAAACAACACTGGACAAAAGGTGGCCGATCAGTTGGCCAACAATCTGTGCGTGTGTACGGGGCTTTAGGAATAAAATGCAGCGGTAACATATACTGTATATACACATAGAGTATACATCACAAACTGAGATAGGCATTTCACTTTAACCATCAATTTCAGGATTACATCCATTACAGCAGCAATGGCAGCTCCCATATTTCTCTCTATTTCCGTATTACAAATTTACTTTAACATTTGTGCTTTTAGCTTGTATTGTATCTAGGTTATCTTACCAGGTTATAAAATAATCCTATGTTCACATTGGTATAGGTGTTTATATTATTTTCTCTTATTCCATTCTTGCCCTCTTCATTTATACTTCTTAGTGTTTTCTATTTGCTAGCAGTTCTTTGTGTCTTTCTTTTCTCAGTCACTTTTCCCATATTTTCTCTTTCTATATCTGTTTCCTTTTGTTTGTGGGTCTGTCTTTCTGTGTCATTGTGTCTCTCACCCCTCTCCTATCTTCTCCTTTCTCTGTCTCTTTTCTCTTAGTTTTCTGCAGTTCCATCTCTTCTTTCATTGCTTCTCTGTATTGTACCGGGGAAGGTTGTCCATATAACTTACGAGCCCGGATGGCCTGTCTCTGATGAGTCTTCCTCCTCTGCATCCTCACGCCAGGTACTGACCCTAGGTCTGGCCTTAGACTTAAGAAGGCAGTTGGATCATGTGTCTACAATTCAAGAGATATGTGAATTATTATTTGTATTTCTTGGAGTAAATGCATTGAGCAGACACCACCAGTGATGTCATTGTCTTGGTAGATCAATAGCTCCTAAAAATCTACATTGACCATTTGGTTAAATAACCAGCTGGAGTTACTTTTTCTGATCTGAAGTTGCCTAGACTTAAACTTTTGTATAGAGTAGGGAATAGTTAAAAGCCCTGTTTTGTGTGTGCCTGATTGGGGAGATTCACCTTTACTTGGTGTCTTGCAGACACAACAGGAAGTAGGAGGAAATCTCTCCAAAGTAAAGGGAAATCTCCTCTTTCTTGGACAGATGTCCTCACTAGAAGATTTCTCCTTTATGCCTATACTGATGACAGCTGTAAAACTTTGAGTTTAGCGTTGCTTGTTGTTATGATGACTACTCACCATGATAAGCAAAGAGGATAAATCCCCCCTATCGGGAACACATAGAAAAAGGGACTTTAACACCTAAAACACTTTTTTATTCAGTTACTGCAGCTGGTGAAAATTGGATCTTCCAGTGCATGTAAAAAAAAAGGTTGTCCAATCTTCACAAGTTTTAATCCACAAAGTTATCTCTGTAGGACTTAGACTTTTGCTCCCAACTCAAAGTTCTGAATTGTGTAGGGAACAATAAAACCAACTCTAGGATCACTTTCAAACACAAATGAAGTTACCACATAATTTGATTTTCCATCTGAACAGAATGTTACTGTCGCCATTTTTGCATCTTGCCTGTTCAATAACTGGGGAGTCATTTGTTAAAGATAATCGATTCAGCACTTTTTGAATTTTCCTGAATATTTGCATGTATACTTGTCTGAACTGGTAAGAATCATGCAATTAACGTATACAGGAACTTTCAATTCATAAAGTATATGATTCTTTGCAGACTGGACAAATCTGCATGAACATACAATGTACAGGAGAATCTAAAATTTGTAGGTTCACTGATTGACTTTGTTTTAAAGTTCATTTGTGACCTGCACTAATGGATTTGTTTTAAACTCACATAGCTGCCTGTATTTAGGCCCCTTATGGCTGTAATTTAGTCCCAGTATGGTAGTACATCTTTCGTGTTTGTCATCAAACATTTTTTTACAAATTGTACACCATTTCCTTTGGTGAGATCTGACCTGTACTGTACTGCTCCTACAGGTGGACAATCTCCTGTACTCAGAATTTATTGGATGGAAGGAGAACCCAACTCTAGATAAATCCAGCCCCTTCCTGTCACGTATCTACCAGGAGGATGTTACACCCTGCTTGGACTTTGCAAAAAGGGAGGTGAGTAGAATCTGAATTCTGACCCAGAAGCAAAATCAGGCCTCTTTTTTGTTTTTACAAACAAGAATTGTATATGTGGATGGTCTTGTAAAATATGATGTAGCTAAGCTAAACAGATATAAAGAGCATTTGAATATATTATACTGACCCAGCTGACAGTGGATTAAATCCATCAATCTGCATTAGCCCTTAAAGTGATTCTAAAGGCAAATGTTTTATTTTCTTAATGCATTCTTTGCATTAAGATAAAAACCTTCTGTGCGCAGCAGCCCCCTTCAACCCCCCTAATACTTACATGAGCCTCATCTCGATCCATCGATGATGCATGAGAGCTTCGGCTGTCCAGAACTCTCCCTCCTCATTGGCTGTGACAGCAGTGGGCGCCATCGGCTCCCACTGATGTCAATCAAAGTCATGTGCCAATGAGGAGAGAGAGGGGGCAGGGCTGAGCCATGGCTCCATGTTTGAATGGACACACAGAGAAGCAGCTCGGGTTGGGTGTCCCCATAGCAAGCTGCTTGCTGTGGGGGCACCTGGCAGAAGGGAGGGGACCGGAGCATCAGAAGAGGGGATTGGGGCTGCTCTGTGCAAAACCACTGCACAGAGCAGGTAAGTATACCATGTTTGTTATTTAAAAAAAAACAAAACACAGGAACTTAATATCACTTTAGGATGTGCTAAAGAGAACATAGGGCATGATACATGTTTATGGATTAATATTGATTGAGGGACCACTGTAGCAAATGTTAGATGTTCTTTAGCACAGTTACTGCAGCTTGAAGAGTCAGGCTGGTGTTTATAATTTAAGAAACCTCGAAGCATGTACATAATTTGTTAATGGAACATTGTCCATCAAATCAAATGTTTTTTTAAAAAAGGGCTTTAAAAAGTTATGTTTTGGAATGTTTGGGAGAGCATCATCTACTCAATACAATGTTAACATTGCATAATAAAGGAAACCAGCACTGAGAGAAAAATGCTGGCTGTCATTTCTGATGTCCTGCTAAAAATCCAGCTGTCTCTTGCTTCAATGCTTTCTAAACCAAAGAAAAGAAAAAAATATGCAATATGTGAAGTCACAATGAATGAGAATGTCTTAACTGCATATATGTTCCAGGTCACTAAATGTTGGATCAGCAATGCAGCTGGACAATTACCATTTTCAGAAGTGTCAACAATGATATGCCATGCATCTTCCTATAAAAGCTTTTGCTGTTTGGACTGTTCAAGCTGATTTCAAGGTATTGCATTTTTCAGTTACATTGGTCCAGCTTGGACCCCCTGGAAGCTGAAAATCTAGTAGGAACCACTACGACAGCCATTTCATCTGGCTTTGGAGTCCTATGCCAAGAGGAACAGAAAATGGAAAGTGTTCTCTAAGTGGTTCCTGTGCAGCGTGAGCAACCTTCTGTTAATATAATTCAACAGGGCAGCCAGTTAGCACTGGACTTGGAAGCTACTAGTGCCTAATACAGTGATTTCCAGCTTCCTTGGGGATCCCACAGGTATGGCACATCCATGCTTGCATTGGTCCAAGCTGGACAAATGTAACTACGTAAAAATGTCCATATCTGGAATTAATCTTTAAATAGGTGAGATGGGGATTAGGTCCAGCAGAGGTTGGGGCTTAGATCAAGGTCTGGTAGACCAAAATCCTATGTAGTATGCACCCAGGATTCAGGAGATATTTGAAAAGTCTGGTCCCTTTCCTTTTTAAACCTTAATTTACCATTACTAAATCACATCACAAATATGTTTGACGTACCCCACCCATTTCAGTGCATGACTCCTCATATATTTGATTTGTGTCATTACCTTTCCTCGTGAAAACTCCATGCATCTGATATCTCTACAGTTAGCAGAACAGGTTCTTGCGGCAGTAGAAGACAATACATTGTCCGTGGAACCAGTCATTCAACCTGCACTTCCCGTAGTGAAAGCATCAGCTGTAGAACGTGGAGGGCCCAGGTAATTGTCTTTCTCTTGGCTAAAATCTTAAAAATTTCCCCCCAAAAATTCCAAAAACGAAGATCTGGTGTCGAGTACATTTCATTTAAATAAGCTAACGCTAACTATCCTCTTTCACTTTATTCTTTTCAGCGGGTGTCGGGTGGAGGTCTTAACGTAAGTGCGATATATAAACAAATAATAATCCACTGATGAGCTGTATTAATCAGAGAATGGCTTTTGACTTGATCTCTAATCCAGTAAATACTCAACTAATCTGCATCTTCTTTGCTTGAACTGAATAACGTACTGCAATACTGAGACAATAACACTGATGTGTGTGGTTAGGGAGTTGGCATGGTAAACTGGGTTCTACAGTACATTTTTAAGATCCCTGGATTGAACAAAATCACATTTAAGGCTCTGTGGATTTTTGAAGGCCTATAAACAACAGATGGGGGTACCAGAAAAACCATACAGTACTTTGACATTTTAAGATACAAAATAAAAAAGCTAAACACATGTGACACATTTATTTAGAGTGTTCTAATCAATGTAGATGACTAAGGACGGCCATACACTGTTCCAATCTCAGCTGGTTCCTGCTGAACCGGCCGAGATTCGAACTGTTAATGGGCAGCCTGAATGTACCATGTACGATCGCTCAACTTGGGTATAACCAGCCTGCAGGATTCTCTTGCGATTATCCCTCCTGCCGGGAGGAGACAATTGTTGATTCTCTTGTCAACACTGCCTGTGTTGATGGAGGAATCGTACTAATTTCCTTCCTGAACCCAGAGGTTGCAAGAAAGAATATGGCACTGTGTATGGCCTGCCTAACTGCAGTTTTATATTTTATAAAACTCTAGAACAAAAAGTGGAGTCATTTCGTACATTGGTCAGCAACGTCAGTGCAACCAGGTAAGGCTTCCCACAGTTATGACATTGGTATACCCAATAATCCACCAATAATCTGTGTCTGTTGGAATTTCCAACCAAAACTGATTGCACGTCTCTAAGAATCAGATGACTACTACAGGCACCTCCTGGCTGACCATTCTTGTTGGAATAATCCATAATCTTCAGCCTCGGTTCACACCAAATGCGGTGCGAATTTACAGCAAATTCGCTGCGGATTCAGCACTGCATCAAAATTGCAAGCTGTTCATGCAAACCAATTGCGGAGTGTATGTTAACGACACTCCGAAATCGGTTTGCAAAACGCAGTTTGATTTGCAGAATGTGAACACCCATGCGATCCAATTTTGGTGCGGACAAAACAAGGGTCCTGCATGAGTTTGCTGCGAATACGGTGTGATTTGAGGCATAGAAATCCATGGCTCAAATCCCACCCCAAAGATACTGCATGTAATTCGCACAGGAATGTTTATTAGATTCCTGTGCGAATTACATGCAGTGTCCCGCTCCGCATTAGTGTGAACCCAGGCTAAATGTATTTTCCTTGACAATTGCTATTCTTTTCTTCAGATAAGGCTGATGCTAGGGTTGTCTGCTTAAAGATTAAATGCACACTTGGCCAAAACAAACTTGTATTTTTACATTACGTTCAAAACCATGCATAGCTGTAAAAACCTGCAAGTGTCTGGTTGGTGGCTGTGTGTACAACATTTAGACATACTCTTTAGCTTTGTTATTTAAGCCCCAGTGTTTAATATGTTTTAACACTGTTTTATATAGGTGTTTTACAACACAACAGCCCATTCATACTGATCCGACTTGGACCGCGACTTGGTCAGCCTGACAAGTCGTGGTCCGTCGCGTCCCATAGTGTAGTACAGGACCGGTTCTAATAGGAGCGACACAAGTCGCTCCGACTTAGAAAAAGGGTCTTGTACTACTTCGGGGCGACCTGGAGGCGACTTGCATAGACATTAATTTTATAAAGTCCGTGCAAGTCGCGCCGAAGTTGCGCTGCACGCGACTTCACAGGTCGCCCCGAAGTCGGATCCGACATAGTGTGAACGGAGTCTAGGCTAGGCTCACAGCTTTGCAATTTCGTTTTCATGCTTTTTCTAACACTTTTTTCAATATTCATTGATGTGTTGCATTGACCCGCTTTTTTAGTTTTCATACATCATGTGTTTTTCATGTTGTCCAATAAAGAACTATTTATGCTTGTTACCAGGGTTTGAAAATGCATGCAAAATGCATCTTACTTATTTTGTTATGTGTTGTTATTAACGTCTATGACCCCAAAATGTATAAAAGTGGACAAAAAAACAGACCTGAAATATTTCGAAAATCGGCAGCAGTGTGTTTTTGCATGTTCCCATGCGTATGTTAAAATGCTAATTTGTGAAAAGGGTCTAAGAATTCGTAGAAGTCTTAAAACAAAGAAAGCTGGTGTGTGTGTGTGTTTTTTTTTTTTTAAATTTTGTAGAGGAAATATTTTGTTATTGCCCATAGTGACCAACCAAATTATTGGTGTCATGCTCCAGCGTCTCTTTATTGGTTACTATGCATGCCTTGATTTTCTTGATATCTCTGTATAGCAGATTAACAAAAGACCTTTAAAACTTTTTTTTTTTTTTGTATATAAAAAACAGTTACAAAAAGATGATGACTGTAACCCTGATAAAAAGTTAACAAATGCAACTCTGCTCATCCATGGACAGATAGGCAGATGAGAAGTGGAAGGTCTGTGCCTGTGTATTAAGGGATTGGCAGTTTTGGCCCTTCAAAGCAGAACCTGGTTCTTGTAGTTAGCATGTCCATATCTGGTTGTGTGAGTGCAAAACACAAAGAGGTTGATTTACTAAAACTGGAGAGTGTAAATTCTAGTGTAGATATGTATGGTAGCCAATCAGCTTTTTTTTTTTGTTATTTAAACTTTATTTGGTTTTTCCATATATAAAACAAGAAGGAGTTACAGTTCACATAGAGAAAAATTCATATTAGAAAAGTTGCACATATTTATCCCCTCGTCCTATCTGTTCTCTATTTCCCTCCTCCACCCTCCCGTCCCCTAATTGCGCCACCCACTCTTCTACATCTTCTCAGTCTCCTGTCCCTCCTCCCCGTCTTCTTTTTTCAGCATATTTCTTGGTTTCCTTAAATTGTATCCATCTACTCCATATACTGGCAAATCTTTCTGCCTGATCCTCTTCCTACTTAAGAATTCCATATATATATATATATATATATACACACATATATATATATATATATATATATATATATATATATATATATATATATATTTTTTTTTTTTTTTTTATTTATTTATTTATTTTTTCAATCCTTTTAAACCATTCTTCCATTCTTTGATTTTGGGTTTTTGTGGGTCCTGACCTTTTCTTGGTATAAATCCTTTTGCTGCATTTAGTAAATGTGGTACTACAGTACATTTATATTGTTTTTTTGGTGTTATCTGTATTATGAAATAAGCAGTACCATGGATCGTCCAGAATCTCCATTCCCATTATATAATGCTGTACCTCTTGCCAATATTCCCGATGCCAATATTGCCAATATTCTTCGTACATTCCCACCACAGATTTGCCATGGTGCCTTTTTGATTACATGCCCTCCAACATAGGGGGACTTATCTAGTTTATATTTTTGCACCTTGTCCAGTGTGATGTACCATCTTGCATTTATAATTCGTTTCTGTCATGCTTATATCCACTGCCAGTTCGTGTACAGCTCTTATTACTGTATTCACTTGTTGTTCTGTTAAACATGTCCCTAGCCCCTTTTCCCATTTTTCGAAGAATGGGGGTATTTTTGGTTCTTCCGACCTTGTGAGTTTTCTATATATCCGGGATATTTTATGTTTAATTCTTATCTGTGAATTACACCGTTTTTCTATTGGATTCATATTCTCCTCGGATCTAATTGGTTGCGGTAATGATGCTACGAAATGTTTTAGTTGTAAATACCTCCATTCATCTAATAATAGCAACTAATTGTTGTGTTTCAATTCCTGATATGTACAAATTTTCCCCTTTTTTTATCATTTATTTTAATTGTACATATTGAATCCATTTCCCAAAATGTGCCCTGTTTCAGGGTAAAAAAAACATTGTTCCCCTCTAGTGAAATGAATGGTGAATTATATTCCCATTCACTTGTCTGTAAATCATATCCCAAACCTTAAATACAATTCTAGTCATTCCGTGTGTGTTTTTACCAAACATTCTATATTTTTGAGGTATCCAAATGTTTTTGTTTAATTGTGTTCCACTTAGTGTATTTTCAATCCTTACCCAACTTTTATCACTTTTTGTATTGGACCATTCTATCATTCTTGTTAATATTATAGCATTATAATATCGTTCAATATCTGGTACTGATAATCCACCCTCTGCTTTACTTTTACTTTAAACCAAATCTGCACTCTAGGCTTCTTCTTTTGACAAAAAATGTAATATCATTGTCCCTATTATTTGAAAGAATTTTTGAGGTAAGGCAATTGGTAACATCTGAAACTTGTACAGTATTTTTGGGTGTATTACCATCTTTATCATGTTTATGCATCGCACCAACGATAAGGGTCTTCTTGATATTTTTTTTATTTCTGTTTTAATCTAATTTAACAAAGGAATGTAATTTACCTGGTATAGGTTCCCTAGGGACAGTGTTCATTTTATCCCAAGGTATTTTAGTCTTTTTTCCCCCCATGTAAAAGGAAATTCCTTCTGTAATGCTAGCTCTTCTTCTTTAGTCAGGTTTATATTCAAGATTACTGATGTTACAGGGTTAATCTTTAAATTTGGAAGTTCTCCATATATTTTCAGTTCCTTTATTCAATTTGGAAGCGTAGTTCTGGGGTTAGATATGTAAAACAGGACATCATCAGCGTAAGCCGCAACTTGTGTTCTTCATCTCCTATTATCACCCCCATATGTCCAAACTATTTTGTACAGTGGCCAGGAGTGGCTCCAGCGACAATACATATAATAAAGGTGATAATGGACATCCCTGTCTTGTTCCATTGAACATCTCAAAGGGTGACGATATGTTCCCATTCACTTTTACTGATGCTTTGGGGTGGTTATTTAAGATTTTGATCCTCAGCCATTTTAGCACCTATTCCCAGATGTTCAACTCTGTCCATCATGAATCTCCAATCCACCCTGTCCAAAGCCTTTTCTGCATTTATTGACAGGAATATAGTTGGGGATCTGGAACTCTTTATTTTGTGCAATAATAGTAGTGTTCTTACACCGTTGTCTTTGCCTTCCCTGCCTGGAATAAAACCAGTCTAATCTGTATGGATCTGTCTGGGCATTACTTCTTTTAATCTTGTGGCTAGGATTTTTGCATATAACTTTGTACCGGTATTTAACAACGCTATGTGTCTATAATTTGAACACAGAGTTGCGTCCTTCCCTTCTTTAGGTATAATTGTGATATAGGTCTGCAGTGATTTTTTCTTCATCTCCTCTCCCTCTCCTAGTTTGTTCATATATGAACACATTTTTGGTATCAATTGTTCCTCAAATTTTTTATAATATCGCATTGTGAATCAGTCTGGTCCTGGGCTCTTTCCTGTCGCTGTACTTTTTATTGCTGCCCGGATCTCTTCTTGTGTTATTGGTTCCTCCAGCTCTAGCAATTTTTTGATGCTATTTTGTTATCTTGTATTTTTTTTTTTTTTAAACTCTTTATCTTGTCATTCCTTTGGCCTCACCGAGTATAGCGTACTGCAATAACTAAGGAAAACTTTGGCAATATCTAATGTTGTATATGCTGTTTCCCCTTTACTATTTTTAAATATTTGATGTAATTTATTGATTTTTTGTTTTTTAGTATTCTTGTTAGGTGTTTCCCTGACTTGTTCTGCCATTGCTACCTATCTTTGGCCGTTGTATTAAATACATGTCTAGTCACTTCATTAGATCCTTTAATTTATCTCTTTTCATTACTAAAGCCTGTTGTATCTCCAGGTCTATTTGTTTTTTTTTTTTGTGTATCTGTTCCAATTTTTGTATTTCTTTCAAAAACCTTTCCATATTTTCTTCTTTTTTTTTTAACTACTGGATATCAATATGCCCCTTATATAGGCCTTGTGTGCCTCCCAGACTGTGGCTTATGATACTCCAGGGGTCTTATTTAACAGGAAATATTGTTCTAGTTCTTCTTTTATTTTATCTATTACTTCTATCTCCTGTATCAGGTCTTCATTTAACCTCCAGGTGCATGTCCTAGACTGAGTACCTGTAAATTTAAGCTTTGCTATTACTGGCGCATGGTCTGATATTGACGTTATTTCTATGAATGTTTTTTCTACAGAGTCTAACAATCTATGTTCCACCATGATGTAATCTATCCTTGAGTACGTCCCATGCACAGGGGAGTAGAATGAATAGTCCCCTGCCCAAAGGTGTTGGGCCTGCCATACATCTACCTGTTGACATTGGTGTAATTTCTTCTTCACTGACCTTAATTGGGAGTTCCCAGTCCCCAGTGCACTTCTAGGGTGATGCTCTCCCTACCGCCTTCTGGGGGCCCACTCCCTCTATCTTTGGGGAGAGGGTCCAGAGTCAGTCAGGTTTCCAGGTTTGCCATCCTTTCTTCCTTGTGTCCATCCCTCCCACCCATCTCCTCGCCCTCTCCCGGTTTAGTAAAGTCCCTTCAATTGTTTTCTTCACTTTTTGCTTGTCCAGTCCTCTATTCTAACTTAAGTTTTAATTTCTTTTCCTAGCCACTGATCTTCTTCCCGTGTAGTTCTTTCAGTCCTGGGGGCTTTCCAACCCAGTATATTTATTATATGAATGCCTAGCTTTTTACAGAAGACTGAAATTCCTCCAGGAATCTCAGTTTTGCTGTGCATCCATCCTTCCAGCCTATAAAACATGAAGGGAACACCCAATTGTACCGAATGTCATGACTTTTCATCAGCTCCAAGAGGGGTTTCAGATTTCTCCTTCTTCCTAATGTCTTCTGTGATAAATCTTCAAAACTCTGAAGGTTTTCACCTTCATATTTTATTGGTGCCTTTCCTTTCATACTTTCCCAAATTGCTGCTTTTGCTTCATAATTGTGAAATCTTATATTTAATTCTCTTGGGGTTTCTGCTGGTATTCCATTTGGTCTTCTGATCCTGTGTACTCTTTCAGTCTTTATCTGATCTGTCTCTTCTATTCTTAGTAATGGGTTGAACATTTTCCCCATTTTTCCTATTAGATCCTCTCCATGTGTCTGTTCTGGTCGACCACGTATTCTCAGATTTTTCCTTCTGTTCCGGTTTTCCTGATCTTCTAATTTGTATGCCTTTTAATTCATTTATTAGTTGTGTTTGGCCCTCCAATCTCTTTTCCATATCTTCTACTCTCAAAAGAATATGTCCCAGATCGCTATGTATTGTTGCCATCTCCGTTTTTAAGGAGTTTTCCAATGCTGCAAACATGGCCGCCATTTCTATTTTTGTTGGCAGTTCGGCATTCATATTTTGTTCTTCCTTCTGACCCATCTCTGAGTCACTTTCCAGATCTTGTTCCATCTTTGACTGACTCAGAGTTTTCATATTTATTGTTGTTCTATTTTGCCTGTTCTTGTCCTTTGCCGCCTGTTTCTCTGAGCTTCCTTCTTGGGACATATACTTTTTAATTGTTCCTGGACTTTAGCTTATTTTGGAAGACTTTGTGATCGCCTCTCCTCTTGTGGATTTCCCTTTCATATTTATGGGTCTCTCTTTCTATTTTCTTCATCCACTCCTCTTCCTTGTTTACAGCCCCTTATGGTGTTTCCTTTGTAGCTATCCACGTATATTATATATATGCGGCACCAAGTTGGAATAGTCCGTAATAGTATGTTAGCAAGTTGCATGCAAATTAATGGCAGTGGCTGTCATTCATAAAAAAAAGCTCTTCCGGTTGCCGTTGGGTGTTTCCAATCACCCTCGGCCTTTCCTGAGCCCCAGCCGTGTCCCCGAGCTCTTCCGGTCGCCATTGGGTGTTTCCGATCACCCTCTGGCTTTTCTGAGCCCCGGCCGTGTCCCCGATCTCAGCCATCGACGCCGCCTCCTGTGAGCCTTCTGACCCCGTCTGACGCCGCTTCCTCCTTAGTCAGGTCTGGGTCCTGTCTGCTTGGCTCTCCACTTCCCAGCAGCGAGGAGTCCTCTCCCACCTAATACAGCAAAGGATAGTCTGGGATGGCTTCTTCTGGAGCTCCTAGCTCTGTCTCCTTCCTGGCACCATCTGCAGGCTCCTCTCCCTCTTGAAACCAGCCAATCAGCTTCAAACTATAGCTTGTTCAGTTAAGCTTTGACACAAAAACTTGAAAGCTGAAAGCCAGATTTTGCACTCTCCAGTTTTAGTAAATCAACCCTGAAGTGTCAAACACAGACAGTTTGTTCCTTCTTTTCCAGACTCTATCAAACTTAGACAACTTAGACTAGCCATAAACTATTAGAATATTGGGGTCAAATCGACATTTGTTTTCAACCACAGTGATGAGAAAGTATGAAGGAACAGGATTGAAAAATTTTCCCCAAATGAACAGTGAATGTGATCTTCATTTAATACTTATGCGTTTTCCTTTTTAGGACTGAGCTCAATGGACAAATTACTTTTTTTACCAACAAAGTTTAGTATGCAAATGCTTTGATGGAAGTCACAAATATTCTCACTAAAACACCTTTTTGTGTTCCTTATAGCAACCCTACTTATTTCAGCTTTGAACAAAAGGAGCATCCTAAATAGTTAGCTAATATTTGCTCATTATGTACTTTTTATAGAAAATGTGCCCTCAGTGGTCTTTCACGTTCATGTCGCCATCGTATTAAGCTGGGGGATTCTGGGAATTATTACTTCATCTCACCATCCTGTAGAGCCAGGGTAAGTTTTACTTATGTATGTGTTGATCTCCTTTGGCTTCACATCATTTTATGTAATTTCACCTAAAGGACAAGATTTTTAAAGTAAAGCCTTCGTCAACAGGACACAGTAAGGGAAGATCCTAAATCAGGGGTGCTGAACCCATGGCCTACAGAGCCCTCTGATGTGGCCCATGATCTGAAACCAGGGAAACGCATGCCCAAGCTCTGGGGTGGTGAGTCAGCAAGCCCAGATTGCGATCAGCACATTGCCCACCCATGATCCCAGAGCATCGGAGTGCATGGTGCCAGCAGCGGAGGAAGCAGATGTCCTTGGAGAGAGCAAGAGCCACTTAAACTGATGCTTATCTGTAACACTGGCTCCTGTTCCAGATGGAGTAATAGCAAGTGCACTTCGCCTGGGACCTTTCTAGCAACCTGTAGAGCAATGCCAGCAGAAGCTGGAAGAGGAATGGGTCAGTGTATTAAACATCACTTACACTGCACATTTGCAATGTGCGTATTAAAAAGGGGTTATTAGGCTGCTTTCACACTAATCCTTGGGTGCAGTAAAATGCATCTGCAGCTTTCTGTGGGTTAGCTGCACTGTGCCAGAGACTTCTATGTTATCTGGCTGGATTGATGTGCAAAATGCACACTAAAACTTTGGAAATGCAGAAGTTTTGGTGTGCTTTCAAAAAGTGCACCACACCTGCAATATGTAATAGAAGTTTATGGCAAAGTACAGCTAAACTGCAAGAAAGTCGCAGTTGCACTGCGCTGCACCCGAGTTATGGGTAAAACTGCAGCGCATCAATGTGAAAGTAGCCTTATAGGGGGATTGGGACAATAAGGGCTTGTTTATATTTGCTATTTGGGGGGCAGCGAAACCCTATTGTGGCCCTCAAACCGGTTACCACTCACT
This sequence comes from Pelophylax lessonae, assembly GCF_965119305.1. NCBI lineage: Eukaryota > Metazoa > Chordata > Amphibia > Anura > Ranidae > Pelophylax > Pelophylax lessonae. Next base: position 73,143,965 of record NC_138777.1, read on the forward strand.
AAATCACTTAAGTGGCCCTTGCTTTTCAAAAGGTTGTGCACCCCTGGCCTAAATGGTACAGCTCTTATTGAGAAGGGAGGCAAGGAGAAATTTGCCAATAGGGATAGCTGTTTGGATGGCAAATGTCAAAGGTGGGATTTGTTCTCACTTTGGGAACATTTCTACAAGCTCATCTGTCTAGTCTCTTGGACAGTGAATAAAGTGAAATCTCCTCAGTGGGACACAGACATAAAAAAACACCTACTATACAGGAAAAAGGAGTGCCACACCAAAGGTCCAAAGCAATGTTTTATTCATTAGAAAGAAAGCTAACAGATGTTAGGGGTTCAGACCCACTCATTTAATTAAAGCTTGGGTTTTATATAAACTCTAAGCCTGCATTCACACTTGGGCAGAGCATATTCCTGGGGATTTTAAAGCATATTTTCAGTTGTTTTAAAAGTGATGTATAAGCTTTGTACAAGTATTTTTGCACATGGATCAAGCTTCAGGCATTTGTTTCCTTGGCTGGGCAAGGAGAAGATAATGGTTCTAAAGAAGGAGAGGAGTTCTGAGTTTTAGTTTAGGTTATAGAGTGTAGGGCAATTGAGCATACAGGTTTGAATAAGGACAATTAGAAAGAATGGGCTTCTACATGTTTTTAGTGTAGTCAGACGTAAGGAAGCAAGCTGAAAAACGCTCAAGTGTTAATTGGAGCTAAATGTGGACTGGACTGCATTGGCTGAAAGTGGCAGAAATTTAGAGTTTATACAATATGAAAGTCCTTATGAAGGGTGAGTGTCCGAAACCCTGAAGCATATTATTTTTATTACTATACAGGATTTATATAGCACCAACAGTTTGTGCAGTGCTTTACAATGTGAGGACAGACAGTACATTTACAATACAATTCAATACAGGAGGAATCAGAGGGCCCTGCTCGTTAGAGCTTACAATCTTGGCTTTCTTTCTACTGATCATTTGATAAAACATTGCTTTGGATTCTCAGACCTTTGGTGTGTTACTCCTGTTTCCTGTGTAGTTGGAAGTGTCTGAAGACCCCCTCTCCTTTTGAGGTTATTTTCTGATATTTAAAAGCAGCCTAACTGAAGCAAGTTAGTATGATCAGCAAGATGGTCTTTGACAACACCGGTAATACCAGTAATAAGAGCCGGTTCACACTGGGGCGACTTGTCAGGCGACCTGGTCGCCTGACAAGTCGCCGTGGGTCGCTTGCCATAGATTAGCACAGGACCCGTTCTAATAGGAGCGACACAAGTCGCTCCGACTTAGAAAAAGGGTCCTGTACTACTTTGGGGCGACCTGGAGCGACCTGCATTGACTTCAATGATATGAAGTCTGTGCATGCCGCTCCGAGGTCGCGGTGCGTGCTGTGCACCGCGACTTCACAGGTCGCCCCGGCAAGTCGGATCGCTCCTATGTGAACCGGCTCTAAAAGCTCTGTTGCCTTTCGTTGTAACAATCAGAGTTTCTAAACCTTTCCAGTTCTATATCCCCATCTTTTTATGTGTCTAGAAAGCAAGTATCTGTGTTGGTCATAGGAAGGAAACTTTGAGTTTCTTTTGTTTTTTCCTTTTTTTTTAAATGTTTTATTTAATAAAAAGCCAGTTGCCAAAACAATCAAAATACAGGGAAAGAAAAAGAAACATCCATGGGTACAAGTACATCTTCCAGTATAAGACAGGCATACCGTAAATACAATTCAGCAGCCTGAAGAAAGCAATAAATAGGCAATACATAAAGCATGTAGTCAAATAATTGTGCAGAACCTTACATTCCAAGCCCAAGAATGGGAATATTATGAAAAGGGTGGGGTACTTCAAGATTCTTTTATGCAGTTGTGTAATACATTGAATATACAGGTAGCATCATAATGCAAAATTTTTTTCTAAATATATAGCATACTTGCTTGTTTCAGTCTTTACTTGACTTCCCTCTCTCTTCCTAGATAACAGCTGTGTGCAATTTCTTCACTTACATTCGCTATATACAGCAAGGTCTGGTGCGCCAGGACAGTAAGTATCCTTGTGTCCAGTAAGCTTTTTAAAACCTTGTTAATGTGGGCCAAATACTGTACATTACATAAATACCTACATGTAATATCCTCCCCTCTATACAATTGAAGTAGTATAGTTCCACATTCTGGATGCTAGACAAGATACTAGATTCCATTCTGGTGAACTAAGGTCAGGAGTCTTCATAAAAGGATCCATTATTGTGTTCCTAGCTAGTTGTTACATTCAATGATCCTATATTCCTTAAGTAAAATTGACTGGTATCTATACCTTTAACAGAAAGAGACCCTTTGGGGTAGATGTGGTAGGGACAGAAGGATATAAATAAACAAAGACATTTCCTAGCTCAACTTACCAAAGAGCCTGCAACCAACCAAATTGACCTGTCCAGCTGTATGCGTTAAAAACAGGGGTTTAGTTGCACACATTTGCAAACACATGCGTGCGCTACAGAGCCCTTGCAAGGCACCCTATTTTCTGTGGACCTAAACTCTAATTTCTATGAGTCTCCAACAATGGAAGCACATGCATTTAGATGGACAGGTGTAGGGCAGATAAACCTGGAGGGAGCCTACCCCTCCTTAAAGGAACAGGGGCACACTGAACACCCAGCCCATAGCAACTGTAACTAGATTACAGGTGGGACAGTAACCACCTTTGCTGCCATAGTGCTATGGGCTGGGAGTTCAGTGTACCCTATACTGGTGGCAGGCTGGTCGGTAAGTTTAGCTTGGAAATTTCTTTCATGTTTTATATGTGTTGCCTTTCCAATGCTCCTTGCTGCAGTGACCAGTTACAGGTGGGGGCAGTAACCACTTGTTTGTAGAGACAGAAGGCCAGGGCCGGACTGGCCTATCGGGATACCGGGAAACTTCCCGGTGGGCCGCCGGCGCCGGCTGCTACCGCCGCTTTAAGATGGGGCCGGCGCCGGCCGCTACCGCCGCTTTAAGATGGGGCCGGCGCCGGCCGCTACCGCCGCTTTAAGATGCCGGCCGCTACCGCCGCTTTAAGATGGGGCCGGCGCCGGCCGCTACCGCCGCTTTAAGATGCCGGCCGCTACCGCCGCTTTAAGAGGGGGCCGGTGCCGGCCGCTACCGCAGCTTTAAGATGGGCAAGCTCCAGCGACGGATCTTCTCCTACGCCAGCCAGCCGATGTGAGCGTCACACGTCACATCCGGCAGGCGGCGGCGGAGGCGGGGGTGGATCATCATCATTCATCACCTGCATCGCTGAATGATGGCGCCTATCCCTCCCCTAGCAGCAGCAATGCGTCATCATCATCATCATCGCAGGACAGTGTGAGGCGGAGCAGCAGAACCTGAGCTGCCACATGTAAACAGTGCCAGTGTGCCACATGTAAACAGCCATCAGCCAGGTAAGAGTAAATGCCTGGGGCGGGGGGCTAATACAATGCTGACCCCCTAATACAGCTGACCACCCTAATACTGCTGACCCCCTAATACTGCTGACCACCCTAATACTGCTGACCACCCTAATACAATGCTGAGCCCCTAATACTGCTGACCCCCTAATACTGCTGACCCCCTAATACTGCTGACCCCATAATACTGCTGACCACCCTAATACAATGCTGACCCCCTAATACTGCTGACCACCCTAATACTGCTGACCACCCTAATACAATGTTGACCCCCCTAATACTGCTGACCACCCTAATACTGCTGACCACCCTAATACAATGCTGAGCCCCTAATACTGCTGACCCCCTAATACTGCTGACCACCCTAATACAATGCTGACCCCCTAATACTGCTGACCACCCTAATACTGCTGACCACCCTAATACAATGCTGACCCCCTAATACAGCTGCCCCCCCTAATACTGCTGACCCCCCTAATACTGCTGACCCCCCTAATACTGCTGAACCCCTAATACAGCTGACCACCCTAATACAATGCTGACCCCCTAATATACTGCTGACCCCCTAATATACTGCTGACCCCCTAATACAATGCTGACCCCCTAATACAATGCTGACCCCCTAATACTGCTGACCCCCTAATACAATGCTGACCTCCTAATACTGCTGAACCCCTAATACTGCTGACCACCCTAATACAATGCTGACCCCCTAATACTGCTGACCACCCTAATACTGCTGACCACCCTAATACAGCTGACCCCCCTAATACTGCTGACCCCCCTAATACTGCTGACCCCCCTAATACTGCTGACCTCCCTAATACTGCTGACCTCCCTAATACTGCTGACCCCCCTAATACTGCTGACCTCCCTAATACTGCTGAACCCCTAATACAGCTGACCACCCTAATACAATGCTGAGCCCCTAATATACTGCTGACCCCCTAATATACTGCTGACCCCCTAATATACTGCTGACCCCCTAATACAATGCTGACCCCCTAATACAATGCTGACCCCCTAATACTGCTGACCCCCTAATACAATGCTGACCTCCTAATACTGCTGAACCCCTAATACAGCTGACCTCCTAATACACTGCTGACCCCCTAATACAGCTGAGCCCCTAATACAGCTGAGCCCCTAATACAATGCTGACCCCCTAATACAATGCTGACCTCCTAATACAATGCTGACCTCCTAATACTGCTGAACCCCTAATACTATGCTGACCCAATAATATACTGCTGACCCCCTAATACAGCTGACCTCCTAATACAATGCTGACCCCCTAATACTGCTGAGCTCCTAATACAATGCTGACCCCCTAATACAGCTGACCTAATACTATGCTGAACCCCTAATATACTGCTGACCCTCTAATACTGCTGACCCCCTAATACAATGCTGACCCCCCTGCCCCCTCCACCTAATGCAATGGTGACCCCCCTTGCCCCTCCCCCTAATACGAGGCGGATTCCCCCTCCCCTAATATAATGCTGTTCCCCCCTAGCCCCTCCTCCTAATACAATGCTGCTCCCCCGGGCCCCCTCCCCCTAATAAAATGCTGACCGCCTCCCTCCCCCTAATAAAATTCTGACCCCCTCCCCCTACATTTGGGGGGGGGGGGAGGTGGCGCATCAGCATTGTATTAGGGGGTCAGGATTGTATTAGGGGGTCAGCATTGTATTAGGGTGTCAGTAGTATTAGGGGGTCAGCATTGTATTAGGGGGAGGGGGCCGGGGGGATCAGCAGTGTATTAGATAGTGGGGAGGGGGGTCTGCAATGTATTAGATAGCGTTGAGGGGGGTCAGCAGTGTATTAGATAGTGGGGAAGGGGGTCAGCGGTGTATTAGATAGTGGGGAAGGGGGCCAGCGGTGTATTAGATAGTGGGGAAGGGGGTCAGCGGTGTATTAGATAGTGGGGAAGGGGGTCAGCGGTGTATTAGATAGTGGGGAAGGGGGTCAGCGGTGTATTAGATAGTGGGGAGGGGAGGTCAGCAGTGTATTAGATAGTGGGGAAGGGGGTCAGCGGTGTATTAGATAGTGGGGAAGGGGGTCAGCGTTGTATTAGATTGTGGGGAAGGGGGTCAGCGGTGTATTAGATAGTGGGGAGGGGAGGTCAGCAGTGTATTAGATAGTGGGGAAGGGGGGCCAGCTGGGCTGTTCCTAGAGCCTGTGGCCTCCCAGCTGCGCTGTCCTTAATTCTGTATGAGTGGTAGGGAGCCAGAGAGTGCTAAATATCCGTTGGTTAGGGGCGCAAATTACTTGCCTTGCCTTGGGTGCTGACAACCCACGCTACGCCACTGGGGCTGGCATAATAATGTTATGTGGCTGGTATGAAATTATTTCCAGGGCTGGTTTTTATTCCCAGTCCGGCCCTGCAGAAGGCCTGTAGTTCCATACTGTGAAAATGATATTGGTGTCTGTGGGCATAAACATATAAATCTCTGGTATCCACTGTGTGGCCCAGTCCCCTGCAGGTAGCAGTTTGTGATTTGGTATTGACTCAAGCCAGTTAAGGAAAATACTCTTTAGACTGTCCTAGTAGTTAGATGGTTTGATTTATTTATTTTACACTATCTTATTTTTTCTGTGCTGCATATATATTTTATTTTTTTCCTTCTGATCTTTTATAATGGGGCTTGCTGAAAGACATATCAAATGTGGCACAAGGCTGTAGAAAGCAGAAATGTGGGGGCATTGATTTGTAAAGGGGATGTAATAGCATTGACCTCTAGTAGTCTTAAATAATGCACTTCCAGTCTATGACTGTCTCCTATAGCATGTTCTTAATTGCCAACAGAAATTATAGCAGTCTCTGACCATGTCTTGTAGCATGCCTACTCAATGAATATTATTACCAGCAGTTTGGTGATGCACATGAGGTCTCCTACATTAATTAACTTGACCACCACAGATATAGAGGGATGGCAGGAGATGTCACTTATTTTGTGTGTTGTGACTTATTTTGAAATGTCTGCTGATAAAATCAGAAATTTTTTGGAACAATAAAAGCAGAGAAAGGATAGGGAGATACAGCTTTCCCATATCCTTCCCAAAACAATTGGACTTTAAAGGATGTGAGGTTGTCGCATAATGATGAGCACGTCAACGAATATTTATTTTAATAAAAAATCAAATGTATTCATTATACAAAATTCAAACTTCTCATATAAATGTACATATGAAGAAAAGAAGGAAGTTACATCAGCTCCAATACAATTTTGTTGGGAAACATATTTAGGCGGGTCCAACGCATTTCGCAGAAAAATATTGTTCAACGATTGCTTCCTCGGGGACCATCAATGTTGACTAAATTGTTTCTAAAAATGCTTCAAACCAAAAAAATAATCTCTTGAGCATGGACAGCATGCAGGTAACAGCACAAGTTCAGCAGCCAAAAATCCACCCAACAGCATGAAAAACACCAGCCGGGGTGGGTCTGATGTACACTGGACCGTGGCTTTGACACTTGGGCAGGTGAAGATACCAACTAGAGTTGGAGTAGACAAAGGGACTAGAATTGTGCCCCCTAGGATGTATACCAGTCAACGGAGCATCAGAGCTCCTCTATTTCCAGTAAGTAACCGTCATCCACGCCTCCAAGAACCAGCCATGGATGATGGTTACTTACTGGAATTCAACAAGGTCTGATGCTTCGTTGACTGGTATACATCCTAGGGGGCACAATTCTAGTCCCTTGCCTACTCCAACTTTATTGTTTTATTGTAAATTTATGGATGTGGATGTGGGCAGTTGTCCCTAGAACTGACATATTTATTTAATTCTATGTATGAAAACTTTCCTTTATTTTCAGTAAATTTATTAAAGGAACTAAGGTGTATTTATATTGTGCTTATCATTTGATGGAAATCTATGTTGAAGGCATTAATTATGGAAAAGTGCTTTTGAAAATGCTGGTTGCTTGGTTAACATAAGCTGATCTACGGGCTGAATAAGAGAAAGATCATTTGATCCCCTATCTACTCTAAACAGCATGGATGGCTGAATCTCCACTGCTGGCTATTGTATTTAGGTAGCCAAAGCCCTTTTGTGTCTGCCTGAATACACAAACAGTGACTGCATCGGATGCGGTCATTGTTCACCCGATAATTTTGTTCACCTACTTCAGTTGATTTTTAATATGACTTTTGTCTTGTGCTTGCAAGGCCACCCATGGCTCAAAGTTTGAACGATTTAACAGGAATTGTCTGAAATTTGAGTTGTGTATGACCAGCTTTACTGATGTAAAATCTTCAGTATGTCTTGATAGTCTGACCCAGGATAATCAGTTCTGACATTATACTGATTTCTTTAGCTGAATTCATATTTCAGGTCAGAGAATGACTAGGTACTCAATTCAGAAAAGCGGGCAATTTTTATTTTCAGATGGAGGCAGCCACGGTTATTTTTTTACAGCACAACTTTACTCGAAAAACCCATTGATTAGAATTGTGACTAAAACTATAACGCAGAGAAAGGAGGGATGAGCGTGGCTTCTGTAGGGGTTCATTTCTCCGGTCCCGAGCAGCAATTGGAAATTACACTTAAAGCAGCACTTTAGTGAGGAGAAGCAGCTCTAGGGAATCAGAAAAGAAACAAAGGCTTTTCTAACTGCAGCATTTCCCAGATTTATTGCAAACAAGCAGTTAAAAAACTTACAAGATTCTCATAGAGAATGAGCAAGTCAGTACAAAATTCCTCATATAGTCTGTGTAATCCTATGCCTCTGTGCGGGGATAGAGCCGACCAGCAGCTGTCATTATCCCTGGGAGAACGAGGAAGCGAGATGCCAGCCCGGCTTCCAGGACCATGCTGGAAGTGACGTCAGGAGGTGTGCGATGGACGGTAACGTGTTTTGGATCATGCGTGGATCGCTCCTTCATCAGATGTAGGTCTGACGAAGGAGCAATCCACGCATGCTCGGAAACGCGTTACCGCCCACCCCCTGATGTCACTTCCGGCCGCGTGCCTTCCAGCATGGTTTCGGAAGCCGGGCTGGCATCTCGCGTCCTCACTCCCCCATGATGATGACAGCTCCTTGTTGGCTCTCTCCCTACACAGAGGCATAGGGTTACGTGAATTTATGAGGATTGCTATACCGACATGCTCATTCCCTATGACAGTAATGGCGAACCTTGGCACCCCAGATGTTTTGGAACTACATTTCCCATGATGCTCATGCCCTCTGCAGTGTAGTTGAGCATCATGGGAAATGTAGTTTCAAAACATCTGAGGTGCCAAAGTTCGCCATCACTACCCTATGAGTACCTTGTGTTTTTACCCACTTGTTTGCAATAAATCTATGAAATTCTGCACTTAGAAGCGCCTTTGTTTCCTTTCCAAAACTATACCTAAAACCATATCACATTTACAGCAACCTGATACTGGGGACAGAACTGTAACTCTCACCACCTGAACGAAAGCCCTTATAGGACCCCTTTTTTTCTGGGCCTTTTAGCAGTCACATAGCCTGCTTGGCTATATTTCCACTTTTTTTGTGTACTAAATTATTATTACTATTATACAGGATTTATATAGCAGTGCTTCACGACATGAGACAGTACAGATACAAGACTTTTCAATACAGGAGAAATCAGAGGGCCCTGCAATCTAAAATATTTCTTAGATACAACACAATTTTATTTTTAGGGGCCTATTTAGAAAGCATTTGTACAAGTTGAATGAAATGTCCCTGAATTTTTCTATAGCGATTAATTCCGGTGTTCTGTCAGAATAGCGAACCCATCAGATTAGGTAACGGAAGTGACATTCCGTCAGCTGCGCATGCTTTCCACCGCTACCAGGTTTGCTAATCTGACAGCACACCTGCAGTCAGAAGAAGGCGGCTGCGGACATATTACTACACCCAGCTACGTCTTGAGTTTCAGAGTAATTTTAGCAAATAAGTGAGCGTATATAAATAAATATAGTGTGTTGACATCTGTGATGCTGTTTTGATGTTACATTTTGAAAGAAGCTGGACGCCAGCAGTAGGAAGGTTGAGGAGGCCATCTTGGTACACCCTGCACTGCTCAGCATTAAAACTAAAGGCTTTCAAATTTAAACATCCAAACAGCATCACAGATGTCAATATACTATATTTATTGATATACGTTCACTTTATTGCTAAAATTACTCTAAAAAAAACAGATGTAGCTGGGTGTAGTAAGATGTCCGCTGCCTTCTTCTGGCTGAAGGTGTTCTGTCAGATTAGCAAACCTGGTAGCGGTGGAACGCATGCGCAGCTAAGGGAACGTCACTTCCATTACATTATCTGATGGGTTCACTAATCTAATAGAACACCGGCATCATCATCTCCACCTAGTGGCCAATATGTGGTAACGTTTTCTCATTGAGGTATTTAAGAGAACTATACTGCATTTTGGCCACTGGATGGAGCTGACAATGTAGCCCAGGGGTGGCAAACTCAATTTCATTGAGGGCTACATCAGCATTATGATTGCCCTCATGGGGGCTGGTTGTATCTCTAAGGCTATATAAATGTATCTAATCTTTATCATATTAAAAAATTGCCTCTGCATGCAATTATTACTAATATAGACTGTATCTTCTCTGTTACCCCACAGCTGAGCTCATATTCTGGGAGATCATGAGACTTCGCCGAGAGATGTCAGTAGCAAAACTTGGCTTCTACGTCATTGAATCTTAGCGATTTCAGTGCAAGGACAAAGTAAAAGACCAATACACAGATATACTATTTTGCTGCTGTGGGATCCAATGATAACTGAGAGCAGAAGCCTGAGTGCTTTTGAAAACACACCCAAGATTACACAGATTCTGTGTGTGAACAATTAATTCATAAATGGTACTCCGCCAATGGTGATAAAATGAGCACACAGAGATTTATATATTAGGGATTGTTTACAAAGGTAAAGAGTGGCTAAATACCAGCATGGATAAGCACACATAATGAGATTTTCAAGGTCTTGAGAAAGACAATAGCAATTGTATAATGGCCACATACACTAGCAGATACGGCCATTGTATGACTGTATTTTTTTAATGTTGGAATGCTGGTCTTTTGGCCATCAACTGGTAGGAATCATGTAGAGATGTTAAATGTGCCATAGTCCACACAACCATATTATTTTTAAAGGGAACCTATGATTACAGAAATATGTGGACTGTTATTCTGATCTGTTTTGAAACATAGGGAAACCAGGGTTTTCAACCTTATTATTACATGGTCACTGACCTGAAAAGCACTCAGGAACTCAGACTTTTCAGATTCTACTTCCTGAACGCTTGGATCAAGCCAGTGATTCACTAGGTATTAGAGCCAGAATAGGGATGGCACTGCCTGCCCCTGTGGCAGCTTACATATTTCAAACCTCACGATTCACTTTAACCCCTTCCCGCTGACCACCTCCCTTTAAGGGTTCAAAAATCCGGGGGGGGCAGAAGCAGGCATTTGGGTCATGTGACTGCTGTGATTGACTGTCACAGCGATCACATGATTGGAAAGTTCCAGATCGCTAGTTTGCATTGAGAGCTTTATGGTACCCGTCGGCTGCCATGCAGGGAGCACAATCTCAGCATAGTAAGTGGTTTTAATAGGGCCGCACATGTTCGGCTGCTCAGCGTTAAGGTCCACTTGCTGAGTGGCCGTATATATGCATCAAGGGGTTAAGGCACACGGTTATGTTTATTGGCTATAGAGGTTAAAACAGGACAATTTATATAATAAAGTGTCCAGATTTTCAAAATTCAATCCGGGTACACCCTACGGTGTAAGCGCCAAACCGAGCCAAACCGATCCGTACCATGCAGTGGAAAAGCGCCAAACTGAGCCAAACCGATCCGTACCATGCAGTGGAAAAGCGCCATATGTCTCTTGGAACCCATCTTTAGGGTGTATAGAAAGCAAAACACTTTCGTTTTACTTCTAGTTTATTTGAAGCCGTCTGTGTCCTGTTAGGAAGATTGCCCTTCACTTTTTGTGTTGGAGAACACTTTCTCCCTGTCAACAGGATTTGAGAATTAAATTGAGGGGTGTTACCCTATAAGACACTTGTCACCAAAACAGGTGTCTCCATTGTATGATTCACCCTCACCTCTTGCTGTGGTGATAACTCCTAAAATTGTGAATTTTTCTCCTCTTTCTGTCATAGTTGCAATAATCAGAATGACAAATAGAGGGGTGAATCTCTCCAGCTGGAACAAAAAAGGCATTAGGAACTTTACAAAGGTTCCAACCCTTCCCCACTCTATCCAAAATTTTAAAAAAGTCTTCTCTTTACATACACTTTAATTTTGTTGTCTGATTAAACAGAAAGACAAGTGTCACATTCAGGTTGGAAAAACACCAATTGCAGTCACAAGCTTTTTTTTTATAATTTTTGGGTTGAGTGGGGAAAGGTTAGAACCTCTGCCAAGATGTAATGCTCTAAAAAAGTAGGAAAGTCTCTTTATTGACTTCTTAAAGAGTTTTGGTGGTTAAAGGAGACCCACTTCATCAGGACCTTAACCAGGAGATGGGACTCTTCCAGGAGACGGGAATACTCAGAATGTAGAGTATCTTGAAGAGAAAACTTTAAAAGGTTGTGGGGTCATCCTGGTTTGATAGATGTAATTGTTGTCTGTGTCCCCACTGAGACACGCTGGAGGACTTTCGCACCCAAGGACATAACAAAATCTCCATTACAGGGGCACAACCAGCAGTAAAAACTCAACGGAGGTTCTAAACCTTCTCCGCTCTATACAAAGCAAAAAACAGTTTGGGCTGCAATTGGACTTTAATACATAGTTCCTTTGTTTTTACAGCAGTATGACTTCTTAAAGAATGTTTTGATGGTTCAACATAATGTTTCTGATGGAGATAACAGAAATCCAAAAATGTAGGGGACTTCAAGAAATTGTGAGCCTTCAAAGCTCTATAGGGCTTTACTGACAGCATGTTGCCAGAGCATCCAATTGAGATTCATCTTTAGTGTATTATATACAAAAGAATGGCATCTGATCTGCAATGGATTGCTGTGTTTTATTGCGCATTCCTGTTTGTTGCATGTTATTAGATAACGCTCCACAAAATACCTGGATATAACTAAATCGACATTAGTACTATACCATATCTGATGTGTGCAACCTGATGAGGTGCTAACAAGACATACTAATAATATAATTGGAGTAATTGTTTCCATTTTTCATAAATGTCTTGTATTCATGATGGAGGTTGCATGTATTATATTCCATTCCTAACTGGGATCTATTCACGTGAGTCAATCTAGTAATGTAGTTCCATGGATTACTGTTGCATATAAAATGCATGGCATTTTTAGGATATTCATGCTCTTTGCTCCAGTACTGTTAATGCCGAAGTTTAGCACAACAAAATCCCTACAGCTAGTCAAATCACTTACAGTACCTGTAATGAAATGTGTCTCACGTTGTTCAGGCAGCTGGACCCTGGAGAAAGCCTTTACTGCATGGATGTCCTTTTCCTGTCTCCGTACTTCTTCAGTGGTTAACGGCTTCAGATCTGCACGCAGAACTGCAATACAGAAGGTCTAATGGGGAAACGCCTCTTCCTTCCTCTTCCTTCCTCTTCCTCCACTGATTACACTGCCTGTAAAATGATCTGTGAATGGAGGAGAGTCTAGTCAGTCACATGATTCTCTCCCCCATTCACTCATCATGTTAGAAGCAGTCAGTATAATCATTTTTCCCAATGGAGGAGGAAAGAGTGGCTGTGTCCGCATCTGTACTGCTGTTCTGGCTAAAGACCTTAAGCTGTTAACCATTGCAGCTCTGGAAATGTCAGAGACATGAAGAGGACAGGACCTCCCTGCAGTGAAAGTTTCTCCAGAATCCAGCAGCCTGAACAATACGAGACATACTTCATTACAGGTATTTGATGTGACTAAAGCTGTATTGATTTTTTTACTTTTTTCTAGCTAAACGTCAGCTTTGAGGAGAACCTATTAGCTGGATTCTTAATAGCCAGGGGATAATTGGGAACCTTTTGCTTGGAGGTAAAGAAAACCAATTAACCCTTTTATGATAAGGAGGGACCTCTGTGGGATAAAGAAAATGTACCAAGGCATGCCATTGTAACCAAGTGATTGTTGGGCATTGCAAAAAGGGGGTGCTCCTAAAAGATGGAACTTTATGTGGCATGTTTTTACATATTGTAGCATCAGCAGCTCTATGTCATCTGTCATACGTTATCTTACACTATGTAAGCCAGAGACTGGCGCTAGTAGTTCCTGTATGCAAATATTATAAGGAAAATTGGATATTACAGTATTTATAGACATCGTTCACAAATCAAAGTATTTTTTAAACAAACTGACAGTTTCTTATATCAAGCATTTTTTTTGCATTTGGAGTTTTCGAAATATAGTTAGATAAAAAGCCAGGAACTTACCCATTGGGTTCCAGCAGTAACTAAAATATTTCTTGACCCTGTTTAAAAGACCATGATGTGGTGAAAACATTGTTCAGAAAAGCCCATATCTAGAAGGAAGAGGCTGCTTACCTCTCCTGCTGCCCATGCCACACAAAGATGGGTGACTGACACTTTTGGGAGTGTTCCCCTTGGATCTCATTGGTTCCTTTCTCTAACCCTGTGTTACTACCGGACCCTACAGTGACATGATGTCAAGCACATCTATCCAAATGTAATTCTTTATGTTACTGTGTGGCTCTTCCTCCTTCTATTTATGCTATAGTGGAGAAAGTCCAAATCATAATCAAATCAGTTCCTATGATGCAGTGGATTCCCTCTTATAAGCTTGTATGTGTTGTGTTTCTATTAACAATATTTACTGGAAAATGTGAATACCATACCTTGATTTTAATTAGAATTGAGTTTTTCCTTGTCTAGTGTCTTGGAGAACAGCTTTGTCTAGTGTCTTGGAGAACAACTTTATCTAGTGCCCCGGAGAACAGCTTTGCCTAGTGTCTTGGACAACAGCTTTGCCTAGTGTCTTGGAGAACAGCCAGTAGGGTCACTATAGACCCATAGTGACAGTAAGCCCTTTGATCACATGCGATTAGATCAGGGTTTCTCAATCAGGGTTCCATGGAACCCTAGGGTTCTTCCTGAGGTTGCTAGGGGTTCCTTGAGAAATGGGCAATTTCTGCCTCTCGGATAAGTTCCCAATGACACCATTGTTCCTTTTATTTATCTGTAAGGGGGTAATTCTTCCCAATGATGACCAGAGTAAGGAGCATTCTTCCCACTGACTGCCACACTAATGTGTCATGAGTTGTAGATTGTTCATTTTTAGCAGGGGTTCCCGGAGACCAGAAATTTCCTCTATGTTGAAAAGGTTGAGAAAGACTGGATTAGATAGTGGATAGTCCTGTTATTTTATCTATATACAGAGCTCCCACTGTGCTCTATTGCAGACAAAAAGGTGCCTTTTACCTCCTCTATAGGGAATCCTGTGACCGCTTCAAGAAACCCCACACTTCATTATTTTATTACAACTGCTAGGCCAGATGCAGATCTGTGCATTGTACTATCATGCTGCAAAATGCAAATTTTGCTGAGCATTTTTCCAATGTTTGGTGAGCTGTGCTACAGAGTGTCCTGCATTGCATTGCATTTCATTTTGAATGGCACCCCAACACACATCTCCAATGCACAACTTCGCACCTGATTATTAGTGAACACATGGATATAAATCATTTGTGGGCTGAATTGCACTGACTTGGAAAAACAAAAAACATTTGGGGTCTGTTAAATCCTGGGTAGTTATGCATTGATAGCATAACGCACAACATAACTCACTTAGATGTGCGTGTTCAACACACTGCAGCAGTGTACTCTGGCCTTAATAGGTAGCTAGACAGAAAAACTCAGATTTTTATGCCACCTCTCTTACAATGCTGCTCTAGAAATAGGCTCACAGTGCTTTTGAGTGAGTATGTCACTGTGAATACCTTAAATGAAGGAAACAAAGGCTATGTGCACACAACCAAAAGAGCTATTATTGGGCTTCAAGCTAACAGGTTCTCTTCAACACGACAGTGCATTAAATACATGTACAAAAATAAATAAATATATGTAAAAAATGGAAAAGCTGTTCTTACAACTCTAAACCACACAATGGACCCCATGTTATATATATATATATATATATATATATATATATATATATATATGGAATAGTGTGACTTTACTGCTAGAATATTCAGTAGTGATTGTGCACCCAATGTGTAGCTGTGCTGCAAATATGGGATTTTTTTTGCACACTAACTGTATATGAGTATGTTTCCATTTTTGCAGTTTAATGCAACCTGAGGGTGAGCTGGTATCTATGCAGAGCTGCACCAGATTTTGCACACTGCCGTTTTAGTAAATCCCCCCCACTGTATGTATATGGACTCCCAGTATGACTCACCAGGATCCCCAAAGTAGATTCAAACTCTAAATAGATACATTTGATAACATGATTGTATTATAAAGTACTATTTTCACCCTTCTTTCTTTGCATCTCAGTGCTATGGATTGGGAATCGACGATCATCGTCAAAGCCAATATATCGAGGGCCGATATGCACTTTCCCCAATATATCGGAATCGGCCCCTGAGGTTACCGATATTGCTGATATTTCGGAAAGTCTGTAGACTTTCTAGCTGCAGGCATCACCCCGGTACCGGCGTCCATAGCCGACGGTCGGCTGTCTTGTAATGACAACCGATGCGCCTGAGAAGCAGGTCGGCTGTTATTACAGTGAGCGGGAGGGGACGTCCCCCCCCCCCTCCCACCGCCTTCCATGGCTCGCCTGGGTCTCAGCCGCACAGCCGCTGAAGACTCAACCAAAGCCGTATTCGGCTGATCGGGTCTCCATGCAGAAACCCGGAAGTGATGTCATGACATCACTTCCAGGTACTGGAGCCAAATTCAAAAAAATGACAGCATTCAAAACAGCCAAATTTGGCGTTTTGAATGCTTTTAAGTGCAGAGGAGGGGGTTGGGGTCTTTTAGACACCCAGATCTCTCCACAAGAGTACCTGTGAAGAAAAAAAAAAAATTATTAAATGTACAAAAATATTGGCGCATATCGGCCGATGCAGATACCGATATGCATTGGCTT
Organism: Pelophylax lessonae; assembly: GCF_965119305.1. Taxonomy (NCBI): domain Eukaryota; kingdom Metazoa; phylum Chordata; class Amphibia; order Anura; family Ranidae; genus Pelophylax; species Pelophylax lessonae. The sequence continues at coordinate 73,160,437 of NC_138777.1, forward strand.
AAATATTGGTATCGGCAATGAAAAAAACGATATCGGACGATCACTACTATGGATCCCTTTTAGCCAATTTCAGCTACTTCTTGTCTACATGCACTTACTCCAGCTGCATATCATAGTCCTTTACTGGCTTCCTGGTGGTGACAACGGTGGACCATGCCTGTGCCATGTGTGTTGGCATGGATGTTTGTAGTCAACACCAAGAGCACATGTGGCAAAGTGGTAACACAGGAGCACAGTTTGGACCCAGTCGTCACCCTTTAACATGAAGTACTTGAGCATGGACCTTATATCATACGATATTAAGATTTTCATTATTTTGAGTTTAGTTTGACTTTAAAACACATCTTGAGATACAAGAACAGAGACATCAGGTATTTAAAAATATTCCTACGCATTTCATCAAGAACACTAATAGATTATTTACTAAATATGTACCACACTCCCCAGGCATTATTATGTAGTATGTACATACCACAGTGCGTGAATGTTAAATGTGGACTTCATGTACTGCATATGTATAAAAATGTAGATAATAGATTAGAGTCACAAGCTTCATCTGATTTCAACAAATGACCTGCACTCCAATACATTGAGGAAAAATGCGCAGACCAATATCAGCCAATCAACAAAAATATTTTATATAGCTAATGAAGGGCAAATTTTCATTGGTTACTCTGGGTTACTACACTTTACTTGATTATTAGCCTTATAAAACTCTGCTAAGCCAAGTGATAACTGCATGAATATATGAAGCTGGCCATATACCAGTGGACGTTCATACAAAAAAAAAATCATATATTTGATAAGGCCATCAGAGACTTGACGAACGTTGTTTGAAAGTACTTTAAAATTCCATTTATTTTTAACATTTGATTTTGGTATGAATGGAATTTCCTGAATGAAAAACACACTCACTGTTAGAAATATGTATGTTTGAGAAATATTTTCCTTCTTGCTTCTTTTTCGAATCATGAGGGTCAAAATGAACATCCATTTGACTCCACTAACCATTCCAAAATCGAATGAATGTTCAGAAAAAAGAAGATTTTTGAGCACCATTCTATTGATGTATGGCCAGCTTAGGGTCCCATGCACACAGGGAGTTTAAATTTCTTTTCAGAAATCCTTTTTAGTCCCGACCGGGAAAAGCAGCCTAAAAAAAAAACATACCTAAAGGCTGCGTATTGCACAGGTATTAAAGAGCTTCAAACATTTGACCATTTATGGATTCCATTGGGCAGAATTTAAATGTATTCTTTATTGGAATGAATAATGCTCAAGTGCTAAACCCATCTAGCATTTAGGCGTCTTTAGATGTATTTAAGGGTGTCAGGCTTTTTTCTGCTCTTCAGCTCCTCTCCTAAACGCACTTTTGATGTTTTTTTTTTTTTCCAGCCTGTAAAGTCTCCTCTTCTAATATGCCTGTAAACGTCTATGTGTTCATAGGCACATGGGCTAACACAGAGGTGCTTTTACATGCTGAAAAAAAGAATATCCATCGCGTGTAAAAGAGGCATTTTTTTAAGCCCAGTGTGCATGAGGCCTCAGGTAGTGCACATAGAGACATGGTAGGTGGAAGATAAAGCTATGTTAAAGCGTAACTCCACTTTAGCTGAGAAAAAAAAACATTCCCCTCTGGGTCATCTCTGTACATTGCAAGGATTATAACAACCTTATGCCTCGTTTCCACTGAGCGGATCGGTTCGGGTCGGTTCGGTACGGTACGCTAATTTGAGTGTTTCCATTATGAAAGTGGCCCATACAACCGAACCAAACCGCACCATTCCTGGTCCTGCTTCAGATGTAGGGCCATAGGAAATGGTACGGTATGGTTAGGGCGGAGCTACTGGCGTCACACGATAGAGTCCACTGATTGGCGGACAGGAAAACTTCAATGTCCACGTCAAATGAAAGAGCAAAACAAACACCTCATTTGGTGTAAACCCCGCATGGTCCCTGGTGGCCCGACTTGCAGTGGAAACGCTCACCTGAATAGACCGGACCATTCTAACCCTTCCAAACTGTACCGACCCGAACCGTTCCGCTCAGTGGAATCGAGACATTAGTTGCAGAGTTCTACCTTTTGTTATTTTGAAGAAATCACTGTTTGTTTCTCTGTTCCCCTGAGCTGAGTGGGTCTAATGGGAGTGGATTTATAATTATCAATCAGCTGTGCACCTGCAGAGCACTAATGAGGAAAGCTGCCTGCATCCCTTTAAACGTGTTCCTATTGGGAGTATCTCACCAAAAATTATACCTGAAAAAGGGATGCCTGAAATCTGACTTGTATCTTAGTGTAGACTTCTGGGAAAATTGGTGAGCCAATTACACAAGCAGGAAATGATGTTTCTGGGGTGTGGTCAGAATACATTCTGTGCACAGAACACCTCCAGGTAGCCATATTGCATTGCATTTTCAGAAAATGACAGAGCTGCAGATTGAAAAGGAAAGGTCATTTTTAATATTATTCAATTACAATATGACTTGTGCCGCAATTGTATACGCTATATTATTATTTTTTTTTATTTGCTATTTTTTTCCCCCACGAAAGTGGAGTTACCCTTTATAGACAATAAGCTGTGTACCTTCTGCACCCCAATCTTTTACACCAGCTTTGTACCATTCACTGTGAATTCCTAAAGGAAGTTATTTTTGCATAGGTCTTCCTGCAGATGTACAGTTCTCCAGCACCTATACATCCTTTGATAGTTTAGCTTTAACAGGAGTTAGGGAGCTTTCACCGTGACCTGGAGCACTTCTCCTGCAGCACAGTTGTAGTGCAGGGTACCTGCGTTTTTTTGTGGGTTAGCTGCACTTTGTCATAAACTTCTATTATGTCCCATGGTTTTGGTGCGCTTTCAGAAAGGTCCGCTGCAGAGAAGTGCACCAGATCAGTATTAAAGGGGTGGTCTGTCTAATTTTACTGGAACCTGGAGCAGCACTGATCCTCTGCAGAGATATCTGCTTTTTAACCACTTCTGGACTGGAAGGATTTGCCCCCTTAATGACCAGGCCATTTGTTTGCGATTCGGCACTGAGTTACTTTAATGGACGATTGCGCGGTCGTGCAGCGCTGTACCTAAATAAAATGAATGTCCTTTTTTCCCCACAAATAGAGCTTTCTTTTAGTGGTATTTGATCACCTGTGTGATTTTTATTTATTGCTCTATAAACAAAAAAAGAGCGACAATTTTGAGAAAAAAAAATAATATTTTCACTTTCAAATATATAATATCCCCCCCCCCCCCCCCCCCCAAAGAAAAAAAAAAAATTTTTTCTTATCCTTTTAGGCCAATTTGTATTCTGCTACATATTTTTGGTAAAAAAATCCCAATAAGCGTATTTTGATTGGTTTGCGCAAAAGTTATTGCGTCTACAAACTAGGGGAAAGATTTATGTCATTTGTATTTTTAATTTTATACTGACATTACATTGCCAATTGCATATCAGATCACACATTTTAATGTTTAGATTTTGTGTGTTAATTGGCAATTCACATGAAACAATGAAGTATTATTCAATCTGAATGTGTCTATTCTGTATGTATAATAGCCTTCATCATGGGTTCATAGCTCTAACATTGGTGTATTGGCGATGCTGGATTCTGCTCTGTAATAGATATACACAATCCAGACATTTGTACAAAATTGAATCAAGCTCCGATATTAATATTTTAATGTCTCTAATATATAATATATATAATACTCTATTACTCCTATGTCTTTCTGTATACAGTAAAACGTTGGATTGAGAGTAATGCTGGCCATACACTAGCTGAAAGATCGTTCGGAAATCTGTCATTTGGTCAGATCGTTCGTTTTTCATCCAGTTAATGGGCACAAATAGAAAATCGTTTTTAACTTTTCAGAGCCGAAAAATCGAAGGAACAGTTTTGAAAATCCGCCGGCTGAACGATAAATTGAAATGTTAATGTTCTTCTTGGCCGACCTGTTTGCACTAGGCATATGTGACAAACTGAACGAAAAACAGATTCATTTATGCCCATTGAACGATTTATCGTTCGAAATTCGGTCATTACATGATGGCACGATCGTCTGTTCTCAGGGCCGATTTTTCGTTTTTCGAAAATGAGTTTGCCCGATATTTGGTCTGGTGTATGGCCAGCTTAAGGCTGGATACACACTATACAGCTTTTGTTGGTAGATTTCCTTTAGATTTACCTTCAACTATGTAGTGCAAGGACCTGCCTCACTCCATACAGTTTGAAAGTGTTTAGGTTTGACCTCATATTATGTGGTTTTGGTAAATCTAAAGGAAAAAATCTAGAGAAAGTTGTATAGTGTGTATCCTGCTTAAGGCTGGCCATACATGGGTCGAATTTCGAAAGAATTTTCTTTTGAAAATCTTATCTAAGAATTTTCGTTCGAATTTCGCACCGTTAGTGGGTTGCAGCAACGGCCAATGTTCGTGCGGTCATCGAATTTGAGTGATCGGGCATGTTGGAAATTTTTTGAAAAACAAACAATTTTCTAATCAATGATGGGAGAATGGTGCCATAAATATAATCAACAAAAGAAATGTGCATGATTGCAAGCAAAGAAAATTCCTGGAAAGAAAAGAAGATTCCAAGACCACAAAAATTCTTTTCTGTAGCAATATAAGGTGAAATTGAAGGCTTGGTCAGTCGAATTTCGAAATCAATGGTGGCACCATCGAATCACAAAACGCACAAAACTTCTGATTTGCGAAAGAATGTTCTTTCGAAATTCGACACATGTATGGCCAGCCTAACTTGGTTTGAGAGCGTTTTGCAAGACAAGCTAATTTTTTTTATAAATTTTGACGTGATAAACAAGCAATGTCTTGATATACAAGTAGCATCATCTCACAACAAGTATAAGTGCCGGTTCACATATATGCGATGCGGGAACCCTGCGAATCGCTGGGGGTGTCAATAAGGAGTTAACCACACCCCCAGATCAGTTTGCATATCGCAGTGCATACTGTCAGCTCGGACATGAATCGGATTGCATTGGTGTGAGCCACCATGCGATACGATTCAACTGCGGACCCAAAAAAGGGTCCTATGCGTGTTGTGTCCAAATCCGATACAATCTGTATGGCTAAACTCGCATTGCACAGACATTGCATGTGATTTTCAGAGCAGTGCGCTTCGAATCACATGCAATGTCTGTCATCACTAAAGTGTGAACTGGGACTAAAAGAGAAGAGGCGCCTCTAAGTGTAGCAATATGGTTATATTTAATGAAGGTACAACATTTAGCAGCTCACATGGTTGATGATTAAAACATGCACATCTAAGTATGCAGGCATCCGGGGTAAAGCTGTCCATATAGACCGTCCTCTGCACCGCCATTATTGTCATCCCTTCCACCCTGCACTACATGAGCGATTTGAGCCTCACTTTCAGATCGCTCTACTGCAGGGTAGTCTTCCCGGTCACGATTCCAGACTGACAGCAGTGCAGAGGATGGTCTATGTGGACAGCTTTACCCCGGATGCCTGCATTCTTAGATGTCTATCAGGTATCAAGTGCTGGAGGCCAATGGAGAGAGGGCTTCCCTTGCAGCTAAGTGCCAAACTCCCCTGGAGATGAGACAGGAGGAGTTAGGCCCAAAGTCGCACAGGTCGCCTGCAGAGTTGCTTGCAGAAAAGGGTTCAGGAATACCGCTGTGGTGCTGCGGGGTTACTGCAGGTAGGTGGCACCTGTGAGATGAAGCAGGTACTTGGGATCACTGAGACAGAGGGTGGTTGATTCAAGCCAAGGTTCAATGCCAGGTGGGTAGCGGAGGAGACAAGGTCAAGTGGTAGCCAAGGTCTGGACAGGTAGCAGGCAGAGGAGATCCGTTAAACAAGCCGAGGTCAAAGTCAGGAAGCAAGCTGGAGATGGAGGTGTAACAAGCCGAGTAAGGAACCAGAAATCACAGGAAACAGGATGTTGGTAGAAGCTGAAGATCAAACAGCACTTAGAGAAGGGCTGGCTTCCTTATAAAGGCCCAGATAATGGGCTGACAGAGTTGCTGGGTCCTAGAGCCCTTCTCCTATTCTGACGGATACTGGGTCCTAGAGACCTCCTGCTATTGGTACCCTGACAGTGCCCCCCCCCAATGGGCAGCCTCCGGATGCCCAACCGAGCCATCTTCCTTGGATATCTGGCATGAAATTCCCGAAGGAGTCTAGGGGCATGGATGTTGATCTTTGGTTCCCAAGAGCTTTCTTCGAGTGGATACCCCTTCCATTTGATCAGATATTGGATTTGCCTGCCTTGTTTCCTGCAATCCAATATTGACTCCACCTCATATTCTGTTTCTTCACCAACAGTTACTGATGGTGGAGGAAGTTCCACTCTCCCAGGAAATGGATCTGGAATGGCCGTTTTTAGGAGAGAGGCATGAAAAACTGGGTGAATCCTATAAGAATCCGGCAGGGATAATTCAAAAGCCACTGGGTTTACCTCTCGTTTAATTGGAAACGGACCAATGTATTTAGGCCCTAGCTTCTTCGATGGGCAAGGCAGTTTCAGATTGGCCGTAGACAGCCATACCTCATCCCCAATTTTAAAGGAGGGATTCCCCCTGCGTTTCTTGTCAAAAAATTTTTTGTAGTCGGTTTGAGCCTTCAGTATGCATTCTTGCAGGGTTTGATAGTTTTGCTGTATAAAAGCAAGTCTGTCCTGGACCGCAGGTACTGCAGATTCGAATATAGTGTCAGGCAAGGCAAGTGGGTGGAATCCATAGTTGGCCCAGAATGGAGACTGGTTTGTGGCTGAGTGTAGTGAATTGTTATAAGCAAACTCCGCAAATGGAAGTAACGAGGCCCAGTCATCCTGTGAAAAGGCTGAGAAACAGCGGAGGTACTGCTCCAAGGTTTGATTCGTACGCTCTGTTTGTCCATTGCTCTGAGGATGGTATGCTGATGAGAGGCAAAGTTCTATTTTCAGGGCGTTACACAGAGCTCTCCAAAACTTGGAGGTAAATTGTACCCCCCGATCAGAAACAATGCTTCCGGGAAAGCCGTGGAGTCTCACAATTTCCTTGAGGAAAATGTGGGCAGTCTCAGTTGCTGAAGGAGTGCCTACCAAGGGTAGAAAATGGGCCATCTTTGACAGGCGATCCACCACTACCATAATGGCAGTAAAACCCTCCGAGGGCGGAAGCTCCACAATAAAATCCATCGAGATACCTTCCCATGGACGGTTAGGAATAGGTAAGGGTCTCAGTAGTCCCCAGGGCCTTGTCTTGTCACCCTTGCTACGTAGGCACACAGAGCAGGATTTAACATAGGCTCTACAGTCTCGACTAAGGTTGGGCCACCAGAAGGACCTTTGGATGAGCTCACTTGTTTTACGAACTCCAAAGTGGCCGGCTAACTGGTGGTCGTGGTACGTCTTGAAGACCTGAAGCCTTGCCTCCTGAGGCACGAAGACCTTACCTTGGTGCCAGAGTAATCCATCTTGTTTCCTTAACGAGACCTGCTCAGATTCAGGGCATGAAGCAGAGGCTCGTTCAATGACTGATTTCAAGCTGGGTTGAATCAATAAAAAGTTCTGGGCCGAAAGAATAGTGCTTGGTGGAGCAGGTTCTGTGGATTCAGGGAACATCCGGGACAAGGCGTCTGCCTTACCGTTCTTGGATCCTGGTCTATAGGTTAAATGGAAGTTAAATCGTGAGAAGAATAATGCCCATCTAGCTTGTCGGGGTCTTAGACGTTTGGCGGACCTCAGATACTCTAAGTTTTTGTGGTCCGTAAAAATCATGATCGGGTGATTGGCGCCCTCCAATAGATATCTCCACTCTTCAAAGGCCACTTTAATAGCCAGAAGCTCTCGGTCACCTACGTCGTAGTTTCTCTCAGCCTGGTTTAATTTCTTAGAGCAGAAGGCTACTGGGTGTAATAGAGCTTTTGGGCCCATCCGCTGAGAAAGCACGGCTCCCGTCGCCACTTCAGAAGCATCTACTTCAAGAACGAAAGGGAGCGCTGGGTCCGGGTGTTGCAGCACCGGAGCAGAGGTAAACAAGGTTTTGAGTTTTTCAAAGGCTACTTGGGCTTCCTGATTCCAGAGGAAACGGGTGTGGAGACGTGTGAGTTGAGTAATTGGGGCGATGATGGTGGAGAAGTCCTTAATAAATCTCTGGTAGAAATTGGCAAAGCCTACGAATCTTTGGACTCCCTTTCGGTCTGTAGGTGCAGGCCAGTCTAGGATTGCTGTGACCTTCTGGGGATCCATAGAGATTCCCCCAACGGAGATTACGAGGCCCAAAAATTGAATAGATTGTTTTTCAAAATCGCATTTCTCGGCCTTGGCATACAAACCGTGCCTGCGGAGGGTACTCAATACCTTCTTGACGTGGATTCGGTGGAGCTCGAGAGAGGGGGAGAAGATCAGGATATCATCCAGGTAGACGATCAGAAATAAGTCAAGGTATTCTCGGAATATATCATTGACCAGGTGTTGAAATGTTGCGGGGGCGTTGCATAACCCAAATGGCATTACGAGGTATTCGAAGTGGCCAAAGCGTGTTCTAAAGGCCGTTTTCCACTCGTCCCCCTCTCTGATGCGAACTAGATTATAAGCCCCTCTTAAGTCCAGTTTTGTAAATACCCGGGCCGCTCGAAACCTCTGGAACAACTCCGGAACGAGGGGAAGAGGGTACCTATTCTTGATGGTAATTTTGTTGAGCTCCCGGTAGTCGATGCAGGGTCTGAGGGAGTGGTCTTTTTTTTCAACAAAGAAGATGCCTGCGCCAGCAGGGGAGGAAGAGGGACGAATGAAACCTTTGGCTAGGTTCTCATCTATGTATTGTCTGAGAGCCTCCAATTCCACCTCGGACAAAGGGAAGATGCGCCCGAAGGGAATTTCCGCTCCAGGGAGCAATTCAATAGGACAGTCATATGATCGGTGTGGAGGCAAGGTTTCGGCTTTCTTTTTGTCGAAGACGTCAAGGTAGTCATGGTAGACTGAAGGGACTACTAGACTGGTATCTGTTGCTGGTTGTATGGTCAGGCAGGTATGGGGGTTGGTTAGCGTGGAGATACCGCAATGCTGGCGGCAGTAGCTGGATGAGAAGGTGACCTCCCCTCGGGACCAGTCCACTGATGGGTTGTGGGCTTGTAGCCACGGGATTCCAAGAATAGCTGGAAAAATTGGAGAACTGATCACATCAAAAGAGAGAAGTTCCTGGTGCCCTGTGTCTGTGGTTGTGAGAATAGGGACTGTTTCTTGGGTAACAGGTCCTGAACTAGGTTGACTTCCATCAGCTAGGTGTATCTCTAGTCTTTGATCCTTGGTAGTCAGAGGAATGTGCAGGTCTTTAGCCAGGTTGATGTCCAGGAAGCAGCTGCAAGCTCCAGAGTCAATTATTGCCCGCAGTTTGACCTCCCTTCCAGCCACCTGCAGAGAGATGGGGAGAATAATGTGAGTAGATAGTGATCCAGACAGCTGAAGATATGTAGGGTACAGGTGCCTGGACTTACTTGGCCGAATCGAACAGTTGCGAAGGTAGTGTCCTGATGCTCCACAGTAGAGACAGAGATTGTTTTGCCTCCTGCGTCCTCTTTCTTCTGGGGTTAAAGCGGGTCGAAGCAGACCAATCTGCATTGGTTCTATATTGGAGGTATTTAGAGGAGCAGCAGCAGGAAGTGTTGGAGCCGGGACCTTGGGCAGTACCCAGGTTGGCCGAAAGGTCTGAGAACGCTCAAAGCGTCGCTCCCGCAGACGCCTATCTAGCTGGATGGAAGTTTGGATCAGAGTCTCTAGCGTGGCGGGAGCTTCAGACCTGGCCAGCTCATCCTTGATTGTTTCGGATAGGCCTAAACGGAATTGATACTTCAAAGCTGCATCATTCCATCCGGTATCAGCTGCCCATCTACGGAACTCCCCAATGTAATCCTCTACTGGTCGTCTTCCCTGCACCAGGGAGTGAAGGGCAGACTCTGCGGTGACAGTTTTCTGTGGGTCATCATATAAAGTAGCCATGGCTTCAAAAAACATGGAGACTGAGTTCAGCACCTCATCCTTTCGTTCTAGGAGGTTATGGGCCCAGGATTGTGGTTCATCAGATAGAAGGGAGATGATGAACCCCACTCGGACAGTTTCTGAAGCGAAGGTCCTAGGTTGCAGGGCAAAGTAAAGTTCGCAGGCATTCCTGAAACCTCTGAACCTCCGCCGGTCTCCTGAAAAACGCTCAGGAGTGGGAACTCTGGGCTCTGGAGGAGGCAGTACCACAGCGGGTGGAGCGGCAATAGCTGATGTGGAGGACGCTGGTGTAGAGGCGGGGCTAGAGGCTTGGTTGGATTCGGTGAAAGTCATGGAACCTGTGAGGACATGGAACCTCCCCTCAAGTTGGAAGTAACCTTCCTGCAGATTTTTGACTGCTTGTGTCAGAGCCGCCATCTGCTGACATAGGGTTTCAAGTGCAGAAGCACCTCTCTCGGCCTCAGACATCCTGGCTGTTTGATACTATCAGGTATCAAGTGCTGGAGGCCAATGGAGAGAGGGCTTCCCTTGCAGCTAAGTGCCAAACTCCCCTGGAGATGAGACAGGAGGAGTTAGGCCCAAAGTCGCACAGGTCGCCTGCAGAGTTGCTTGCAGAAAAGGGTTCAGGAATACCGCTGTGGTGCTGCGGGGTTACTGCAGGTAGGTGGCACCTGTGAGATGAAGCAGGTACTTGGGATCACTGAGACAGAGGGTGGTTGATTCAAGCCAAGGTTCAATGCCAGGTGGGTAGCGGAGGAGACAAGGTGAAGCTGAAGATCAAACAGCACTTAGAGAAGGGCTGGCTTCCTTATAAAGGCCCAGATAATGGGCTGACAGAGTTGCTGGGTCCTAGAGCCCTTCTCCTATTCTGACGGATACTGGGTCCTAGAGACCTCCTGCTATTGGTACCCTGACAGTGCTTCAGTGATCGGCTCTGACACAAGCAGTAGTATAAAGGCCCAGATAATGGGCTGACAGAGTTGCTGGGTCCTAGAGCCCTTCTCCTATTCTGACGGATACTGGGTCCTAGAGACCTCCTGCTATTGGTACCCTGACAATGTCCCTCTTTTATTCACCAACCATGTGAGTTGCTAAATGTTGTACCTGGATTAAAGGTAACCATATTGCTACACTTAGAGGCGCCTCTCTTCTCTTTTATACTCTGTAGCTCCTGCTGGATTTTGCTTCTAATCCCCTTGTGGAGGCACCATTTGTGGATGGACATTTTATGGTTATATCACCTATTACATTGCTATAATTTTCTTATATGGACTATACAGTACCTTGCGAAAGTATTCAGCCCCCTTGAACTTTTCGACCTTTTGCCACATTTCAGGCTTCAAACATAAAGATATAAAACTGTAATTTTTTGTGAAGAATCAACAACAAGTGGGACACAATCATGAAGTGGAACGAAATTCCTTGGATATTTCAAACTTTTTTAACAAATAAAAAACTGAAAAATTGGGCGTGCAAAATTATTCAGCCCCCTTAAGTTAATACTTTGTAGCGCCACCTTTTGCTGCGATTACAGCTGTAAGTCACTTGGGGTATGTCTCTATCAGTTTTGCACATCGAGAGACTGAAATGTTTGCCCATTCCTCCTTGCAAAACAGCTCAAGCTCAGTGAGGTTGGATGGAGAGCGTTTGTGAACAGCAGTTTTCAGTTCTTTCCACAGATTCTCGATTGGATTCAGGTCTGGACTTTGACTTGGCCATTCTAACACCTGGATGTGTTTATTTGTGAACCATTCCATTGTAGATTTTGCTTTATGTTTTGGATCATTGTCTTGTTGGAAGACAAATCTGCGTCCCAGTCTCAGGTCTTTTGCAGACTCCATCAGGTTTTCTTTCAGAATGGTCCTGTATTTGGCTCCATCCATCTTCCCATCAATTTTAACCATCTTCCCTGTCCCTGCTGAAGAAAAGCAGGCCCAAACCATGATGCTGCCACCACCATGTTTGACAGTGGGGATGGTGTGTTCAGGGTGATGAGCTGTGTTGCTTTTACACCAAACAACGTTCTGCATTGTTGCCAAAAAGTTCGATTTTGGTTTCATCTGACCAGAGCACCTTCTTCCACATGTTTGGTGTGTCTCCCAGGTGGCTTGAGGCAAACTTTAAACGACACTTTTTATGGATATCTTTAAGAAATGGCTTTCTTCTTGCCACTCTTCCATAAAGGCCAGATTTGTGCAGTATACGACTGATTGTTGTCCTATGGACAGAGTCTCCCACCTCAGTTGTAGATCTCTGCAGTTCATCCAGAGTGATCATGGGCCTCTTGGCTGCATCTCTGATCAGTCTTCTCCTTGTATGAGCTGAAAGTTTAGAGGGACGGCCAGGTCTTCGTAGATTTGCAGTGGTCTGATACTCCTTCCATGTCAATATTATCGCTTGCACAGTGCTCCTTGGGATGTTTAAAGCTTGGGAAATCTTTTTGTATCCAAATCCGGCTTTAAACTTCTCCACAATAGTATCTCGGACCTGCCTGGTGTGTTCCTTGTTCTTCATGATGCTCTCTGCGCTTTAAACGGACCTCTGAGACTATCACAGTGCAGGTGCATTTATACGGAGACTTGATTACACACAGGTGGATTCTATTTATCATCATTAGTCATTTAGGTCAACATTGGATCACTGAACTTCTGGAGAGAGTTTGCTGCACTGAAAGTAAAGGGGCTGAATAATTTTGTACGCCCAATTTTTCAGTTTTTTATTTGTTAACAAAGTTTGAAATATCCAATAAATTTTGTTCCACTTCATGATTGTGTCCCACTTGTTGTTGATTCTTTACAAAAAATTACAGTTTTATATCTTTATGTTTGAAGCCTGAAATGTGGCAAAAGGTTGCAAAGTTCAAGGGGGCTGAGTACCTTTGCAAGGCACTGTAAACTGAAGGATTTATAAATAAATGGTTGCGCAACGAATCATCTGAGTCTCCATTATTTCTTATGGGGAAATTTGCTTTGATATAAGAGTGCTTTGGATTACAAGCCTGGTCCTGGATCGAATTATACTCACAATCCAAGGTTTTAATGTACTAAACATTATTGCTAGGTTAGCCAAAGACAGGCAGGTCTTGTAAGAGACTTCCTAAAAATCATCCAGCTTCCGCCATTGGTGCACCTGACGTATATTTGTGCAATATTCTTTTTAGTATGCACACAGTGATACGATGGTGGGCTTTTCTTTCGGAAAAAGATTTGATAGAATCACAATAGATTTTGTAGCATGCTGGACAAACATTGCTATGGTTAGCAGCAGCGTCACTGCTGGCTTACATTATTGCTCCTGGCAATGCTCAGATACGTCATGTCATTTGCAAGAGCTGAGTAGTATGTGGCCAACCTTATGCATGAATGATAAGTAAATACGTCCGTTAGAATTGTGATCATAAAGCAGTATTAAACCCAAAAATAAAACATGTAATATACTATATGGCAGTATTGAGTTTTCAATCAACACTGATGTGTATCCAGCCATTCAGCTCTGTGCAACTTTTTGGGCCATGTATGAAACCTTAGAATTAAAATAGCAAAGCTTTCTGCCATATACTAAGCAAATAGCTTTTCTGTAATTCACTGATTTATCCATGCATTCATCATGCATTCCAGTTGGGGGATATTTGCTGGCACAAATCACATTCCCTTTAAAATTGCTATGTAGCATTGCAATAAGCACAACCTTCTCATTAGATAGGATGACATTTCCAGTGTTCTTCCATTACACTGTAACATCAGTAAGTGTTATACTTGTATAAGCGTTATAAAGAAATGTATAATGCTGCGGGCTAGCCTTATGGTGAAGTATTCATTTACCAGTATTATGCAACATGTAGTTATAAAGTACACAAGTATGTATTGATCTCTGAAATCATATTAAAATGATTTCTTTGTAAAAAGAACTTGTCCGTGTTATTTTTTTGTTCTTTTTTTTTTTTTAAAGCAAATGGACAACTGTGTGCTATAGCAACAAATTGGGAAAAGTAGTTGAATCCAATCAGAGTTCTTTAGGGTAATGTCAATAGTTTAGAATGAATAAAACTCTGCAGGTGACTGTGCTCAGTTGTAATCAGTAGATGCCTAAAGCCGGGTACACACAGGCCGAATGTTGGGAGACATTTGCTGGTTCAAAAAAAAAAAAATTTGGCTGACATTCGGCCGTGTGTATGTCGGTCTGTCCAACAGACGGCGGCTGTTTTGGCCGGCTTTTGTTAGACGTGCATGCTGGAAAACCAACAGCCGCCCGAATCCCGATCAGCTCTCTCATCCAATGGCAGAGATCGCTGATCAGAGTGTTCTGGCCGGGGGGGGGGGGGGGGGGTATGGGGCGTCCCCCTGTCAGAATACAATAGCTCAGCCAGGGAGATTGCTGTACTAACCTTGCATAGTTTGCATCGCTGCTCCGACCAGAGCTGACATTTTTTTTTTCATTCAACCCGCTGGGTTGAACGGAAAAAAACCCAATAGTGTGTACCAGGGCTAAAGTGTTACTAAACACACAACAGTAAAATCAGTCTGTATATGCAGTAAAGCATGCTTGTTATACTCACTGTTGAACCTAAGGGGTTAATCCTTTGCATTGTGTATAAAGGCTGTTTGATCCTGTCTTCTCTGATCCTCCCCTTCTTCCACTGTCTCCAAAAAATAACCTGATATTTACAGAACCAGGGGTCGGGCTGCACAGTTTGGTGTGTATTGCTCGAGAGTGCATGAGATCAGCATAGGGCCAATCAGCACTGTCCAGACAGAGGATCAGAGGAGGATGAAAGCTCCTCCTACAGGCTTTACCAGAAACTGATAGAAGTCACAAGGCTGCTATATACTGCTGATGAGAAAAGGTATTTATCCGCTTATTTTTACTGACATGGCTTTTTTTCTCAGAAAATAGGTGCAGGAACTCAACCACAACCCCCCAACACACACACACACACACTCCAAACTGTATCAAATAGTGGTTGTGGTAAAATTTCACTAACAGTGGGAGGACCTTAAAGGGGCCCTAAATGCCAGGAGAGCATTACATACCAAGTGCAGAGTTGGGGTGGGGGTTACTCATAGAGTGCAGAGTTCAGGGGTGTGCTACATGCAGAATTTGGGGGTGCGTTATGTACATAGTGTAGAGTTCAGGAGTGCACTGCATACAGACTGCAGAGTTCAGCTTTCTTCCACAGCTGCATCCCCTATCCACATCTCACTTTCACCCCTCTTCAACTGTGACCTCTGCATGCAACCCCACCTCCACTGCCCCATCTTCTCCACCCCTCCTCCTTAAAAGCGTCACCATCTTCCACATCCACGTCTTACTTTTTTTTCTTTATTAAGCTGAAGCACTCAGCTAGCTTTATTACCCCCCCCCCCCCATACACTGTAGGGGGCTCCACCTCTCTCATTTGCAGGGAGATCATTCAGTAGGAGTGTACGCATCTGCACTGTACCCCAGGCACCTGCATCCCCCTTGCCCCCATCCTGCACTCAGTAGGAGCTGTTGAGCAGATCAGATTTGTGGGACCTGTTGGGAGACAAGCTGTACTTCTGTATTTACAGGAGATGATTTACATGATGAGCAGGGAGCAGAGGGCCTGAGCCAGAGGTGGTGGAACTGAGTTCCACCAAGTTCCAGCTGAAAAAAAGTCCTGTTTACTAAAATAATTGTATTTCCATGTCCTGTGTACTGTGGGAGACCAGATATAGTGAATGCAGGTTCTGGGTTTAGCAACATTTTAAGGCTTGGTTCATAAATATGCGAATTGGATGCGTTTTTAACCTCATCCAATTTGCATAACATGTGAATGTGACTGGCTCCTAATGAAGCTAGTGCACACATGTCTGGGGCGGCCGGCAGTGCAGTTTTGAAAGGGGTCCTGTATGTTTTTGGGCGTATTCAGACAAAAATTTGCATCTGAATCGCACCTGAAATGATTAACAGAAACGCACGAAACTCTGGACTGCAAAACTGCAGCTGGACATGTGTGAACTCAGCCTTAGGCCCATTTCACACAGGCGGACCGTTCAGATCCGCCTGTCCATTTTTTTAGCGGATCTGAACGGTCCCCCCATGCATCCCTATGGGGCATCGGATGTCAGCAGAGACATGTCCGCTGACATCCGATCCGTCAAATCTGGACGGATGGAAACCCTATTTTCCATCTGTCCAGCGGATCTGATCGGATGAGATCGGATGAGAATGGACCGATTGTCCGTTCCCATCTGATTCCCCCATAGAGATGTTTGGGGAACTGACAGCTGTGTCTCCACACACAGTGCGGAGAACAGCTGTCATTCTCCTGCTCAGCGGGGGATCGGCGGATCGATCCCCCGCTGAGATAAACGGAGTCCGTCCGACGGACATACTGTGTGAAAGGGGCCTTATAGTGCTTCTTTACTTCTTATGAACATAATGCAATACAATCATTGTCCACAAGGTGTCGCTGGTATACAATGTCATAACCTAACATGCACTATGCAAAGCTGGTTTAAAGAAGTAGCAAAGTAAAGTGCCTGATCAAAGACTTTCATGGCAGGATCATTCATCAGTAATATTTTAATGAAGACTACAGATTTGAAAATATTGAACAAATGTCTTTTATTAAAATTGTATGAGATTTAACTGATTGGATTTAGCTCTTCTTTAAATAAACTTTGGTTAATTCAAAATTTGTGAGCAGGACATTTTTTTTATTGCAGAAGAGACATGTTTTGTCTCATCTGCAATAAACAATTCTTACAGTCCTCCGAGTCCTCACAAACTGCTTACATTGCACACTGAGCTGCGCATGTGTATAATGGTACGGTACAGTTCGGTTCGGTTTGGTACGGTACACAATTTTTGCCGTTTCCATTGTCAAAAGTTGTGAATGGTACCCTAATTCCGAACCGTACTGTACCACTAGTTGGTACGGTACCGTAGTACCGTACCAGCAGGGTGGAGCTATACTGTTGAGGTACTGTTGAGCTGAAGTACTGTTGGCAGTGGAAACGCAAGCCTGATCAAGGTGTACCATTCCGAACCGTACTGAATTGTTCCGCAACAGCTGGAGGGCCGTAGTTGGGGATCCCTGCACTAGGGTGTCACTTCATGAGTGGCCAGGTAACTCACATAAGTGCCTTTAAAGTTGAACTCTTCCCTGATGGGCCCTCTAGCACCTTACAACCCCTGGGCAACAAGATAGACTTTGAATGTCCGCATGGGAGAACATCTGGCCAACATAGGCAAAGGTATTGGTGAGCATAGTCTCTCCAAACACTTTTGCTTATTGCCACAATAGGGATCCTTCTTCTTTGGAAGTGGTTGGAATTGAAAACTACACTCCACATTGGCGGGGAAGAAATTTGAGGAGACAGATATTGAGACGTGAAACCCCAAGGATTTTTGACTTGCAAACTTTCCGTCTTCTAGGTCTCAGTGTGGAGTGGGATATCAATTTCTTCATTAATAATAGCTGAATAGCTGATATTGTTTCACTCCTAATTTTGCACACATTGGATTATTTTTGTTGCACATATTCATTAATACTTTTTCAAAACTTTGGTTTATATTTGTACCCCCTTAACACATATTCTTAAATTTGAATGATGCAGAGTTATATATGTATATAGTGTGAGACATATTGATATGTGTTATTTTAGTATGTACATTTTTTTTAGCTGGCTTCATTATTAAATCGTGTGACCCCCACATTTTTTTCATATATATATATATAAATATATATATATATATATATATACACATTGAACAAAATTGTAAATAAACGTATAAGATAGGGCCAGGGACTATTCATAGGATTCAGATATATTGGGCAGACTAGATGGGCCAAATGGTTCTTATCTGCCGACACATTCTATGTTTCTATGTTTCTATAAACGCAACTCTCTTGTTTTTGCCCCCATTTTTCATGAGCTGAAATCAAAGATCTCAGACTTTTTCTATGTACACCAAAGGCATATTTCTCTCAAATATTGTTCACAAATCTGTCTAAATCTGTGTTAGTGAGCACTTCTCCTTTGCCGAGATAATCCATCCACCTCCCAGGTGTGGCATATCAAGATTCTGATTAGACAGCATGATTATTGCACAGGTGTGCCTTAGGCTGGCCACAATAAAGGGCCCCTCTAAAATGTACAGTTTTACTGTATTGGGGGGGTCCAAATACCAGTCAGTATCTGGTGTGACCACCAGGGCCGGACTGACCATCGGGCGGACCGGGCATAATCCCGGTGGGCCGCGGCGCCCGCTCTCACTTAGTCCGACTCCTCACAGTAGAATGTAAAGAGGCCAGACTGTCATTTTCCCTCACTGCGGCGGCCGCGGCCGGTGTTCTTGCCAGCTACACCGGCTCCGCGGCCAATCAGCCTTCTGCTGTGAGTCACACCCCCTGAGCAGGAGGCTGATTGGCTAGGGAGCCGGAAGTGAAGAGAAGTTCGTATGTGTGTTCCTTCCCGCCGCAGCCGGTGTCCTGCCCGGCGCGGCCAGCAGCACAGCCCGCACTCGCAGGATCGGCCATGGAAGCAATCAGCTGCAGATGGCAGCTCCTTCACTCTGACTCCGGGCTGCTCGCGGGGGCGGCGACGGGCCGGAGAGAGAAGGTAAGTGCGGCTCCTCACGACGCCAGTGTCTTCAGTGCTGTGCAGCCCTGGTGTCACCGGCCGTGTGTACTGTCTGCTACTGAATAGGAGGGGGATGGGGCGGCTTCATATAGAGGATTTGATGTTTCCCTCTTCCTCCTCCTGCTGCCGCTGGATGGATGCCTGATTCTCCTCCTCCCTTCTGCAGGCATTCTGCGGCTGCAGGAGAAATATCAATTTCTCTATATGCAGCTGAGCTGTCCCATCCCCCTCCTATTCAACTTATTTTACTGCCCCCCCCAGTGATCTTAACCCTCCCCTCCTGCTCTTAGCCCCCCCTTGTGCTCTTCAGACCCCCCCCTGCTCTTCAGCCCCCCCCCTGCTCTTCAGCCCCCCCCTGCTCTTCAGCCCCCCCCTGCTCTTCAGCCCCCCCCCTGCTCTTCAGCCCCCCCCCTGCTCTTCAGCCCCCCCCCTGCTCTTCAGCCCCCCCCCCTGCTCTTCAGCCCCCCCCCTGCTCTTCAAGTCCCCACAGTGCTTTTCATCTCCCCCTATGCTTTCTGGCTCCCCTAATGCTCTCCACCCCCCTGTGCTCCCTGGCCAAGTGATTTCCAGTTCCCCCCCCCCTCAGTGCTCTCCAGTCCCCCTACCCTGTGCTCTCCATCCCCCTGGTTTTCCCTGCCCCCCCCAGTGCTATCCACACCCTGCGCCTTCCTTACTTCTCTCCAGTCCCCCCCCCCCCCTTGCCCTTCAGCTCCTCCAGTGCTATCTGCTTTCCCTGTGCTCTCCGGCCCCCCTAGTGTCCTATCTTCTATCATGTCTGCAGTCTCTGACCTTCTCTTGTATCACATCTGCAGTCTCTCAGGTATCATGTCCGCAGTCTCTGACCATCTCCTGTATCATGTCCGCAGTCTCTGACCATCTCCTGTATCATGTCCGCAGTCTCTGACCATCTCCTGTATCATGTCCGCAGTCTCTGACCATCTCCTGTATCATGTCCCCAGTCTCTGACCATCTCCTGTATCATGTCCGCAGTCTCTGACCATCTCCTGTATCATGTCCGCAGTCTCTGACCATCTCTTGTATCATGTCCGCAGTCTCTGACCATCTCCTGTATCATGTCCGCAGTCTCTGACCATCTCTTGTATCATGTCCGCAGTCTCTGGCCATCTCCTGTATCACGTCCTCAGTCTCTGGCCATCTCCTGTATCATGTCGGCAGTCTCTGGCCATCTCCTGTATCATGTCGGCAGTCTCTGACCATCTCCTGTATCATGTCCTCAGTCTCTGACCATCTCCTGTATCATGTCCTCAGTCTCTGACCATCTCCTGTATCATGTCCTCAGTCTCTGACCATCTCCTCTATCATGTCCTCAGTCTCTGACCATCTCCTGTATCATGTCCTCAGTCTCTGACCATCTCCTGTATCATGTCCTCAGTCTCTGACCATCTCCTCTATCATGTCCTCAGTCTCTGACCATCTCCTCTATCATGTCCTCAGTCTCTGACCATCTCCTCTATCATGTCCTCAGTCTTTGACCATCTCCTCTATCATGTCCTCAGTCTCTGACCATCTCCTCTATCATGTCCTCAGTCTCTGACCATCTCCTCTATCATGTCCTCAGTCTCTGACCATCTCCTCTATCATGTCCTCAGTCTCTGACCAACTCCTCTATCATGTCCTCAGTCTCTGACCATCTCCTCTATCATGTCCTCAGTCTCTGACCATCTCCTCTATCATGTCCTCAGTCTCTGACCATCTCCTCTATCATGTCCTCAGTCTCTGACCATCTCCTCTATCATGTCCTCAGTCTCTGACCATCTCCTCTATCATGTCCTCAGTCTCTGACCATCTCCTCTATCATGTCCTCAGTCTCTGACCATCTCCTCTATCATGTCCTCAGTCTCTGACCATCTCCTCTATCATGTCCTCAGTCTCTGACCATCTCCTCTATCATGTCCTCAGTCTCTGACCATCTCCTCTATCATGTCCTCAGTCTCTGACCATCTCCTCTATCATGTCCTCAGTCTCTGACCATCTCCTCTATCATGTCCTCAGTCTCTGACCATCTCCTCTATCATGTCCTCAGTCTCTGACCATCTCCTCTATCATGTCCTCAGTCTCTGACCATCTCCTCTATCATGTCCTCAGTCTCTGACCATCTCCTCTATCATGTCCTCAGTCTCTGACCATCTCCTCTATCATGTCCTCAGTCTCTGACCATCTCATGTATCATGTCCTCAGTCTCTGACCATCTCATGTATCATGTCCTCAGTCTCTGACCATCTCATGTATCATGTCCTCAGTCTCTGACCATCTCATGTATCATGTCCTCAGTCTCTGACCATCTCATGTATCATGTCCTCAGTCTCTGACCATCTCATGTATCATGTCCTCAGTCTCTGGCCATCTCCTGTATCATGTCCTCAGTCTCTGGCCATCTCTTGTATCATGTTTGCAGTCTCTGACCATCTCCTGTACTATGTCCAGCGGGAACACTCTGCAGCCACACCGCACAGCACACCTAAGGTAAGTGGAGGACTGGAAAGAGGAGTGACTTCTACTTAGGGATTTCTTTTGCAGATAGGCTGGACTGGCACTGGCAGCAACAATTTTATTCAAATAAATCAGGATTTCTTCTGCAAATTGTCTGGCACTGGCAGCCAGGCATAGTACTAGTCTAGTACTATGCCTGCCAGTGCCAGGTCAGCCTATTTGCAGAATAAATCCCGATTTGAATAAAATTGTTGCTGCCAGTGCCAGCCTACCAGGGGCTGATCTGAGGTGTGAAGGTGCAGGAATTGGGGTGATCTAAGGTATGATAGTGCAGGAATTGGGGTGATTTGATGTGTGAAGGTGCAGGAATTGGGACTGATCTGCTTCATACTATTTTTAGGACTCAACCATCAAAACAGGATTTAAAGTAAGACAAAATAAACAGCATCATATGGCAGCTCTGATCTAAATTGAAGATTAAACTAAAAAAGGTACCGTAATCAAATCCACACATCCTGGAACATTAAATCCTGTCATCAACCATCCCGACGAACGCCACGCCACGCCCCACCACGCCCCCCCCCCCCCTCGCGGGCTGCTCAGTCCAAAATGCCCGGGCCTATTTTTTGTCCCAGTCCGGGCCTGGTGACCACTATTTGCCTCACGCAGTGCAGCACATCTCCTTTGCATAGAGTTGATCAGGTTGTTGATTGTGGCCTGTGGTTGATCCACTCCTCTTCAATGGCTGTGTGAAGTTGCTGGACATTGGCAGTACCTGAAACGCACTGTCGTATACGTCGATCCAGAGCATCCCAAACATGCTCAATGGGTGACATGTCCGGTGAGTATGCTGGCCAGGCAAGAACTGGGATGTTTTTAGCTTCCAGGAATTGTGTAAAGATCCTTGCAACATGGGGCCGTGCATTATCATCATGTCTCCTCCTTTGTCCTTTTTTGTCTCTTCTAGGATTATAAACTGTATATCTGTGTTTTTATGATTATGTTGCATACGTTTTGGAACTGGTAAACCTGGCTGATTGCTCCTAATTGAAGACCAATGTTGTGACTTACAATCTTTCATTTTCTGAGACATTTCACCAACATATATCAACCCACACGGGCGGATTAGTGTATAAACCACATATGATGTCTGGCACTTATGAAAACCACTGATGCATACTTTTTCCCATTATTCGGATGTATGAAGCAGTCACCTTTTTTAATTTGTCTGCATTGCACACTACTTCCTAGGATTGTCCTTTTTTCAATTAATTTTATTTTTTGGAGTTCAGAATGTACAAGCATGTCTCTTATTATCCTATTTCTTCTTCTATGCTTTTAATGGTATTTAATCTAAATACTCCTAATATATCTCAGGGTAAGCACAATGTAATAGACCCCAATGTGTTTTGATAATTTTAAATATTTCCCCACTATAACTATGGTACTGCATGGAGAAAGGAAGATGTTTTAACCTGGATTTTTTATTTCTTTTGGGACATCTTTCTATATATTTCAGTCTTCCCAACTCCTGCTGCACCAAGGTATTTGGACATTGGAGACCACACCATACCCCCCCGGACCACACCAGCCCACGCACCATACCCCTCCCCCCGGTCGCTGGCTCACTCACCCTGGACATGTGGCGGGCGGGCAGGCAGGCAGCAGCGGTGGCTTCCCCCTCTGTCTTCTGCGTCTCCTTTCTCCTCCTCCTCCTTGGCCAGTGGCATGACTTCTCCTTTCAGCCAATTGGGAAACGTGTTCCTGATTGGCCAGAAGGAGGATCCGTGTGACAATAGCGAATATTCATTTGCTATTGTCACAAAACTGGGAGGGCTCAGGGCGCAGTGCTCTGCGCCTGAGCCCACCCTTTTTTGAAGCCTATTAGAGCCTCTGGCTCTAATCATGTGCTTAAAAAAAAAAAAAAACATTGGAATCCATGCGTCCAGCGCCCTGCATGTAGATCAGGGGGCCGGACGCATGGATGGGGGGGCGGCGCCCCTGCGCCCCCAATGGACGGGCTGCCACCGCATGTGATTATCTCTTCCTTAAGGGCATGTTTCAAAATCTCCTCTAGTTTTTTCCGTATGCCCCAAAGGGGATTACCTGTCAATTTTTTATATACCTCCTAATCTTCTAGCTGTTTACTAATCTAATTTTCATACATTTGTCTGTCCATAACGACAATACAGCCGCCTTTGTCTGTTGGTTTTAATGCAATTTTTTGATACAAAGGGATGTCTACCCGCGATTCAGAAATGCTGAAAATCGCGAGACGTCCTTGTGATCCCCGTTACTTTAAATGGCACCCAAATCACAGTGTGATTTTGCTGCAATTGTCGCCCGACAAATAGCTGTAAAATTGCGCAAACATATTCGCGGGGCGCCTGTCGCCCAAAAGAAGTACTTCTTTTTGGTGACAGAGGTCTTGTGATTCTGTTTGTGCAATTTTACCATGATTTGGGGGGGGTGACAATCTGGCAAAATGGCAGCACGGTTTGGGTGCCGTTCAAAAGTAACAGGGATTGCAAGGGTTTTCCTCGATTTTCAGCGTTTCCGAACCACCCAAAAAATTTAAATGCCATGATGTAAATGGATATCAAAGGCAAAAACAAAAACAAAAAACAACAAAGACGAAAACACACACACAGGAACAACACAGTTGAGACTTTTAGGAGGCAATGCCTATCTTAGGCTAGATGCCTCCATCCCTGATTAGGTAGATATGAAGGGGAAGGGAATAAAATGGGTAACTAAAAGGGTATAATGGAATCGGCATATTGGGTAAGGTAATGTATAATAAATAATATAATCCATAGCATAATATTGATGTAAATGTAGCCTTAGAGATCATGAGGATCTGGTAAGAGGCACATTTATCTTCAGCACTGGTGGAGCACGGATACATCAGGATTTTTCACTGGGAGCGGTGCACTTTACAGTAATCCCCCGCTACATCGCGGTTCAGTTTTTGCGGTCCCGGTAATTCGCGTTTTTTTTTGTAATGTTATTTTACTATATAAATCATTAAAAATGAAAGATTTTTGTGTTTTTCATAGCTCTTGCTCTGTCTCTAAGTATCTTTTATGTGTTTAAATGAGTTTCTATTGTTTTAAAAGTGTGTTTAAAGACCTTAAAATGCTTTTACACGTACAGTGACAGTAAAAAAATCATGCCTACAATGCATTTTAATAGGGTTTTTCTATTTCGCGGAATTTCACTTTTCGCGGCTGGGTCCGGAACGTAACCCCCACAATGGAGGGGGGTTTACTGTATATCATTTCATTTGAAAAACGATATGGATACTTATTTTGAATAATATCTATACATGGACACATGTTTATATCTTTTATTTTGTTTTGAGGACATTTTCAGGTACAATGTTTTTTGATATTATTCTTTTTACATGTTTTGATTTTCAGTAATGATTAAATTACCATTTGAGGTATAGTTAATAGACAGCATAGGCGTGCGCACAGGGTGTGCCAGATGTTCCTGGGCGCACCCTTATTACACCATGCACATTAGCATTATCACTCGGTGTGCTGGCAGGAAGATGGTAAAGACCTCCCTCTTACCTGCTCTGCCATAAGAGAAGTGTTTACGCACTTCTTTTTCACTGTGCCAGCAGGGAGATCAGTGTGCCAGGGGCATATATATGTAGACGCACACATACTGTACATGTGTGTTTGAGCTTTAGGGTGCACAACGTAATGCAATAGGCTGTGCACACCTATAATAGACAGCGCAATTTTTTTCACCTTTCATATACAACAACATAGACTCTAGAGACAACATGCACCTCTGTTTGCAAAGCTGTTTGTACATAGTGCAAAGTGCGGGTGTACAGCCAGGCTATGTATAGGTACAGAGGAGGTGAACATGCTCCGTTCTCATGACACAGTAATGTGGTGTGTGATTACAATGATAAAGGAAAATCCACATTAATTTGCAAGTTGGACTTTAATACACATCACTCCACATCCTGACCATGAATCTGTCCTCAGCTCACTGCTGCCTATCAACATCACACAGAAGCAAGTTCAAAGTCCCAGGACTACACTGACAGTGATTTGTCCCTAATTCTGCAGGACATGGTGTCCCTCTGATACTGTATTGCTCTTTAGATCTCACCTCCCCTTTGCTTCCAAGAGTTGTGCGTGCCTGCTGCAGTATTCATCCTACACACACTCTAATATGTATACACTGCCCATAAATGCTGGGTATATGTACACTTAGGCCCCTTTCACACTTGTGCGACTTGTCCTGCGATTCAGAGCTGCAAAGTCGCATGACAAGAAGTGCTCCGAGATTTCCAATGAGTACCGTTCATATCTATGCGACTTCAAGTTGCAACAACTTTAAAGTAGTCCCTGCACTACTTTGGTCCAACTTTGATGCATTTTGAGGTCCATAGACATAGGCATTGCTTTAAGTCTAGTCAAAATTGCGGCACAATCACGTCAAAAAATTGTGGCAAAATTGTGCGACTTTTAGGACGCACAAGTGTGAAAGGGGCCTTAAACGTATTATAGTCTAGACATGAGAAATATAAACCACAGTATACTGTATCTCTGCATATACTGTTCAAAATACTTCCTTTGCTCCAAATTTGATCTATTTTAAAATATTTTTAATAATGTGTTCTGTTTCCCAGGGGATAGAGTCAGGGGCGTAAAAAATGGGGTTGCAACTGAGACCCCATGCTCCAAAAGGTCCAATATGGCTCCCCTGTACACCTGGATAGTAGGGGTGGCAGGGGTAGCATATAGAGAAACCAACCACCCCCCATTTTCCCCCTGCAGCCACTAAAAGCCAGCTTCTCCTATTCTCCCCATTCAGCAGCTGCAGGAGGAAAGTAGAGGGGATTGGTTTCTCTACATGCCACCCCTGCTGTCCCTCCTTTCCAGATCCGGCAGCCCCCCTGTGTGCTCTCCTGCCCCCGGGTGATGTGTCAGGATCGAGAGCGGGAAAGGGGCAAGAAAATATTTAATTTACCAGCCCCTTTCTTTTTCTGAATGGACAGAGTCAGTGATCGGTACAGATTAGTCTCTGTCCATTCATAACGGAAACATAGTAAATGTGTTTAATATGGTTCAATTTGTGAATGAAAAGGAAGCTCTGTACAGACCTATTCCTGTCTATTCATTCTGTGCAGCTTAGGCTGCAGATTGAAGATTGAGGGCTGTGTTCTCAATCTTCTTTCAAAGGTGAAACATCAGAAGTCTGTATGGACCCCTTATTTTTCACCAAACCTCCCTAATGAGGCTCCTAAATAAATTGTAAAAAATAATAAAAATAACATTGTAAGAAAAATAAAATAATATTTTTCAAGAGTTTACTAATGTGAATTTTAGGAGTAGCCAGCGGTCTCAGCAGGATTCAAAACTGTAATTAGCCTTAGACAGCACCTAGAAAGATGGAAGTACTACTTTGTTCCCTGGAGCAGTGGTCGCCAACCAGTGGTCCATAAACCACTGATGGTCCACAAAAAATGTTGGTGGTCCTCAGGGGTTCTGCCGCAAATCAACAATGTGGCGGATGTATACCGCCTAATGTTGTTTCCAGTAGTGTTCTCATTGCGTGCTGACAGTCAATACTGTCAGTGTGCATTAAAACTCAATGCCTCCTGTGTAGTTCAGGCTCCTGTGAACTCAGAGGGAGGCACCAGGAGTAGTGCAGAGAGTGGGGGGTGAAGAAGGAGGAAACTTCCATTGGCAGTACTGATCACAGACTGTCGGAGGGAGCATGGAGCTTGAGCAAATGGCTGGATAAGGAGGTGAGAATCAATGTTGATTAAGGTTGGGGGGGGGGCTAGGCAGTAAGCCAGAGCATTGTGCAGTGTGTGTATAAGGCAACAGTGTGATCCAGGGGAGGGGGGGGGGGGGAAGAAAGCCAGAGCACTGTGTGTATATGGTGTGATCCAGGGGAGGGAGGCAGAGAGCCAGAGCATTGTGTGTATAAGGCAGCAGTGTGATCCAGGGGAGGGGGACAGAAAGCCAGAGCATTGTGTGTATAAGGCAGCAGTGTGATCCAGGGAACGGGGGCAGAGAGACAGAGCATTGTGTGTATAAGGCAGTAGTGTGATCCAGGGGAGGAGGGCAGAAAGCCAGACCATTGTGTGTATAAGGCAGCAGCGTGATCCAGGGGAGGGGGGCAGAGAGCCGGAGCATTATGTGTATAAGGCAGCAGTGTGATCCAGGGGAGGGGAGCAGAAAGCCAGACCATTATGTGTATAAGGCAGCAGTGTAATCCAGGGGAGGGGGGCAGAGAGCCGGAGCATTGTGTGTATAAGGCAGCAGTGTGATCCAGGGGAGGGGGGCAGAAAGCCGGAGCATTGTGTGTATAAGGCAGCAGTGTGATCCAGGGGAGGGGGACAGAAAGCCAGAGCATTGTGTGTATAAGGCAGCAGTGTGATCCAGGGGAGGGGGCAGAAAGCCAGAGCATTGTGTGTATAAGGCAGCAGTGTGATCCGGGTGAGGGGGGCAGAGAGCCAGACTTTGTGTGTATAAGGCAGCAGTGTAATCCAAGGGAGGGGGGCAGAGAGCCGGAGTATTGTGTGTATAAGGCAACAGTGTGATCCAGGGGAGGGGGGCAGAGAGCCGAAGCATTGTGTATAAGACAGCAGTGTGATCTGGGGGAGGGGGGCAGAGAGCCAGACTTTGTGTGTATAAGGCAGCAGTGTAATCCAGGGGAGGAGGGCAGAGAGCCGGAGTATTGTGTGTATAAGGCAACAGTGTAATCCAGGGAAGGGGGGCAGAGAGCCGGAGCATTGTGTGTATAAGGCAACAGTGTGATCCAGGGGAGGGGGGCAGAGAGCCAGACTTTGTGTGTATAAGGCAGCAGTGTAATCCAGGGGAGGGGGGCAGAGAGCAGGAGTATTGTGTGTATAAGGCAGCAGTGTAATCCAGGGGAGGGGGGCAGAGAGCAGGAGTATTGTGTGTATAAGGCATGTAAAATTTATGTAAGTGGTCCGCGGGATTAAAAATTGTGATATAGTGGTCTGTGAGGTCCGAAAGGTTGGCGACCACTACCCTGGAGAACAGAACACGTTAATAAAAATCGAAGTAAGACTTTCTTTAGTAACTTTCTTTATATACCCTCTGTTATTATCCTGTCAACCTGTCAATATATGGTATATGCAATTTAGTTTATACAACCCAAGTTATATAAAAGGAACACAGAAATGCTTCAAGATATAAAGTTTAATAGCCTATAAAAGTGAAATCTCAGTGTGGTAATACCGGTAAAAGATAAAAGATGATTGGTTGCTTTGAATAGCTACACTAGATGATAAATGTTGTTAGTAATATACAAGACATTTGTCCTATTGCTCTTTAGGAAATAAAATGTACTTCCCATTTGTATTGCATGCTTTCCAAGAATGTTTTCTGTTTTCCCTAGAGTCATCGCAATTAACTGTACTATAGGACTTGTCAAAGGTATACTTTCTCGTTATCTACTCTGATATTGACTTTAACTAGACTCTGCTGGTAATCACCAGAAACAAGATGAAAATTCAGCAAAAGGTCATTTTTTTTTTCTATATGTTAAATTGAGTGCAAACTCAAAGTTGTTTTTAAATAACACAGATTTATACTTACCTGCTCTGTGCAATTGTATTGCACAGAGCATCCCTGAAACTCCTCTTCTTGGGTCCCCTGCCGAAGCTCCTGGCTCCTCCTCTTTTTTGTGTGCCACCATGGGAAGTTGCTTCCTTTGATGGGCAGGCTCGATCCTGAGCTGCGCTGCCTGTGTCCATATCCATAAACCCACACATCATGACTCTGCCCCGCCTCCCATCACACGATTTGAATGATAGCAGTGGGAGCCAATGGCTCTCGATGCCTCAGCAAAGCCCGAGAGACTGGCAAGTGAGAGGGGAGAGCCGCTACAGATGGGCACAGCGCTGGATCCAGGGAGGTAAGTAAAAGGGGCAGTGAGGGGGTGAAAACTTTGTACATGAACATTGTTTACCTTAATGCAAGGAATACATTAGGGTAAAAATGTTTGGTCCTTAGAACGATTTAAAATTCAGGTGTTTGCCAGGAACATACTGTGCAAAATAACTCAAGTTGAAATATAGAATTTGACATTTAGATAGGGACAGCTTTTTAAATACCAGCATGGGACTTTTAAGTACAATAAAACAAGTGTAGCCCTCTTTTGGCGGGAATATGAAAAAAAAAGGACCACCTCCAAACGGGATAGTGCACTAAACCTGCAGGTAAGAGCCAGAATTTTTTCTAAGTAGAAGAGTGGGTTTGATAATAAAGCTGGCCAGTGGCGGCCGGTGCGTTGGGGGCGCAGGGGCGCCGCCCCCCTATCCATGCGTCCAGCCCCCTAATCTACATGCGGGGTGCCGGACGCATGGAGTTCAATGGGCTTTTTTTTCCTTTTTGCATCACCTGATTAGAGCCAGAGGCTCTAATAGGCTTCAGCAAAGGTTGGACCCGGGGCGCAGAGCAGTGCGCCCCGAGCCCACCCATTGCGTGACAATAGCGAATGAAAATTCGCTATTGTCACGCGGATCCTCCTCCTGGCCAATCAGGAAGCGGGTCCGATACGCGCTTCCTGATTGGCCGAAAGGCAAACCCCATGCCATTGGCTGGGGAGGAGGTGGGAGCCGGGAGGACTGAGGACTTGAGGAGACGCCGCCACGCCGGAGAAGCCGTGAGCCGCCACTGAAGCTGGCAGTGCCTCCTTCCAAGACAGGACCTCTGTGAATGTGGGGGTTCACTTCCTGGAAAATGACAAAATACTTTAATCAACGTAATTGGGAGAAGAGGAACTACTGCAACCAGCATATGACATTAACCATTAATATATACAGTAGATGCACTCCTGTATAGAAATATTACATTTATATAAGAAAAGAATAATAATAGTACATATGTAAGTCCAATGTACAAACAGGTATTATCAGGAAAAGGTCCAACAAGAGCCCTGGGGGATTTGTGCACATATTTCTGGGTATATATAATTATTAATCACTTCTGCCCCGATGGTTTTACCCCATTCCTGACAAGGCCATTTTTGCAATATAGCACTATGTTATTTTAACTGACAAATGCGCGGTCATGCAATGCTGTATCCAAATAAAATTGATGTCCTTTTTTCCCACAAATAGAGCTTTCTTTTGGTGGTATTTGATCACCTCTGCGGTTTTTATTTTTTGCGCTAAAAACAAAAAAAGGCCGACAATTTTGAAAAAAAAAATCATTTTTTACTTTTTGCTATAAAACATATCCAATAAAATAAATGTAAAAAAAATCTAATTTCTTCATCAATTTAGACCACTTTTGGTAAGGTAACAGAAGGAGCAAGGGCGTCTAGAGACACAAATGCCGGTGGTTCTTCCAGTAGGCAGGGCAGGCGGGTAGCTAGTGTGTCCATGGAGATGCGCCAGACAGCGGGAACAGCTTGTAAGCAGGTGCTTACGGGGGACCATTGAATGTATTTTTGCTGTTGTATTATTTGCACTGTTTAGCTACAGTATATAGTTAGTTCAGACTGCTCGGGATGGGAAGGGGTTTACTGTGTCTCAGATCTTTCCCTGGTTTTCTTCGGTCCTACCCCCTGTCGTAATCCACATAAATACAGGGGGGGGGGGCGTGGTGGGCTCAGGGCAAGGACTCTCCTCCACATGGGAATACAGAGCAAGGACTTGCACCATGTAGTCCTGCTGGAGCACGTGTCCCTCCCCCTTCTGGGTCACCCCGATGAGATTCTCACTGGAACAAGGAACCTACCACTATTGGAATCGAGCTAAATGGACTTTCCTTTGGGCAAGGTATAAACCTGGGCAGCCTGGATTGGGTAGTTAGGGAGACTCTGCTTCATGTTCATTGTGCTGCTGAACTGTGAAACTGAATGCTCAGTAAAGCTTCATTAACTGTTAAATGTCTGGTCTGAAGTTTATCCAAAAGGGGTGCATGAAGGTACCTACAAGCACCTACAAGCACTGAACCTATTCTCTCTGGAGAAGAGACGATTGAGGGGGATATGATATTAATGTACAAATAGTGTACTGGCGACCCTAGCATATGGAAAAACCTATTCAGAGAAAGGGAATACAATAAGACACGTGGCCACTCACTAAAACTAGAGGAAAGGCGGTTTAACCTTAAAATACGCAGGGGGTTCTTCACTGTAAGAGCAGTAAGGATGTGGAATTCTCTTCCGCAAACAGTCGTATCAGCAGGGAGCATCGATAGTTTCAAAAAAATATTAGATTGGCACCTTAAAGACCACAACATACAGGGGTATACAATGTACGGTTAACAGCAAACACACACACACATCATAGGTTGAACTGGATGGACTGATGTCTTTTTTCAACCTCACTAACTGTAACTATGGCATATCAAAAGAACAGATCTGTAACATCACTGGGGATGAAGATGAGAAGCTAAAGACCCGCCAAGGAAAGGTTAACCTTAAAGGGGAGTTGGGGAAGTCATGTCTAACATGCAGATGTTATGGGTAGCCAGAACTGGTGGGAATGCTATAGCAGCCAGCCAGTGGAAAGATGGTAATGGCCATGGGTAACAGGTCCTCTAGTTAATGAGGGGATCAGTGCTCTGACTCTCTCCTTAGTGGTTGTTAACCCACAGCATAGGGGACCAACTCCACAGAACACCTAGCTGCAGGTACGAGAGAGTGAAGGAGTTGAATAGTGCATGTGCAGAGATCCACGCTCAGTGCACAGTGGAATCTATGATCTGCTACTGGGAGTGAGTTAGCAGAGTACCTGGGCTGGTGGAGCGGGACACAGGCTCTGCGGTGTCCCCCTCAAAATTCTGCATTTAGAAGACATGGTGTGCAGCAACATTGGATGGAGTGATTCACAAGAGGAATTTGCATGTTGTTACATGGTTGCACAAAGTGTACAGCTCGCTTTTAAGCTGGAGCTCTGTCCTAATGTTGACTCCACACGACCTTGGCCCCACGGACCGCAACCCCGCCTTAGTAAGTGCGTACACGAAAGAGGTTCCCCCACTTCCCCTCGTGCAGGGTGAGTAGGCCCCACTCACAAGGTGGTAGAGGCTGGCTGATGGGTGCTTGGCTGGTAAACGACAGGTTGCAGTTCTCAACTGGCAGGCAGAGACCAGGTAGGCAACAGACCTGACTGTAGGCACTTGACTGGCAGGGAGTAGCAGGAAGCAGGATCAGACAAGCTGGGTTGGTAGCAGACAATCCGATCAGGCATAAGCAAGAGACTTCAAGCATAGTCAAAGGCAGGTTGGGTCAGTAACAAGTGAACAAGCATTGCAGATGCACAGAATGCTGAAGATCAGACAGCAAAGAGCCAGCCTAAATAGTCTATTTTGGTGCCAGTGTTAGTGACAGATGGGTATCCATGCCTGTGCACAGGGGAGGACTGGGCCAGGGGGGCAAATGCCCCCTGGGCCGCTCTGATGGCCTGTAAAAAGGCTGCACCACTTTAGCCACAGACATGCCTAAAGGATTCCTGGTGAAGATAAATAAAAAGACTCTGCCACTGACCTACTGAGTGCAGGATGAAGACAAGGAAAGAGCGCAGGCCTCCCCCACAGCATGGATGGTGTAAACTGTGTCTGAGCAGAGGCCAGTTCGATTCCCCACCTGAGACTCTCCTCCCCTGGCCAGCCAGCACCGAGCTGCCCCTAACCGTCCCCTGCTGGCCAGGTTGGGAACCCAGATTCGGCCGGTGAGTAGAGAGTACCTGGAGCAGGGCTTCAGCTTGGAATGGGGGTCAGGAGGAGGACGGGAAGGAGAGTGGGGCCAAGTCGCTGCACCATGGGCCTCCGGTTTCTACTTGCCCCCTGGGCTAAAAGTTGCCAGTCTGCCCCTGCCTGTGCACACCTGCAGCAGGGCAAAGTAGAGTGTGGAGCAGTTGTGTCTGCGTTTTTTCTTCTTCATGCAGATACCGGTAGCAGGCGGCGTTCATTGTGATTAAAGATGGATGTACATTGGGGGACATTTTTAAAGGAGGCATCCAGATTCTGATAGGTCACCCCCCCTTGCACCCCCACAACCACCAGGCAAGGGTTGTGGGGAAGAGGCCCTTGCCGTCATCAACAAGGGACAAGGTGCTTGGATATAACCCCCCCTCCCCCATGTTGAAAGCATGTGGCCTGGTATGGGCTAGGAGGAGAGGGAGCGCACGATTGTCCCCCTCCTTTCCTGGCCTACCGGGCTACAAGTTTGGATAAGGGACTGGTAGGGATTTTGGGAAGACCTCACCTCACTCTTTTTCTTTTTTACTGTTTCCTCTTTAATTTATATTCATCTGTCAGCAGGGAATCTCCCGCTGTGAGCAGGGATGAATCATGGTTATTGGAATGCCGGTAGGTGCTGGCTCATTAACAACCAGCTCTGATACTTTCATATATTCCAATGCATGGCTAGGCCGCTACTTGTTTAACAAATATATTTATTTATTTTTGTGAACTGACTTTAATGCCAGTGTATGGGGTATTTATTGTGCATATGTTATTTTTGCGGTAAATACTGCATAAAGTGATTAATTAATTAATTAATTAATTGAATTAATTTTTTCAATATCGCATAGATATGTGGATCAAATGAGTCACATGATCCAAATATGACATGCAAATTTTTTTACTGAATAGATCCCCAGGTTCTTTATAAGTAACATTACAGTATATTAATGATATCACTATTGTGTGTGACAAGACCTGGGTGGGTTACCATCACATTGTATAATATTTACCTCGCTTTTTGGCATATTATCATTCATCGCTACAGTCAAACACATTTTTAGCAGGTAATGGAGTTTAGATGATGCACAAAGCTCAATTTATAAAGCTATCACATCAGGATAAGCATTTTTATCTCTAAACCAAAACAAGCTACCAAGAGCGTGCCAAAATCCAGGAAAACAGGCAAAAAAATATATCAATTGAAGAACCAACTGAACACATTAGTGGACTTTATGGGCACATCATAAGACAGACTAGGACACAACTATATATAAAAAGTAGGCAAAAAATTTGGGGGAGCATACCCATGTATTTCTAAAGCTGCTGCAGCTATGAACCAAAAGACATGTATATTAAAAAAGAATAGTGCGCAAATGCAAAAGAAATAACTACCAAATCTGAAGACAATCCATAAATAAAAATGGGGGTTTGGTCCCACCATATGGCCATATCGTGCTCAAGCCCACTACTGCGTCAAAGTACCCCATTATCAGTGGGTCCTACACTATCCATGAAAAAGAGATGAATCCAGCCATTCTAACCCTTGGAGATAATACTCCTTGCTGGGAAGGATGTGCAAATGCACTACAGGGGATTGTCTTCAGATTTGGTAGTTATTTCTTTTGCATTTGCGCACTATTCTTTTTTAATATACATGTCTTTTGGTTCATAGCTGCAGCAGCTTTAGAAATACATGGGTATGCTCCCCCAAATTTTTTGCCTGTTTATTATGTATTCGGTCTGACCAGACTATCGAGGTTGAGCAACCCTCCCCACCCCCCCACACACACCTGTACTCAATCAGTGTCCACCATCAATTGGATATAGGAGGAGTCCCCTGTAGTGCATTTGCACATCCTTCCCAGCAAGGAGTATTATCTCCAAGGGTTAGAATGGCTGGATTCATCTCTTTTTCATGGATAGTGTAGGACCCACTGATAATGGGGTACTTTGACGCAGTAGTGGGCTTGAGCACGATATGGCCATATGGTGGGACCAAACCCCCATTTTTATTTATGGATTGTCTTCAGATTTGGTAGTTATTTCTTTTGCATTTGCGCACTATTCTTTTTTAATATACATGTCTTTTGGTTCATAGCTGCAGCAGCTTTAGAAATACATGGGTATGCTCCCCCAAATTTTTTGCCTGTTTATTATGTATTCGGTCTGACCAGACTATCGAGGTTGAGCAACCCTCCCCACCCCCCCCACACACACCTGTACTCAATCAGTGTCCACCATCAATTGGATATAGGAGGAGTCCCCTGTAGTGCATTTGCACATCCTTCCCAGCAAGGAGTATTATCTCCAAGGGTTAGAATGGCTGGATTCATCTCTTTTTCATGGATAGTGTAGGACCCACTGATAATGGGGTACTTTGACGCAGTAGTGGGCTTGAGCACGATATGGCCATATGGTGGGACCAAACCCCCATTTTTATTTATGGATTGTCTTCAGATTTGGTAGTTATTTCTTTTGCATTTGCGCACTATTCTTTTTTAATATATATATAAAAAGTAAACATTTATTGAGTTCAATGTTAAAATTGTTCATAAAAAGTGATGAACCTCGACCAAACAAAAAGGGGGGTCCAAGTCATCCAACATGTATATAAAAGTAAACATGACTCAAGATTGGTCATGAAACACGACAATACATATCAAACAATACGTGGATGTGAGAATACGTCTGCTCAAAGGTCAACACGTTTCGCGGTAAGCTTCATCTGGACCAAAAACAAACAAGAGTATTCTTCTCCAAGCAGCGCAAGACAAAAAATTGGCTTTGGGCGGACACAGGGAATAACTGAGGCCTGGGACACCGAACAGAGTTTACACTGGTATAGGTAAGAAATATATATGTGTATCTCCCATTAGAAGATGTAAAACCTATGGCGGACAGATAGGGTCTGGATATGTTTTGTGGATATTAATACAGTGTACAAATTGGTAACTATGGGCCCAGCATGAGATCCTGATAGAAGATGTACTATAAGTCTAGCAATGGCTTGCTTAGACTTGCTTAGACAATCAGGTGAAAGTCAAAAGTAAAGGAAGCCCAAGACCAGTGACTTCACCATAGACAACAACCCCATATAGCCAGCCACTAATAAGGGATGACCCTTAAGCCGGATAGATGGGTATTCCCTAGATGTGTCGCCCCTATATTATCTCTAATATAATATATCAAAGTAACAGGCATTTTTAGTTGAGCCCAAAGAAATGTTATAATTACAGTCACAAGGCTGAAAACAGAATGAAAACAGAATGCCGAATTTAAGAAAAAAATTAATAAAAATTTCTGCATATTTATGGACAACTCCAATCATTCTATTTCAATGTTATTGAAAACTGTTTGTAGATACCTTGTTAAATTCAATTTGGTAATATAAGGCTCTTTTATTTTCATAAAATCTTTATTTTATAGCTTGAACTGCAGAACTAAAATATCTTAATTTGTAATCATTTCTCTTTCTCCTTATGCCTGATCAAGCTATAAATAGAATAAATGCCTGGCCCCTAATGCTAATGTAACAATCATGCAATGCATCACAAACCATATTTAGCATCCTTGCCATTACTAGGTCTGTGCTTTATCCTGTTTCCATGGCGACGACTGGCGATGAAGCGGTTCCATGTGCAACCCGCAGACAGCTCTGACAAGGGAGTGGGCTGTTTTAGCTTACTGTACCCTTAGAGATTTAGCAGAAGGTACACTGGCCTCCCCTGACTCGAGGAGGGAAGGCAGTGACAAAAGATATGGTTACTAAGAGGAAAAGTACTGTTTTGTAATTTAGTTCTTCTGTTGCATTTTT
Source organism: Pelophylax lessonae (assembly GCF_965119305.1). NCBI lineage: Eukaryota > Metazoa > Chordata > Amphibia > Anura > Ranidae > Pelophylax > Pelophylax lessonae. Next base: position 73,196,977 of record NC_138777.1, read on the forward strand.
TTTGTTATATTTATTTATAATTGTTTTCATTTATTTTATTATTATTTTTATATTTATTCAATTTTTTTAAAATAAAAGGAAGGTACAAATAAGGAGCAAAGTCAACAATCAGACTGAACAGCAGTATCCAACACTGTAGACCAGGGGTCTCCAAACTACGGCCCTCTAGTTGTTCAGGAACTACAATTCCCATCATGCCTAGTCATGTCTGTGAATGTCAGACTTTTACAATGCCTCATGGGACGTGTAGTTCCGCAAAAGCTGGAGGGCCGTAGTTTGGAGATCCCTGCTGTAGACTATTGTGACACAACTGATAAACTATCTACTGATGAGTAGGGAACTGAGGTCCACAGAATTTAAGCGTTGATCCTTGAACATATTAAATCAACTTACTGTGTAAGGGGTGGAATAAAAAGGTAACTAGGAAAGGAAAATGGGGGAAAGAAGAAAATAGAAAAAAAAAAGAATAGAAAAAAGGGATTAAAAGCTGGGGTAGGAGTAAAGAAAAGAAGAACAGGCCAAAGAAGGTTGCTCCAGCCCACAACCTCGGAAATATGGAGGGGAAGCATCGGGTAAGATTTTGGGGATTATCGATGGCACCATATACCAGTAAGATAAAACTTTGTAATTTGCCTTTATCAGTGTAGGTTTGAGGATCTCCCTGATTTTTTTATTTCGTTTTTTAAATTAATTTCCTCCAGAATGAAGATCTCATTGCAACTATATAATATTCAGTTTCTATGCATACATTGAAATACACTATAAACAAAAGTATTGGGACGCCTGCCTTTACACCACACATGAACTTTAATGGCATCCCAGTCTTAGTCCATAGGGTTTATTATTGAGTTGGCCCACCCTTTGCAGCTACAGTATAACAGCTTCAACTCATCTGAGAAGGGTGTCCACAAGGTTTAGGAGTGTGTCTATGGGAATGTTTGACCACTCTTCCAGAAGCCCATTTGTGAGGTCATGCCATGATTTTGGACAAGAAGGTCTGGCTCGCAGTCTTCGCTCTAATTCATCCCAAAGATTTTTTTATTGGGTTGAAGTCAGGACTCTGTCCAAGCCATTCAATTTCCTCCATCCCAAACTCACTCATCCATGTCTTTATGGACCTTGCTTTGTGCACTGCTGCGCAGTCATGTTGGAACAGGAAGGGGCCATCCCCAAACTGTTACCACAAAAGTTGGGAGCATGAAATTTCCTTGGTATGCTGATGCCTTAAGAGTTCCCTTCATTAGTTCCCTTCATTAGAACTAAGCCCAACCCCTGAAACACAACCCAACAACATAATCCCCCCCCCCTACACCTAATGATTTGGACCAGTGCACGAAGCAAGGTCCATAAATCTTGATATATCTGCTTGTAGGCAATCATCCACTATCAATATCCTCCTCTCTTCCTGTTTAGTAGCTGGATAGGACCCCTCTGATTGTTGGTATATGCCTCACAATGAACCTTCACACCATCTTGTTCATTCTCCTATTCTGGCAGGAGTACATGCTGAGGCAGACCTGGAGTTTTTCAGCAGCCCACCACATATGCACAAGCAGTATCAGTTTTGGTATTCATTTATTCACAAGTTTTAGCACACCTGCTTTTCATTTATCACTACTATTTCCTTATTGGATCTAAGGTTGCAGCTTAACTTTATATTTCCAGCGCACTTTTTTTCATTTCAAATCGTCCACATTAGTGCCTGACCTCACAAATGCGATTTTGGATGAATGGTCCCATAGACACACTCTTAGACCTTGTGGACAGTCTTCCTAGAAGAGTTGGAGCTGTTATAGCTGCAAAGGGTGGGACAACTCAATATTGAACCCTATAGACTAAGACTGGGATGCCATTAAAATTAATGTGTGTGTAATGGCAGGTGTCCCAATACTTTTGGTAATATAGTGTATTATTCACAAAACTCATGTATTGCAAAGAATTACAGATGCAACTTCAAAGTATTGTATAAATCATGTTAAGGCAAGGCAAAGTACAGTAAACTATTGTGGTCAGTTAGCCTTAATTTTACTGCAGTCATAAAAGTGAAAGATATTTTTGATTGGTTAGTATAGGTTACAGTTATGACTTTGTTTTGAATCAATAGTTTATGGATTGCTGGTGACTGTCTGGCATTGAGAAGATATTCTTGATAAGAAGGCTCATACACATAAATTCTTCAATCCCTGAATCTGCTGATATGGATAATGGAACCATGGATGAGGTACAGCTGATGGCTTCTTTTGTTATCCAGGAAGTTTATATATTTTTTGTAATAGTAATCATGTGTCACACCAATTTAATACACTACATATAATAGTGCATACCTGAAAAAATAAATGTAAAATAGAAAACGTCTCTTGTCTTTGTTTTACTTTCTCTCAAATCCCTGCACATTCATGCTTTCTCCCCAAGCAACGGAGGAGACAGCAAATCACGCATGTGATGGGGGTAATCAGTAACGACTGGGATCCTCTTAATAATGTCCTAGCACCAAAGGGTGGAGGGATGCCATCTCTGGGAGTTTTTCAGCCAGGCTTCAGGAGGAACATAAATGGTTTCTTGCAGGCTGGTAAGTTGAGCTGGTAGTTTTTTTTTGGCAGTTGTTTGACATGCGTTGCCCTTCCGTGTGCTCCCTGCTGTTAAGACCAAATATAGGTTGGGACAGTTGCCATTTATTTGTGTAGCGGTACCCCCGCAGGAGCCGCTTAGACATTGGTTTTCTGCGTCTCCCACTGATTACTCCACAGCCAGAAACAGGGTATTTTCACATAGCCAGGTGCACACACTCTTCCGCTCGTTGTCTTCAATGACCTGTCTAGGGGATTTGTTTTTTCGTATTTTATTTGGAGAACTTGGATAGGAAAAGGGATTTAGTAGGATACTCCAAATTAAAGGGTAGCTCCACTTTCATGGGGAAAAAAATAGAAAGTAAAGAAAAAACCATGTAGCTTATACAATTGTGACACAAGTCATATTGTAATTGAATCTTATTAAAAATAACCTTTACTTTTCAATCTGCAGCACTGTAATTTTCTGAAAATGCAATGCAATATGGCAACCCGGAGTTGTTCTGTACACAGAACTTGTACAGACCGCCCCCCCCCCCCCCCCCAAAACATTGTTTCCTTCTTGTGTGATTGGCTCACTGATTTTCCCAGAAGTCTGCACTAAGATACAAGTCAGATTTCTGGCATCCCCAGCAACAAAAATGTCATTTTTGGTGAGATATTCCCAATGGGAGCATGTCTAAAGGGATGCAGGCCCAGCAGCTTTCCTCATTAAAGCCCTGCAGCTGCACAGCTGAATGATAATTATGAAACCATTTTCATTTGACTGACTCAGGACAGAGGCACAGAAGAACAAACAATGATTTCTTCAGAATAAGAAAAGGTAGGAATCTGCAACAAAGGTTGTTAAAATCCTTGCAATGTACAGAGATCACCCAGAGGCAGTGGCGGCCGGTGCGTTGGGGGAGCAGGGGCGCCGCCCACCCTATCCATGCGTTCGGCCCCCTAATCTACATGCGGGGCGCCGGACACATGGAGTTCAGTGGGGCTTTTTTTTTTTTTCTAATCACCTGATTAGAGCCAGAGGCTCTAATAGGCTTCAGCAAAGGGTGGACCCGGGACGCAGAGCAGTGCGCCCTGAGCCCACCCATTGTGTGACAATAGCGAATGAAAATTTGCTATTGTCACACGGATCCTCCTCCTGGCCAATCAGGAAGCAGGTTCGATACCCGCTTCCTGATTGGCCGAAAAGCAAACCCCATGCCATTGGCTGAGGAGGAGGCGGGAGGACTGAGGACTTGAGGAGACTCCGGGGGACTGAAGAGAATCTGCCGCTACAGGTAAGTGCACTGGTCTCAGGGGGGGGGGCCTGGCACGCTGATCTCTGCATTGAAGGGGGCACAATGATCTCTGCATTAAAGGGGGCACGCTGATCTCTGCATTGAAAGGGGGCACGCTGGTCTCTCTGCATTGAAAGGGGGCACGCTGGTCTCTCTGTATTGAAGGGGGCACACTATACCTTGATTACTGAAGGCCCCTTTCACACTTTTGTGACCTCAAATTAACGCAATTTTTACAGCGTTTTTTGCCGCAAAGCAATACCTATTACATTTTTCTGTTTGCGCCCCCCAAAAATTTTTGAGCACCAGCCGCCACTGCCCAGAGGGGAATGTTTTTTTCTCAACAAAAGTGGAGTTACGCTTTTACTATTCACGGGTGAGGAGAACTCTCTCAAGAGAACTGTATAGCAGATCATCTGCAGGATCATACAGCGCCTGTATAGGATGAACAAGTCCTTTTGTAGCTGAAGGAACTCAATGAACCTTGTCTCTTCAAGACACTAGCCCGTGTCTCCTTTAGCTTGCACACAGTAACTGACTTCTAGCATCTAGAGGGGGATCTAACAGCCCAAGTCCCAGGGATCCCCTGTGGGGGGTCTGTACTCACAAGGCTCCTGAAGCACACATGGTAGCCTTCCTCCCGGCAGGATCCACGGACATCCTCTTCAACTTGAACAGCCATAGATTAATTTAGCCATGTTGAACGGGCATACATTTGATCCATTTATGGCCAGCTTTAGCATCAAGGCTTAGATTAGTTTTAGGTTTTCTTAGCTACCTTAAAGCGGTAGTATACTCCGCTTTTTAATTTTTACCTACATGTAAGCCTATAATAAGGCCTATAATAAGGCTTTCCTGTAGGTAAAATTAATATCTCCTAAACCTGCACGGTTTAACCACTTGCCGACCGCCGCAAGTACATATACTGCGGCGGTCAGCCCCTCCTGGCCAAAGTGACGCGCTCCCGCCCCCGCTCGTTCACAGGGATCCCCGTGCGAGTGACTGGCGGCTCCGGTGTCCGCCGGTCACTCGTGATCTCCTGCTGGAGAGGGAGAAAGGCAGGCAGCTGATGTAAACAAAGCCACCTGTCATTCTCCCTGATGTAACTGCAGAGATCATACGATCCTGCTATGTAGGATCGTATGTCTCTGTGGTTACATCACAAGCCACGCCCCCCACAGTTAGAAGCACGCCCCTAGGGACACATTTAACCCCTTGATCACTAATAAAGTTAACCCCTTCCCTGCCAGTGTCATTTTTACAGCAACAGTGCAAACGTATAGCACTGATTACTGTAGTAATGTCACTGGTAACCCCAAAAGTGTCAAAAATGTTAGTCAGGGGTCCGATCTGTCCGCCGCAATGTCGAAGTCCCGCAAAAAAAATCGCAGATCGCCGCCATTACATAAAAAACAATAAAAATTACATAAATCTTTCCCTTAGTAAACGCAATAACTTTTGCGCAAACCAATCAAAATACGCTTATTGCGATTATTTTTACCAAAAATATGTAGCAGAAAACAAATTGGCCTAAAATGTTTGATTTTTACATTTTTTTGGGGGAATTTCATATAAAAAAATGTGAAAAATATTGTTATTTTTTCAAAATTGACGCTTTTTTTTACACCAGCGGCGCTTGCGCTCTGAAGGTCCAGCGTATCTTGTCAGACCTTCAGAGCTGGAAGGTGAACTCCCGCGCACATGTGCGGGAGTGAAGTCATTGTGTCTCCGGCCACTGAAAGCGCCGGAGCTGCAGAACCTGGAAGAGACGCTGAGGGAAAATGTCAGCTCCCTCAGCGGTGTCCAGGTGACCGTGTGGGGCTTCATTCTAAGGTAAGTATTTCATAATGTGCTAGTATGTGATGCATACTAGCACATTATGCCATTGTCCTGCAGGTTTTTTGTTCTTTTTTTTTACACAGGGGATACAACCGCTTTAATGTTACACGTTGTGGAGGACAGCTAAAGGCTCACTTTAGAGCTTACATCATACTGTATATTTTGGTGAAAATTATGTTAAGTGTCTAGGGATGCAGGCCCAGCAGCTTTCCTCATTAAAGCCCTGCAGCTGCACAGCTGAATGATAATTATGAAACCATTTTCATTTGACCGATTCAGGACAGAGGCACAGAAGAACAAACAATGACTTAACAATGACAATGGCATAACAGTTTGTGTGGGTTAAAAGGTAAAGCCCAACTCCAGGCAGATAAAAAAAAGTATTCCTTGAAGTGGGGCTGCGCCTGCACTGCGAGGGTCAATTGCTCGTTTTGTCCAGGGGAGAAGAGAAACCATTATACCTACCTGATCCTTTGCTCCCCCCCGGCAGACAGCACTCCCTTATGATCCGGCAATGGACTGTTCCGTGCCTCCTCACGTCCAGAGCAGGGCTGCAGGGACCATATTGTGCGGGGAGGAGCGGAGGATTGGGTAAGTATATCTCCTTTTATCTTTCCCCTAGGCATAGTAACTGGCAAGTAACCCTTGGGGTGCAGGCAAAACCCCACTGCAAGGGATAACTTTTTTGTTGCCTGGAGTTCAACTTGAAATGCTTGCCCTAGGCGTTTGGGTGAAAGCCCAACTCCTGCAATGTTCATACATTGTTTTAGGTAAAAAGGCGAGGGATTAGAGCCTCTTTCAGGATTTAAGCTATCCGTGTACTTTTTGGGAGGATTTTCCATAAAGGGGAACAGACAAAAACACATTTCAATAGTGTGGATAAGAACCCCTGGCAGTGGTTTTACTTCTGTCCCTACCTACCTCTCCTAGTGATGGAAACTCCCTTTATTTCTTGTATGTGTGCCAAAGGGACAGAAAGGAAGGAAAATCGAATGGGATAGAAAAAAGAACAAAAATTGTAACTTTAGTGTTTGGCTGGCCATACATGGATCAACTTGGCTACAATCAATCGATCAACTTGGCTACAACCAGCCTGCTGGATTCGCTTCCGATTATCGCAAGTGGCTACTATAGCTGCTAGTGATAATCACTGTCTTCTATCTGCGGGGTCCCCCCCCGCCCTGCCTGCCCAAGCCAACCCCCACCCCCCATGCCAGGAGAAGACAATAGCTCTGCAGGAGGGATTCCCCTGTCAAAACCTGATAATGGGGGAATTGTGCAACCTGCAAAGGAAAGAAATTGGCACCATCTATGGGCTGCCTTAGTCATACTCTTTATCTGACCTGACACATCTAATTGTACAATCTTCTTTAATGTAATGTAAGAAGCTGCTTGGCTGGATACTAATTGGGTAGTTAAGAATATTCTCATATTACATAGTTTTGGCAAACCTACAAATTTTTCAGAGTCAGATTTTAATGTGCATGCTAAGCTTTAGGCTACATGCACATGGGCAATGTGACCCATCAGCCTTAGATCCTGGGTACCCAGGAGGCACAGGTGCAGTGCCCAGCCCTGTTACCAGCAGCCTGTCAAAATCTATGCCAAGTTGAATTATGTGGCAGCTGGATGCTGTACTGAGCGGTACATGTGTTTAGGGCTGTATGCTTTAGAGACGTATGTCCCAAGTGCTGGGACATATTGTATGTCCCTGAGCACATAAGGTCCTAAACATGAGTGCGGCTCATTACAACATTCAACTGTGCTCAGCCACCGCATATTTCTGTCCAGGGGGCTGAATGCACATATTAGCCAGCACACCACAGATCACTGAGTAGCGTCCGAACTCTTTATTGGAGAACGATCACATCACGAAGGACATAGTGCAAAGTTTCGGAGCCACACAGAACCCCTTCGTCAGGCATCTGACATGAAATGCCTGATGAAGGGGTCCTGCATGGCTCCACAACGTTGCACTATGTTCTTTGTGATGTGATCGCTCTTCAATAAAGATTTTGGATGTTTCTCGATGATCCTTGGTGTGCTGGCAAATATCTACATTTGATCGTGATGTCTCCAATTCCAGTTGATTGTTACCATCCACTGACATCCGATTTTCCTCCTTTCAGTTCTGTTCCGTTTTTTGGAACGGAACAGAACCCTATTTTTCCTCCGTTCAAAAAACGGAAAGGAAGGAAAATCTGATGTCAGCGGTGTCATCCGCTGACATCCGCAATGCCCATAGACTTACATTATGTCCGCATATCATCCGCAAACGGATGGGATGATGTGCGGACATACGGAGCGGATGACACAAATGTCATCCGCTCCGTGAAAAAAAAAAAAAAAAAAAAAGTCCCGCAGCGGAGCTAAAAACCGGAGCGGCCGTGTGAAAGAGGCCTAAAAATAAAAATTGTTAATGGTTTAATAATGATTTAATTGTACTTTAGTGGTTAATTGCATTGGGGAATTTGGTCATTTGATTTTCAGAACCAAAGCCAGCAACTCCTCTAAGCATCCATAATGCCCTCAGCTACAATTCTTCTGCTGGATTCCCCACAAGTATACTGTACAGATAATGATAAAAAGTAACTAAAAAATAAATGTTACAAGACAAGTGCTCTACCCTCTTATCCCGCTGTCCTTGGCAGCAGCCCAAGAAAAACGGTTCTTTCAGTTTGTCTATTATATCAAATCGTAAAGTGTTACTAAGCCCAGGACCCCTGCATTCACTACTCCCACAGTATACAGAACATGGAAATGCAATTATTTTAGTAAATATAAACTACTAAATACCTTTTCTCATCAGCCTAACTCCATAGACTCTGTGTTATCAGAAAATTATCAGGGGACAGTGGAAGAAGGGGGGATCAGAGAAGACAGGATCAAACAGCCTTTTTACACAATGCGGAGGATAAACCCCTTAGGTTCCACAGTTAGTATAACAAGCATGCTTTACTGCATATGCAGACTGGTTTTACTGGTGTGGGTTTAGTAACATTTTAATGCAATCTGTTATAAATGTTACAGTTATCCAAGTAAAGGCTACATAAGAAAAGACACGGAGATCATGTGAAATTGTCTGGAAATGTATTTTCTCTTGAGTCATAAATGACAGCCACTATTCCTTACACTCAAAAGTCAACAAATATATTCATTTACTAAAGAACAGTCACCTTCAGAACTAAGATTGTTTTCAGTTTTCCTGGAAATTAACAAAAAGAACAATTTACATTCACTATTCTTATTAGGTTTGGAGAAGATCCTGAAATTGAAAAAAGTAAACAAGCATTTGAGACCTAGATACAAAAGTGTTAAGAAAAACAGAAAAATAATGTCATGCCAAATCTTGTTATAAGTTATCAGTGTTAAAGCATTTTTTAAATTAAAACAGAAAAGTTTTTATTTTTTTGGGACAGGTTTTTTTTTCATTCCAGATTAGAGGTTTTAGTATGTCCACATTTAATGAAGCATCATGATTATAAAGCATTTGAACAACCTAAATTGATATGATGTCATCCAAATGAACACCTATATAGCTTCATCAAATTATATCAAGCGGAACTAAACCCTCCTATTTTTTTTCAGCCAAGGAGGCCGCCATCTTGGCCTCTGTTTGATCTACAACTACAATGGTGCTGCACATGTGATCAGTTATGACTCCAGCCATTTATTGGTTTGAGAGCACAAACTAATGTGACAGTTATCATTCCAAGCCAGGCCAGCCATCAGACATTTTAGGGCCCCATACACAGCTTTGGGCCTGAATGGAATCAGTGGCAGCGAGGGTGGATGGGATCAGTGGTGGTGGTGGTGGTGGATGGGATCAGTGGTGGTGGTGGTTCATGGGATCAGTGGTGGTGGTGGTGGTATATGGAATCAGTGGTGGTGGTGGTGGATGGGATCAGTGGTGGTGGATGGGATCAGTGGTGGTGGTGGTGGATGGGATCAGTGGTGGTGGTGAGGATGGGATTAGTGGTGGTGGTGAGGATGGGATCAGTGATGGTGGTGGTGGATGGGATCAGTGGTGGTGGATGGGATCAGTGGTGGTGGTGGTGGTGGATGGGATCAGTGGTGGTGGTGGTGAATGGGATCAGTGGTGGTGGTGGTGGATGGGATCAGTGGTGGTGGTGAGGATGGGATCAGTGGTGGTGGTGGTGGATGGGATCAGTGGTGGTGGATGGGATCAGGGGTGGTGGTGAGGAGGGGATCAGTGGTGGTGGTGGTGAATGGGATTAGTGGTGGTGGTGGTGGATGGGATCAGTGGTGGTGGTGAGGATGGGATCAGTGGTGGTGGTGGTGGATGGGATCAGTGGTGGTGGTGGTGGATGGGATCAGTGGTGGTGGTGGTGAATGGGATCAGTGGTGGTGGTGGTGGATGGGATCAGTGGTGGTGGTTAGGATGGGATCAGTGGTGGTGGTGGTGGTGGATGGGATCAGTGGTGGTGGTGGTGAATGGGATCAGTGGTGGTGGTGGTGGATGGGATCAGTGGTGGTGGTGAGGATGGGATCAGTGGTGGTGGTGGTGGATGGGATCAGTGGTGGTGGATGGGATCAGGGGTGGTGGTGAGGAGGGGATCAGTGGTGGTGGTGGTGAATGGGATTAGTGGTGGTGGTGGTGGATGGGATCAGTGGTGGTGGTGAGGATGGGATCAGTGGTGGTGGTGGTGGATGGGATCAGTGGTGGTGGTGGTGGATGGGATCAGTGGTGGTGGTGGTGAATGGGATCAGTGGTGGTGGTGGTGGATGGGATCAGTGGTGGTGGTTAGGATGGGATCAGTGGTGGTGGTGGTGGTGGATGGGATCAGTGGTGGTGGATGGGATCAGGGGTGGTGGTGAGGAGGGGATCAGTGGTGGTGGTGGTGAATGGGATCAGTGGTGGTGGTGGTGGATGGGATCAGTGGTGGTGGTGGTGGATGGGATCAGTGGTGGTGGTGGTGGATGGGATCAGTGGTGGTGGTGAGGATGGGATCAGTGGTGGTGGTGGTGGATGGGATCAGTGGTGGTGGATGGGATCAGGGGTGGTGGTGAGGAGGGGATCAGTGGTGGTGGTGGTGAATGGGATCAGTGGTGGTGGTGGTGGATGGGATCAGTGGTGGTGGTGGTGGTGGATGGGATCAGTGGTGGTGGTGGTGGATGGGATCAGTGGTGGTGGTGAGGATGGGATCAGTGGTGGTGGTGGTGGATGGGATCAGTGGTGGTGGTGGTGGATGGGATCAGCGGTGGTGGTGGTGGATGGGATCAGTGGTGGTGGTGGATGGGATCAGTGGTGGTGATGGTGGATGGGATCAGTGGTGGTGGTGGTGGTGGATGGGATCAGTGGTGGTGGTGGTGGATGGGATCAGTGGTGGTGGTGAGGATGGGATCAGTGGTGGTGGTGAGGATGATGTCAGCTAGTGATGGCACCAGGCCCCGCTCTCAACTGTGCATGCAAGGAGAATTCCCGCACACGCGCATCGCCTAAACAAGAAGCTGCCACTGATATGGGCAGAAAACCCAAACGGAGTGGCCATACATCAAAACTAAAGGAAGCGGCAGGCAGCGAGCAGCGGGTGGCGCCCCCCACAGTGGTGGCCCCTTATATGTGTATGGGCTGTCCCCCCCTGTTCCCAGCATGCTGGCATTATAACTGTTTTTTGAAACCGTTAAATTGATGGCTTTGGTTCCGCTTTAAATAATAAAACAAACTTGAGAGTCTTGATGTGCGGCACTCCACATCAACCAATCAGAAACAGGATTTCACCAATCAGCTGTTTCTATCTTCTCGGTTGGTGAAAGTGGATTTCTGATTAGTTGTCACAGATTACTGCAGAAGATTACTGTGTATAGAAAGTAACTCCTTTCTACCAATTATCTCTATTATTTTACAATGAGAATGCACAGTATATGCACAACACAAGTTCCATGTCCGAGTTGTATTTGTGACAGGTGAACGATGCTCCTATGGCTCTTCAAATTTCTACTGAACTAAGTGGTAAGTGCCCACAATACACACACTCAGTTGAGGTCTATAGAATATGTTCCTGGTAAAGTGGCATTAAACCCTCCTCTGTTTTGATTTTCAAGGCATAGTTCACCTTTACCAAAAAAAACTTCCTATGCAGGGAAGGGGTGGCTGTACCTAAGAAACAAACTGCAGCTTTGACCAAGGTTAAATGAAGCCCTTGCTATAGGTGAAGACCATTTACGTACCTTACGAAGCCTCAGTGAAAAACTCCTACTTTGTTGCTAGGACATTGCTAAAATAATCCCAGCTGGTACCGTTTACCCCTACCATCACAGGAGCCAGTTCTCAAAAGCTGATCTCAGAGATACTGCATCAGGGGAAGTAAAGCACATGCGAGGGGGGTTGAATTAGTTATGACTCCAACCATTTAACAGCTCACTCCTTTAATGGTGGAGGTGAACATTACCAGCTGGGAGTGTGTTAGCAACGTCCTAGCAACAAGGCAAAAAAGGATGATGCCATCTCTGGGAGTTTTTCAGTCAGGCTTCGGGATGTAAACAACTGGCTTACCCCTATAGCAAGAACATTCTACGACTTTGGTCAAAGCTGCACAGTTTGTTTTTATCCACCCCTTCAAAAAAGCATGATTTGTTTTTCAATATATAAAGAAGTAAAACATTTCTGTTTCTAATTTCAATTTACTGTAATTGTAGTTTTAGAATAGATCATAGTCAGCTCTACGGACAATGTTGGAATAAGCAAAGGCGGCACACGGGAAGCAAAGGGAAGCAGTTTAACCTACTTCTTTTCTATGGTCTGGGCCCCTTTTCATCGGCCTCTGGGCCCTTCCCATTGTTTTAGGGGCCCTTGCCACTGGTCCCAGGTCCCTTCCCACTGGACCTATCCCATTGGTCCTTGGTCCCTTTCCACTGGACCTATCCCTCTGGTCCTTGGTCCCTTCCCACTGGACCTATCCCATTGGTCCTTGGTCCCTTTCCACTGGTCCCAGAGACCTTACCCCTGGGCACTGATCCTTGGGCCCTTTAGTCCTGTCTCGGGGGCCCTTTATTATGGACCTGCAGCAGAACCCTTTCATATGTTCTGCAGTGGGCCCCCTTCCTGCCCTCTTGGGTCCCCCCCCCCCCCCCACAGTGGTAGAACGCAAGCGCCCAGTTGCAAGTGTGACCCTGGTAGTTCCTCCACTGTCCTAATCTTTTACTTTGTCACTTGCTCTTTATGGATCAATGCCGCTATCCTGAATATCCGATCAGGGAGGGCAGGGAGCTTGCACTGTAAAGATCACACGATCACTCACATCAGCAGTACTTGACCCCTCATCCCCTCAGGCCTACCTATGTCAGCTATACCTATGGACCCTCATCCAATTTGATAAAACAGCGCATATATACCCTATCCCATGTTAAAGTGCCTTTGTCACCACATTATGGTCACATGATCGCCTTCATCCTTAGTGCCATGATAAAGCACATGGGTGCTCCGTCACAGGAGGAAGCATGCACGTAAGGGTGGCTCATTGCAAGGCAGTGGAGCCACCCTCAAATTAAAATGGAAAAAAGAGAAACTTCTAAGGCAGAATGCAATCAAGTGAAATGCTGTGGAGAGAAAGCAAAGACAAGCAAAGTCTTGTAGTGTGCTGCTCTATATAAACATTTTACATTGAGGGTTTAATACCACTTTAACCTTTGACATGCATTCATTGTGAAGACTTGTGTGTAAAGTGACCCTTTCTATACAATGTTCAAAGGATGCAGACTGGCTTCGGTTTATTGAGAGATGAACAGAACTTGGTGCAAATGTTCTGTGGGCAAAGAAAGACACTCCCTACATTGTTCAATATACGTACAAACTATTTTAAGTAATGGCTTATTTAAATTAAAATAAACAATGTAGTAAGGTCAGACAGAAATATGTCATGAATTTATGAATCTGCCAGTGTATAAACTGGATTTTGTACTGATTGAGAACCTTTATTTTTATCTCAGAAATAACAAAAACAAACAGTTTTAAAAGAAAAATCTAATTTATCAACTGCTACCTAACAGCACCATTGAATAAAGGCAAACGCCCATATGAGAAAGGCAGTACCGGTTACTGGTCGTGGTCCCAAGCCTATACAGACAACATACTGTTAACTTTCAGAAGCTTATTGCTGGCCTGTTTAGGGTATTCAACAATTGTCATGATTGAAGTTACATTCATGAGATACAGTCTATTAGAAGCCAGGGAATCTTTTAGGCACTTGGTATCAGGCCATGATGTTCAGGAGGGCAGAGGAGAGAGTAATACCAGAATCGCACTGGTGATGGTCCCATGACTTAGAGATCACATGGCCAATTAGGCAAGGCTTTATTAAACATACAGCTGCCTTGTGTAAGCTCCAAGCCAATCCTAGTTAGAGCTTACACAGGGCTGAGAACTCTCTTCCTGACACCATATGACATTGCTGATGTCTGATTGGCCAACTACCAAGCAGCAGCACTCCCATGTGGAAATAAGAGAAGTGCATACATGCTCTCCTATATCAGAAAGTACAGGTATTTCTCATCAATCCCAGCAGTGAACATGTCCAGAGTGTAAAGGAAATGTGAGTATAAGCTGCTTAGCTTCACTTTAGGCGTTGTGTCAAATGGGCATTTCTATTACAACACCACAAATAGAAGAATGACATAACTTCCATTATAATTATAGAAGTCATTCTGCTTCTGCCAAAGTAATTGCCAGTATTGGAGCAGAGATAGAGCAAAAAGAAAGGTGCTCCATTGGACATTATAAATTAAATTTAGCAATCTCGTCATTGATGAAGTGTTGTTGGGCAGAGAGCCACCTATTCCATGTGGGCTTTAAGTGCCAGCTCACCCAAAATGACATTTAAATAAAGTCCGAATGCCGGTTAGCTGAATCGCCAATGGCTTCTTTTGGGGATTTGGGAGATTGTCTTCCACCCCCTGAACCCCCTGAATGGCTTCTTTTGGGGATTTGGGAGATTGTCTTCCACCCCCTGAACCCACAGAGTTATAAAAGCCAAAATTCCTGCCATTTAAGAAATTAGATAATGTATTTAATTGGGAACATAAGAGACCTTCATCATGACCAACCTTTTGGATTCAACGGTTGGATTCAACTTTCAGGTCTCAGAGAACCCCTGTTAATATTTACCTTCTACATCTCCTGGTACAATAGTGTAATAGTCACAGGGAAGAATACTCCTAACACTTATGGTCATGGGGAAGAATCTTATAGGAAGCTAAAAAGATCATTGTGGCCAGTAATTACTTATCTGAGAGGCAGAAATTACTACTCACTCAAAGAATTCATAGCAACCTCTAAGGCAGTGGTTCTCAACTCCGGTCCTCGGGACCCACTAAAAGGCCAGATTTGCAAGATAACTGAAATACAGCACAGGTGATATCATTTGCTGCTCAGTGATTGCAGTATTAGGCCCCTTTCACACTATCCGTCCGTCGGACGGATTCCGTTTTTCTCAGCGGGGGATCGAGCCGCTGATCCCCCGCTGAGCAGCAGGAGGACAGCTGTGTCTCCGCGCTGTGTGCGGAGACACAGCTGTCAGTTCCCCATGCATCTCTATGGGGGGAATCGGTCCGTTCTCATCCGATCCCATCCGATCGGGTTTCCGTCCGTCCAGATTTGACGGATCAGTTCGGGTCGGGTGTCAGCGGACATGTCTCCGCTGCCATCCGATGCCCCATAGGGATGCATGGGGGGACCGTTCAGATCCGCCACAAAAATGGACAGGCGGATCTGAACGGTCCGCCTGTGTGAAAGGGGCCTTATAGTCTGCTTCTCCCCAAGGTAATACTTAAAATCTGGGCTGTTGGTGAGTCCTGAGGACTGAAGTTGAGAACCCCTGCTCTAGGGAACCCTATTTGAGAATGGTCGATCAAGGCCAAGGCAGAAGGGAGCAGACTTGGATTCTAATAAGAAGAGATCTTACATAAAGTATATAGTCACACATTTGCTTTTTTTTTTTGGGAAATTGAGACTCTACATGTGTTCACATTAATGCTTTTGCTCTTAGATTTTGTTTTCTAGCCCTTAGACCCATCAGATGTCATTTATTATAGTCAACACCCACCAGCAGTCAATCTCTATCAAAATTCTATCATACTTCTTTATTGACATCCACCTACTGTCACTCCTCTTTGTTAATGCTCACTTGAAGTAACTCATCTTTAATTGGCAGTTGTCACATTTCCTTTGCAAAGCTCATTTACATTTTACGACTTTCATTCCACATTCGTTTCATCAATTACACATTCTTCTAATCCTCCTTTTAATTGCTTTTCCTGTTTCCCTTTCTTTAACCTTTTTTTTTTATTTAAAAAATAAATCCCACATTTTCTTTGTACAGCATTCTGGGACCTAAAAGGTTCAGCAGATTAACAAGTGATTTATTTACATAGCCTTGATGCAATCGGCTGTGTAGCAAAAGCAGGAACTGATAGAGGAAAGCATAATGCCCTTGGTTTGGGTATACCATCTGGTGTTACATTAAGAGTCTTTTATGTTTAAGGCTGAGATGTACTACAGAATCATTTATATATTCCATCAGTGCCAGGAAGACTTGCAAACCCCTGCATTGCAAAGTACTACAAGTCTTCCTGGCATTGTGAGTGTCATAGACACACAGAAAGCTCCCTGACCTTACTTTTGAGGCAGTTTATTACAAACCTACAGAAAACAAGTATAGATGTGAATTGTGCTATTTTAAAGTTCAGAGGTCCTCCTGTGCAGGGTTATTCCAGAGTTGCGTCACTTGTGGAGGTAGGCATCAAACCACAGGTCCCCTGACTTTCTCAGAGATCTAAAGACAGAAGAAAAGAAATACTATTATGGGATCCTTTGCTGATCAAAGCATAGTAAGAAAAAAAAATGTCAACATGTAAAATACGAACACAAACATTATAGCACAAATCAGCAATATTTACACTGACATTGGGATTTAATTTGTTGCAGTGGGTTGATGTACCTTGTACATCATGCATCTGAGTGCATATTGCCAGCACACTATGGATCTTTAAAGTAGAACTATAGACAAAACTTTTTTTTTTTTATTTTGGATAGACTAAGCAAGGGTTATAACCCCTGTTAGATTTTTATTTTGTCATCCCATTGCAGAGATTTACCTTCACTTCCTGTCCCAGAGCCAAACAGGAAGTGAGAGGAAATCCCTGCAAATTAAGAGATATCTTTGGGGACGCTTAGGTCACCCGAATTAGTGTCTCTATTGGAAGATTTCCCCTCTATTACTTTTCTGGGGACAACCAAAATTTAGGACTTTATTTTACTTTAACTTTCAATGATAATGATAAACAGTGCAAATAAAGAGGAGAGGGTAAATCTCCCTAACGGGGATATAGGCAGCAATAAAAACTGACAGGTGTTCTAATCCCTCTCCACTCTATCCAAAACTAAAATAACATTTTTGCCTTTAGTTCTACTTTAAGATAACACCCAGACATGTATTAAAGTAATCATATTACAGTATTAAAGGTGCAATATTTCAGGACTAAGCAGGACCCCTTCATCAGGCATGTGATAAGTGCATAGTTCACTTCCGTAGCATTTAGCCCCTTCTCACCCACCCTGTTATCCATATACTAGGGTCTGCTTGCCCAGAGGAATGGGAAGGATCAGAGATCATTTGGTCACTGTGATTGGCTGATACAGTTGTCACATGATTGGGAACTAGTCCTGCTGGCTTCTGATCATAAGGTCAGACCGAGGACTGTCTTTGACAGCTTTGTCTCTGTATGCATGCAATGAGTGCACTGTCAGGAAAGACATATCAGCCACCCAGTGATGTATATGTGCAGCTAGTGGGTGGTAAAGCCCACTGCAGCAAATATGTGTTATGCAGGCAACAGGTTAAAGAACAATCCATCAAATAAAATACAGAAAAAAGAGACAACGTCAACTCCTCACCTCTGACATCGAAATTACATCATAAACCCGCCAAAATTAACGCGAAAAAAACACAACACTAATATAACTTTAGCCATTATTTAAAATACTTCAGACACAGGGCAGCAAGTGTAGTGGGCTCTAGGGGAATGTTAATGAGGTTCCTTAGACTGCAAGCTCCTGAGATTGCACAACATGCCAAACAATAAAACCCATTTTCAAAAAAATAAAACCAATGATCATTTATAATCATTTGTCCAGAATGCCATCATATTAGCATTATATGAAAATGTCACATGATATTGAAATATAATGTTAATATATTATGGTGGGGAGAAGTGCTGATATATACAATTATAGTCATAGTTGAGAAGTATTTCAATAGTGTGTGAATCCACAGGGAGCGCTAGAATCCTATAGAAGCATCAAAATCGGTTCTTATAAAAGCATGGAGCAGAAAAAAAAATTGGAGTGCCAGTCTACTGATATTTGTCCAGAATAAATGTTGTTACTTGTTACATTTATTAAAACCAGTCAACATATTTTGGGTGTTCAGAGGTCCCCCTTTAACAAGGATGTAAAGAAGCAGGAACTAAAACTTTGAAATGAAGGATAATTGAGAGTTCATGAACAGTAAGAAACAGATATAGCCCCTACACCTTTGCATTGTTATGTATAAATTATCTAGTACAGGGGAGGACTGGGCCAGGGGGCAATTGCCCCCTTGGCCGCTCTGATGTCCCATAAAAAGGCTGCCCCACTTCTGCCACAGACATGCCTAAAGGATTCCTGAGTGTGGGTTGAAGGCAAGGACAAAGCGCAGGCCCCCCCCCCCCCCAGCATGGATGGTGTAAACTGTGTCTGAACAGAGGCCAGTTCCATGCCCCACTGGAGACTCTTCTGCCCTGTCCCAGCCCTCCCCAACCTCCCCCTACTGGCCAGGTCGGAAACCCGGATTCAGCCGATAAGTAGAAAGTATCTGGAGCAAGGCTTCACCTTGGAATGGGGGGTCAGGAGGAGGATTGGGAGAGTGGGGGAGGGGGGGGAGGGAGAGTGGGAGGAGGGCCAAGTTGCTGCACCATGGGCCTCTGGTTTGTACTTGCCCCCTGGGCTGAAAGTTGCCAGTCTGCCCCTGATCTAGTATAATAGTGTGATGATAAATTACCTAAATGTAATGGGCTATCCTATGCCAATGGAAAAGGTAAAGATAATTCAGTAAAGCAGTAATGACACAGTAACTCAGGAAAGCCTTGGAACAGTTTTGTAAAGCTTTCCGACACATGAAATTCCTATAATACTTAATGGTTTATTGGCCAAATGCAGTTTTTCCCTGTTAAGTCAACTTTCAATCACAACAGGAAATAGCCTACTGACATTCGTTTTTGTTTGCCCCATTTGCACAGAATGAATGTACATGAGTTTTCATTGGGCAAATTGCTATGCAATTTTTGATAAATTCACCCCATGTAAAATTGAAATAAACAGCTATATCTTTCATGACCATGCTTCAACAGCTAAACAAATATTGGCTGCTTAAAGGTTTTCTTTAAGTGCCAACAGACTGTAAGAAACATGTTGGGCTAGGAGTCAAGACAAAGCAGTCAACAAATTTGTAAAACGAAGAAAAAGATTCTGACCCAATAATGTCCTTGAAGGCTTTCCACATAGGTTTTTCTTCGTAGAATACATCATACTTTTTGCACAAAGAACGTACAAAGGGAGCAATCTTGTAATAGTTGTGACGAGGCATAGTAGGGAAAAGACTGTAAAAAGGAGAGAGAAAATACAAAGTGAATTCATTATTTTAGCACATGACGCACAGGTACAGTGAGTTTTTTTCCTTTCTCCAAAATGGTAACACTATGCCCTATGAATACAGTGTACTGTATATATGAGCTTAGCACAGTGCCACTTCTATGACCCCCAGATATGTTGTGTGTGCTGCACAACTGCTAGCATTAGAGCAGTGCTGTATAAAATAATATAGACTATTTATTCCACGTCAAGCCAAAAGTGACCAAATATATTCCAAACCCTCATCCTGCACCTGCAACATTAACAGGTTTGGGCAACCATTGGGTGGTGTAAAAATTGGCCTTTTTGCCCAATCAACCTTAGCTAAACAAATGCTGCACAATATTTTACAGTTCATTTTCTTATGAAAACAGCCACCGCCAGAGTAGAAAAGCCTGTCCTGTGCCATCATGTTGAAGAAGGACCCTTGCATTCTTTGTTGACTCTTTGCAGAAGATATTGTGCTGGGTCAGAACTAGAGCTCTGCATCCATCAAGGAGTTGGCCAATTGTAAGTTTGCTGATTACAGATCTATAGGTCAGGCTCTGCAGGGGGGATGTTGGACCCCTTCATAGAGACCACTGTTTCTGCAAACTTACAATTGGCCAACTCCTTGATGGATGCAGAGCTCTAGTTCTGACACAGCACAAGATCTTCTGCAAAGAGTCAACAAAGAATGCAAGGGTCCTTCTTCAGCATGATGGCACAGGACAGGCTTTTCTACTCTGGCAGTGGCTGTTTTCATAAGAAAATGAACTGTAAAATATTGTAAACCATAAAAATGGTCTTTAAAGCCCCTTTCACACTTGTGCGACCTAAAAGTTGTGTGATTTTGACTGGACTTGAAACGATGCCTGTGTAATCTTGAGGTCTATGGAACTTAAAACACATCAAAGTCAGACCAAAGTACTACTACTAAGTCGCTGAAACTTGAAGTTGCACAGTCTCTCAACCCAGGGATGCTGGCAATACCCATTCTAACCACTGGACCCAAATCTATTTGTTCCACAGATATGAATGGTACTCATTGAAAATCATGGAGTACCAGTTGTCATGCGACTTTGCAGTCCCAAGTTGCAGGGCAAGTCACACAACTGTGAAAGGGGCCTTACTGCTGGAAGGGGACAGGCTTTCCTACTTTGCCTGTGGCTACTTTCTAAAGTAAACTACCCCTGACACTAGAGGAGGGACAGGAAGGGGTTATGGGGAGAGAAAAGTAATGGAACACTGGCAAAAGTGTAGATTAAGCACTTATCACATTGGATACATTTCATTTGTATCCAATCAGGTTAGCAATTGAATCTTATAAGTACATCTGTAGTCAACTAGCAAAAACAGCATGCGGAAATGTGAGAACCTCTGTCAGCTTTCTACTGGTGTCTGTATCCCAGTTTGGGAGATCTCTCCTCACTTCCTTCCCCACTCTATCCAAAACTACGAACAGGTTAGAGTGGAGTTGGCCTTAAAGATAAACTGAATTATTGCTGTGATATTGTGGCCTCATCTTGTATATGCAGTTCAGTTTTGGTGAGCAATCCTCAGCAATGCTTTAAGTGGCCCAAAAGAGGTGACGGTACTCTATTATAGCCTATAAATTTTGTCCCCCCCCCCCACCCCACATCAGGGTCCCCACAGAGCATCCCCCCTGGCCTGGGCTGGGACTCCAGAGCAGGGGGACTCACTGGTGGTGACTGATCTGGCTCTGGAGAGGGAAATATTCTGGGGGGGGGGGGGGGGCAATTGAGGGCGCAGATGTCCAAAATGAGCATACTGGTATGCTAAGGCGCACGGAGAGGTGGTGGTATGCTCAAGAACCATATTTGGAAGTGGCGGTACTGTTTACCAGTGCATACCGGCCCACTTAAAGCACTGATCCTCAGGAAAGACGTCGTTGAATTAGAAAGAGCTCAGAAACAAAATGAATAGGGGTGGAGGACCTCAATTATGAGGATCAATTACATAGATCACACTTATTCCCTCTGGAGAAGAGGTTCTTAAAGTGGAGCTCCACCCAAAAGGGGAAACTCCGCTGGTCTGCCTCCACTGCCACATTTGGCACCTTTGGGGGGGGGGGGGAGCGGGAACCTGGTTGTGACAGGCACCTTCTCCCACTTCCGGCTCAGTTTGCCGCAGCAAAGTAAGCCGGAAGTTCGCCCCCCCTCCTCCTTCCCCTCGCAGCTGGCCCATTCACAGAGCAATTTGCGCATGTGCAGTATGAAACCGGCTGTGAAGCCGCAAGGC
The DNA here is from genome assembly GCF_965119305.1 of Pelophylax lessonae. Classification (NCBI taxonomy): domain Eukaryota; kingdom Metazoa; phylum Chordata; class Amphibia; order Anura; family Ranidae; genus Pelophylax; species Pelophylax lessonae. The sequence continues at coordinate 73,218,588 of NC_138777.1, forward strand.
TTCACTGCCAATTTCCCTTAGCCAAGATGGCGAAGCCATCACCTGAGAGCCGATTCGAGAATCGGTTCGGGTGAGGACACCGCTGAATGCCTGGACAGGTAAGTGCCCTAATAGTAAAGTCAGCAGCTACAGTATTTGTAGCTGCTGACTTTTATTTATTTTATTTTTTTTTGGGGGGGGGGGTGCGCAGCTCCGCTTTAAGAGGGGGTATGATGTACAAATAAATTATAATCAAAGGTGACTTCAGAAACTGTTTACTCTAAGAGCACTGAAGAAGACACATGGCCACAATTTGAGTTGAAAGGAAAAGGAGGCTTAACTTTAGATTGCATAAAGTGTTCTTTACTGTTAAAGCAGTACAATGTGGATTGTAGAACTCCCTACCCCAGGAAGTGGTACTAGCTGGTAGCATTAACCACTTCAAAAAAGTTTTAAATGTTTTCCTATAGGAATTGTTATAGAATAAAATCACACACACACGTAGGTTGAAGTGGATGGACGTGTCTTTTTTCAACATTGTATACTGTGTACCTATGTAATGTAGGGCTGCATGTTGTATTTTCATTAGTAAAAGCATAAAATTGTGGGTTAGCATAAAACATCGACTGAATCTGAGCCTCATTATCCATTTATGACTGCAGGGACTGATGGCAGATATACATTATATTAAAGATATACTCACTGATGTTCAATCTGAAAGTTGAGATGTCCACTGAACCAGTCATTGAAGAAGGATTGTTCTATATTGCATGTTGCTGCCAGCTGTGAAAATGATGACAGATGTACAAGTTGGATACAGATAAAAAATAACTTCACCCCTTTTTATGTAATGTAAACCAAATAAGTATCACATAGCAGCCGTTTATCTCTGACATAGTTGTATGGAAAGTGAATGTGCTACTGTCTTGCTTGTGGACCTAGTTTACATCTCAAACTCTTTGATTAAAACTGAACTCTGGATATAAAAACTTTAATTTCAAAATAATCCTCAATAACCACTAGAAATCCACTTTGTGTGCACCAAATGCCATTACAAACTCTCATATTACCTTGCAGAAAATGCAGTGACATTTTCACACTGCTGCACATGGGGCAAAGCTGTTGGTGGGACTCAATAGGTCCCTACTAGGGATCGACCGATTATCGGCAAAACCAATATATCGAGGGCCGATCTGCACTTTCCCCGATATATCGGAATCAGCCCCTGAGGTTACTGATATTGCCGATATTTCGGGAAAGTGCTGTACCGGAGTGATGCCTGCAGCTAGAGGCATCACCCCGGTACCGGCATCCATAGTCAACAGTCGGCTGTCTTGTAATGACAACCGATGAGGCTGAGAAGTCTCTTGGCTTTCATTACAAGGAGCGGGAGGGGACGTTCCCCCCCCCCTCCCGCCACCTTCCGCGGCTCGCCCGGGTCTCCCGTCCCACCAGGAGACCCGGGCAACCAGCCTGCACGGCCGCCGAAGACCCGATGAAAGCCGCTTTCGGCTCTGATCGGGTCTCCATTTAAAAACCCAGGAGTAATGTCATGACATCACTTCGGGGTACTGGCGCCAAATTAAAAAAAATTACAGCATTCAAAACAGCCAAACTTGGCGTTTGGAACGCTTTTAAGTGCAGAGGAGGGGTTTGGGGGTCTTTTAGACCCCCAGATCCCTCCACAAGAGTACCTGTAAAAAAAATAAATGAATAAATAAATAAATAAATAAATAAAACATTTTTTCTTTAACTGTCCGAAAATATTGGCCGATATCGCCTGATACCGATATGTGATGACCAAAATATCGGTATCGGTAAAAAAAAATGATATCGGTCGATCACTAGTCCCTACACTACAGGATGCATGTAGAAAACTAGAGGAGGGGGGCATGGACAAGATCAGTAACTCTGTACAAGAAAAGAGAGCAGCAGTGACCGGTCTTTTTTCCAGGAAGCTCCAGCACAAATTAGAAGTTCCATGCTGGATTACTGCATAGATCCAGAAGAAATACACAAAGCACACCAAGATTTAAATAGAGTACACATGCTTCTTGTATTTAAACAATAGTTCCTTATGCTGGAATTTAGCTGTAATCTGTGTCCAAAATTCATTTTTTTTCTTATTTTTGTATGTTTGGATAGAGCATGGAATAGTTAGAACTTCAGCCATGATGAGAAATCCAATACTTTACAGATGTCACTGGAACAAGAGGTAAGGGGACATTTTACAACCTCGGACATCTGTTCCAGTGACAGCTGTCAAGGAGGAAATTTCCCCTCAATTTTGAGAGATTTCTCTCACTTTCTGGTTGTATCCCCATTGCAGGAAATAAGGAGATATTTCTCCAAGACAACACAGACTGCCAAAAAATTCTGGCAAATACTTGTTCTGTTAACAGTACCTTTCCGGCTTTCATCTTTAAAGTGGATTAAAACCCCTACAAATATTCAGTATATAAGTGACTAGCCTCAGATGATAAAGAGAGATGACACAAATCTTTCTACATAGGTTGTACATTTTTATCTGCAGCTATTTCTACTGTACAGCCCCCATAAGCACACATTGTACGCATCATTTCTGATGTCACACACTGCACAACAAAGAGCACAGAGCTGAGTGTAATCTGAGACCTGTGTGGAGAGATTTGACACCCACCCCCTACACAGTCTCATAGGGAGACATGCACAGCTGATGCTGTCTATTACCTGATGCTGGAGGGGGTGAGGCCATCTTTGGGGATTGCTTGGTGTCAGCATAGACTGTCAGAAGTGACTAATGCAGATAGCACATGAGGGGACATAAAGCACACTAGGTGCTGTGGATCAAGGTAAGTAAGTACACACTTTTGAAGGTTATACTTTGTTCATTTTCCATTTCAGAGGTTTGCAACCACTTTAAACACACTTTATCGTGGGCCAATTTTATAAGAACAAATGAATACAGCAGGACATATCTATTGTTACTTAACATGTGTGACATATGGTGGTCATGAAGGTGATGATATACAGAGATGTATAGTAACTAAGTAGAACTACTTCACTACTGTACTTAAGTACCGAAAGGAGGTATCTGTAGTTTCCTAGAGTAGAATTTTTTTCTCCTACTTCCACTTTTACTTCACTACATTTTTTCAATGATTTCAATACTTCTACTCCGATATTTTTTTTTTTTGTGCTGCATAGTTACTCGTTACTATTATAAAAATTACCACTGCCAGAACAGTAGATGACAGGTTTCATGAAGCTCAAAACATGTGTATTATCAGCGTATACGAAAATAAATGCTACTGTATGTATAAATAAAAGCTGCATTTGAAATAATAAAAAACAATATGATGTTCAAACTTTTGACTTCTTTCTTTAATAACTACATAACACAGTACTTGTACTTTTACTTTCAGTACTTGAGTAGCAATTTTTTTTCAGAACTACTGGTACTTTTACTTTTAGTACTTGAGTAGCAAAATTTTTTAAAAAACTACTTGCAATACTTAAGTACAAAAAATGTTGAATACTTTAGTAATTCTACTCAAGTCAGTTGTTGATCGAGCACTTCCACTTCTACTCAAGTCACTTTTTGATCGAGCACTTGTACTTTTACTCAAGTATGGGTTTCGAGTACTTTATACAACTCTGCATGTGTGATATATGGTGGTCATGAAGGTAATGATATAACACAGCAGTAGCATAGAGGTTTGGTGTATCTCTGCTGCTAGAAGGAGATATTAAATCAAAAGTGGGTGGAGCTAATGGCTGACTTGGGTGACCATGTGCCCATTCACAAACCTTTCATGGAATTACAGTTCACCTGTCATCAGTTAGTGACCTGCCATGGTGTTGGCCTCCTACCTGACTGCCCAGCCAGTCTCTGTACTTTTCATGGTCAATCTCCATGGGGATATGATTCATCTGTGTGACCCACACAAACCAGTGTGATTCAATAAACCTGCAAAGCATAGGGGACAATTCTCAGAAAGGAAGATGACATGGAAACAGCGATAAGGAAGAAACAAGCCCTTAGATTAGGTATCAAGGGAGAGAGTCTATTTAAGGAATCGCATCAACACTGAACAGACACTAAAGCAGGGTTGAACAGAAGGAAAAAAAAAACTGAAGGTGTGCCTTGCTTAGGAAAACAACGTTTATTCCACCACCAAACATGTAACATGGTTATTATAAAATTAGGATATTATAAAATTAGGATATTAGAATTCCAATGGTGGCCTAAAGCTTTATGATGGCCTTTTTGACATAAATATTTGCATTATGCAAGGTGCCATTTTTTTATTTATTGTCTGGGTGTGTACTTCTAATTGCTGGGACATGTGGGAGCATTTAGTACATAATGTAAGATAAATGTTTGTATTGCTATAAGCCTCAAGGGAGGCCATCCTGTACTGAAATAAATATAGCAATACGGAGGAGCATCGTTTATTATTTCATAATTAATGATTTAATTAAAGAAGCACAGCCAGATCCCCCCCCATCCCTACTCTAAAAACCTGTCAATAATAAATAGCAGGGAAATAAACAATAAGAGTTATATTAATAATAATAATAATAATAATAATAATCACCGGATTAAGACTTATATTGCAATATTGCACAAAGCACTTTATTTGAACTCTTTTTAGATGCAGGGACTTTATGAATTGTGATTAACACTATTTATTTCTATTTATTTATATGAATTTGCGTACATGTTTTTTTATAATTTTTTCAGTTTTATGATGTTTACACATTTTTTCTAGGAATTATTCTAAATGTTGATAAACCTGCATAATTCATGACAAGATAGGAGGTACTAAGCACGTATGTTATACACACTAATTAGGAGGATAGTGGCAGCACTGTAGTTCTCTGGAATAATACTATCGGTTTTCCAACCAATCATACAGCAGCAGCCCCACTTTAAAAATACAGTAAAACCTTGGATTGCGAGCATAATTTGTTCTGGAAACATGCTTGTAATCCAAAGCACTCTTATATCAAAGCGAATTTCCCCATAAGAAATAATGGAAACTCAGATGATTCGTTCCACAAGTCCTTCAGTTTATAGTCTATATACAAAGATTATAGCAATGTGATAGGTTGTGTAACCATAAAATGTCCATCCACAATATGCAGCCTTCCCAAGGGGATTAGAAGCAAAATCTAGCAGAGCTACAGAATATAAGAAGAGATGAGAGGCGCCTCTAAGTGCAGCAATATGGTTACATTTAATGAAGGTTCGACATTTAGCATCTCACATGGTTGATGATTAAAATAGGCACACCTAAGTATGCAGGCATCCGGGGTAAAGCTGTCCACATAGACCATCTTCTGAACCACCGGCTTTCACCACTGTCAGTCTGCAATCGTGACCGGGAAGAATAGCCTGCAGTAGAGTGATCTGAAAGTGAGGCTTGGAATCACTCGTGGAGCGCAGCGGGGAAGGGATGATGAAGATGGCTGTACAGAGGATGGTCTATGTGGACAGCTTTACCCCAGATGCCTGTATATATAGATGTGCCTGTTTTAATCATCAACCATGTGAGTTGCAAAATATTGAACCTACCTTCATTGAATGTAACCATATTGCTACACTTTAGAGGCTCCTCTTTTCTTTTTTTATACATGACGCTACTTGTATATCAAGACATCGCTTGTATATCAAGTCAAAATTTATTTAAAAAATGTGCTTGTCTTGCAAAGCGCTCTCAAACCAAGTTACTCTCAAACCAAGGTTTTACTGTATTTGGATTTATTTACATGCAACACAGTTATTATAAAATTAGGATATTATAAAATTAGGATATTAGAATTCCAATGGTGGCCTGAAGCTTTATGATGGCCTTTTTGACATAAATATTTGCATTATGCAAGGTGCCATTTTTATATTTAATGTCTGGGTGTGTACTTCTAATTGCTGGGACATGTGGGAGCATTTAGTATACAATGTTAGATAAATGTTTGTATTGCTATAAGCCTCAAGGAAGGCCAGCCTGTACTGAAATAAATATGGCAATACGGAGGAACCTCATTTATTATTTCATAATTAATGATTTAATTAAAGAAGCCCAGCCAGATCCCCTCCATGCCTCCATACCCCCCATCCCTACTCTAAAAACCTGTCAATAATAAATAGCGGGGAAATAAACAGTAATAGTTATAATAATATTAATAATAATAATAATAATAATCCCCGGATTAAGACATATATTGCAATATTGCACAAAGCACTTTATTTGAACACTTTTTAGATGCACGGACTTTATGAATTGTGATTAACTTTATTTATTTATATGAATTTGCATAAATATTTTTTATAATTTTTATTTTCATGATGCTTACACATTTTTTCTATGAATTATTCTAAACGTTGATGAACCTGCATAATTCATGACTAGATAGGAGGTACTAAGCACATATGTTATACACACTAATTAGGAGGATAGTGGCAGCACTGTAGTTCTCTTGAATAATACTATCGGTTTTTCAACCAATCATACAGCAGCAGCCCCAATTTATATATATTTGGATTTATTTACATTTCAACTAGTAGAGTGTCCATAGCACCGGTATACCAAAATAGCATTAAACAATAATAGTTGCCTATATCCCTATGGCTGTTTCTTCGTATTTAACTATTTTTGTCAGCCTCTGTGCTGCCTGGGTTCTCATTCCCACTCCACCATTCTGGAAATGTACGTGATACTGCACATGCGCAAAATAAAGTGCATGACATCATCTTCTGCATGTGCCATACCACGCTTAATGCCTCTATTGGAAAAAACAAAACCCAAGATCTCAGAGAGAAGCTTTTTTTCCCCAGCAAATTAATGTCATTTTATGCGGTATGACAATACAGTTTAGATACGGGATTTCCCTGGAGGCAATGGAGACGTTGTCTTTGTGCAGCCATGTCAACACTGCCTTCAGAGAAACCAGGAAGTAAAGCAAAAAAAAGTAAGTAAAGCAAAAAAAAAAAAAAAAGTGGCAATTTCACATCAGCATAAAGAGTTGCTGATGTGAAATTCAGGGAAAGGGGGAAAAATTCTGCTTTAACCTCTAGGCCCCCCGGAAGATTTACCCCCCCCCCCTCCTTCATGACCAGGCCATTTTTTGCGATGCGGTACTGCGTTACTTTAACTGAAAAGTGCACAGTCATGCAATGCTATACCCAAATAAAATGTATGTCCTTTCTTCCCCCAAAAATAAAGCTTTCTTTTGGTGGTATTTGATCACCTCTGCGTTTTTTATTTTTTACACTATAAACAAAAAAAGACCGACAAATTTGAGGGAAAAAAAACAATACTTTAATTTAACAATAAAAAATTGAAAAAAATCAAATTTCTTCATTTAGAGCCAGTCTGTATTTTGCTACATATTTTTGGTACAGAAAATCCCAATAAGTGTATATTTGTGCAAAAGTTATAGCATCTACAAACTATGGGACATGTTTGTTTATTTTTATAGCAGCAATGAGCGACTAATAGCGGGACTGCGACATTGTGGCGGACATTCTGACACTGACACTTTTTGGGGACCAGTGAAACTAATACAGCGATCAGTGTTAAAACTTATGCATTGTCACTGTACTAATGACATTAGCTGGAAAGGGGTTAACATCAGGGGCGATTAAAGGGTTAACTGTGTGCTTTTACTATAGTAGTAATAGTAGTGTTTTACTATACTGTGGGAGGTGTTGGTACCAGGGGAAGAGATGGAATTTCATTCCCTGCTTCGCAGGGACACAAACTCCATCCTTTCCCTCCTGTCAGAATGGTGATCTGCCTTGTTTACAAAGATAGATTGCCGGTCTGTCTCACTGCCTAACGATCGTCGGGTGTAACGGTTACCGATTCCACTGTGTGTATTCACAGTGGAAGCGAGCCGCCGGAGGTGCACAAGTGTGCCCCCTAACGAAGAGTCGGATCACGTGTGTGTATGTATATATATATATATATATATATATATATATATATATATATATACATGATCTGGCGCACAGGTGCCACACTGTAGCAGTAAAACTTAAGGGCAGACCTTAAGTGGTTAAGTAATAATTTTTATAGTTCATTATTTTATTTTGGTTTGTGAAACCATTTTTTTTAAATCAGAAAGTTTTTATTGAACAATACCAATCCGGTGCCAATACAGAACATTTCACAGCACTATCAACATTTTGACATCCATCCATTGTACATCACCAAACAAGGAAGTTCTTCTCAAAGATCAAGCATCAAATACCAGGGAAATGCCAGGGAAATGCACGTAGACAAACAATGTATTAGGGGCATTAAGTGACAAGCAGCAGTGATTATGCATCAACATTAATGGCATAACTTTGCAGTAATCCCATTTGGACAAGTTCTCCAGGACTAGGCGTATCAAGCCAAGGAGCCCAAAGCTTTTTAAACTTTCCCGGGCATCCCCAGTGTTGGTATAAAATCTCTCATAAATAAGAGTGTTGCCCATATGAGTCACCTATAACTTGTGAGAAGGAGGATCAGGGGATTTCCATTGAAATGGAAGCAGCTTATGGGCCTGAAAGTGGGCGAGGGTAAATGCCGCTCTCCTCATCTCCTCAGGTAGTGTCTAACCATTTTAAATTGGTAATTTCCTGACCTGCATGACATTTTGCTACCATGTACCAGGAAAAGCTGGACAAGCTTTAATAATAAATATAAGCAGTATATAAAATAAATTGGAAGATGTTTAAAGGTCAGTCAGAGCTACGTACCTGACCATGGTGAGCAGGGCAATAGATCCAAAAACTCCAAAGTAAGGAACAAATGTGAAGAAAAAACGAGAATAGTAAGACAGAGACCAAGCCAGATCCTGTAAAACATAATAATAGGAATATAAAATAGTGCAATGCAAAGAGGTGAGGTGTTAACATGCCATGGATTTTATTTACTAAAGCTATAGAGGGCAAATTTAGTCACAGCTCTCCACAAAGAAACCAATCAGCTTCTAACCTCAGCTTGTTTAATTAAGCTTTAGCAATAAAACCTGGAAGCTGATTGGTTTCTCTGCAGAATTGTGACTAATTTTTCCCTCTCTAGCTTTGGTAAATAAACCCCCATGAGATCAATACACTTGTGAACTTTCGTTTTTTCTGATACAGGGATGGAGACGCTGGGCATTACCTGCTGGTGTCTCACCTAAAGTCCCACATAGCCCACATTGTCTATGTAACCAGGGATGGAGGCGCCTTGCCTACAGGCTGGTGCTTCATTTAAAGTCCCACCGTGCGATTTGCGTTTTTTTGGTAGATGCAGTCTGATTTGACCCAGTTTTTTCATATATAGGGATGGAGACCTATAGCATGACCTGCTTGTCTCATGTAAAGTCCCAAATATTTTAGGAAATTAGGGATGGAGGCACTGTGCTTTACATGCCATTTGCCTCATATAAAGTCCCAATCTGTGTTTTACACTGCATCTGCCAAGGGGTTGGAGGTGTATGCTTCTCAGCTGGCCCTTTTCAGTTTGTACCATCGCTACAACATTGATATTATTTTTGAGATACTAGACCAGTCATGGATGGGGGTGGGTTGGGGGAGGTTTGGGCTGCTCCCTCCCACCTGCCTCCTATCCATCCATATAGCAGCCATGTGCTTCCATTGGGGAGACACTCAAATTAGAAAGTGTTAGGACTGCAGGTAAAACAGGGTGCCGTGTAGTGGCCCTGCCGCTTAAAAATGCGTGTCAACTAAACCCCTGTTCTTTATTTATATCAGGAGACAGGTCTACTTGGTTGGTGACAGACTGGAGGGTGAGTACATCAGACTGGGGGCTGGCTGGCTTCCATGCACCTCTTTTAAACCTTTTCAACTTTCGTTTTTTCTGATACAGGGATGGAGACGCTGGGCATTACCTGCTGGTGTCTCACCTAAAGTCCCACATAGCCTACATTGTTTATACACTTGTGAATTAGCACAATCTTCTACAGTCATGACAAGACAGGACATAACCTTCCACCAAAACTGCACCCAGATCCAAGTAAAGACCTTTCTGTTGTGAAATATTCTAAAAGTATTCATCATTAGGACCTGTCTCAATGGGCTTTGAGTATTCAGAATTCATTGAAAGCTGCATTTGACCTGCTGTTGACCTGCTTCAAGTGGATTTTGCAATCCTATAGGCTTGTACAAGAGTGCAAAAACCGTCTGACATTAACAAAAGATTATCGATACGAGCCCTTAGCATTTCTTTTTTTTTTTTATATACAAATATTTGTTATCTCATATAGTTGTCCAGAATTAAAGGAAATCTATATTACGAAATATGGAGGCCATTGTTGAAATCTTCTTAAAATGCTTGCTCTCTGGCTGTAATACTGACTTATTGAATCATTTCTAAGTCACAAATCACGTAGTCAGACCAGAGGTTCAGATGTGTCTGTAACTTTACCTACTGTATGCTTGTTATAAGACTGGAACTCAAGGTATTGAGGCCATATATAGCCAACAAGCAATTTCAGAAAGAGGCCAAGCCTCAATATTTCTATAAGACACTTTAACCCGACGGAAATAAATAGCACTTTTGGCATGCACCTTGTGGTTGTGGATCTTATTTTTGCAGCTACTTAAGAAGTGTATCTAAGACATGGGTCATTAGGAATGTGAGTGAATAGATAAAGGCTTCATATATTTTTTAGATTTGGCATTTGTACATCCTTCTTTTATCTCCTGTGGCTAAAATCAAGACAGTCCTAACAAATTACTAAAAAAACGATGTGTGTTTGTGCAAGTTAGGATGTTATCGCACTCCAAGATATCATCTCAAACATTTTTTTTAGTCAAATAAAAGATATGTGAAATTTTGGGATCATGCAAGGTCCCCTTCATCAAGCAACCGTGGGTGATCTTCTCTCTGAGTGAAATTCTTATGCTTAAATGTTTTATTGGGTATACAGTACATTGTTATGTGAAAGGGGGTAATAGAAATCACTTACCACCCAATCCTTGCGGGTTATCATAGTCTTCATAATTTGGACTGTGAAATACACTGGTATCAGAAGTGGGGGTCCAACTGCAGAAAAAAAATAATAATCCTCTTTAGAAAATTAAAGTTCAAGATCAGTCTCTATAGATCATGTTTCCTGTTAGTGTTCTGTTCTAAAATGCTGGTTGTTATTTTATGTTTTTAAGGGTAAACAGTGTTAGGCCAACTTTCCATAGTTTTAACATTTCGTAATTAAACATGAACTCCCTTTTCCAACCTGATGAAACCCCACCAGATGCATCCATTCTTAAGTAACATCATGACCATTGTTGGTATAGCCTCTCTGGGGTTGAATAAACTGGGACTATACTACAAACATAGTCTATTGTCTGGAGCAAAGCATGGAGGATGCCTCAAAATGTTAAGCAATTAAATCAAAGTGCACATACTCACTCAGGAAAAAATACTGATGTTGGTAATTATATGGCAGGTACTTTAACTTCTTCTTCCCATACTGTGAGGAGATGGGAGAACATAATTATTTACAAATCCATTTTGGATGTCATCCACAGCACCAAATTTGTTATTATGTTGAATAAATAAAATATGAATAAATTACATACTCAACTTAAAATATTTTTCATAAACTGTGATTATCAGAAAGTCTTAGTGCTGCAGATTGATAGGGCTGACCTCAATATTTGGTTTCATGTTAGAAAGCCATAATGCCTCGTTTCCACTGAGTGGTACGGTACGGTTCGGTTCAGTATGGTACGGTTTGGAACGGTACACCTTGCGTTTCCACTGCCAATAGTACCCTTTCATGATAGGCGTGGTGTAACAGGAAAGCTGTGATAGACGATTCTCTGTCAACCAATCAAAGTTCTGCAGAGTGTAGCTCCACCCTGTTGGTACGGTACTAATGTGCTTGGTACCCCAACGAAAGGGTCCCAAAAAAGTGGTACAGTACGGTTCGGAATTAGGGTACCATTCACAATGGAAACTGCAAAAATAGAGTACCGTACCGTACCGAACCGTACCGTACCGCTCAGTGGAAACGAGCCTGACAGCAGTCAAATATCATTCCAAAATGAAATAGATGAAAATTGTTCATAAACAAATTAAAGACTGAGACAGTAGGTCAATACCAGCAGTAGTATATCCTACGTACTGGTTCAAGTACAACTTATTTGATGTAAGGTAGTACAAGCAGTGCAAAGATTAGTTGAAGGCTAATTTATAGTGTCCACATAAATTTATATAAACCCTATACATAATAAACATATATCAGGTATATCATCCTTTCTCATGGAGTCCTACACATTTGTCTCCCCACCTTTGTAGGTCAAGTCACCAGTTTGGAACTATTGTTTACTTGATCCTTCTTGAAAAAGCTTTGATTGAACTTTGCTCCTCCTCTTTGGTAGAGATCATGAGATTGGTATCAGGGGGTGAAGACCAAGGACCGAGGATTGCAGTAGGAAGACATGTATTTCCAATATCTCTGTGAAATTTGTTTTATTCATTCTTGAGCATGGTTGGTGTAAAACAAGTTCATGTGGGTAGTGTGGGTCCTTTTTAGGACAGATCAGTTCTTGCACTTTGACCACATCAAAGTGCTCTACACAAGCTGATTGGAGTTAATTTATTTGCTCTTCAAATGCGCCTTTAGTTATGCCTAAAAGGCCTGAGATAAATTTATACTACTATGATGCCAGCTCTATTTAGTGTTAAAGATGGATTGCTACGCCCGGTTTGTTCCAGAGGGACAGTGCAGGGTATGCTCTACCAGTAAAATCCTTACCCCCGCTTCCATCTGTATCCTACCCCCACACACCTCCTTTCCCAGAACCAATGCCAATATGGAGAGTCCCTCGAGTACACGGCACTCATCAACCAGTTTTTTATACCAGCAGGCATTTACCTTTCAATGACAAGTCTCCAGGTCATGTGCAAAAAACCCTCAATGTGCAGTCTTCAGGCTATTAGTATGATCCCTGCAGTGCTCATTTATGTTTAAAAGTGCCTTAACCCTCCCCCCAGTGGCCAGTAACATTTATTTCTTAACAGATATAGTACATACACACAAAAACAAACTAAAAAATCTTATATTAAACATTACATTACACAAGCACACACAATTATAACAATTAACAAACTGCACCTATTCCAGAAATGACCCCAATAATGAACACGCACACATTTGCTAGTAGTAAAACCTTGGTTTGAGAGCGCTTTGCAAGACAAGCAAATTTTTAAAATAAATTTTGACTTGATATACAAGCTATGTCTTGATATACAAGTAGAGTCATGTATAAAAAAGAAGAGAGGAGCCTCTAAAGTGTAGCAATATGGATACATTTAATGAAGGTTCAATATTTAGCAACTCACATGGTTGATGATTAAAACAGGCATATCTAAGAATGCAGGCATCTGGGGTAAAGCTGTCCACATAGACCATCCTCTGCACCGCCATCTTCATCATCCCTTCCCCGCTGCACTCCACGAGTGATTCAAAGCCTCACTTTCAGATCACTCTACTGCAGGCTATTCTTCCCGATCAGGATTGCAGACTGACAGTGGTGAGAGCCGGTGGTTCAGAAGATGGTCTATGTGGACAGCTTTACCCCGGATGCCTGCATACTTAGGTGTGCCTATTTTATTCATCAACCATGTGAGTTGCTAAATGTTGAACCTTCATTAAATGTAACTATATTGCTACACTTAGAGGCTCCTGTCATCTCTCTTATATTCTGTAGCTCTGCTAGATTTTGCTTCTAATCCCCTTGGGAAGGCTGCATATTGTGGATGGACATTTTATGGTTACACAACCTATCACATTGCTATAATCTTTGTATATAGACCATAAACCGAAGGACTTGGGGAACGAATCATCTGAGTTTCCATTATTTCTTATGGGGAAATTCGCTTTGATATAAGAGTGCTTTGGATTACAAGCATGTTTCCAGAACGAATTATGCTTGCAATCCAAGGTTTTACTGTAAATGATTACATGACAAATTGCACAGTGATATATGGCACATACCTCCACAGGCTGGGTGTCACCCAACACAAAAATATGGACCATGTTCACATCTGGATCCTTGCTGAATATGTTAGGCTTGGCATGGTGCTGAAAATGCCGATGGTTCCACCAGTTGGCTGAAGCTCCCTGATGACAGATGGGCTCAAGTAAGCAGAGCAGCAAGATTAAGTATCAGTACATAGCTCTACATCTCCCACAGCTCCCTAGATGTAACCCATGTTTGTAAAAGACTTGTTTTCTATCACAAAATATGCCAAGATCTGCTGCAAGACCGTTTCATTGTGCTTGTAATAGTGAATAGACTATCAATAATCAATATGTTGATTAAAGTGGGGAAGCCTTTCATTGAAGAGTAATTAAAGTGGGTTCCTCTGTTCTAAATTGTGCTTCAGAATTGATAAACCACCTGGAGCATATGAGCCCTTTTTTAGCACTTTGAGTGCTCTGAACTCCTTAAAACAGAATCAAAAATAGCTCATGGGCTGGGGTCTGAATTCACTGAAATGTTATGCAATTTATTTTGAAAAAAAAAAAAAAAGGATATTTCATAACAAATTTGTGCACCAATTTGCAAGTGCTGTATGTGTGATTTCTTTCAAAGACCCCACTTAACCACTTAAGCCCTGGAAGATTTTACCCTCTTCCTGACCAGGGCCTATTTTGCGATTCGGCACTGCGCGACTTTAACGGACAATTGCGCGGTCGTGCGACGCTGTACCTAAACGAATTTGACGTCCTTTTTTTCCCCACAAACAGAGCTTTCTTTTGGTGGTATTTGATCACCTGTGCGATTTTTTGATCATGCGCTATAAACAAAAAAAAAGCATCAATTTTGCAAAAAGAACAATATTTTTCAAATTTTTTTATATGAAATTCCCAAAAAAAATTTAAAAATCAAAATTTTTTAACATTTTAGGCCAATTTGTTTTATGCTACCCATGTTTGGTAAAAAAAATTGCAAAAAGCGTATTTTGATTGGTTTGCGCAAAAGTTATTGCGTTTACTAACTAAGGGAAAGATTTTTGTCATTTTTGTTGTTTTTCTTTTTAACGAGTAATGGCGGCGATCTGCGATTTTTTTTGCGGGACTGCGACATTGCGGCGGACAGATTGGACCCTTGACTGACACTTTTGACACTTTTGGGGTTACCAGTGATATTACTGCAGTAATCAGTGCTATACATATGCACTGTTACTGTAAAAATGACAATGGCAGTGAAGGAGTTAACTTTATTGGAGAGGGAGGGGTTGTCCCTAGGGGCGTGTTTCTAACTGTGATTGGCTGTGGCTACTAGTGCAAGAACAGAGATCAACGGTCCTACAAAGTAAGACCGTGCGCGGGGGGGGGGAGGTTTTGGGGGTCCGTGGCCGAGCGGGAGCGCGCCTGCTCCCTAGAGCCTCACAGGCTAGCGACGTAGCCCTACGTCGCTCTGCCTGTGAGGGGCTGACTGCCAACGTAAATCGTCGTGCGGCGGTCGGCAAGCAGTTAAACTGGCACAAATGGAAAAATGCCATTTAAGCACACTCAAAAATACTCCTTGCAAGATGTTTATCCATAAACACTTGTGATGGAAAATACAGAAAATGTATGACCAACCATCTGGCAAGAACCTTTAATGAGAATATATAATGCCTTTGTATACATATTCTTAATTTTTCTGTATGTTTTACGTTTAGGGCAAATCATACAGAGCCAAAACTTCAATTTGGAGGGAGAAGTCAACAGGTGCAGAGCTAGTGCTGGGCTTTCTTAATAGAAAGTCTAGCATTCTCTGACAGAACTGTAATAAATGCATATTCGTGATATAGCAATTTTAAACATATGGGGAAAATATATAAAAGATATATAAAAGAATAGTTTCTAAACATGCTAACATTAAATAAAATTTAACAAAAATGAAATTAGATTGATCAAAACTTAGAAAAAACTTATACCAAACATTCCCTTTGATGAGACACTGTCACCTTGCTCCTGCAGGGCAAAGTGACAGTGCTCTGTCCTTTATACTCACCTTGCCTGTGCTACCTCGCTACCCCTTCTGATGCAAGAATTGCAAATATCTGTGTCCATAACTGCAACCCAAAGGACAGGTAATGTAACTCCCTCGGTCATGTTGATGGTGTTCAGGCCTTGAGATTGGCTGCTACACCTGAACACTGTCACAGGAGTGCAGGTGACATGCTGGGATTGCAGGATAGTGTCACCTGCTGTGATGGAAGAAGGATCAGCGAGGGAACATGGGCAAATTGAGTAAAAGGGGGTATTCAAAGGGACACACTGTCACTTTATTCTGCTTGAGCAAGATTACATTGTCTCCTTTACAAAGCAGAATTCTATACAAATCATCTAGGTTCACTTTTGGACACCAGTGAGAATCTCTTTTTTATTCCCCCCTGTTTTCGGAACTTTCCCTAAACAATTACTTATATGAGTCTGAAAAAATAGAACATCAGTAAATTACTAACTCCAATGCTGTGCTGAACCCACACAGAAAGGAACTGACTCATATAGGTATACTCATCTACGCATTACCCCTTAAACTCATAACATTATCCACAATATACTGTCTGTCTACCTTTTTGTATTTGCATGTGCAAATATATATACAGGGAGTGCAGAATTATTAGGCAAATTAGTATTTTGACCACATCATCCTCTTTATGCATGTTGTCTTACTCCAAGCTGTATAGGCTCGAAAGCCTACTACCAATTAAGCATATTAGGTGATGTGCATCTCTGTAATGAGAAGGGGTGTGGTCTAATGACATCAACACCCTATATCAGGTGTGCATAATTATTAGGCAACTTCCTTTCCTTGGGCAAAATGGGTCAAAATAAGGACTTGACAGGCTCAGAAAAGTAAAAAATAGTGAGATATCTTGCAGAGGGATGCAGCACTCTTAAAATTGCAAAGCTTCTGAAGCGTGATCATCGAACAATCAAGCATTTCATTCAAAATAGTCAACAGGGTCGCAAGAAGCGCGTGGAAAAACCAAGGCGCAAAATAACAGCCCATGAACTGAGAAAAGTCAAGCGTGCAGCTGCCAAGATGCCACTTGCCACCAGTTTGGCCATATTTCAGAGCTGCAACATCACTGGAGTGCCCAAAAGCACAAGGTGTGCAATACTCAGAGACATGGCCAAGGTAAGAAAGGCTGAAAGACGACCACCACTGAACAAGACACACAAGCTGAAACGTCAAGACTGGGCCAAGAAATATCTCAAGACTGATTTTTCAAAGGTTTTATGGACTGATGAAATGAGAGTGAGTCTTGATGGGCCAGATGGATGGGCCCGTGGCTGGATTGGTAAAGGGCAGAGAGCTCCAGTCCAACTCAGACGCCAGCAAGGTGGAGGTGGAGTACTGGTTTGGGCTGGTATCATCAAAGATGAGCTTGTGGGGCCTTTTCGGGTTGAGGATGGAGTCAAGCTCAACTCCCAGTCCTACTGCCAGTTTCTGGAAGACACCTTCTTCAAGCAGTGGTACAGGAAGAAGTCTGCATCCTTCAAGAAAAACATGATTTTCATGCAGGACAATGCTCCATCACACGCGTCCAAGTACTCCACAGCGTGGCTGGCAAGAAAGGGTATAAAAGAAGAAAAGCTAATGACATGGCCTCCTTGTTCACCTGATCTGAACCCCATTGAGAACCTGTGGTCCATCATCAAATGTGAGATTTACAAGGAGGGAAAACAGTACACCTCTCTGAACAGTGTCTGGGAGGCTGTGGTTGCTGCTGCACGCAATGTTGATGGTGAATAGATCAAAACACTGACAGGCTTTTGAGTGTCCTTGCAAAGAAAGGTGGCTATATTGGTCACTGATTTGTTTTTGTTTTGTTTTTGAATGTCAGAAATGTATATTTGTGAATGTTGAGATGTTATATTGGTTTCACTGGTAAAAATAAATAATTGAAATGGGTATACTGTATATTTGATTTTTGTTAAGTTGCCTAATAATTATGCACAGTAATAGTCACCTGCACACACAGATATCCCCCTAAAATAGCTAAAACTAAAACCAAACTAAAAACTACTTCCAAAAATAGTCAGCTTTGATATTAATGAGTTTTTTGGGTTCATTGAGAACATGGTTGTTGTTCAATAATAAAATTAATCCTCAAAAATACTCATTTGCCTGATAATTCTGCACTCCCTGTACTCTGTTTATATTCTCCTTATATATGTCTATGCTAGAAAGATGTCATATCTAGGCTCTGAATCATATTTTCATTTCACAACTAATCACCCCCTCCGTGACAGCACCTTCAGGTGGCCAATGACGAATTTATGGCCAATATGATTCCATTTTGACGTCTTGAAGACAGATAAGTGTCCAAAGTCATGTTGCAGCCAACCGGCCTGGGCCTGCAGAAAAAATACATGTAGCATGAATATATACATCCAGGGTGCTGAACTTTACAGTACAAAACTATTAACTAATATCTTTAAGAGTGTTAACCACTGGAGTGATGTATAAAACTAGAGAAACTGGAAAGTGATGATGTTGTTTATAGCACCCAATCAGATTTCAGCTGTAATTTTCCTGTCCATGTTAGCAAATTTAACCAAGAATTTTATTGGTAACATGTTCACACTTTGGTTTCCTCATATTTCTATACACCAAGTCCATTAGGTAACTTACAAGAATGAACGAATTCACCAGACAATTGATTTACGATGAATTGAAATGACCTGAGAAATTGAGAGGAGCAGAATGGTGATTATGGTTGGTATCCATCCGGTGCCAAGGTAGTAGAGGGTAGCCCAGGCGAGAACCTCTAGGACCAGGATATGTGATAGGTAAAGACCGAAAAACACCGCACTGCCTTTGAAAAGTCCCATATCTTCTGCTGTTTTGCGTAATTTCTGAAAGTCTTCCACTTGCTCCATCTGTGTGAAAACAGTATTGCATTAGGAAAGCTTAATACTCTGCAATAAGATCTGAATGATTCCTTAACATGAACATAAATGTAGCAATTTCTACATGGTGACTCTAAAAGCCGGTTCACATAGGCGCGACCCGACTTGCCGGAGGTGACCTGTGAAGTCGCGGTGCGCAGCTCGCACCGCGACCTCGGAGCGGCATGCAGGGACTTCATATCATTGAAGTCAATGCAGGTCGCTCCAGGTCGCCCCAAAGTAGCTCAGGACCCTTTTTCTAAGTCGGAGCGACTTGTGTCGCTCCTATTAGAACGGGTCCTGTGCTAATCTATGGCAGGCGACCCGCGGCGACTTGTCAGGCAACCAGGTCGCCTGACAAGTCGCCCCAGTGTGAACCGGCTCTAAACTAAACAAAAGTCGACAGTTCTTACCCACATGGTGTGCATCTGCTTTCTTAGATGAAACCTTCATATACTTGAATTTGTTTGCTGTTATTAAATTGGTTGTAAACCTCTGACATGAAATATGAACAAAGCAAAGCCTTGTAAAGTGTGTACTTGTCTCAATTAAGAGCACTAAGTGTTATTTTTGTTTGCTGTTTCAATCCTCTGCTATAAGAAGGATTCAATTCTGACAAGCTTTCCTGACACTAAGAGACAAATGGTGATGGGGACCTCCAGCTAATTGACAGCCTCAGCTCTGTTCCTGTGTGCTGTGTGGTGGGGGTGTGTGCTGTGTGGTGGGGGTGTGTCCCTTCTCTCCAATGAGCTCTCATAGCTCTCCTCACTGAGCTCTACAGAGTGTGACTTCAGCTCTCTGCCCCCTTTTTTCTGAACTCCCAGCACTTCTCAGCACTTTGAACATATGTAGAGAGAAGAAGACTGCAGGTAAACAGGTACAACTTAAAAAGGAGGATTTGTTTAATCTCTGTTTATCATCTGAGGCCAGTCACTTTACTGGGTTTATGTAAGGGTTTACAACCTCTTTTTTAAAACATTTAGAACAATCTGAGAATTTACAGATTTTAATTAGGCATACTTATTCCTCAGGGGCAGGGCAGATCCAATTGTTCTATTGTCAGCCAAATAGACTGTTCACTTTGCAAGGGAATTTTCCCCAGACCTTAGTATATGAGGTGAAGCTTGGTTGACTTCCATCATTTTCCTTGCACATGACTGGGTATTCTTTACCACATTCACTAAGCTTTGGGGAAATTCTCTTGCAAAGTGAACTGCCTATTTGCCTTTAGTAAATGAGCCCCTAAAAGGCTAATTGCAAAGTTAAATCAGGCCTCCATAAAGAAGACATTAAGGTCTATGGTCTTCACACCTGCAGTCATACACTGATTTTGACATCTGTCTGGAGTGTACAAAATCTAGTGCAGCTCTACACAGAAACCAATCAGTTTCCGGGTTTTTTTTTTTTTTTGTCAAAGCTTAATTTAACAAGCTGAAGTTAGAAGCTGATTGGCTACCATGCACAGCTGCACCAGATCTTGCACTCTCCAGTTTTGGTAAATCAACTCCTGTATGTTTTAGGGTAGGTTTGCACAATGATTGAGACATATATGTCTGTAAAGGGTTTAATAACCATGTATACAGTATCTCACAAAAGTAAGTACACCCCTCACATTTGTTTAAATATTTTATTACATCTTTTCATGTGACAACACTGCAGAAATTACACTTTGCTACAATGTAAAGTAGTGAGTGTACAGCTTGTATAACAGTGTAAATTTGCTGTCCCCTCAAAATAACTAAACTTACAGCCATTAATGTCTAAACTGCTGGCAACAAAAGTGAGTACACCCCTAAGTGAAAATATCCAAATTGGGCCCGAAGTGTCAATATTTTGTGTGGCCACCATTATTTTCCAGCGCTGCCTTAAACCTCTTGGGCATGGAGTTCACCAGAGCTTCACAGGTTGCCACTGGAGTCCTCTTCCACTCCTCCATGACGACATCACTGAGCTGGTGGATGTTAGAGACCTTGTGCTCCTCCACCTTCCGTTTGAGGATGCCCCACAGATGTTTAATAGGGTTTAGGTCTGGAGACATGCTTGGCCATTCCATCACCTTTACCCTCAGCTTCTTTAGCAAGGCAGTGGTCATCTTGGAGGTGTGTTTGGGGTCGTTATCATGTTGGAATAACTCCCTGCGACCCAGTCCCGGAAGGGAGGGGATCATGCTCTGCTTCAGTATGTCACAGTACATGTTGGCATTTATGGTTCCCTCAATGAACTGCAGCTCCCCAGTGCCGGCAGCACTCATGCAGCCCCAGACCATGACACTCCCACCACCATACTTGACTGTAGGCAAGACAAACGCTTGTCTTTGTACTCCTCACCTGATTTCCGCCACAGTATCTGAATCAAATAAGTTTATCTTGGTCTCATCAGACCACAGGACATGGTTCTAGTAATCCATGTCCTTAGTCTGCTTGTCTTCAGCAAACTGTTTGAAGGATTTCTTGTGCATCATCTTTAGAAGAGGCTTCCTTCTCGGACGACAGCCATGCAGACCAATTTGATGCAGTGTGCGGCGTTTGGTCTGACCACTGACAGGCTGCTCCCCCCACCCCTTTAACCTCTGCAGCAATGCTGGTAGCACTCATACGTCTATTTCCCGAAGACAACCGCTGGATATGACGCTTAGCACGTGCACTCAACTTCTTTGGTCGACCATGGTGAGGCCTGTTCTGAGTGGAACCTGCCCTGGTAAACCACTGTATGGTCTTGGCCACCGTGGTGCAGCTCAGTTTCAGGGTCTTTGCAATCTTCTTATAGCCTAGGCCATCTTTATGTAGAGCAACAGTTCTTTTTTTCAGATCCTCAGAGAGTTCTTTGCCATGAGTTGCCATGTTGAACTTCCAGGAACCAGTATGAGAGAGTGAGAGCGATAACACCAAATTTAACACACCTGCTCCCCATTCACATCTGAGACTTTGTAACACTAACGAGTCACATGACACCGGGGAGGGAAAATGGCTAATTGGGCCCAATTTGGACATTTTCACTTAGGGGTGTACTCACTTTTGCTGCCAGCGGTTTAGACATTAATGGCTGTGTGTTGAGTTATTTTGAGGGGACAGCAAATTTACACTGTTATACAAGCTGTACACTCACTACTTTACATTGTAGCAAAGTGTAATTTCTTCAGTGTTGTCACATGAAAAGATATAATAAAATATTTACATAAATGGGAGGGGTGTACTCACTTTTGTGAGATACTGTATACGCACCATTATCACAAAGTACCAGTGTCTGGGTACCACTATCTACCATGTTTCATCTTACACTACCAGCATCCTGCAGTCCTCTTCTCCTTACCTTATTATAATACAGGAAAACCATTCCTGAAATATAGAAATCACCCAACCCACATGCAAGGGACTCCTTGTGGATCCTGGTTGCAGTGGACTACATAGGACTTTGAGAAGTTTCTGACTTAAGCACAATGGCAGTGTTCTATCATCATGAAGTTTAGGGCAATGAGTGGCAAAGCACAAATACAAGCATTACTAAATCATGTTCCCCCAAGGACACAGGTATCGGTAGTATAGGTTACCTCCACTCCCTCATAAAGCTATGCAACTGAGAATGGTGAAGCAGCAGACAATACACAAACTTGTCAAGCATTGTGGCCCATTCCCCTGAGGTTGAGGTAAGAGACCCAGATGGCCTGCCCACCTTCTACCTGAGTGAGATTTACCTTACCATATGCTAAAAATAGTGAAAAAGACTAACTGATACAGGAAGAGTCTGCCGAATAACAATGGCCATTTAGATATGCCTACCCACTGGAAAAAGAACAAGCTTTGCAATTATCATAGATTTGCAGTCCTGGCTCATGTTTCTGAAGAGGTCAGGGACTCAGAAAGCTTGAGAATATTGTTAATAATACAGGAACCCAGAACAATAAGTACGCATGAATAATGGAGAAACCAGATTATATTACTCAGCAAATGACATGCACAAATAAATAAAGTATGCTGCGCTAATATAATCAACTCTGTGCTGAATTGTGCCACATATCACCAGTGCTATTTATCATACATGTGCACCAATTTCATGTGATAATCATTGCCACATATCCTGAAAAAAGGTGAAGATATTAAAATATTAAAGAGGTTGTAAACCCATAGATTTTTTTTTTTTGCAACCTGAAAGAGAAAGACATAATGAGCTAGTATGCACCGCATACTAGCTCATTATGAAATACTTACCTTAGAACGAGCCCCCGCCGTGCCGCCCGCTTACCTGTATGATGGGCGACATGTCCAGGCGCCCGTCTTCCGGGATCGCGGCATCCGGCCATCTGATTGGCCGGAGCCGCGGTGACGTCACTCCCACACACGCGCACGGGAGCCGACGGTCACGGCACAGGACTCTGAAGGAACGGTGTTCCGTGAAAAAACCATACCCATAAAAATTCCATACCCTCGTCACTTCCGGTGCACCTACATCAGCACCTACGTCAGTGAACAGCTGAGGAGCTTACTAGTGCGCATGCTCGGAGGGTATGGAATGTTCATGGTAGTGTGTTATAACGTTACACCGCATCACCACATTAACCGGTTGCCGACCGCCGCACGACTATATACTGCGGCGGTCAGCCCCGGCCAGGCAGAGTGACGTATGGATACGTCACTCGCCTGTCACTGACTTGCGAGCCAATTGCGGGCGGGCGCGCGCCCGCCGCGGCTCGTTCACAGACAAGTCAGTGCGTGTGACCGGCGGACTCGATGTCCACCGCTCACACTACGATCGCTCCTGTGAAGGGAGAAAGGCGGAGCGGCTCATGTAAACAAGCCGCCCGTCATTCTAACTGGTGTAAAAATGAAGATCAGACGGTTCTACTATGTAGAACCGTTGATCTTTGTTTTTACACCAATAGCAATGTCCCTGCACAGTAGAAAGCACGCCCCTAGGACACACTTAACCCCTCCCTGTCCAATAAAGTTAACCCCTTCCCTGCCAGTGTCATTTTTGCAGTAACAGTGCATATGTATAGCACTGATTACTGCAGTAAAGTCACTGGTACCCCCAAAAGTGTCAAAAATGTCAGTCAAGGGTCCGATCTGTCCGCCGCAATGTCGCAGTACCGAAAAAAATCGCAGATCGCCGCCATTACGCGTTAAAAAAACCCCACCAAAAATGACAAAAATCTTTCCCTTTGTTAGTAAACGCGATAACTTTTGCGCAAACCAATCAAAATACGCTTTTTGCGATTTTTTTTACCAAACATAGGTAGCATAAAACAAATTGGCCGAAAATGTTAAAAAATTTAGATTTTTACATTTTTTGGGGGGGAATTTCATATAAAAAAATGTGAAAAATATTGTTATTTTTGCAAAATTTACGCTCTTTTTTTGTTTATAGCGCATGATCAAAAAATCGCGCAGGTGATCAAATACCACCAAAAGAAAGCTCTGTTTGTGGGAAAAAAAGGACGTCAAAGTCGTTTAGGTACAGTGTCGCACGACCGCGCAATTGTCCGTTAAAATCACGCAGTAAAAAATCGCAAAAAAAACCCTGGTCTTTTAGCAGCCAAATCCTCCAGGGCTTAAGTGGTTAAAACATCTCGGCTGCAATACGAGTCATCTCCGCTCCTACCCCTGTCACTTCCCTGATCTTGGCTACTAAATGTAAAAGAGGATCACAGAGCCGACATCGCCGTGATTTAGATTTCATACACCCGCCGCCGCTTTTACATTTACTAGCCGAGATCAGGGAAGTGACAGTGGTAGGAGCGGAGATGACTCATGTTGCAGCCGAGCTGTTTTAATGTAACCGCCGCACAGCTGAGGCAGTGTAACATTATAACACACTACCGTGACAATTCCCTACCCTCCGAGCATGTGCAATGCTAAGCTCATCAGCTGTTCAATGACGTAACCTGGAGCTGTGAGCATGCGCACTGCTACGCTGCTCAGCTGTTTCTGACCGGAAGTGACGTGGGTATGGAATTTTCACGAGGTATGGTTTTCTCACGTTACAACGGCTCCAGCGGCCGTTCCTATAGAGCGCATGCGCCAGTGACGTCACTGGCTGCATGTAAGGTAAATATCTCCTAAACGGTACATGTTTAGGAGATATTTACAGTACCTATAGGTAAGCCTTATCATAGACTTACCTATAGGTACAACATGCAGAGGAGGGTTTACTTCCTCTTTAAAATGTATGTGTTTAGAACAATTGTAAGTGTTAAAAAACAAAACTGTCCAGAAATAAAAGTCCTTTGTAAACTCCATAAAATAATGAAAAACTTCCACAAGTGAAAAATTCTTCTGTTTTGTGTTCAGGTGTAACTCCACCACCACCTCTTATGGGCATGCGCTCACCTTATCTTATTGACCCCTAAATTAAAGGTCTAATGCACATATCCCTTTAGGATCCTGGACAGGACTGTCACTGGAAACTCCAATGTTTCCAGATCTTATCAAGCATTAAGGATCAATTTATAAAACCAGCTCAGATAGATACAAAAGGAAACATCATAGTGCCCTCTGCAAATTGAAATATTTACTGCTAAATATTAACTGCATTATTGAATAAAAATGCACTTACATGAAGACAGATCACTTTCACCTTAAATTACGCATGCTGGAGAGCTGCACTGGGGCAAGACAATAAGCCTGCCAATGCCGTGCAGCCTTCCACTCTGCCTGTCTTTCCTGAACCAATCAGTAAAATCCCTGCCTGCAATTAGAGGACTCAAGTGTGCAGGAGTAAGATATTCCAGACAATTTCCACTGATGTCCAACTTACAATTTTCCATTTGTCCATTGGCAAAACTCCTTGTTCTTTCCCCCTCTCTTTTTGATGTGTTTGTTTTGTATTGATTATCATTTTTTGTGTAGAGCTGTTTATGCCAATGTAAATGCAAGTTAATATATACAGATGCCAACACTATGCTATACTTATGCATGTTGAAAATGATCATCCATCCATGTTTTGTCAAATATATATGTTATTTATGGTTTATATGTTTTTTATAGTCATGTGCATACCAACCCACATGGAAGAAAAATATATTTACAATATATTTAAAAAAAAAAACATTTTTTATTTTTTCCCAAATATATTGGAAATATATTTCAAATGCTACAATTTTGGCCATATTCAATATATTTCAAAATATTTTTTCCCTAAATATATTGGAAATACATTTTTCTTCCATATGGGAATGTAGGTCACTTTTAACATTGATGCAAATATTATTGTTTATGTATACTGGATAACAGGATATGGTTAAAGACATCTGTGTGGCCACACCTATGGGGGAGGAACTTTCCCCTCCCCGAATTTTGAGGTTAATTTGAAACATATTTGGTATATATATCATGGGTTCAGACATGGCCCTCAGGCTCTGAGGAAGAGGCACCGCCTCGAAACGCGTCAGCCGATCTTCTGGACTTAGACAGTGGTCTTCAACACTATGGATGTTGTCTGTCGGAGTTAATATGCTGGTTTACATCACTTGTTTGTGAGTAGACACTTTTAAATTATTTATTAATAAAAGCCTACTGAGGATAATGCGCTAGGCTGGTGCGCCCTCTTTTTTTTTTATGTTTACAGTGTCTTTCCTGAAGCCCTGGGCCATTCCTGGGCCGTACCTCCTCTCACCATGACCTTCCTTTGTTTTGCAAACCTGTATGGTCCACTATCTGCTGTGTCGCAGCATCGCTGAGCTCAGAGCTCCTGCAGTAGTGGAGGGGGAGCACATGTGAGGGGGTCTGAATTGGTGATGGTGGGGTGAGCAGTAACAGCCGGGAGTGTCTTAGCAACGTCCAAGCAGCAAGGCAGGATGGGATGATGCCATCTTTGGGAGTCTTTCAACCAGGTTTCAGAAGGTAAGCAAATGGCCTCCACAGATAGCAAAAGTATTATTCAACTCTACATAAACCCCTTATCTGCATAGGCAGTGTGTTGGTAAAGGTGAACTAACCCTTTAAAGTAAACCTATCATGAGAGAGATATGAAGGCTGCCACCGCTGACATCTACGAGCAGTTGGGCATTTTTTTCAGGAGCCCCTGAACTCTCCCCAATGTTATCCTATGTCTACATATACACCCAGTCTGTTTTTTTATAAGCAGATAAATCGCATTCAGGACTGCAGTTCACCAGCATTTCCAACACCAAATGCTTGTAAATGTGTATAAATGTTAGGATACAGCGTTAAGCCACCTCAAGCAGTTTTTTTTGACATGTCAAAATCAATGGTTCCCTTTGAGAGCCGCCCTACCTGATCCGACTTTCAGCAAATTGATTTGAATGGAATTTGCATCCAAGTTGGATCATAATGATCCGACTTGTGATCTGACTTGTGGTGCGACTTGTGCTCTGAGGATCTTGAAGGGGAACCCCACATCAACATTTTAAAAAAAAATGGTGTAGGGTCCCCCCCCCCCCCAAGATCCATACAAGGTCCTTTGAGTCTGGTATTGATCTTGAAAGGGAAACCCACACCAAAATGGAAAACAAAAATGGTGTGGGGTCACATGATGTCACAATCGGCGGGTCTTATGGTGGCATCAGCAGATGGTCATGACCCATGGCTTTATAAGAACCGGCACAGAGCGGAGCTGGCACAACAACAGGAGACATTGTTGGAGGAGGACAGGGTTGGCGGTGGAGGACAGCAAAGAAGACTGGAGGAAGAAGACCAGAGGGAAAAGACCGGAGGGAGAGGACCAGAGTCTCTTCTTTTTATTGACACTACACTGCCTTTTTTTGGGGTGAATTGATAAGGGTACAATGTACCCCCTTTTCATTCACATAGGGGGGCAGGGATCTGGGGCCCCCCCTTGTTAAAGGGGGCCTCCAGATTCCGATAAGCTCCCTGCCCACAGACCCCCACAACCACCACCCAGGGTTGTCGGGAAGAGGGCCTTGTCCCCATCCACATTGGCACAAGGTGCTTGGCGTGGGGGACGCAGAGCCCCCCCTGCCACAAAGCACCCACACCCCCCATGTTGAGGACGTGTGGCCTGGTATGGTCTAAGAGGTAGAGGGGAACCCTCGCTCGCCCCCCCTTTCCTGACCTGCCAGGCTGCATGCTCGTATAAGGGTCTGGTATAGATTTTGGGGGACCCCATGCTGTCTTTTTCTTAAATTTTGACATGGGGTTCCCCTTCAAAATCCTCAGAGCGCAAGTCACAGCCAAAAGTCAGATCACGATGATCCAACTTGAATGTGACTTCTATTCAAATCAATGGGCTGATAGTCATATCAGTTAGGATGGCTCTCATAGGGAACTGTTGATTTTAAATAGAGGCAGAGAAATGCTGCTAAAAGCTAATGCATCTAAATGCGGATTAACGCCAATGCAAAAAGCTACTAAAAGTGCATTGTTACAGACGTTGGTAGTGGCTTTACAGCTCATTTTTTCTAACGCCCGTGTGCATGATGCTTTACATACTGTTCATACTCCCTCAGTCACTATGCGATTAATGTTCTGTATTCTGAAATAAACCTGGTTAATCATGCTGCTCTCTGTCTTCCCTTTTGTTCATGCCCCCAATGCTGTTGGGGATTTTGCAGAGCAGTGTTGGCAGTTCTGCACATGCTCAGTTTTCAATGAGTTTTTATGCCGAGCATTTCCTCCCTATCACATCTGAGCAGCCCATGTGACTATAGAGTCACACATGTGGGGATATGCACAGTGGTAAATGACAGCCCACTCCCTCCTTCTTCCTTCACGCCCACTAACCAGCTACACACAATGGGGGTGAGATATTACATGTAGATTGATGGAGGCTTCACCTCCCTGTTGTTCTAAGACACAGATTGGAGGAGTGTAGCACAGCCTGTAACTGGCAGAAATCCGCCCACACCATGTTATTGCCAAAAAAGAATAAAGATTTGATTTCAAATATATATATTTGTATGATGATTTAAAACAGTTTTTTGATTTAAATTGTTTTTACTTTGTATCACAAACGCTCCTTTTTTTTTTAAACGTGACAAGCAGCAGGGAAGCTCCTCCGGCTTATGTTTCCCTGCAGACAGGCTGTTAGATAGCTGGGTCATGTGACAGCTGTATATTGGTTAGGAGAAAGGTACTTAAATGTTTTGTTTTTTTTTTTAATTAAAATAATAGCAGTGCCATCATCCATATACATTTCCTCTCATTCCCCATTACATCTTAAGCCAGGCATTACGCAGCAATGTGATATGAGACTTACATTTTTTCCACGGTCCTGGCTGGGCTCATTATCGGCCAGTTCACCAATATACAGTGGCTTGAGAAATTTCCTCACAAATTTCAGATCCGGATGAAATGCATGGAAAGCATCCTGTGTGAATAAACAATTAATAAGTAATTTCTTGCCATTAAAGAACATTTCCAAGCAACAAATAGGGCTCCATTCCCACTTGTACCACTACACACTTGCGCCAACTTTTGAGTGCAACTTTGAAGCAACGTTGGATGGGTGCAACTTGCATACGACTTTGGCTTTGACCAGTGATAATGGACAATTGTTGCATTGTATAACAATGTATAAATACAGACAGTTTTTTTAATTTGGCATTGTTAGCCGCCAAGTAAACCAGAAGTGACATCATCACGCCGCTTCTAGGTTACTACATCAGAGACCTGATCAAAGCCAAATCCGGCTTTGTTCGGGACTCCAACCAGCTAGCAGACCTGCCGGCTGGTGGCTTGGGTCTCCTGGTGGTACGGGAGACCCGGGCAGAACCACGGAATGCGACAGGAGGGGGCGCTCCCTGGGATAATGGCCGATCAGCTCCTGAGCCGCATTGGCTGTTATCTTCTGAAACCCGACTGCTGGCTCTAAAGAACGGTACCGGGTTGATGCCTGCAGCCGCAGGCATCTCTCCCTTACAACCACTTCTCCCAGCCGACGTACAGGTACGTGGATTCGCGGGAAGTGGTTAAAGGGGTTAACATTGAAGTCAATGGCCCTCAAGTTGCATGAAAGTCGGACCAAAGCATGAACTACTTTGAAGTTGCTGCAACTTTAGGTCGCGCTTATATGAATGGTTATCATTGAAAAACATGGGGAACAACTTGGACATCAAATTTGCATGACAAGTCACACCAGTGGCGCCTGGTGCATATGGGGCACAGGGGCGCCACCCCCCCTATACATGCGTTCGGCCCCCTAATCTACATGCGGGGTGCCAGGCGCATGGACTTCAATGGTGCTTTTTTATTTTTAGCCATGTGATTAGAGCCAGAGGCTCTAATCACATGGCTAGAAAAACCCTAACCTAACACAAAATAAATAAAGAAATTATTATTATTGTTATTATTGTAATATTAATTAATTATTTTTTGGGGGTTGGGTGTTTATGTATTATTCTTTTTTATTATTATTATTATTAATAATAAAAATGTATTTTTATCTTTTTTAAGGTTAGGGGTTAATTATTATTTATGCATTATTACATATTCATTTATTTTATTTATTTATTATTTATGGTGGTTTTTGTTATTTCTGTATTTATTTTACATTTATTTATTCATGTATTATTACTATTTTATTTTTGACATTTTTTCATTTGAGCAGAAAATCGCGCAAACACGTACGACAAAATACCAAACGCGCACAAAAACATGCAAATGATGCGTTTCCATTTATTTCTATGGGAAAAAAAACGTGCCAAAATGCTCAAATCTGCCTGATTCAAGCTACAAAAAAGCTCCAGAATTTTTTCAAGCTTCAGGCATTTGGATCAGGCGACTTGGAGTGGAGAAGTGAACCAGCTCCATAGAAAATAATTCATTTTTTCTCCTCCAGCGTTTTGGAGCTTTGAGCTTCAAGCAGTTGCACTCTGCAAGAGCAATTGCTCCTAAGCTTAGTAAATTATTATTATTATTATACGGGATTTATATAGCACCAACAGTTTGCGCTGCGCTTTTTAACATTAGGGCAGCCACTGCAATTACAATACAATTCAATACAGGAGGAATCAGAGGGCCCTGCTTGTTAGAGAAAAGAGCAGAAGCTCTACTGACTTCCATCATCCAATCATGTCCAAGCAAAAATGCTGTTTTTTTTTAAATTTTTCCTTGAAACCCTATGGCAGGGGTCTTCAAACTATGGCCCCCAGTTGTTCAGGAACTACAATTCCAATCATGCCTAGTCATGTCTGTGAATATCAGAGTTTTACAATGCCTCATGGGATGTGTAGTTCCACAACAGCTGGAGGGCCGTAGTTTGAGGATCCCTGGCCTATGGTGTTGATTTACTAAAGGCAAATAGAGTTGCACCCAGCAAGTGCAGTTGCTCCAGAGCTTAGTAAATAAGGTAAAGTTTCACTTTGCAAAAAGTACCCAATCATGTGCATGGATAATAAAAAAAAAAAAAAACTGCAGTTTTGCTTGCACGTGATTGGATGATGGAAGTCAGCAGAGCTTCTGCTCATTTACTAAGCTCTGGAGCAACTTCTCATGCAGAGTGCAACTGCACAATCTATTTGTCTTTAGTAAATCAACCCCTTAGTGTATAAAGCCCTTTTCAGTTTGGGCTGGTGGGTATTTTCCTTAATTGCATGTTTATTATATACTGTATATATATATTTATATTTTATATTAATATTATATTAATATATATATATAGATATAGATATATATAGATATAGATATATATATATAACACAATATATAATATATATTTTTCATTATATCATAATATATATATATATATATATATTTTTTTTTTTTTTTTTTACAGTATGTGTATGTCATAGTATGTTGTACTATGTAGGTGTACAATTGAAATTTGATCATATCTGCTCAACTCTTCCTCATTAACGGTTTCCTTGACTGCGCCTCACCGCCAGTTGCCTGCTCTGCTGTGAACTGCAGTAACCCCGTCTTTGCATCTCTCTGCATCCCTTGTTCTCAATGAGCATCAGCAGAAGGCCCTCCTCCAATCAGAGCGCTTCTTTATTTGGAGCCCTCCTACAGGCAGACATGACCAGCTGTCTCTAACAGACGAGACAGCCCTCGGAAACCCTTTATGGCACGTTTCCTAATTTATTCACGGTTTGTACTCTGCGGGGACCATACCGGTCCCCGGGACTAAGAATCTGCACTTATATATATACAAAAGCCATGCATTGTAGGCTCTGGTGTCTAGTTGTAACATGACAATAATAATAATACAACGTACAATCAGATGCAGACAAGAAATGTAATGCGGACATTGTGCTGGCATACTGAAATCTGATCACACCTATTGAAGTACACAATACAATCTCCCAAGCCTTTATTGACTTAGGGGGAAAGCAATGGGCACAGTGCAGGCTCATGTCTATGGAGGACGTGTGGGGTTGATTTACTAAAGGCAAATAGGCAAGGAAATTCCCATTCACTTAGGCTGCATTCACACCTGGGCGTTCCTGGAAGCCACAGACAATGCACTCTTAAGAACCGCGTTGCAAACGCACTGCAAGCAAGTGTTGTACTTCCCGTGCCAGTAATTCAGGCTAGTACCTCAAACACCCGTTTTCGGGGGCTCCTTTGGGGTGTTTTTCACGTGTAGGGTAGTCTATTCAAATGGATTTGTTTTAAAACTGAGGACATTGGGCTCTGTCTCCTGTGCTCCTGGTCTACACGTATCATTCTGTTCAAACAAACAATGGTTTTAATATTATATCCAAATCCAGAAATTTGGATTGTTTTTGAGCAAATTTGACTGAATTTGGACCAGTCTTCAACCAATCCTCAAGAACTGTCTGTTTGATCCTAGAAGGAAGAGACCTAAATTGAACAAACCTGCAATTCAGTAATACCTACAGGTCTTGTGACCCTGTGACTGGACAGTGAAAGGAGTAGCAGCATGTGACTCATGAGTTTGTAGGCACATGGCCAAACCCTTCGCTAGTTAGCTACGGATATACAGGGCTATCCATGGGCCATCTTATCTGTACTGAAACCACCCCAAGCCCACACAGATCTTCATGTCTGCCACACACAAGCAGGGGTGGTGCAAGGATTTTTGACACCGTAGACCAGTGGTCCTCAACCCTGGCCTACAGGGCCCACTAACAGGCCAGATTTTAGGTATTACCTTGGGGAGATGACTAGAGTACTGTAATCACTGAGCAGCAAATTATATCACCTGGGATGTATTTCAGTTATCTTGCAAATCTGGCCTGTTAGTGGGCCCTGTAGGCCAGGGTTGAGGACCACTGCCCTAGACGAAACCTTATTTAACTGCCCCCGGCAGTTAAATAAGGTTTATTTGAATATGGCGGAGGGGTGGAGATTTTTGCGGCGTCATCTATTTCTTCAGCCTTGGGCTGCAGGCCCACACCTACTCCTCTGGCTTGAAGACAAATAGTGGCAGCTCGCTTCTTCACACCAGCCATGGTCTTCAGGCCCTGGGCCCACACCTGCTCCTCTGGACTTGGCCGTAAGACAAACAGCCCCAGCGTGCTTGCTTGACACGCCTGCGGTTTGTGTCACGCGTCACGGGGCAAGGCACCCCTGACTGATGTGCACTCTAGGCTGGCGTCTACCTGGGCCAGTGATGGTTAACCTTGGCACCCCAGATGTTTTGGAACTACATTTCCCATGGTGCTTAACTACACTGCAGAGTGCATGAGCATCATGGTAAATGTAGTTCCAAAACATCTGGGGTGCCAAGGTTTGCCATCACTGACCTAGGCTATAGGTAGTGCTGGCCCTGCACACATGCACAAATGTCTTAGACCCTGCAAACTACATCCTCCTGTTCTGCAAAACCCCTGACCCCTATTTACACCTAAAACACACTTTCTTGCAGGGCCCTGTATATTATGATGTTCAGGCTAGGGTTCCAAGGCTAGTCTGAACACCTGAGGCCCATGTGACATAAAGGCCCGGGCCACCAGGTGCCAGGAGATCCTAAACCATTGCTATGAGAGTAAACCTCATTTCAGCTAACCACTACCAGATAGGTAGATCAGGTTTGCACTGCACACTTTAATATATTTCTGCGACTCTTAACACTCCTAAAACATTCCCCTGGTATAGGCTGTGCATAATAAATTACATTTTCCTACCTGCACATTATTTATTACTCGCCATTAAGTCGACTGTTCAGCTCGCCTCCTAAAGGCACATAAAGAGGCATTTCAGTGGCCTCCCTAGAGGGGATTACAACCTACAGTACTAACAGCTCTTCCTGCTGACATCTCAGTTTTAGGAAGCAAAGCCATCCCTGGACAGGGCAGCCTCCCAGCTATATGGTGGCTGCTGCCCCTTCCACCTACCATGCAGGACTCCCAACAAAATATGATGGGCAAGATATATATACATATCATGCCCGTGAAAAAATGGCTGCCTAAATCTTGAGGGATTTCAGTGCCAATCACAGTCACCACTGGCTTTCCCAAAATGGCTGACTGGAGCTCATAACAGGGGACAACTTAGTCCCAAGTGAGTTCCAGCCAGATTGAAGAAGTGACACAGCGCCTTCTTCAGGTCAGAGAACATACTGCAACATTACATCTGCCTACATTTCCCCCCCTCTTGCTTGTGCCAAGAGCAAGCATCCAGCATTCCCCCCTGTGCAAAGATTATGACATAATAGGAGAAAAGCAATAAAAAACAGAACTTAAAAATACAATTGCTCTTCTGTGGCTTGGGTGCAGGGTCACCCAGTTTCAGATGCTCCACCAAGGACTGTCTTAACCCCAGGCTTCCAAGGGGAAGCAAGTCTGTAGCAGGGGACAACTTACTCCCAAATGAGATCCTACCAGCCTGAAGAAGTGACACAGCGCCCTCTTGAGGTCAGAGAACATACTGCAACATTATAACTGCCTACATTTTCCACCCTCTTAACTATGGAACATGCTTGTGCCAAGAGCAAACACCCAGCATTCCCACTGTGCAAAGATGACATAACATTAGTAAGGAAAAAAAAAAAAGCTGACAAATACAATAGATCTTCTCTGGCTTGGGTGTAGGCTCACCCAGTTCCAGCTCCACCAATCACTGTCTTAACCCCAGGCTCCCAAGAGGAAGCACACCCATACCAGGGGACAACTTATTCCCAAATTAGTTCCCACTAGCCTGAAGAAGTGACACAGCTCCCTCTTGAGGTCAGAGGACATACTCCCAAATGAGTTCCCGCTAGCCTGAAGAAGTCACACAACGCCCTCTTGAGGTCAGAGGACATACTGCAACGTTACATCTGCTTACATTTTCCCCCCTCTTAACTATGGCACATGCTTGTGCCAAGCGCAAGCATCCAGCATCCCCCTGTGCAAAGATGACATAACAGTAGGAAAGCAATAAAAAACAGAGCTGAAAAATACTATAGATCTTCTCTGACTTGGGTATAGGTTCACCCAGTTCCAGCTCCACCAAGGACTGTCTTTACCCCAGGCTCCCAAGGGGAAGCACACCCATACCAGGGGACAATTTAGTCCCCAATGAGTTCCTGACAGCCTGAAAAAGCCACACAGCTTCATGTCGGAGGACATACTGCTGCATTATATTTGCCTACAAGCTTACCTCTCTGTTCCTCTATTCCACATGTGTCAAACACCAGGCCCGCGGGTCGAATCCGGCCCTTCAGGCCATTTCATGTGGCCCTCGCACCTCTCCTGCAGCTACGGTACCCCCCCTTATGCAGCTGTGAAGAAGCTCATCTCTGCCCTCCCATCTCAGCAGTCAGCAGCAGAGAGAAGGACAGAACTCTCCCTACAGATCCTGTCCCTTTCTGTGCAGCCACAGCACCCCTTTTTCTCTGTCTCCTCTGGTCTCAGCATTCAGCTGACTCCAGCCCTCCCCTGGTCCTCCTCCAGACCCTGCATTTTCTGCTTTCCAGATCTGCCCCCAGCTTCTTCCCAGCAGTAGCACAAAGTAAGGGGGGTGCACTGTGATTTAAGGGAGGGTCGGGACTCATGACTTCTGATGGTCGGGGGGGTGGGGGGCTTTTGATATCTGATGTAAGGAGGGGGATGCTCCCAACATGTAGTCTTACAGACACAACTGGCCCCATAATGCTGGTGCGGCCCACAATAAAATTGAGTTTGACACCCTGCTCTACTCTTTCCTCCCATCAGTATGCTCCTTGGACTGATGCACAGTTTGTTTGCTCCTTGTGCTGCTTATCCCTTCCCAATCTGAGCTCTGATGTGCGGAGATTCAAGGGGCCGATGTCAACACATACTGAGCATTTAACAATATTTTAATAAATGGAGATCTGCGTCAATGTGTGTTTTATATCTGGCTAGTTCAGCTTTAATTAGAATGTTTTTAAAAAAAAAAAAAAAAAACAATGTTCTTTTATAGCAGCCAATCAGTTTGCAAACCGCTATAGTATGAGCAATAGAATAGGACAATGCATAGAGCATAGTTGCCAACATTTAAAAAAAAAAAAAATTCCAGGGACACTTTGCAGCACAGCTATCAATTACCACACCCACTTCCCTGAAGCCCCGCCCACTCTGCATAATTAATCTCACCTATTTATCAGATTATAAAGGTCTACTCAATAAAGAGAGAATTACAGGAAATTAAAAAGTGAATTTTAAACTTAAGGCCACAGTAGCAGAGTTGGAATAATTCTCCCATTCAGCTGCACTACTTCTGCGTAACATTTATGGGCAGCCCGATAAACAGGCGCTTGGAGGGACAATATAAATGACCTGGGACAGGCTCCTATTTGCAGGGACTGTCCCAGGAAAAAAGGGACAGTTGGCAAGTATGATAGAGGTGATGATAGACGCTGTCAAAACCAATATATTTGTATATAATATCCTGCGTTACACGGACTCTTTATGCCTTGGAGCAGAATATAATAAATCTAGTAATATTTCCCTGTCCAAGGTACTCCAGACTCCCCTTATTTCTAATCCATTGACACAGATGGATTAGTTCAATATCTAGGTCTGACTACTATGCAGTTCTCTGTGGATGAGGATCTGAAAAGAAGAGGCATGTCAGCAATGTGAACATCTTTACTGTGAGTGACCAGATGAGGCAGAAGTCATTACTCATTACAGCGCCGGTCAGCCTTTAATACATCACCGGTCACGCCATGTCATTTGTGATCTTAAAATAAACTGAATTTCATTCTAAAAAAAAAAATGAATCAGTATGAAACCACAATTCCCCGGCACAATTACAATCCTTTTATAGTCTTTTATTCCTTGCAGTAATGAAGACAAAGAATCAGAATGTGAATGTAATACATTGGAGTGATGGGTTTCTGATATACAAAATGGTCACACTGGGTGCTACTGGCTATTAATTAATTTTCATTTAATTTCTATTTTATTTCACAGGTGTATTTAAACATGCAAACTATGTTAGACCACATACAACTATTTTTAAATGCATGTTGATTTTCTGTTTCATAATTACTAGTTATGGGTGAACAGACCCTTTATTTTTTTTTCCATTTTACTGCTTGTTTGCCAACTCAGATTACTGCATAACTTACTCAGGCACAAGATGTATTACCAATGTTCAAACTGACAATCAAAACAGCCTCCCCCCTTGTCTACCTAAGCCCTGTCCATTTCAGCGAACCCTCCCATTGTGGCAGTGGGACATTCCTGGGTTTGGGGAGTGTTGCCAAGTAGGCAGTTGGGATATGTTAATTAAAGCTGATAGTTAAAGGAAATGAGCTACTAGTGTTTCCAGCAAACACCGGAGCTATGCTAAAATCAGAGGATTAACAGAGTTAAATTTAATCCTAGTTATCTTTGACCCACTGCAACAAGAATTCAGACAGCACCTCACAGGGTTGCTGGGAGTGTACATCCTGAAACCTCTGCTATATAACTTTCCTGGGTTTGGGGAGTGTTGCCAAGTAGGCAGTTGGTTGGGATATGTTAATTAAAGCTGATAGTTATAGGAAATTAGCTACTAGTGTTCCAGCAAACACTGGAGCTATGCTAAAACCAGAGGATTAACAGAGTTACATTTAATCTTAGTTATCTTTGACCCACTGCAACAAGAATTCAGACAGCACCTCACAGGGTTGCTGGGAGTGTACATCCTGAAACCTCTGCTATATAACTTCCTCTATGTACTCCCTATATACCTGGTCACATTCAGCCCTCCAGAGCAGGTTTGAATGTGATTGGAGGTTGAGAGAATATTGTTACTGCATGTGAGAGGCAGCAAGCAGATAACAATTGGTGTTACATAGTTACATAGTTACATAGTAGGTGAGGTTGAATAAAGACAATAGTCCATCCAGTTCAACCTGTGTAGGTGTGTGTGACTGTAATCATCTAACATAGCCCTTTATCTCCTGATCCTTGAGATGTAAGTCTAAGAGTCTTTTGAAAGTCACCATACTACCCGCAGAAACCACCTCTTGTGGTAGACAATTCCACAATCTTGTAGCCCTAACAGTAAAGAACCCCCCACGTTGCCTGAGGTTAAAACGCTTCTCCTCTAATCGCATTGTATGTCCTCGAGTCCTCATGCAATTCCTTCGAATGAACAGCTTTTTTTCTAAGCTGAGATCCCCATTAAGATATTTATAAATTGCTATCATGTCCCCTCTCAGACGTCTCTTCTCCAGGGAAAATAAATCGAGCGATTGCAGCCGCTCTTCATAGGTAAGGTCCTCCAATCCCCTAATTAGTTTAGTTGCCCTTCTCTGGACTCTCTCCAGCTCCAACACATCCCTCCTGAGGACTGGCGACCAGAACTGGACAGAATACTCCAGATGCGGTCGGACCAGAGTTTTATAAAGTGGAAGGATTATAGTCTTATCTCTGGAATACATCCCTTTCTTTATGCATGCTAATATTCTGTTGGCTTTGGAAGCTGCCGCTTGGCATTGCATGCTGTTGCCTAATCTATCATCAACCAAGACTCCCAGATCTTTCTCCATTTTTGAGTCCCCCAAGGGTTCCCCTCCTAACATGTATTGTGTTTTTATGTTTTTGGTCCCCAAGTGCAAAACCTTACACTTCTCCACATTAAACCTCATTTGCCATGTCGTTGCCCACTCCGTAATTTTGTCCAGGTCATTCTGTAGGATATCTGCTTCATGCTGTGCAGTTATTGCCCTGGCCAATTTTGTGTCATCTGCAAAAATTGATAACGAACTACTGATCCCGTCCTCAATGCTGTTTATGAATAAATTGAACAAGGTTGGTCCCAGGACTGAGCCCTGGGGCACCCCGCTTACTACCTCAGCCCAGTCTGAGTATGCGCTGTTTATTACCACCCTTTGGACACGGCCTTTTAGCCAGTTCCGTATCCAAGAGCAAACCCTGCTGTCGATACCTGCAGACCTTATTTTATAAATTAAGCGCTTGTGGGAAACTGTATCAAACGCCTTAGCGAAATCCAAGTACACCACATCCACTGGTCTGCCCCTATCTAGCTCACAGCTCACTTCCTCGTAGAATGTTAGGAGATTGGTTTGACAAGAACGCCCATTTGTAAACCCGTGTTGGTTACTACTGATGATGTTGTTGTCTTTAGCATACTCTACGATATAGTCCCTTATCATCCCCTCCAGAAGTTTACATACTATTGATGTCAAACTGACAGGCCTATAATTTCCCGGGATATGTCTCTGGCCCTTTTTGAATATCGGAATCACGTTAGCCTTCCTCCAATCCCCTGGTACATCTCCTGTCCTAATACTGTCAGCAAAGATTAGGAACAGTGGTCTAGATATAACCATACTGAGTTCCTTGAGCACTCTCGGATGTACGCCATCCGGGCCTGGTGATTTGTTTGTGTTTTAGAATACATTTCCTACATCACAAGCAGGGCTTCTCAGATCAACAGATCACCAATAGTAAAAGTTTCGAGGAACAGTGAACTGGTAGGCTTCATGTTGGCCTTTCAAGACTTTATTTTCTGTTCTGCTTTTGGCAATATATTTAATGAAATATTAATAAAAATTAGAATTTAATGAACCGTAGTACTTGGAGACCAATCAGAAATAAGTCCCTGTTAGTGTAGCTTCTAAAAGGCTTTGCCTTCCTCTGGATCAACTGTGGGTATAGGATTGTGTATATGGGATTGTATGGTTGGGTTTTCTTTACTGGTTTTTCTTTTTTTTTTATTGGTTGAGCTAGATGGACTTGTGTCTTTTTTCAACCTGACTTAACTATGTAACTATATATGTAAAACGGACATGTGATTGGCTGCCAGAGTTTACAGCAGATCAGCGACCTTTGTACTAATATTAAAAAAATATCTACACATGGGTTTACAAACACAAATCCTTTGAAGCCAGCCACCTACACATTCCATATCCAAATTTTATATTTGCATGTATATTTACTAATTTCTTATGATGACCATATGCAAACATGAGCAACCTCACCTCTTCCAGAGAACCATAAATGACAAGAGGCTTGAGAACTGACATTTATTAAATAACATTTATTAGGAGTCTCACTTCTGATGCTAAAGTATAGCACGCTGAGTGGAGGACTTTACAATCTACTTGTATCCTCACCGAAATAAAAAAAACCCTGCAGGACAAAGGCATAATGTGCTAGTATGTATCGCATACTAGCTCATTATGAAATACTTACCTTAAAACGAAGCCCTGACACGGTCGCCCGGACAGCGCTGAGGGAGCTGTCATGTTCCCTTGGCGTCTCTTCCTGGTTCGGCGGCTCCGGCACTGTGAGTGGCCGGAGCCGCAATGACGTCACTCCCGTTCATGCGCGCGGGAGTTAACTTGTCGGCAAAGAGCCGGACCTTCAGAGCGCATGCGCCGCTGGTTTTAGCGGCTGCATGAAGGGCGAATATCTCCTAAACAGTGCAGGTTTAGGAGATATTAAATATACCTACAGGTAAGCCTTATATAGGTAAAAAGCGGCGATACTTCCGCTTTAAAATATTTGATGGGACATTGTTTTGTCACCAACAGTGTGGTGGGATTTGTTTTGTGGAAGTGCTGCATATATTATATTAGATTATTATTATTATTATTATTGTTATTGTTATTATTATTGTTATCGTACAGCATTTTTTTACACTTCTGACATTATTTGCTGGGTCACAGTCCAGGACAGTATTTGTGTTTCCCATTAAAAAATATTATTATTATTATTATTATTATTATTATTATTATTATTATTATTAATAATAATAACAATAACAATAATGATACTATAACACATGATTTACTGTATATTCTTATGCCCTTATTTTGTTGGTCATGTAATCCTGGATGTTCTTTTTGCAAAGTGTTCTTTTGTGTTTCAGACTAAAAACTTTATTATTAATATTATATTATACAGGATTGATATACTTGTGACATTATTTGACAGATTAAATAATCAAAATAAACCCCCCTTTCCCTTACCCTTTCCCCTTCCTTTCCCTCCCCCCCCCCCCTTCCCATCCCTTTTCTCACCTTTTCCTTTTCTTTTTCTCTTGTCTTTTCTTTCCTTTCCTTTTTCTATTCTCTTATTGCATTTTCCACACGTACTTTCCCACTTTTCTCCCCCCCCCCCTTTTTCTCCCCTCTCCCCCCCCCCCTTTGGACCCCTTGCAGTCATATGCCCTATTGTACAAATTTCAATAGTTTTTATACTTTTT
The DNA here is from genome assembly GCF_965119305.1 of Pelophylax lessonae. Lineage (NCBI taxonomy): Eukaryota > Metazoa > Chordata > Amphibia > Anura > Ranidae > Pelophylax > Pelophylax lessonae. The sequence continues at coordinate 73,259,942 of NC_138777.1, forward strand.
TGATTAATACAATATTATGATCTTTCAGGCAGGTGTTCTTGCCCTGGCTGGGTGGGCTACTTTTGTGGCTCCTTGTAGTCCTATTATTATTATTATTATGATTATCATTAATAATATTAATATTGATTCATTCTTTTTTTTTTTTTTTTTTACTTATGACAATATTTTGACAGTTTATTTTATATAGGATTTTGTTTGTTTCCCACTAAAAACATTTACAGAAATGTTCATGTTTATATAAAAACATAGAGATGTTCACATCCCTGAGATATGAACACTTAACAGATCTTATACTCCACAGTGACACGTCCTATAATCATAGTATTACACCATAGTCAGGGGTTGCAGTGCATTGTATTGTCACCTGGCATGCTAGCACACAAGCAACAGCCGATTTTGCACCGCTGGGTTATTCTTCTGTGATTAGAGGTGTGTTTTGGACTGGTGAATTTTAATACATTATTCTTCCCTGACTTGAACTATAATTAAACAATTGCATTCGCATCTCTTACCTGGATGTTCTTCATCTTATAACTGATTTTTTTAAATTTTGACATTTTGCAATAAAGGATGTAAAGCACACAAAAAAGCCATATTTTTGTAAAACGGATGCTAACCTTGTGATTTGGTGTTAATCATTCTGGTGAGAATCTAATAACAGCTGTATGATTGCAAGCTCTGCAGGTCATAGAGAAAAAAGAAAAAACCCGGGGGTGACCCCAGGACTTACCGAGGCATCTTCGCCGGCGAAGTGGCTGATAACTCTCAGGCCCCCAGGATGTCTCTTCACCCAGTCACTGATGTTGTAGACTTTGCGGTCTATCACCAGCCACTTATCAGTCCTCGTGTTGTGCTTCTGGATTTCCTCCCAACTGTAGCGAGGATCCGACTTGACGCAGCCAGAACTGCACCCCTCTCCGTTCTGGCCCCCCTTGCCCATGGTAGCTCCGTTCTTGGGGGGGCACTTGGTGCCAGCTTCCCTGTCCACCTCCTCTTCGCTCTGCCAGGAAATAAAAGCAAAAGTGTCATTTATACTTTAGAAGCTCACAGTTTCTGGATTGTGTCTGTGTTTCTTGTCACTTCCCCTGTGCCCCCCCCCCTCCTCCTCGCTCTCTATCTTGTCACCTCACCCCCTTCTTCACCATCAACTGCCTCCCCCCCTCATCATCAACTGCCCCCCACCAACAACTGCCTCCCCCCCACCAACAACTGCCTGCCCCCCTCATCATCAATTGCCCCCCACCAACAGCTTCCTCCCCCCCACCAACAGCTTCTTCCCCCCCACCAACAGCAGCCTCCCCCTCCACCTGCTGCTCCAGCTCACCCAGTGGCTGCCTGCCTGTTCTCTCCTTCAGTCTCTGAGGCTCCACATGTAGCCGGCTACATGTATTTCCCCACCTCTCCCTCCACCTCCTCCTCCCTCAGCATCCTCCTCTCTCCTCCTCTCCCCTGTTTAGGGTTTCCAGGGCAATCAGCAGAGGGAGAGGACTAATCCAGGGCCCGGGACCAGGGGCAGCCTCCTTGTCATTGGCCCTCCTGGATCTTTCGAAGCTGTAGGACGTGAGGGAATTATCTTTGAGCTGGGAGGGGAGCCAGAGAACACCCCCAACAACCTGAGAGAGAGAGAGAGGAGAGAAGGGAGATGACAGGAGAGGGGGGGCAGACATAGGGAGAGAGGGAACTCTCATATATAGGGGGGGGGGGCACAATGTGGGGGGATAAGAGGCTTAGAAATAAATAAAAAAAGAGGTGGGGGTCAGCAAACAGCTGTTGATTTGAGCAGGTTATTGTAGCAGGAGGCAAGGGAAAAGAAGGATTATTATATAGACAGATGAGAAATAAATAGGTGTGTGGGAGTGAACTCGAAGGCAGAGAACATGAGCTAAGCATCGCGGTGGTTCCCAATCCTGCCGTGCAGCACTGGGGTCCCCGGTTTGAACCTTGTTCGGGACAGATCTCCTCTGCATGTTCTCCCTGTGCTTGTGTGGGTTCCTCCGAACACGGGCTCATTCACACAGGCCATTATTATTATTATACAGGATTTATATAGTGCCAACAGTTTGCGCATCGATTTATAAAATGAAAGCAGACAGTGCAATTCAATACAAGAGGGCCCTGCTCATAGGAGCTTGCAATCTAAGAGGCAGGGTCAAGTGATAAAAAGGTAAATCAGCAGATTCTTGCTGCTGGAATCGCCGGTGAGCAGGGCGCGGTGTCACATACTCACATACAAGAGAGGCAATTTAGGCCTCATTCACACAGCGAATATTGGTATTACAGAGGATTTATATAGCGAGTTGGCGCTTTCATTTATAAAATGAAAGCAGACGGTGCAATTCAATACAAGAGGGCCCTGATCATAGGAGCTTGCAATCTAAGAGGCAGGGTCAAGTGATAAAAAGGTAAATCAGCAGATTCTTGCAGCTGGAATCGCTGGTGAGCAGGGCGCGGTGTCACATACATACAAGAGAAGCAATTTAGGCCTCATTAACACAGGTGAATATTGTTTATACAGGATTTATTTAGCGAGTTGGTACTTCAATTTACAAAATGAAAGCAGACGGTACAATTCAATACAAGAGCGCCCTGCTCATAGGAGCTTGCAATCTAAGAGGGAGGGTCAAGTGATACAAAAGATAATAACTGTTGGGGATGCGACGATGGGGAAAATAAAAATATATTTGTTAGGTTAGGGCGGTCTGCGAATTCCAGTAGCATAAATTAGCAGATTTTTGCAGCTGGAATCCCCGGTGAGCAGGGCGCGGTGTCACATACATACAAGAGAGGCAATTTAGGCCTCATTCACACAGGCGAATATTGTTATTATAGAGGATTTATATAGCGCGTTAGCGCTTCGATTTACAAAATGAAAGCAGACAGCCTCATTCACACAGGCAATTATTATTATACAGGATTTATTTAGCGCTGACAGTTTGTGAATGGATTTACAAAATGACAGCAGATGGTGCAATTCAATACAAGAGGGCCTTGCTCATAGGAGCTTGCAATCTAAGAGGCAAGGTCAGGTGATACAAAAGGTAAATCAGCAGATTCTTGCAGCTGGAATCGCTGGTAAGCAGGGCGCGATGTCACCTACTCACATACAAGAGAGGAAATTTAGGCCTCATTCACACAGACGAATATTGTAATTATAGAGGATTTATATAGTGCATTGGCTCTTCGATTTACAAAATGAAAGCAGACAGCCTCATTCACATAGGCGATTATTATTATACAGGATTTATTTAGCTCCAACAGTTTGTGCATTGATTTACAAAATGAAAGCAGACAGTGTAATTCAATACAAGAGCGCCCTGCTCATAAGAACTTGCAATCTAAGAGGGAGGGTCAAATTATGCAAAGGGTAATAACTGTGGGGGATGCGCCGATGGAAAAAAAAATGTAATTGTTAGGTTAGGGTGGTATGCAAATTCTGGCGGCATAAATCAGCAGATTCTTGCAGCTGGACTCGCTGGTGAGCAGGGCGCGGTGTCACATACTCACATACAAGAGAGGCAATTTAGGCCTCATTCACGCAGGTGAATATTGGTATTATAAAGGATTTATAAAGCGCGTTGGCGCTTCGATTTACAAAATGAAAGCAGACGGTGCAATTTAATACAAGAGCGCCCTGCTCATAGGAGCTTGCAATCCAAGAGGGAAGAGCAAGTGATACAAAGGGTAATTACTGTAGGGGTTGCGCCCATGGAAAAAATAAAAGTTTAATTGTTAGGTTAGGGCAGTCTGCGAATTCTGGCGGCATAAATCAGCAAATTGTTGCAGCTGAAATCGCCGGTGAGCAGTGCGTGGTGTCACATATATACATACAAGAGAGGCAATTTAGGCCTCATTCACACAGGCGATTATTGTTACAAAGGATTTATTTAGCGCTGACAGTTTGTGCATCAATTTAAAAAATGAAAGCAGACGGTGCAAGTCATTACAAAAGGAATCAGAGGGCCCTGCTCATAAGAGCTTGCGATCTAAGAGGGAGGGTCAAGTGATACAAAAGGTAATAACTGTGGGGGAGGATCTGATGGAAAAAATGAAAGTTTAATTGTTAGGTTAGGGCGGTCTGCCAATTCTGGTGGCATAAATCAGCAGATTCTTGCAGCTGGCATCACTGGTGAGCAGGGCACGGTGTCATATACATACATAGGAGGGTAAGAATTTTGGCCTCATTCACACAGGTGATTAGAGACCGTCTGTGAATTCCAGCAGCAAATGTAAGTTTAGCTGTTGCCACTCTGCCCCTGTAAATGAAGGACAAGCCCATAGTGGTCGGATTTGTCAGACGGAAAAGGCATATACTGCTATTAGGGACGGATGGTCAACCCTGGATGCAAACATCAGCGTCCAGGGGCGATCATCCATCTCTAACCTCAGGTAAAAGCTGATGTGTGTTTATCCACAGACATAGGTGTGCGCAGCCTAATACATTAGGGTGTGCACCCCAAAGCTCAAACACACGTCTTTCTCTGCAGCCTCAGCTGCAAGGAGCAGTGAATGAATGGGAAGTGCTGTGTGCTGAGCGGCTTCCAGTTCATTCACAAACTGAAGCATAGTAAACACAGTTTACTATGCTTTGGTTATGAATGAACACCGTGAGTGAATGTGTTCACTGTGTTCATTTAGAAAAGCAAGGGGCAAGTAAATTACATACTTACTAGCCCCTTCTCCTGCTCTCCATCCTGAAACATCCCTCGCAGAAGCTGGGGGGAGAGGAGAAGTGGGAAGCCAGCAGCACTGCGGGGCGGAGGGCCAACAAGGGGAGTGGGGGGAAGCCCGGGCAGTAGGGGAAATTGGCACCACACATAGTGATGACACTGCCTGCACACACCTATATCCACAGATAAGTGGTCACTATCAACTTGTCATTTATTTACACCAGGGGTCTCCAAACTTTCTAAAAAAAAAAAGGGCCAGTTTACTGCCCTTCTGACTTGGGGAGGGGGGGGCAGACTGTGGGCATTGGGAGTAGAAAAGGTCCCGACATCAGTGGGAATAAATAATGTCCCATCTTTGGTGTCCATGGGAGGAATAGCACCCAATTGTTGGTGTCATTGGGAGGAATTGTGCCCCATTTTTGGTATCATTGGGAGGAATTCTGCTTCTTCATTGATGTCAGTGGGGGAATTATGCCCCATTGTTGGTATTAGTGGATGGAAATAGTGCCCTACATAGGTGTGCCCAGCCTATTGCATTAGGGTGTGCACCCCAAAACTCAAACACATATGTGTGTGTGCATGTGTATATATACTGACGGTGTCAGTAGAGAAGTAGACGGTGTCATTAGGGTAGAGATTGGTGTCAGAAGGAGAGTGGATGGTGTCAGTAGTTTTTATTTTTATTATTTTATTTTTTACAAAAACATTTTTTACAATATTTTTTTTTACTATTTTTTTAGGAGTCCCATCAGGGGACTTTGGTGAAATATCAGTGGTCTAAACCAGTTTTTCTCAACTCCGGTCCTCAGGGCACACTAACAGGCCAGGTTTGCAGGAAAACTGAAAATACATCACAGGTGATATCATTTGCTGCTCAGTGATTGCAGTATTCTAGTCTGCATCTCCCCAAGGTAATACTTAAAATCTGGCCTGTTAGTGTGCCCTGAGGACCAGAGTTGAGAAACACTGCTCTAAACAAGGGAAATCTGCGCCACACAGGGTGACTAGGGTGTGCCCAGGCACACCTTGCACATCCTGTGCGCACACCTATAGTGCCTTAAGGGCCCAGATAAAAGTAAGCAAAGGGCCACCTTCTGGCCCCTGGGGCAACAGTTTGGAGACCACAGATTTACACAAACAGAGCAGCCACAGCTAAATGTAAACAGCATTGGTAATCACTGCATGTGCGTTTATTCGCAGACAGACCCTGACGTATCCATCCCAAATCAACGTGTCGTTCATTCTCGCTGGCAGAGCGCCTGCAGCTAAACATAAAATCTGCTGATCCTTCCTGCCGGGATTCTCAGACTGGCCTTAATCGCCTGTGTGAATGAGGCTTTCATAAGCTGTAGTATGTATACCTGTGAGATCGGGACCTTAGATTGTAAGCGCCTTGAGAGCAGGGACTGATGTGAATGTACAGAGTACGTAAAGCTTTGCAAAAAATGTCAGAGCTTTATAAACGCCTATGATTAGTAGATATGAATGGGTTAATACAGACACGGTTGGATTTATTTCAGAAGATAGGGGGCGATAGAGGGACAGAAAAGAGCACACTGAGCAGTCACTGTGTGTGTTGTGTTGCCAGGTTAATCCAGCAGATAGGGTTATCAGAGGAGATCTGTCAGTCAGGGTCACTCACAGACCTGAAGTGCTTACATAGCTAATAACTCTACACAGATTGCAGCCTGACAGATTAGGAGCTGCTAGACTGTCAAGTGTCCTGTTCACAAGTCAGTGCGTAATCTTCATACTGCTCTACACACTTATCAGCGCCATTAATTACTAATGTAATTGAATGATACCGATAGGCTCGCCAAGCGTTGGCTCGCTGGCAACTTTCTAATCAAGTTGGCACTGAGGTTTTTTTTGGAGTTATAAAGAGTTCAATGGCAATCCTTTGAAGGACTCATTCACACCAAATCCATTGAGCGAAGCTGATCTACATAGACGTAGGCCCAATCTAATTTCTTAAACACGTCACATGCACCTTTATACACTCACTGGCCACTTTATTAGGTACACCTTGCTAGTACCGGGTTGGACCTCCTTTTGCCTTCAGAACTGCCTTAATTCTTCATAGCATAGATTCAACAAGATGTTGGAAACATTCCTCAGAGATTTTGGTCCATAGTGACATGATAGCATCACGCAGTTGCTGCAGATTTGTTGGCTGCACACCCATAATGCAAATCTCACGTTCCACCACATCCCAAAGGTGCTCTATTGGATGGAGACTGTCCGGTGACTGTCCCTCTTAGTACCCAAGGAGAGGCTCATTGTCTCTTTCACCTTCCTTCTTCCTATATCCCTTTCCTTTTCTCTTTCTTCTCCTTTTCCTCTTTTTCCTACTTATTAAACTCTTTTTTGAGGAGTGTTCTAGGACGGCTGGTCGACTGCCATTGGTACAAATATGCAAAAAGAGAGGATGCGGCACTTCCAAATGCAGGAAAATCGTGGAGTTTATTGCACATAAAATCATCCGACATAGACCATAGGACAACACACCATTCAGCAATTGTGTTTCACACGATAGTGCTTGACTAAGGCACCCCAGATGAAATTTGGACACTTACCATAACCCTTATCTCAAATCCCAAACCCTTTCAATGAACTTCCTGCAATAAATACACGGACACCTTTATTGGAGTAAAATTGGCCAACGTGGCCATTTATTAACCAATAACAAAATATATATAACACGTTCCTTAACCACTTTACCACCGGAGGATTTTGCTGTCTTCCGTCCAGGCCACTTTTTGCGATTCGGCACTGTGCGACTTCAACTGACAATTGCGCGGTCGTGCGACGCCGTACCCAAACGAAATTTACGTATTTTTTTTCCCACAAACAGAGCTTTCTTTTGGTGGTATTTGATCACCTGTGCGATTTTTACTTTTTGCGCTATAAACAAAAAAAGAGCGTTTATTTTGAAAAAATAACAATATTTTTAACATTTTTTTATATGAAATTCCCCCCAAAAAAGATGTAAAAACCAATTTTTTAAAAAATTTTTGGCCAATTTGTTTTCTGCTACCTATGTTTGTTAAAAAAAAATCGCAATAAGCGTATTTTGATTGGTTTGCACAAAAGTTATTGCGTTTACTAACAAAGGGAAAGATTTCTGTCATTTTTGGTGTTTTTTTTTAACGCGTAATGGCGGCGATCTGCGATTTTTTTTGCGGGACTGCGACATTGCGGCGGACAGATCGGAACCCTGACTGACATTTTTGACACTTTTGGGGGTACCAGTGACATTACTGCAGTAATCAGTGCTATATATATATGCACTGTTACTGTAAAAATGACACTGGCAGGGAAGGGGTTAATTTTATTGGAGAGGGAGGGGTTAATGTATGCCTGGTGCTTACTGACGTGTGGGGGGGGAGGTGACTGAGTGAGTCATGGACAGATCGGATGTCCAGCTATGCTGAACACTCCAATCTGTCACTCCCTGTCACTATGGAGATCCGCCCGCTGTGTTTACACACAGCGGGCGGATCTCCAGACTCGATCCCCGACGATCGGGTAAGAGCAGCGGCGATCGCCGCTGCTCCTCCCCTGGCCCGACTCCCGATGTGAATGAAAACAGCGGGAGCGAGCCTCCGGCGGCGCGCAAGCGCCGCCCAGAAGGGGGAGTGTCTGACGACGTAGTACTACGTCGTCAGACGATAACGAGCCACTCTGCCGCAGTAATATTACTGTGAGCAGTCGTAAAGTGGTTAAAACTGGAACCAAAATATTCAAATAAAAGATCACATAAGGTTGCCGATCTTTGGAGGCCCCAAATAACAAGTACCATTTTGTGTATCTGTGTAACTCTTAACTGTCCCCAGCCGCAGCACCGGCTCGGGGACGACCTCAACACACAGCAGATACCTCCCAATTTAAAATACCAGTTAACCCATCTATTAACTGGCATTCCACCGGTGACTCCATACCTTAGATGGGTCCCTCAGCTGCTAAGTACAGCAGGTTTTACCAGACACACCTCCAAAGACCCCCAACCGAAAATCAGCACATAAACACATGAAACAGACATCCCAATGTAGGGGCGGGCGGGCGGGAATGCTTCTTCACCCACGCTGGAACTGAAGCCCGGTGTTGTAAAATTTTGTCGGACCCGTGAAAAAATCGGACCTCGTCACTTCCGGTGATAGAGCATCACAAAACAGCGGATGGGAGTCGTCCGTGCGCATGCGCAGAAGACATTTTTCGAGGTTTGGCAAAATTATAACAGAGAGCGGACAGCTGATTGAGAGGAGGCGGGGCTGAGGTGCGACGGAGGACGGAGGACACATATGCAGAGCTGGTGGAGGAGGCGGGACGGAGGTGCGGCCGTGTAATACATGCAGGACTTTAGCGACTCCATATGTTTTATTATCTTTAGCAATTATCGTATTATTTATCCTTAGGATTTCATTACATTTAGTATTTCTTATTTTGTATTATATAAATAGTAAATGTAATGAAATCCTAAGGATAAATAATATGATAATTGCTAAAGATAATAAAACAAGGAGTCGCTAAAGTCCCGCATTTATTACACGGCCGCACCTCCGTCCCGCCTCCTCTCCCGCCTCCTCTATTCAGCTCTGCTGGTGACGCGGCGGTGTCTTCCTTCCCACCTCAGCCCCGCCTCCTCTCATTCAGCTGCCCGCTATGTGTTATAAGTTTACCAAACCAAGATAATGTCTTATGCGCATGCGCACTTGAGACTCTTATCACCGGAAGTGACGAGGTCCGATTTTTTCACGGGTCCGAGAAAATTTTAGAACACAGGGAAAGACTACAGTGAGCTCACTTCCCCCCTTCTACAGCCCCTCCCTTAGCTGCCCTGACCAATAGAGGGAAATACTACAGTGAGCTCACTTCCCCCCTTCTACAGCCCCTCCCTAGCTGCCCTGACCAATAGAGGGAAAGACTACAGTGAGCTCACTTCCCCCCTTCCACAGCCCCTCCCTTAGCTGCCCTGACCAATAGAAGGACAAACCCCAGACTGCCTAACATGTTAACCCTTTCAGAGACAATTCCACTGATGGCCAAGTCATGCTCTCCCTCCGCCTATTTCTTTGTTCTTTTTGCTCCGGGCTGTACTTAATCATTGCAATGATTTAGCACTATCGTGTGAAACGCGTTTGCTGAATGGTGTGTTGTCCTATGGTCTATGTCGGATGATTTTATGTGCAATAAACTCCACGATTTTCCTGCATTTGGAAGTGCCGCAACCTCTCTTTTTGCCTATTTGTACTCTCAGGGCCACGGACCTCAGCGAGCACCCTGCATGGGTTTTCTCCAGCCTTTCTGGGATCACAGCTCTGCATTCTGTTTTGGAGCGGTGGGTTCATTCCTTTTCGCTTCCCGCTTTAATCTATTCGACTGCCATTGGTCCCACTCCCAGTTTGCGGTCTGTGTATTCAAACATAATGACTAGCACTAGCTACCATAATCAATTCATGGCTGAGATGCCCCCTTGTCTTAGATGGGGGTGCCTCTGGTCATGCAGTTCCTCTTCGGAGGATGTATCTTCTGTTCTTCAGAACTATAGTCATTGCCCTGAATAGAGCTATACCATTTTCTTAATGACCAATGCTTGGTCAATAATGTTGTCATATACCGGTACTTCTCATTACTGTAATGTACAGTTTTATATCTGTATGGTTTATAAACTTAATAAAAAAAACAACTGGAAAAGAGATCTGGGGACTGTGGAGGCCATTGGAGTGCAGTGACCTCATTGTCATGTTGAAGAAACCAGTGGTGAGATGATTTGAGCTTTGTGCATTATCCTGCTGGAAGGAGCCATCAGAAGATGGGGACACCGTAGTCATAAAGGGATGGACATGGTCAGCAACAATACTCAGGTAGGTCGTGGCTTTTAAATGATGCTCAATTGGTACTAAGGGGCCCAAGAAAATACCCCCCACACCATTACACCCCCACCAGCCTGAACCGTTGATACAAGGCAGGATGGATCAATGCTTTCATGTTGTTTACACCAAATTCTGACCCTACCATCTGAATGTCACAGCTGAAATCGAAACTCAACAGACCTGGCAACGTTTTTCCAGTCTTCCATTGTCCAATTTTAGTGAGCCTGTGGGAATTGTAGCTTCAGTTTCTTGTTCTTAGCTGACAGGAGTGGCACCCGGTGTGGTCTTCTTCTGCTGTAGCCCATCTGCTTCCAAGTTCGATGTGTTGTGTGTTCAGAGATGGTATTCTGCATACCTTGGTTGTAACGAGTGGTAATTTGAGTTACTGTTGCCTTTTTATCATTTCGAACCAGTCTCAAATTGGAGGATGGGTCTGATTGCCCGTCTGATTAAGCCCTTGCCTAGCACACCGCTTTTAACCGCATGTCACTGCACTGCAGCACCTTGCAACATGTTGAGGAGCATAAAGTTGAATAAAGTGTCATTTTGTAAGACAAAGTTAGAAAAAAGTAACAATGCATCGCACGTTCCCATCACTGCCACTACATAACATACAGCGGCACAGAGGCGTTATAGGTGTTAAAAGTTTGAAAATCAACCATGATCTCCTACCTGCGAGCATGAAAAGTCCCCATAATAAGCAGTGTCATGTCCAGGAGGGATGCCACCCCAGGCGGCCATTTTTGTAGGAAGCACAGTAACACTGGGGATGCGGTATGGACAGTCCAGCCTCAGTACCACCCCAAACCGCGCCACCTGAGAATTGCTTTATACATGCTAAAATGGAATTCAGATTTCTGGGATGGGCAATCAAACAGTAATCTTGCCATCCAATTTTTTTTTACAGATAGGCTGCAGCAGGATGAGTGAGACTATTTTGTTTGATTTTACAGAGGGCAGTACAGGTAAATCCAGAGTAGAGAGTTTAAAGTGCTACAAATTAAACTGGTTCTAAAAGCATAAGTTTTTTTTTTTTTTTTCTTTACCTTAGGGTCCTTTCACATGGATGCCTCTCTGTTACGGATTCCGCTTGATCAGCGGGTGATTGCTCTGCTCATCCCCATTGAGCAGGCGGGTGACAGGTCCGTGTCGGCTCACTCGGACAAAATCCCGTTCTCCTCTATGGGGAAATCGGATGGAAACGGACCACCCGTCTGTTTTCATTTGATTCTTTCCGATCCGACCCGCCAGACAGATGAAAAATATGACCACCATATGTCTGGTTTTTGCAGGCAGGATCGGATCGGATGGCAGCAGGTTCCGCCGCTTCATAGAGGAGATTGGAGAGTCCGATCAGGTCCGCCTGAAAAACTGACAGCCAGACCTGATCGGAGAGCTCGTATGAAACCTTCTATAATGAGCTCCCCCCATTCCATCTTATCTGGCTTCTCTCCCGATCCAGCGTTGTACCCCACTTCACAGACCTCCCCCTCTTCACACAGGAGACAGAAACAGAAGCGGCAGCCATTGGCTCTTGCTGTTGTCAATCAAATTCTGTGAGAAGGGAGCTGGAGGTGGGGCCGAGCCGCGCTGTGTGTCTATGGATGCACACAGCTTGGCTGAAGAGTGTGCCTGCATGAGTGCCCCACAGCACACAGCTTGCTATGGGGTAACTCAGAGAAGAGGAGGAGTGAACAGTGCCAGCGAGGGCCCCAGAAGGGGAGGTAAAGGGCTGCAGGGGAGCAGATAAGTATAACATGTTTTTTATTTTGCAGGAAAAAAAGTGATGCCTTTACAACCACTTTAACCTCCTAGGCGGTAATCCCGAGCGTGACTCGGGGTTGGTTTTTCATATCAGGAGCGGTAACCCCGAGTCACGCTCGGGGTGGATTGCAGAGAGCGCAGCGGTGTTCTCTTACCTTATCCTGGCGATCCAGCGATGATCTCTCATTGCTGAGATCGCCAGCCGAGAGTCCCGCCGCTCCTCCGTCCCTCCGTCGGTCAGATGACTTCCTAGTTCCGTTCCCTGCAGCAGCAATGCTGCATGGGAGCGGAACTAGGGAGGGAAATTCAAAAAAAAACAAAAAAACGTTGCACAAAACACAAAACACATTTTATATTATATATATATATATATATATATATATATATATATATATATATATATATGCATATATATATATATATGCATATATGCATATATATATATATATATATATATATATATATATATGCATATATATATATGCATATATATATATATATATATATATATATATATATATATATGCGCATATATATATATATATATATACCGGTATATATATATATATATATATATATATATATATGCATATATATATATATATATATATATGTATATATATATATATGCACACACACATATATATATATATAAAATTATATTATTGATTCAATTATAATTCATGCGTTATATATTTTATATATATATATATATATATATATATATATACACACATATATCTATAATATATAATGCATGAATTATAATCTAATCAATAATATAATTTTATTATATATATATTATATATTAAATAATAAAATAATATTATTGATTCGATTATAATTCACGTGTTTGTGTTTCAAATTTATCACATCTGGGATGTCTACTAGAGTCTTATTTTGGTCAGATTTAAGTCAGTAATTACTAAGAATTATAGGCCTATAATACATAACGCCAAATTTCCATGAAAACAATTGTATCGCTTTTGGTATGTAATTCCTGACATAATCATACCGCCAGGGTAATTGCCTGGGTTCCTGGACACACCAAAGGTAAAATAATTTCCTCTGTTTCCCTCTCTCAGCAGCTCAGAAAGGACACACACAGTAAGGCAAAAGTAGCTGGAAAAGTAATCTGCAGCCAGATGGGAGGCTCTCCAATGTCCAAACTGTGTGTGGGCAAATGGGCCAAAGCCTAATAGCACACAGCTTTTCCAGAAGACCCAGCTACTGTGGGGAGCAGCTCCCCAACTGATACCAGAGTATTCTAGTTCCAGTGGGGTGACCCCCCTTTGGCCTTGGATCCCTCCAGCTGTTCACCTGTTTTACTAGACTTCTTCACAGGCAGGGTCGTTGTTTATGCAGTTAATTACAAGTCGCTGTTTGCATTCTGAACTGTTTTACTGAAGTAAGGCCCGTACACACGATAAGAAAATCGGAAGGGAAATTTCGTCCGACGAACGATCTGCCAAATTTTGGATTGTTAGTATAGTTCTTTCGACAACCGATTACGGATTTTCGGACGACAAAAACTGGATGTGCAGGCTATAAAATTTTTATCGTATGTCAACACAACGTCCGATTTTCGCTTAATTAGTACAGTTTTTAGTCTGAAAAAAATCTTAAGAACAAGACTAGGCATGCTCAGAGACCAAAGAACACATACAAAACAATCCAACACATGACATCACTTCTGAAGTAGAATTCTGTCGTATGCAGAGTTGTATAAAGTACTCGAAACCAATACTTGAGTAAAAGTACAAGTGCTCGATCAAAAAGTGACTTGAGTAGAAGTGGAAGTGCTCGATCAAAAAGGGACTTGAGTAGAAGTACTAAAGTATTCAACATTTTTTGTACTTAAGTATTGCAAGTAGTTTTTAAAAAAAAAATTGCTACTCAAGTACTGAAAGTAAAAGTACAAGTACTGTGTTATTTCGTTATTAAAGAAAGAAGTCAAAAGTTTATTAAAGTTAAAGTTATTAAAGTTAAAGTTATTAAAGAAAGACATTATACACATATTTTTGCGCTTCATGAAACCAGCCATCTACTGTTCTGGCTGTGGTAATTTTTATAATTGTAACGAGTAACTATGCAGCACAAAAAAAAAATATCGGAGTAGAAGTATTGAAATCATTGAAAAAATGTAGTGAAGTAAAAGTGGAAGTAGGAGAAAAAAATTCTACTCTAGGAAAGTACAGATACCGCCTTTCGGTACTTAAGTACAGTAGTGAAGTAGTTCTACTTAGTTACTATACATCTCTGGTCGTACGGGAAAATTCATATGAAAATAACCTCTTCACTTTCGACATGAGACTAACGTGCAACAAAAAAAGGACGACAGATCGTTCGATAATCTGATCGTGTGTACGAGGCTGTAGTGATTCTCAGCTAGACACGCTGTCATCTGTGTACTCCACGATGGAAATGTAAGTTTCAGCTTGACTGTATTGTTTGGAGAGAATGAAAGTAAAGTTGGCCATTGACAGATGAAAATTCAGCTAGTTTAGCGGGGACTGGCTACATTTGGATTTGTGTGTGGCTATCACTGTTTGACAAAAGTTAGATTTCTGTCGAACAGACAAGTTGGAAAATTTTTGTCAATTAGCGGGTGCAGCCACTGATCAGTGTATTCTGAAAGTGCTGGGTCCTGCTGTCAGAATACAATGTCCCGGCAGGGGCGATTTCTTCATCCACCTGGTTTGTGTAGATGGAGAAATCATTTCATTTTTTTTCAACCCGCTAGCTTAACAAAAAAAAAAGACTTATCAAACCTAAAGTGGTTGTAAACCTCAGACATGAAATATGAACGAAGCATATCCCTCTATAGCAGTGATGGCGAACCTTGGTACCCCAGATGTTTTGGAACTATATTTCCCATGATGCTCATGGAAATGTAGTTCCAAAACATCTGGGGTGCCAAGGTTCGCCATCGCTGCTTTATAATGTGTACTTGTCTCAATCCAGAGCACTAAGTGTCATTTCTGTCTGCTGCCTTGTTCCTCTGCTATCTGCATGAGTCACTTCTGACAAGTTTTCCTAACACTAGGAGGTAAAAAAGTGACAGGGAAGGGAGTTCCAGCACACAGCTTATGATTGACAGTCTCAGTTCTGTTGCTGTATGCAGGGTAGGGTGGGGTGCCACTTCCCTCCAATCAGCTCTCAGCTCTCCCTCACTGAGTGTAACTCAGCACCCCCTGCTTTCTGAAAGCTGTGACAAGCTGTATAAATTCTGGATATTGAACAGCTGTAGAGAAGGAAAGACTGATGATAAACCGGTACAACTTTTCTTCTTGTTAAAAAAACCAGGTACAACTTATGGAGGACTTGCTTCATTTCTATGTATCACCTGATGCAAGTCACTTCACTTGGTATATGTGAGGGTTTACAATCATTTTGAGAGTATTACATAACACAACAGAGGTGCAAATAGCCAAAAAATGTGTCTTGTTTTCTTTATGTAACGAATAGCAGTACTGTATAGCGATGAGGAAATTGTGGGTTTTGATTTGCAAACCTTGCTGGAAGCTCAAAGCTTGCAAACTTTTCAGTGACCCCTATTGAAGTCTATGGGGAGGGAAGTGAAACTTGTTATTCAATTCTGGCCATTTGTGTGGCTAATAATGAATTTATTGTCAAAGAAAAGGCATGGGAAGCTGGGCACTGCCATGGGGGACATGTACCAATGGCAAAATATAGATGGGAAGCTGAGCACTGCCATGGGGGACATGTACCAATGGCAAAATATAGATGGGAAGCTGAGCACTGCCATGGGGGACATGTACCAACGGCAAAATATAGATGGGAAGCTGAGCACTGCCATGGGGGACATGTACCAATGGCAAAATATAGATGGGAAGCTGAGCACTGACATGAGGGACATGTACCAATGGCAAAATATAGATGGGAAGCTGAGCACTATCATGGGGGACATGTACCAATGGCAAAATATAGATGGGAAGCTGAGCACTGCCATGAGGGACATGTACCAATGGCAAAATATAGATGGAAAGCTGAGCACTGCCTTGGGGGACATGTACCAACAGTAAAATATAGATGGGAAGCGGAGCACTGCCATGGGGGACATGTACCAAGGCAAAATATAGATGGGAAGCTGAGCACTGCCATGGGGGACATGTACCAACCACAAAATATAGATGGGAAACTGAGCACTGCCATGGGGGACATGTACCAACGGCAAAATATAGATGGGAAGCTGAGCATTGCCATGGGGGACATGTACCAACAGTAAAATATAGATGGGAAGCTGAGCACTGCCATGGGGGACATGTACCAACGGCAACATATAGATGGGAAGCTGAGCACTGCCATGGGGGACATGTACCAACAGTAAAATATAGATGGGAAGCGGAGCACTGCCATGGGGGACATGTACCAAGGCAAAATATAGATGGGAAGCTGAGCACTGCCATGGGGGACATGTACCAACCACAAAATATAGATGGGAAACTGAGCACTGCCATGGGGGACATGTACCAACGGCAAAATATAGATGGGAAGCTGAGTATTGCCATGGGGGACATGTACCAAGGCAAAATATAGATGGGAAGCTGAGCACTGCCATGGGGGACATGTACCAAGGCAAAATATAGATGGGAAGCTGAGCACTGCCATGGGGGACATGTACCAACAGTAAAATATAGATGGGAAGCGGAGCACTGCCATGGGGGACATGTACCAAGGCAAAATATAGATGGGAAGCTGAGCACTGCCATGGGGGACATGTACCAACCACAAAATATAGATGGGAAACTGAGCACTGCCATGGGGGACATGTACCAACAGTAAAATATAGATGGGAAGCTGAGCACTGCCATGGGGGACATGTACCAACGGCAACATATAGATGGGAAGCTGAGCACTGCCATGGGGGACATGTATCAATGGCAAAATATAGATGGGAAGCTGAGCACTGCCATGGGGGACATGTACCAACAGTAAAATATAGATGGGAAGCGGAGCACTGCCATGGGGGACATGTACCAAGGCAAAATATAGATGGGAAGCTGAGCACTGCCATGGGGGACATGTACCAACCACAAAATATAGATGGGAAACTGAGCACTGCCATGGGGGACATGTACCAACGGCAAAATATAGATGGGAAGCTGAGCATTGCCATGGGGGACATGTACCAAGGCAAAATAAAGATGGGAAGCTGAGCACTGCAATGGGGGACATGTACCAAGGCAAAATATAGATGGGAAGCTGAGCACTGCCATGGGGGACATGTACCAACAGTAAAATATAGATGGGAAGCGGAGCACTGCCATGGGGGACATGTACCAAGGCAAAATATAGATGGGAAGCTGAGCACTGCCATGGGGGACATGTACCAACCACAAAATATAGATGGGAAACTGAGCACTGCCATGGGGGACATGTACCAACGGCAAAATATAGATGGGAAGCTGAGCATTGCCATGGGGGACATGTACCAACAGTAAAATATAGATGGGAAGCTGAGCATTGCCATGGGGGACATGTACCAACGGCAACATATAGATGGGAAGCTGAGCACTGCCATGGGGGACATGTACCAACGGCAAAATATAGATGGGAAGCTGAGCACTGCCATGGGGGACATGTACCAACAGTAAAATATAGATGGGAAGCGGAGCACTGCCATGGGGGACATGTACCAAGGCAAAATATAGATGGGAAGCTGAGCACTGCCATGGGGGACATGTACCAACCACAAAATATAGATGGGAAACTGAGCACTGCCATGGGGGACATGTACCAACGGCAAAATATAGATGGGAAGCTGAGCACTGCTATGGGGGACATGTACCAACAGTAAAATATAGATGGGAAGCTGAGCACTGCCATGGGGGACATGTACCAACGGCAACATATAGATGGGAAGCTGAGCACTGCCATGGGGGACATGTACCAACGGCAACATATAGATGGGAAGCTGAGCACTGCCATGGGGGACATGTACCAACAGCAAAATATAGATGGGAAACTGAGCACTGCCATGGGGGACATGTACCAACGGCAAAATATAGATGGGAAACTGAGCACTGCCATGGGGGACATGTACCAACAGTAAAATATAGATGGGAAGCTGAGCACTGCCATGAGGGACATGTACCAACAGTAAAATATAGATGGGAAGCTGAGCACTGCCATGAGGGACATGTACCAACGGCAAAATATAGATGGGAAGCTGAGCACTGCCATGGGGGACATGTACCAACCGCAAAATATAGATGGGAAGCTGAGCACTGCCATGGGGGACATGTACCAAAAGCAAAATATAGATGGGAAACTGAGCACTGCCATGGGGGACATGTACCAACGGCAAAATATAGATGGGAAACTGAGCACTGCCATGGGGGACATGTACCAACGGCAAAATATAGATGGGAAACTGAGCACTGCCATGGGGGACATGTACCAACAGTAAAATATAGATGGGAAACTGAGCACTGCCATGAGGGACATGTACCAACAGTAAAATATAGATGGGAAGCTGAGCACTATCATGGGGGACATGTATCAATGGCAAAATATAGATGGGAAGCTGAGCACTGCCATAAGGGACATGTACCAACGGCAAAATATAGATGGGAAGCTGAGCACTGCCATGGGGGACATGTACCAACGGCAAAACATAGATGGGAAGCTGAGCACTGCCATGAGGGACATGTACCAACGGCAAAATATAGATGGGAAGCTGAGCACTGCCATGGGGGACATGTACCAACGGCAAAATATAGATGGAAAGCTGAGCACTGCCATGAGGGACATGTACCAACGGCAAAATATAGATGGAAAGCTGAGCACTGCCATGGGGGACATGTACCAACGGCAAAATATAGATGGGAAGCTGAGCACTGCCATGGGGGACATGTACCAATGGCAAAATGAAGAAAAATAAAAAGTATCTTTCCTCTACCAGAATTGTTAATTTTGACTAACGGCTCTCATTTATGATGACAATATGGCTGCTATGACCCCAAACATTTATAGAAAGAGGACTACGTATCTATTCCTGCAAATTATTGGCTCGTGACTCATTGCATTATAGGTTGTTCCTTCTCTTCTGGTTTGAAACTTGCAAAGTTTTCATCCAAAAATGTTGCAATTCTGGAACCTCACAAATCTTGGGGATTCGCTGAAAACCTATGGTAACGGCAAACCTGAACCTCATCCCTAGTTGGCACGAAGTGTAGGCAGCTGCATGGCACAGTAACGCAACTGTCGGCATTAATGTTGCCAAGCCCACCTGCTGTACAGAGTGGTGTTCCTTTTCACAGACAAGAAAAAGCACTGGCTGGCTGCAGATCACACTGTAAGAAAACATGTAGCACCTGTCAGAGCAGGTGTGTGCAGGTAGCTTCAGGCAGTGTAATTCTTGCACCAGCCCCACCTGATAGGATTGCTATATACTACATGCATCTACTGATTGTAAGGGAATATCCCCACATACTGGCCTAATACAATATACATATCAAACATTCTATAAACTTTATGTCATTTATGCAATACCTATTTTATATCTGTAC
Source organism: Pelophylax lessonae (assembly GCF_965119305.1). NCBI lineage: Eukaryota > Metazoa > Chordata > Amphibia > Anura > Ranidae > Pelophylax > Pelophylax lessonae. The sequence goes on from NC_138777.1 coordinate 73,279,781, forward strand.
ATTGATTTCAATATATTGTATTTTAGAGTTCTTTATACCAGTGTTTTTCAACCTTTTTTCAGTCAAGGCACCCTTTAAAATTATAGACAATCTCAATGCACCCTTTAAAATTATGGACAGTTTCGAGGCACCCCATTCTAAAACATAAAAAAATATTCGAATAGTTTTTTATATAATGCAGCAACATCAATAGGTCGGACACCCAGCGTTAGAGGTGATTTGTTACTCCAAAGCAAATACACTTTTGTACACTGGTACTGACTAGTAATCCAATGTTTCTCTTCTCCCTCAATTTCTCTCCATCAGTCAGCTAATGTGACTCCAAGTACTGAGGGAGAAAGGCAAAGGAGGGTCAAACAAGGATGCCGTGAAGGCAGCAGATCAACTGATCAACTTATCAACTGATGACGTCATTGCTTGTTAGGATGCCAGTGTCTAGAAAGTTGTAATGGCGCACAGGGCTGGCCCTGCCATGGGTCCCGCTGGGTCAACTGGACCCAGGCAAAACTTGGAGAGGGGCAGCAAATTGACTCCCAAGATTTCTTTCCCAAGAAAAAATTCCCAAGAAGTATTATGTGTCACCAGTTTGCGGCGCGTTTAGGGGCGGCATTTCCCCATCTCATACTGCTGCCTGCAGTGCAAATTGATGAGTATGAAGAGGTGGAGTGTCTCCTCCAGGGAACATCCCTAATGTGATTGTGGTGTGCGCAATGACGTCAGACATCAGTGCGCTCCATCTCAGGGCAGGCTGGATCTTATAGAGCGGTGGGCGTGGCAGACACAGGAGTGACAGGAGGACTGAGGACAGACAGTGGGTGTTTGGTGGATCGAGTTATGGAAGAAGATAACAGTATATATAATATTTTCTAAATTTTATATTGATATAAAATAATGCAGGGGGCCTTTTGTTGGGGGTGATTTTTTTGGGGAGGGTGGGACAGCATTTCATTCTTGGACCCAGGCAGCACAATGTCTTGGGCCAGCCCCGATGGCGCATAATGAAAACCTGTGGCTTTGTGTAACTAAAAGGTAGGCTTTATCCACCCACTGGCTTGTATACAATTTTTGATCAATATTTAGGCATTTTGCCAAGGCACCCCTGGGTGCCTGGACACCCTGGTTGAAAAAGCCTGCCCTTTGAAGAAGGAAATCTTCCAAAACATGTCGGGCGCATTCAAGAAAAAGTAAATACAAATTCGCCAGCACAAAAAGGATCTTTCAAAAAAAGTCTAATTTTATTCTAAAGAAGATCACATCAAAATAATATATAGTGCAACATTTTGGTGCCACGCAGGGCCCCTTCATCAGGGCCTGACGAAGGGGCCCTGCATGGCTCCGTAACGTTGCACTATATATTTTTTTGATGTGATCTTCTTTGGAATAAAATTGTTTGGACTTCTTTTGCAAGATCCTTGGTGTGCTGGCGAATATGTATTTACTTGTTACTGATCCAGTGGCCAGCTGGTGATCGCTTCAGCACCCAGTATACATGTGCCTACAAACCAGTAAGGTGTGCGATAGGAATATGGACTGTACTGGGCGCATACAAGAGTCTCCCAAGCTGGGGTACATCTTGATGTAAATGGGTAGACCTTGTATATGAACAGCATTGTCTGTTTTTTTTATAAAAAATGTTTGTTACATGTTATATTTATATTTACATTTTATTTTTATCATTTTTATCTTGTATTTCAAAATAAAAATTGGCACTTTGCCTTTTAACTTTGTGTAGTCAGATTATTGGTAATTAGTATATTATATTTGAATTAATAATTATTGTATGACTTTATAGCGATGGGACATTGAATCGTTTATTATTAATTATGATGAAGGGTGGGATTAAATACGTTTGTACTTCTTCCTACTCAGATATGTCAACTAAATTTTTTTTATAGTTTTTTTTTGTCTTCTCATGTATCTAGTTGATTTGTGATTGTCTACTACTGAATAATTACTTCTTTTATTTCTTATATTTTTTTTTTACATATTCAAAATAAACTAAAACAAACTAACTTTACTGTCTGCATTCTGCCCTGAAGTGATTGTAAAGTCTTAAAAAAAAAATAAAATAAAAAAAATAACAAACATGTTATACTTTCCTGCTTTGTGCATTTGGAGGGGCCTGGATCCTCCTGTTTTCGGTCCCTCTTCTGTGCCCCTGGCCCCTCCTTCCGGTTGAGTGCCCCCACAGCAAGCAGCTTGCTGTGGGGGCACCTGAGCCAAGTCACAGCTCCCTGTGTCCATTTAGGCAAGGAGCCGTGACCCAGCCCTGCTCCCTCTCTCTCCTGATTGGCTGAGTGACTTTGATTGACACCAGTGGGAGCCAATTGCACAGCACTGCTGTCTCAGCCAATAAATAGGGGAGCCCTGGGCAGCTGAGAAGCTCCTGCAACATCGTTGGATAAAGATGGGCTCCGGTAAGTATTAGGGGAGCTGAGGGGGGGGCTGTTGCACACAGAAGGATTTTTTTATCTTAATGCATAAAGATAAATAAACCTTCTGCCTTTACAATCCATTTAAAGTGGTTTTGCAGGCACAATGCATTTTACCTTCATGCATTCTTTGCATGAAGGCAAAATACCTTCTGTGTGCAGGAGCCCCCCAGATGCCCTATTACTTACCTTAGTCCCCTCTCTATCAGCAATGTTCACAAGAGCCTTGCCTCTCTGGGGACTTGCACTCCTGATTGGCTTTTGGAAATGACTCCCGCTGCTGTCAATCACAGCTAGTGAGCCAATCAGATGATGGAGGGGCGGGGCCGAACAGTGGCTCCGTGTGTGAATGGACACGCAGAGTGGTGGGTCGGAAGTGTGCCTGCTTGGGTACCCCCAGAGCAAGCTGCTTGCTATGGTGGCACCCGGCAGGAGGGAGGAGCCAGGAGAGCCGGTGAGTGACCCAAGAAGAAAAGGCACAGGGAGCTGGTAAGTATACCATGTTTGTTATAAAAAAAAAAACGCTTTAGTATCACTTTAGGAGCCCCTGAGGGTTTTTTCTGCACAAATTGTGCCTATGGTAATTCCAGCATCCAGGTCCGTAGGAATGATTGTTGGCAGTGAACACATTAGGTAGTTGTAAATTATTGATATATCCAGCCAACGTCAACTTGACTCATTGAATACCATTATGGCCAAGATGACTTCTATTATTTAATATGATTAAAGGACTCGTGAATCAGCACGTTCAGAAGCCAACACTAAGATGTTATTGAACGATCAATGAAGAACAAAGCAATTTACAGGCAGTACTTTGTGAAAAGATGAATGTAGGACTCACCAGACAGGAGGATTCTACATGCCGGTGGTGAGTGGAGATATTGTGACCAAATATGAACTAATACCTCTTTACTTTTCTGCATTTTAGTCCTTTGGGGAGAGCAACAAAAGGTTTCCTGGGTGTGGTTGGAGGCCAAGCTCAGGTAACCCATTTAAAGTAACAGTTTTGTGAAAACATAGTACAGGTATTATGTACTGGAGTTGATTTACTAAATCTAGAGAGTGCAAAATCTGGTGCAGCTCTGCAGAGAAACCAATCAGCTTCAAGATTTTTTTTTGTCAAAGCTTAACCTCTTTGCGCCAGGTCTACACATATATGCAGCCTCTTGGCGGGTGGGCTGTGATGCCGAGTGGCCGCATATATGCAGCCCTGTGTTTACAACTTACCATGCTGATAGCGCGCCTCCAGCATGGTAACTGGCAGAGATTGGTAAGCTCCCGATGCATACTTGTGATCAGGAGGTTTCCGATCATGTGACAGCCAATCACAGTGGTCACATGACCCGAATGCTCGCCTCTGCCTCCCGGCTTTTATAACCCTTGGCGCAAAGAGGTTAGTTAAACAAGCTGAAGTTAGAAGCTGATTGGCTACTATACACAGCTGCACCAGGTTTTGCACTCCAGTTTTAGTAAATCGACCCCAGTGTTACTACCTCCAAATGCCCAAAGCCGTCTTAAAGTAAACCTAGCTCCACATATATTTTTTTATGATAGGTACCTGTGCAGGAGGGTCACTCTATACCATATACATGAGAAGCACAGGCAGCAGAGCATCTGACCTATAGACAGTGCTTCAGGCACTTAATTAGTTCCCTTGCCAAGCTCACTAGGTTTGCCACCCATCTGGAATTCACCCAGACAGTACGGGTTTTGAATCATGTATGTGGGTTTCAGGCCATCTGAAACCCAGAAACTATTTTCAGACTGGACTGCGGCTCTCCAACATAGGCGAGCGCACGGGGTGTGCCAGGTGTACTTGGACACACTCAAATCACCCTGTGGGGTGCAGATTCCCACTGCTGCTCAGATCCCCCATGTTCCACTCTTCCCCCTCCCCTCCTGCCAGCTGCTGCTGCGGGAACACAGGGGGATCACTTACTGTGTTTATTCATAACTGTAGCATAGTAAACTGTGTTTACTCTGCTTTTGTTTGTGAATGAAAAGGAAGACGTTCAGCACAGGGCACTTCCCATTTATTCACTGTTCAGTGCAGCTGAGAGAGGGACTAGACAATCTCTGTCCTCAGTCCCTTTCTCTGTCTCAAAAGTGAGACAGCAGGGGTCTGGTTGCACCCCTGATATTTCAGCAAAGCCCCCAACAGGGCTCCTACAAAAAATGTAAAAAGATAATATCGTAAAAAATAATAAACAAATAAAATTGTAAAAAATATTTCAAAAATAAATAATATAATTAAAAAAACTACTGACACCAATCTCTGCTCTACTGAAACCAGTCACTGATCTACTGACACCGTCCTCTGCCCTACTGACACTGTCCACTGCTCTACTGACACCATTTACACTACACCTTTAATATACCTGTGTCCTTTTTGGAAATATGCTAAACTCATACCGTGGAAGGGCTTCGCACTATTACAATATCCTTATATCTATCTATACTGTATATGTGTATATATATATATATATATATATATATATATATATATATATATATACAGTGCATCCGGAGTATTCACAGCTTTCTTAAAATCTTTGCAAATTTATTAAAAAATAAAAAAAATGAAAAAAATTACATAAGTATTCACAGTCTTTGCCATGACACTCAAAGTTGAGCTTCGGTGCATCCTGTTTCCACTGATCATCTTTGAGATGTTTATACAACTTGATTGGAGTCCACCTGTGGTAAATTCAGTTGCTTGGACATGATTTAGAAAGGCACATCTAAAGGCACATAGTATCGGACACACTTCCTGATTGGCCAGAAGGAGAATCGGTGTGACAATAGCGAATTTTCATTCGCTATTGTCACACAATGGGTGGAGTCGGGACGCACTGCTCTGTGCCCCGGCTCCACCGTTTGCATCGCCCTATAAGAGCCTCTGGCTCTAATCAGGTGATGAAAAAAAAAAAATCCCATTGTACTACATGCGTCCGGCGCACCTGCATGTAGATTAGGGGGCCGGACGCATGGATGGGGGGGGGGGGGCGGCGCCCCTGCTCCCTCAACACACCAGCCGCTACTGCGACAGATAGATTGTGAATGAAGGGTGCCGATGCGTGAGCCTCCATCCTCGAGGAAGTGATCTCCACTGTCTGTGAGTGAAGTCTCCCCTATTCCTTCCTTCTCTCCCCTGCCTTCGAGTGAGTGAGTACACTAAGATAAGGGAGACTCAGAGGTTAGGGGTGCTCTGCAGACTCTGGTGTAAGGGGGGCATTGGGAACCCTGATAAAGTGGAATGGTAGGAACTGATGTAAGTTGGTGAGCAGAAACCCCCTTATATCAGAGTTCCCCTTTACACAAGAGTCCACAGCATTCCCTCTTAAAAAAGTTTTGGCCGTGTGCCGCTTAAATGTTCGGGTTTGGCTTAAAGAAAAGGTGGGAACCTTAAAGCTCACGCTTTAACCTCATGCACGGAAGCTATTGGTCACTCATCCTACTGGTCACAGTTCTTTAATTCCTGTGTAGTCCCAGCTGATCTCCTTTAAAGTGGAATTCCAGTCAGAACCTAACTAACTCTAAACCAACTCTCTGCCACATTCTAAGCCACATCTATCTAGCCCTGTAATGCAAAAATTGCTATACTTACCTGTTCTGCAGCTGCTCAGGTCCGGTCCCACGATGAGCTGTCAACGGCGACTTCAGTGTGGAGGCGGGTGCAGAGAAGGCAAGCGTCAACGGAAGCCCCATAGTAACTCTATGGGTGACGTCACTTCCCAGGCATTTAACAGTCATTGTCGGTTCTCTCCTGCATTTAACAGTCATTGGATAGAAAGTAGCACTTAAAAGAAAGTGTACTCCACGCGCCTAGTATTAATTAATAAATAAGTAAGTATATATATATAAAATGAATTTTATATAATGACTTCCAGTGAGGAAGCAGCAGCAGTACTGTGAAGGGTGTGATATTGGAAAAAATAGTCCTAGTAGTTAGGGCTATCTACAGTGCTTGCTTACAATCTGAATGAACAGTGGGTATTGCAAATAAATATTCATAAAAATTATTCATAAAAATTATATCTATATAGGATAAAAAAATATCCAAGATGAATAACTACAAATATAATTATAAATTTATGTATCAAAGTGCAATAAATTAATGTGCAAATAATGTGGATGATAATAGTGATTCAGATGAAGTAAGGTGCTAGAGCTATAAACGGATAATAAATATTAAATAAGTGACATAAAAAGAATAAAACAATATTGCTATCATAAAACAAAATAAATTCAAGTTTATCAATAAGTGACAATGAAAATCCAAATCAGATGGTGCTCAGTGGTAAACTTCCTCCAATATTTGGTGACTTTAAGGTGCAGGTGCAGGTGCAGGTGCAGATTCCTTTTCAGTGGTATTGTAAAGATGGGTGACTTACCAGATGTAATGGGTCCTATATATCATACGATATTAAGACCAATCACGCATGTAGGCCCTCAGGGCCAAGGTAGGTCCCCTCGTGCTGCCTCCTGGATGTGTGACTTATGGCTTCCTCCTCACCTTCCCTCACATCAGCATACGACAGGGTGTATAAAAAAGAGAATCTCCAATAGTGTAATAAAGTCATAGGATTTTATTCCCCATCTTTGGGTATTAATAAAAGCAAGTAAAAAGCATATAAAAAAATATATATATATTCTTTTTATTAATTATATTTGTAGTTATTCATCTTGGATATTTTTTTATCCTATATATATATAATTTTTATGAATATTTATTTGCAATACCCACTGTTCGTTCAGATTGTAAGCAAGCGCCATAGATAACCCTAACAGTTCAGGATCAGGACACAGATTGGAGTCATCAATGGGGAGAAGTTGAAGCAGAAAAATACCCCTGAGATGGTTACTAGCAAATCAAGCTATGATTTGATTCTTTGAGACAACAAGGGACCACTAGTACACTTGTCATTGTGTGCTCTCAGTCACCAAGTCACCAAGGTTCACAAGAAATTCTTTGATTGTGGGGACAAACACAGGTGTGCCTACTCCTGTCACCTCCAGATGTGATTCTTCACTAGAGAGTGTGCCCTACATTCTGCGGGCAGTGAACAAGAGCCTGGTACAAAAGAAGAAGACATCAACAGAGAAAGCTTCTCAGCCAGAGGAGGCACTCTGTGGACTTGGACTGCATTTGGCATGCATTTTGCAAAAGGCTAGGGTAGGGTGAGGATCCCTACTTGTCAGGGACAGTGACCTAGTGGTAGGGAGAGGCTCCTGTTCGAGGAGGGAGAGGTTAGGGGGACATTGCTGTCTGCTTTGCTGCTGCCAGATCCCTGGAATCCCTGCATAGTTCTGATATAGCTACTTCAGGAACTGCTTGCCTGCTACTCAGCCACCCCTCTTGCAGATGCTGCCCTAGTAATGTAGGCCATGTCTGTGAGTTATACGTGATGCTGATTGCTAAAGATATACCGTGCAACACCTGTGATACTGTGACCGCCACTATCAGTGCTGCTATACCGGAACAGCCCTTGTTACTTAGATTGCTGTTATCTAAGAGTCTGAAACTGTTACTCAAGTGTTCTGCTGCAGTTACTACAACCATATTACTGCAACCATATTGCTAGTGCTAGTGATTGCAGACTGCCTGTAGGCAGGTTGCCTACTGTGTTCATGTTAGCCAAAATAGTGTGGCTGCCTAGGTTAAGGTGGGAAGGGGTTAACACTTCTTTGCATCCCCTGCTCACATTCGCAGGTTTTTGGGGTCCAGCCTCCTGTCCTGTGATATATAACAAGGCAGAGGTTCGGGTCTCAAGAGAGCAAAAGTCAGTGGGCTAAGAACAGGAACTTTGGAGAACATGCTGAAATCTGTAGTTCATCTATAAAGCACTTGCCTTCAGAATACATCTAAGCCATGAACTTCTCCAGTGGAGTTGTGCCAGCTATGGACTTCACCCATAAGGACTTTACCTATGCAGGTACTCTGGGGCACCCACTGTTGGAATTAGGGATAGAACATTGTGCCATTTTATGCTTATCATGCCGAGCTTTTAGTAAAAGTTGTTTAACCACATAAAAGTCTGTGCAAGTGTGCATAGGCTCTGCGTGTCCCTCCTAATGCAGCGCAAGAACTTGTTTAAATGTTTAGAATACAGCACACTCTCTTTGGAGGTACTGCACATATATGCTGCACACAAGCAGCTAATCTCTTGGGGGATTGCCTAAATGTTCGGTTTTCACATGACCACGGCCCTTGTCTGGTCCTGGCATTGATGAGCACACCCTCAGGTAAGGTTTAATTCCTGTGCTATAGCAACTGACTCTGCTTGACTCCCGGGGTAGCCCAGAAGAAAGCACCCTGGGGTAGGCCTTCTGTGTGACTCACACTTGGTGCCCAACAAGTTCATGGGGAACATATGGAGACGAGGTCATCTGCCTATCACAACCCGCACCCTACCCTTACATGCCATTTACCTTGTTTTCTGTTCTACCTGCAATGCCTAAATACAATTGTTCAGACCGCATTCACACTGGTACGACTTGGACAGCGACTTGTCAGCCTGACAAGTCGCGGTCTTCACGCTCCCATTGGGTAGTACAGGAGCCGTTCTAATAGGAGCTCCGACTTAGAAAAAGGGTCCTGTACTACTTCGGGGCGACCTGGAGGTGACTTGCATTGACTTCCATTATGTGAAGTCCGTGCAAGTCGCGCCGAAGTCGCGCTGCACGCGACTTCACAGGTCGCCCCCTAAGTCGGAGCGACCTAATGTGAACGGAGGCTGAGTTAGTCTTGTTCTGTTTTTTTATATGTCTCTCCTTCAAACACCTCTGGTGAGTTACCATCTACCCTCTGAGCACCCATGGTGAAGCAATTAGAAGATTTATGCATCAAGAAGCACTTTATATAATTGGTGTTGGGCACAGTCACATTGGATTTAGTTTTGCATTTATTACTATTATATATGAAATTCTTGCCAATTATATTGTATATTCAATTTTAGATGGTCCTCTAGAGACATGTACAGTATGTTCATTTATGAGTACACATGGTGAAGCACCAATACCTTTACTCATTATTTTCAAAAATACTATTTTATCCCAAAAACAGATGTGAGAATTTCAAGTCAAAGTTGGATTATTTCTGAACATGTCTACTTTGATTTGAGAGGATCACAAACATACAGGGGCTCTATAATATTCCTCACACCAGTAATGGCAGAACCTTGTGGTACCTGCTGTTGGGCATACTTTGTTAGGCTTTTTGCCTGCACAGCTTCACTATAAACTTTACAGCTTATCAAAACTTAAACAGTTTGCTGATAAAATGTCTTGTGAATATCTGAAGGGTCAGAGTGACACTGCCAACGCTATTCGAGCTGCAGATGGAACCTCTCACTTACGGAGAGTTGGCCTTGTTGTAGTGCTCTTTGGCCTCTTCGTTGCAAAACAAAACTTTTAACTGAAAGATAAGGTGCCAAGAATAAAAATAATCAGCTGCAGATTGAGACATTTTAAAAGGGAAATCTGTTTAGATCTGTAATTGCTGGTGCCCATCTTACTTCTTTAAAGTGATGCTCTGAATAAAAGCGCAAAAAACATTCTCCAACTGGTAAGAATAATGTGGCTTGTGAATGTGAATATTTTTGTAAATAGAATACTTCTAGACAGAAGAGTAAGAGCCGGTTCATACTACCGTGACCAGAAAGTCGCCCCATGAAGGAGCGACTGTTTAGCGTGACTTTAGCGCGACTTTGAAGAGACTTTTGAAGAGACTTTTGAAGAGACTTTGAAGAGACTTTGAAGAGACAATGAAGAGACTTTGAAGAGACTTTGAAGAGACTTAAATGATAGGCAACTTTGTCTGTGGGGAATGCCTGGGTAATCTTTTTCTTCTTCCTGGAAAGTCTGATCACAGTCGCTTGAAAATAGGTAAGGATCCGACTTAGAGGCGACTCCCATTGAAGTCTATGTGCACAAGTCGTATAGAGGTCGCCTTGAAGTAGTACAGGAACCTTTTCTGAAGTCGGAGCGACTTCAGTAGTGCATATTAAAACGGCTCTCATTCATTTACATTGAAATTTAATGACAAGCGTCTTGGGGCAACTTGAGGTCGCACAAGTCGCGTCCCAAGTTGGAGTAATGTGAACCGGGTCTGAGAGCGGGTATCAAATATTTAAGCAGCACATTTAAAATGGACTTACACTCACATCTCATTGCCATTTTAATAGTCTTGCAGGAATAAATAAATATTGAAGAATAAGAAGAACCAAAATGCATCTTATTACCCTCGCCAGTGCTGGTCACATAATCAAAAGCTTTGGCACTAGAGTAGGTATGTGCCAATAGGCAGCAAAGTCAAAGAAACTGCTGTTCTCTGTGTAATTATGAGGCACCCATTTTTTTCTATCATCAGTAGAAATACAGTTGTCTTCGGCCACCGAACATTGGTCTCTGGCTTAATAAAGTGGAAAAAAAAAAACAAGATCGAGGACTTAGTCCTTACATCACAGCATAAATGTGAAAAGGACTCTAAAACTTGAACATTATGGAATCAGTTTGTCTACTGAAGAGGCAAAAGCTCTTTTTGAACCATAATTTTCTGATCAGAAGTTGCTCCTGAGTTCCACCTTCAGGCTACCTCCCCCTTTTTTTCACATTGCAATGCAAAATATACATGACTAGGGTAGCTCAGAGGTTGCCACCAAACTACTACATAACCCCTATAAACTCCACCCCCCTTTGCCCAATGAAACGTATAACACAATGTGGAGTTAAATGGCCATCAGGCATTTTATTAATTAATTAATTAATTTTATTATAAGTAATAAAAAACAAATAATTAGCAGCCTCGGGGACATTACCACTTTACCACAGACCTTAAAGGTCTACCACTACCTGGCCCCTCTTATTGGACCACACCCAACCAGAGGACACCATACCAACTTGTATCCCACCAACAGATTTTTAACCCTATCTAAGGGTTCACAACCACCATCTCAATACCTACCTATCTCCAACCTACTTATCCTATCTCAGGGAGGGAGAGCATTACATTCATCCGATGAATACCCAACTCCGACTGTTACTGTCCCACCACTTCCTACAGGCTACTCTCCTACTCTTCTCCCCATCACCCCGTCTTCTTAGCCAATCAATCACGTAACTAAACTCCCCACCTATCCCGTTGAACATGTTAACTCTATACTGTCTGGTTCCCCTTCCACCCTGTCATGCCAGCCCTGTGCTATTTTCGTTCTTCATAGATCCAGGCCTTCCTTTTATTGTTTTTGGATTTTGATATACTTTACCATGTTTATGGAATTTCAAAGGCAATTTTCAATATTTTTAAATCTGCAGCTTCCATTAAGGCTACATTCACACCTGAGCGTAGCGTTTTCACGCGTCTTTACCGCGATTTTACCGCGATTTTAACCGCGATTTTACCGCGATTTTTACTGCGATTTACAGGCAATTTTACAGGCGTTTTTGTGCAGGCGTTTTTAGATTGAATAGAAACCAATGGAAAACGCCTGTAATCTGCCCAAAAAGAAGCTCATGTACTTTTTTGAGCGTTGGGCGTTTTGCTTACAGCGTCAAAACGCTCAGATGTGAACAGGGGCCATTGAAATGAATAGGATTTGTCTTGTTGGGCGTTTTGAGAGCTGATCCTAGAGCAGAAAAACTCCCCAAAAACGCCCAAAAACGCCTACATGTGAACGGAGCCTAAAATAATACCTAGTCACCCTGCTATAAATGCCTGTTATGGAGAGATAACACTTTGTCCCTTTCTCCCATTTGCTCTCCTATATTGTCATACTGTCACATGCACTTTTAATGGAGACTATAAGTGGCTATATGGACACTTAATGCACAAACAAGCTGTCCTGAGCAATAAAGTGCAGCTAGCACTAAAGTGCATGCAGGTAGGTGGGATGTAGCAGCAAAAAGTCTGCAAAGAGATTATTAGTGCTGAAAATGTAAACAGTGAGAATTGTGTTTCTACAAGAAAAAAAAAGTTATTTTAATGTTATACAGTTCTTTATACTTCTTTCATACAGTTGATGTTTGCAGTAGATCTACTTTGAGATCAACTTTGAGTATATGTATGCTATAAACATCTCTATATACCTGTTTTTGAATCATTCAACATTTTTAACTAATATATTCTATATGCTGGCAACTTTTATAATATATAAAATATATTAGGTCAATACATAAAACCACATTGCATTGGCCTGCACCCAATATCTAATATACACAGATGTGCAACAGTACTTTGTATTACAGCATCGACATTAGGAATTACAGACCCTATCCAGCTTTGGAGCACCCAACAACCTGTTCCTTTTGTATCATTGGTAATTCTGCTGCTAAATGAATCTGCTTTATTGAAGATGTATTTGGTGTTATGAATTCCAGGATATCCAGTACATGGTGCTAGGTTGGCTAATGTCCCATACAGCTGATGCACACAAAGAACAGATGGTAACGGTGAAATTCATATGCTTGTAAATCTGGCTGTTCACATCAGTTGACCAGTAAAACATTAAATATATAAAACTATTTGTAAAAATCATAATTGGCCCACTTTAACTTAGTTACAGAGAACTTTTATTCCCCATGGTCAATATATCAACTATTCTTTGTTCTTCGTTAGCCACGTCGCCCTCTAGCTTCAGACAGTCCTAATCCCAGTGCCAACTGGGTGAAAGGGGATTGGATTTGTAGCCAGAAACACAGTTCTGCATAATAGCATAATGGCAGGTGTACTTTGGATTCAGCTGCCTGCACACAGTGGTATAGCTCTGCAATACCAATGCCATAGGCAAGCAGCTAAATCTACTTTGTGATCAGAAAATTCAGTTTATGAATTTATATTATAATTAAGACAAGAAAAATGGTAGAGGCTTTGGTCAAAAGCATTACAATGCCAGTGAAAGATTGGAGAGCCCTAAAGTGTACCTGACATGGTACACTATATTGTCAGAAGTATTGGGACACCTGCCTTTACACGCACATGAACTTTAATGGCATCCCAGTCTTAGTCCGTAGGGTTCAATATGGAGTTGGCCCACCCTTTGCAGATATTACAGCTTCAACTCTTCTGGGAAGGCTGTCCGCAAGGTTTAGGAGTGTGTCTATGGGAATGTTTGACCATTCTTCCAGAAGCGCATTTGTGAGGTCAGGCACTAATGTTGGATGAGAAGACCTGGCTCACAGTCTCCACTCTAATTCATCCCAAAGGTGTTCTATCAGATTGAGGTCAGGACTCTCTGCAGGCCAGTCAAGTTCCCCCACCCCAAACTTGCTCATCCATGTCTTTATGGACCTTGCTTTGTGCACTGGTGTGCAGTCATGTTGGAACAGGAAGGGTCCATCCCCAAATTGTTCCCACAGAGTTGGGAGCTTGAAATTGTCCAAAATGTCTTGGTATGCTAATGCCTTAAGAGTTCCCTTAACTGGAACTAAGGGGCCAAGCCCAACCCCTGAGGAGGAGGTTGGGCTTGGCCTGGAGGAACTTGACTGGTCCTCACCTCAACCCGATAGAACATCTTTGGGATGAATTAGAGCGGAGACTGCAAGCAGAGCCTTCTCGTCCAACATCAGTGCCTGACCTCACAAATGCGCTTCTGAAAGAACGGTCAAACATTCCCTTATACACACTCTTAAACCTTGTGGACAGCCTTCCCAGAAGAGTTGAAGCTGTTATAGTTGCAAAGTGTGCGCCAACTCAATATTGAACCCTACGGACTAAGACTGGGATGCCCCTAAAGTTCATGTGCGTGTAAAGGCAGGCGTCCCAATACTTTTGACAATATAGTGTAGCATATGGCTTCACTACATAGTGAGTTAATGACCTCTAACAAGCATGTAACGTGGAACTTCTGACTTGCTTGTTCTTAGCAGAGACTGACTTTGCATTGTAGCGAAGCATGATTGTTGCAGACAGAGAATAAGCATGTAGAAAAAAACTCCAGCGATGGAGGCACCAATATATGCAGTATATCATGACAAGTTACCTTTAAAATAAAGCTTTTGAAATATGAGATCCTCTCATCAGACTGCATTAAGAGATAGCTGACCTTCCTTATCCACACAACAGTGTGGGATGGAAAAGGTTAACGCGTTTCATGCTCTCCTCAGTGCTTATACATGACCATGAGGTGAGGGTATGAGTAAGCGCTGAGAAGAGCATGAAATGCATTAACCTTCGTCTTCCCCCATTGTTGCTGTTGATTGGATTTTATATGGAATAATAAAGGTGGATAAAGGAGTGCAGCTTTCCAGATTTTGTTTTACCCTGCTGTGCACAGTTTGCGAGCTGGGCTGGAACCCTTTTGGAGAGACATGAGAGGCTATGAGGAGTGGACCAACCTGGAGCGGTATTGTGTTTTGTTTAGATGAACACTGAAGTGGCAAATACAAAATATGTATTTTCTGGCGTATAAGACTACTTTTGAACCTCAAAATATTCCTCCAAAAGTGGGGAGTCGTCTTATACGCCGAGTATAATATCTCCAAGGTACCCTAAGTATAAGTATTGGTAGATGTAATCTCTCAAGATGCTGGCTGTGTGGGAATCCTGTACCGGTATACTGTATGTACCGTATCTTCAGCTACATACAGTGTACCGCGCTGAGCCAATCACGGAGAGCGATGTATTCTATTATTGAATGCAACGCCTGCTCGGATTGGCGGAGTAACATCAGCCCGCCTCTCCGACTCTGCCAATCTGAGCAGGCTTCGCATTAAATAATAGAATACATCGCTCACCATGATTGGCTCAGCGTGGTATACTGTATGTAGCCGAATCTACGGTACATACGGTATACCGGTACAGCATTCCCGCACAGCCATCGTCTTGAGATTACATCTACCGGTAATACTTATACTTAGGTTACCTTGGAGATATTATGAGAGATTACATGTATTACAGTACTTGGGGTACCTTGGAGATCTATGAGAAATCTGATGTTTTTCAATGGTGTTGCCTTGCTTCGGAAGGGAGGTAGTCTTATACGACGGGTATAGCCCAAAACCTATGTTTTAACTTGAAAATTAGGGGGGTCGTCTTATACACCCAGTCGTCTTATACGCCGGAAAATACGGTATGTATGAATTATGAAAAAAAAAACATTGTGCCTGACAAATAAAACAGAAGCTCTTGAATTGATAAAAGTCTTAGTTAGGCGAAGCATGTTGAGTAGAGTAGTGATGTGATCACGTTGCATGCTGACCAGAGGGTTATGTTTCTTCTTCCGGCTGGTTTCTGCTCTAACAAAATTCATGTGAGTTCCCTGCAGGTTGTTTTAGGGAAATGTAATACAAAATAAAAATAAATTATGTTATTACACTAAACACAGCTTCTATTTTAATTGAGAGTTTACTTCACTTACAGAGACATTTTATTTGGGAAGAATTTGAGAGAAGAGGACTGTTTGATCACTTGAGGAGAAATGCAAAGTGTAGGGCTGATTTACTAAAACTAGAGAGTGCAAAATCTGGCGCAGCCCTGTATATAAACCAATCATCTTTTATTTTTTTTGTCAAGGCTTAATTAAATAATCAAGCTGATGTTTGAGCTGGTTGGCTGCCATGCCCAAGTAATTCAACCCCTGTGAGATGTCCTTCAAATGACAGTGGTCTGTCTGATTTGATGAGTTCTGAGTTCACCTGGTGGAGCAATGCACAGACCGGGGTTCTGGAGATTGTTACGGTTTACATTTTTCAGAACAGACACTTTATTATCACTATGAACTGTTCATGCACCAATGTTTTGTAATCTAATAGTGGAAGTGATGTTCTTTTTTCACAATACAGTAAACACCCGCTCCATCGCGGTTCAGTTTTTGCGGTCCCGGTATATTGCGTTTTTTTCTGTAATGTTATTTTACTATATAAATCATTGAAAGTGAAATATTTTTGTGTTTTCCATAGCTCTTGCTCTGTCTCTCAGTATCTTTTATGTGTTTAAATGAGTTTCTATTGTTTTAAAGTGTGTTTAAAGACCTTAAAATGCTTTTAAAAGTACAGTGACAGTAAAAAAAACATGCTCACAGTGTATTTTAATAGGGTTTTTCTATTTTGCGGATTTTCACTTTTCGCGGGAGGGTCCGGAATGTAACCCCCGCGATAGAGGGGGGTTTACTGTATTGATACAATGTCCCTGTTTCTCCTGTCTCAATTAACCACTTGCCGACCGCCGCACGACTATCTACGTCGGCGGTCAGCCCCTCACAGGCAAACTAACGTAGGGCTACGTTGCTTGCTTGTGAGGGTCTAGGGAGCGAGCGCGCGCCGCCGGAGGCGTGCTCCCGCTCCCGCGTGGTCACGGACCCCCCCGCGCGTGTGACCAGCGGACCCGATGTCCGCCGGCCACTCGGCGATCGGCGGGGAAGAGGGAGAATGTCAGGCAGCTTGTGTAAACAAGCGACCTGTCATTCTCCTCGCTGTAAAGACACTGATCAAACGGATCTAGTATGTAGATCCGTTGATCAGTGTCCTTACAGCTCAAGCCACAGCCAATCACAGTAGAAAGCACGCCCCTAGGGACACACACAGCCCCTCCCTCCCAAATAAAGTTAACCCCTTCACTACCAGTGTATTTTTACAGTAACAGTGCATATATATAGCACTGATTACTGTAGAAATGTCACTGGTAACCCCAAAGTGTCACAAATGTCAGTCAAGGGTCCGATCTGTCCGCCGCAATGTCGCAGTACCGCAAAAAAAATCGCAGATCGCCGCCATTACGCGTTAAAAAAAAAAACAACAAAAATGACAAAAATCTTTCCCTTTGTTAGTAAACACGATAATTTTTGCGCAAACCAATCAAAATACGCTTTTTGCGATTTTTTTTACCAAACATAGGTAGCATAAAACAAATTGGCCGAAAATTTTAAAAAATTTTGATTTTTACATTTTTTTGGGGGGGAATTTCATATAAAAAAATGTGAAAAATATTGCTATTTTTGCAAAATTGACGCTCTTTTTTTGTTTATAGCGCGTGATCAAATAATAGCACAGGTGATCAAATACCACCAAAAGAAAGCTCTGTTTGTGGGAAAAAAAGGATGCCAAATTCGTTTAGGTACAGCGTCGCACGACCGCGCAATTGTCCGTTAAAGTCACGCAGTGCCGAATCGCAAAATACCCCCTGGTCGGAATGGGGGTAAAATCTTCCGGGGCTTAAGTGGTTAAATCCTTCTCTCTTTCCTTTCTACACAGAAGTCCTCCTTTTCTCCCTAACATGCTGAAGTCCTAATGTCCTCTCTAAACTTGCTCAAGTCTTGCCCTTCACCATGCTGAAGACCTCCTGTCCTCTCTGAAGTCCTCCTCTCCTCCCTATCCAAATTGAAATCCTCTTTATCTTCCTAGCCTCTCTGGAATCATTCTTATACCTAGTTTTACTGAATTCCTCCTCCTTACACTATAGATGCTTGAGGCTTCCTGTCCTCCCCTTACTGTAGGTTCTTTTCTCCTCGCCATCCAGGTTGAAGTACTTCTTGCTTTACCAGACTCTCTAAAGTCCTATGCACCTCCCTTGCATCTCTGAAGTCCTTCTTTTGTCCTCTGCTCCTCCCTAGCAATGGTCAAGAACTAATCTCCTACTGAGCCTTGCTAAAGTTCTCCTCTCCCATAACCTCCCGGAAGTCATTTTCTCCTTTCTTTCCATGCTGAAGTTTTCCTCTATTCCGAAATCTATGCTAAAGTCTTCCTGTTTTCCCAGCCCCTCTGAAATTCTTCTCTCTTTTATATACACACCAAAGTCCTCCTTGCCTCCCTATCATTGCTAAATTCCCACTCTCCGTCTTGGTCTTTGTATTACTGAATTCAGGGGCGTAACTACAGGGGTTGCAGGGGTTGCAACTGCTACCGGGCCCCATGCTCCAGGGGGCCCGGTAGCAAACCAGTGGGTGAACTTCCAGGATCTCAAAGGTCACACTTGCGACCGGGCCCTGGCATTGCACCACTGTGGGGAGGCCCCAAGATTGCAGGAAGGGGGTCCACTGCAGAACTTGTGAAAGGATCCTGCTGTGGGACCATAATAAAAGGCCATGCAACGAGAGTAAAGAGCCCCAGGATTAGTGGGAAGAGCCCCGGGCTTGAAGGGAAGGGCCCCGGCCAGGGGACTGGGGGGCCCTTCATGGTTTCTTGCATCGGGGCCCTGAAGGTTCTAGTTACGCCTCTGACTGAATTCTTCCTGTCCACCCTATCCATGATAAAGTCCCCCTCTCTTCCCTTAAGTTTTCTTCTCCTTGCTATCAAGGCTGAAGTCCTCATTTTACCAGTCTCTGTAAAGTCCTACTCACACCCCTAGCCTTTTTGAAATACAGCTCTTCTTCCTACCCATGCTGACATCCTCCTCCCTACCATTGTTCAAGTCATGATGTCCTACTTGACCTTGCTGAAGTTCTCCTCTTTCTCTAGCCTCTTTGAAGTCCTTTTCTCCTATCTTTCCATACTGAGGTCTTCCTCTCTTCCTATCTATGCTGAAGTCTTCCTCTCCTCCCTATCCATGCTCAAGTCATTTTCTCCTTGCTGTTCATGCAAAGGTTCTCTCTTTACTAGCATTGCTAAATGTCCACACTAAATTTTTGTTCCCTCCATTTTGTATCACGAACAAAAAAAAAAACATACTGTGGCTTGTAGATATGCATGTTAAAAAATTGTTTAGTTGCGTTTATCTTATTGTAACAACAGAGATCATATTCAAATTCCAACACTATTGACAGAATTTTCCCTAGAGAAAAAAAGGGTGTCTGCTAACCATGAACAGCTTGACTTTTACAACTAGTGCTGCAATTTTGAACAATACTTGAAAGATTTGTTCTTCTTATGAATTCCAATATGAGTTGAAATGAATTTGCTCTGTGTTATATAAAATGTGTTGATATAATTGGAATCATTGTGTAGTCAGGTGCCCCCTGCTGGCTATGTAAAGCTCCCGTTCCTCCCCACCTCCTCCGCCTTAAACAGGGATATAGAATTGCTGGAAAAAATCAGAGAGGGCTGTGTAAAATCCTCCAGGCTCCTGCTTTCCCCTACCTTCTGGTAACCATGGATTGGATCTAATTGGGGAAAGTGTGGAACAGCAGATAAGGGTCATGGGATATGTAGTCCTTAAAGAGGCGCTGCTTATCAAAGGAGGAGAAACAAAATGTTTTCTTGGACAAATTACTAGAGCTCAGGGGAGAACAGCATGGAGAGCGAGAGAGTGCAGACCAATTGCTGGAGCCTGCACAGGACACCAGGCAGATAGCGTGGGAAGGCCAGTACAAGCAGACCTGTGCTAAGCTTGCCTACACTGAGGACAGAGCTGCGAGGACCCGACAGACAGACGGTGTGCAACCACCCCAGAGAGGACCTAATAGCGAGGATGTGATTGGTGAGTGGAGCCACAGAGTTTAAACCCTTACTGTCCACACTTAGGGTAATAGAGCCAGATGTACACCTAACTGCCCATTAGCCACCTGCTGCACATGTTTAAAGAGACAGCTACACATGCACCACCTACAAAAAGGCCTCAACGAAAGCCAGCCAACACTGACAATTAGGCAGCAGGTACTCCAGACACCACCAGGGGTATCCCTTTGCCAGTAATTCTTTAAACTCACCCATTATTGGGGCGGTATGCATAAAGTTCACCCAGGAATGTTGTTTAAGTAACTATTGCTAAGAATTACACTGAGGTTGCTTTTATGCCATTCATGCTATCATGGTTAATGCTATTTTTACTGATCCTTTGTGGGCTGGTGTAATGGGGCTTAGCCTTATTGTGTTGTAAGTCAATGGCCGTAGGTGAGGCAAACCTGCCCGCCAGTTAACCTAATGTATTTTGTTGTTCTGTTTAATTGTTCTATGCATTGCATTTGCCTACCCTTTAATAAAACATTTATCTTATTAATTCCCAAGTTGCTTGTGGTCTACTTTCTGTGTATTATTATAGAGTGGTAGCATACTAACACTTGATCACTTGCGTACTGAGCACTTATACACCCTTCCTGACTGGGCCACTTTTCAGCTTTTAGTGCTGTCACACTTTGATTGACGATTGTGCGGTCATGCAACACCGTACCCATATGAAATTTCTATCATTTTTTCACACACATGGAGCTTTCTTTTGGTGGTATTTAATCACCACCGAGTTTTTTTCTTAATTGCTAAACAAACAAAAAAAGACTGAAAATTTTGAAAAAGAAAAAGTTTTTCATATTTTGTTATAAAATTTTGCAAACGGGTAATTTTTCTCCTTCACTAATGTGCGCTGATTAGGGCTGCACTGATGGACACTGATAGGCTGCACTGATGGACACTGATGGGCAATAATAGGTGGCACTGATGGGCACTGATGAGGCGGCACTGGTGGGCACTGATCAGGAAGCACTGATGAGGCTCCACTAATGGGTGGCACTGATAGGCAGTGATAGGTGGCACTGATGGGCTCTGATAGGGCACTGATGGGCTCCTTCACTAATGTGCGCTGATTAGGGCTGCACTGATGGACACTGATAGGCTGCACTGATGGACACTGATGGGCAATAATAGGTGGCACTGATGGGCACTGATGAGGCGGCACTGGTGGGCACTGATCAGGAAGCACTGATGAGGCTCCACTAATGAGTGGCACTGATAGGCAGTGATAGGTGGCACTGATGGGCTCTGATAGGCAGCACAGAGAGATGACACTGATAGGCACCATCTGATAGGTGAAATTGATAGGCACTGATAAGTACTGGTAGGTGGCACTGATATGTGGCACTGTTGGCCACTGATTAGCTGTACTGATGGTCACTGATAGATGGCACTGGTGGGCACTGATTAGCAGCACTGAAGGGCATTGATTAGCAGCACTCGTGGGCACTAAGGGGGGCGATGTCCCTCAAGGGGGGATACTGATGCCTAAACATTTTTTACCATAATACAAGGAATGCATTAAGTCAAAAAATGTTTAAGCTTCAGAACTACTTTAAACCATTTAGGCGAGGAGTTAATTTACAATGCTGTTTGTAAAATGCAGCACAAAGGGGTTAATGACTGCCACTAGTCACTAATGCATCAGTGTCCAGTGGTGTATTTTATTTTTGTGCTACCCTAGGCAAGATTTAAATCGGGCACCCGCATCTACATTTATCCCACCTTATCAGACCCTGGGACATGAGTGTAGAGGATGGGGGTCAGTGGGACATAGGACGGGGTCAGCAGGGCAGAGAATGTGAGGGGGATGTGCAAGGTCGGATCTGATGTGGATCAATAAGCATGTTTGACCCCCTATAACTAAGGGGTCCAGTGGTTCTGGTAAGCGGTACCTATAAATTTCACTGGGTGATCGTGTGGAGGTGGAGGCTTTTTTGAGATTCACTCCTATCAAGTCTGTGTTTCCATCATTGGCTGTTTGCTTAACCCATTTTTTTATTTTATTTTTTTGGACACTAGAGACTGTTTTTTTGCACGAACTTTTGCACATTGGAATAATTTATTTTGTGTTTTATAAAACTGTTCGAGCGCCACATTTTTTCACTTTTTCATTTGTCACGTTATTCACGTTGATTTTGCAGCTCGCAGAGTGGAAGCAATTTCACCCTAAACACATTTATGGATATGAGTAGTGTTTATTTATTTATATATCACATTCATTTTGCACAGTTTTTGTTGGGTTCACCAATAATCTTCTTTCACTGATGAGGCTGAGCTGATGGACACTGATCAGGTTGCATTGATGGGCACTGGTGAGGCTGCATTGATGGGCACTGGTGAGGCTGCATTGATGGGCACTGATCAGGCTGCATTGATGGGAACTGATAAGGCTGCACTGGTGAGGCTGCATTTATGGGCACTGGTGAGGCTGCATTGATGGGCACTGGTGAGGCTGCATTGATGGGCACTGGTGAGGCTGAATTGATGGGCACTGGTCAGGTTGCATTGATGGGCACTGATCAGGCTGCATTGATGGGCACTGGTCAGGTTGCATTGATGGGCACTGGTCAGGTTGCATTGATGTGCACTGGTCAGGTTGCATTGATGGGCAATGATCAGGATGCCTTGATGGGCACAGGTGAGGCTGCATTTATGGGCACTGATGAGGCTGGACTGATGGGCACTGGTGAGGCTGCATTAATGGGCACTGATGAGGCTGGACTGATGGGCACTGGTGAGGCTGCATTGATGCATTATTTTTGTTAAACCTCCTTTGTTGCTATTAACATTAAATTATGTTACCACATTGTATCATATTTGTCTTGCTTTATAACATCAATATCCGTTATAAACCAGGTGGGCATAGATTGTGAGCTCGGTGGTTCAATGGGCCACTTGACTGGACTTGCCCCCCAGGACCAAGGCTGCCAGTCCTCCCCTGTAGATGGGTATACCTGCGTCTCACTGGTTTCCAGTAGTTCTGTGCTGATGGCACTGTTGGACATTTTCTGATATCAAAGGGAAGTAAGCTTGATGTTTCTTTAATCTGCTGCATTAAGCTTCTTTGGCTGATCACTGCAACTACGGTCCTCAACACTGCCCTATGCAACCTATTATGTTGCAATCACAACTACTAAAATCGACAATTGGCGGCGGTTCCCCATCCGGGGAGGACATTGTGGACACAAACAGAAGCTCATCATGGGCATTCAGTACATTTGATTCTAGTAGTTGTGATTGCAACATAATAGGTCCCCCGTTGTAGGACGCTTGATACTGAACATAAAGTGATTACCCTCACTTTTATGTAAATGTCTACCTGCCAATATACGAGCTCTCTGTAAACGCACAATAGTCCTCCTCGTTAAGTATCAAGAAAGTTGAGATGCATGTCTCATTACACAATGTACAGATAAGTCTAATGATATGCTCCAGATGAAGCTTTTCGTAGTAAAGCGAAACATGTTGAGCAAAACGCAAAGTATTGTATGGTGAAAATCAATCACGACTTCAGTTGACCCTGTTGACCGGCACCTTGATTTTCCGGGTATCCGTCGGCAGGAATCTCCTGATGCGAAGTATACTGTTTTTATCATTTTCCAATTGTAACTTTTCTGTACACCCAATTGTATGTAAACTAAGGTCCACCATCTCATGAACTAATGTATTTTATAATGTAGACCATTTATGGGTCTTGTTTTCAACACAAATTTATTTGTTTGTATTACTTTATGATTTTAATCGATATCTCAAATAAAAAGTGATTTTATAAAATCAGTGTGCCCGAAATCCTTGTTTCCCAATCCTTCCATTTCTAATGATCTAGTTAAGGATAGGGGCACCACCAAGTGCTAACTATATGGGCCCAGATAGCTGCTGTATGGAGGCACATTTTTTCTAATAACTATGCCATTGGAGTTTTTCTATTTATTTTGAGGTATATGGTATGCCAAGGCTGTCACCACTGCACTGCTTTGTTTGAATATTGGAGGCTTGCCTGTTTCGGGGGATCTCATTGGATTGGTTCCATCTATCCCAGAGGACCCCATTGGATATCTTCACTACAGGCTCATTTGACCCACCCTAACCGGGGGTCATGAGGTTCTGGTAAGCAGACATCCCTTCCATTTGGTGCAGGCGGTGATCATTTTTCCAGCTTCATTGATTTTATTCTCTGGTGTTGGACTATAACTCTCAACCTTGGACCTATATTACCTGCATTTGTTGGACTTTCTATCATACAGAAATCCTCAGCTATTGTGTTTTTTTATGTTGGCGCTGTACTTTGTATTTATATTACTAATCCATCATGCCATATCATCATTATTCTGCAACAGGACAAGGACCCCAAACATACATCCAATGTCAATAAGGAACAAGGAGTCCTGGAAGAAATGGTTATGCCCAATGACATGAGCCCTGATCTCAACATCGTTGAGTCTGTCTGGGATTACATAAAGTGACAGAAGGATTTGAGGCAGCCTACATCCACAGAAGATCTGGACTAAGTTTTCCAAGATGCTTGAAACAGCCTACCTGCAGAGTTTCTTCAAAAACTGTGTGCACAAGCACTGTGTGTACCTACAGTAGAAGAATTGATGCTGGTTTGAAGCCAAAGGGTAGTCACACCAAATAATGATTTGATTTAAATTTTACTTTTGTTTGCTCACTTTTCATTTGGTAAATTGATAAAAATAAACAAATAAAATATTTATTTTTGAATGAATTCCTGCTTTACAGCATTTCTTCACACCTGAGTAAACCTTTTGCACAGTACTGTATATATAGGGAGATGGGGGTACAATCACTCATTGGGTGAGAGTTTGTAGGTGGTTTACAGATGCATTGGTGAAAGCTGGAGGGGGAGGGGAAGAAGATATGAATGGCCTTGTGGTAAGAAAGGGGTGAGATACAAGTAGAGTGGGGGGAAGCATGCAGAGGTGCAGTGGTGAGAGGCAATGTACAGGTGCAGTGGTGGACGAGGGAATGCATTCATGTTTGATGGTGAGAAAGGGGAGGGTTTAGGCAGAGATAGCGGTGAAAGAAGGGTGCAGAATGTGGTGAAAGAAGGTGATGCAGGGCCAGTGGGTGCTGAGGGAAGGGGGCCTACAGGTAAGGTGAGTATCGAGAGAAGGGCAGTGTTGGTGGTGAGTGATGAGAGAAGGGGAGCTGCAGGTGTGGTGATTGTGGAAAGGAGGGGGGGGGGGCTGAGGTACAAGGGTGGTAAGGGAAATATAGCTGCAGGCATGGTGAATGCTGAGAGAAGGTGGGTGTGACATGGTGGTTGGTGAGAGAAGGGGTGCTATGGTTGGAGGTGAGAGAAGGGGTTATAGGTGTGGAGGGTGTTGATAGAAGTGGGGCTGCAGGTGCAGTGGGAGCTGAGAGAAGGCAGTGGTGGTTCTAAAAGAAAGGGGTTGCAACGCTGTGGGTGCCAAGGGAAAGGAGGGTGCATAATCCAGTGCAGGAGGGCTGGTTCTGAAAGAAGGGGGGCTACAGAATAAATGTGAAAAGAAGGAGGTGTGTTGGGATGGTGGGTGTTAAAAAAAGGAAGGCTGCAGCTTCTTTGGGTGTTAAGAGAAGGGCCTGCAGGCGTGGTGAATTGCACAGTAGGTGGTGAGAGAAGAAGGGGTGTAGGCACTTTGAGTGGTGAGAGAAGAGGGGGTGTAGGCATTTTGGGTGGTGAGGTAAGAGAGGGTGTAATCACTTTGGGTGGTGAGAGAAGAGGGAGTGTAGGCGGTTTGAGTGGTGAGAGAAGAGGGGGTGTAGGCACTTTTGGTGGTGAGAGAAGAGGGGGTGTAGGCACTTTGTGTGGTGAGAGAAGAGGGGGTGTATGCACTTTGGGTGGTGAGAGAAGAGGGAGTGTAGGCACTTTGGGTGGTGAGAGAAGAGGGGGTGTATGCACTTTGGGTGGTGAGAGAAGAGGGAGTGTAGGCACTTTTGGTGGTGAGAGAAGAGGGGGTGTATGCACTTTGAGTGGTGAGAGAAGAGGGGGTGTAGGCACTTTGGGTGGTGAGAGAAGAGGGGGTGTATGCACTTTGAGTGGTGAGAGAAGAGGGGGTGTAGGCACTTTTGGTGGTGAGAGAAGAGGGGGTATAGGCACTTTGGGTGGTGAGGGAAGAGAGGGTGTAATCACTTTGGGTGGTGAGAGAAGAGGGAGTGTAGGCGGTTTGAGTGGTGAGAGAAGAGGGGGTGTAGGCACTTTGGGTGGTGAGAGAAGAGGGGGTGTATGCACTTTGGGTGGTGAGAGAAGAGGGAGTGTAGGCACTTTGGGTAGTCAATGAAGAGGGGGTGTAGACACTTTGAGTGGTGAGAGAAGAGGGACTGTAGGCACATTGAGTGGTAAGAGAAGAGGGACTGTAGGCACATTGAGTGGTAAGAGAAGAGGGAGTGTAGGCACTTTAGGTAGTCAGAGAAAAGGGGTGTAGGCACTTTGGATAGTCAGAGAAGAGGGGGTGTAGGCACTTTGGGTAATCAGAGAAGAGGGGGTGGAGGAGACAGCTGTGGTAGCAGAGAAGCTCTTGACAGTCTGGCATTCCCTCAATTTAAGTAGGGAAATGGTGGGTTATGTGCAGTGAGGGATCAGATGAAGGGAAATCCCTACCTCAGACTGCTTCTAAGCTCTGTAACATGACTACATGGTGCAGCCAGACCCCCAGCACAACAGCAGCAGTGAGGCTCCGAAGCAGGCTGCTGCTGCACCCCTTTCAGCCTCCCACAGCTTCTACTATTCCAAGCAAGTGACCAGAAGAAGTGCAATGTCTCCATAGACTGGTAGGGGCAGATCCATGAAAGGAGGACTGCAGGTGCTGGTGGTAGCAGAAGCATAGGCACAGCGGATTGGAGGATGAGACTTTTCAGAGGATTGCACAGATTTTATTACAACTAAATTGGCTAATAGATGGGAAGATGTGGAAAGAGGAAGGATGAGAAGAAGTGTTGGGTCCACAGGACAGGAAGTGAAGGGAAATCTCCTGAATATGACAAAGATGGCAAAAAAAAACCAGACAAAGGGTTTAACTATCCCTTAATGAACTCATTAAAAATAAGTTTTGGCTTTAAGTTTGGCTTGTAGTATACAGTAATCCATCGATGGCTGAGGATCCTGCACACAGCAATGTAGATGCAGAACACTGTGTACTCCATGCTAAGTATCGCCATTCATTTCTCTGCCAGAACTATTTGCATAAGAAATAAGCAAGCATTTCACACTCTGACCCCTTGTCCCCTCAATCGTTCGCAAGCAAGCTGACTAATATGCAAAGCCAGTACTTCGGAACTCAGACAATGAGTTCTCTTTATATGGGGAACATAGGAGGCCAGCAAGAGGAATTATAAAGGGACTTGTAGAAATCCTGTGCACCAAAGGAATTCAGGATTTGATGCAAAGGTCACTTTGCCAAGTATATTTTTAACCCATCCATGGCTAATGCAAGCTTGTGTCTACTCTATTTAATACTTTTTATAAAAGCAGACATATATTCTTAGCTGCTTAGATTCTTAGCTTAGACAGTGCCTCAGCTTACTCTTTCAAAGTCTGCCTGAAAGAGGCATTCTGGGAGATTCTAAGTCTGCTCGTGATCTACGTGAGACAAAAGGGTTGATTTACTAAAGCTGGGGAGTGACAAATCTGGTGCAGTGCTGCCTATAAACCAATCAGCTTCCAGGTTTTTTGTCAAAGCGTAATTGAATAAGCTGAAGTTAGACACTGGTGGCTACCATGTACAACTGCTCCAGATTTTGCATTCTCCAGTTTCAGTAAATCAACCCCAATGTGTAAAAACCCAGCCAAAAACATATCGGCTACCACAAAGCAACCAGGGTTCGCATAAATGCATTTTATCCTGACCACTAATTTAGTCTCAGAAAAATATTCAGACCCTAGATGATGCCTGAACTACATATATGGTGCCGGCTATCTGGCAATAAAGGACATTGAAGGCAGGCACTGTTAGGAAAATTACCATGAGCTGCTTGAGAGGTGATACATAACTATGTTAAAATTATGGTATTGATTCAATCGGAAGGACTGCTTTATAATTCAATCATTCAATCGGAAGGACTGCTTTATAATTCAATCATTCAATCGGAAGGACTGCACTATAACCTCCATTAACCTGCCCTGAACCATTGACAGGATGGGTCC
This sequence comes from Pelophylax lessonae, assembly GCF_965119305.1. Taxonomy (NCBI): domain Eukaryota; kingdom Metazoa; phylum Chordata; class Amphibia; order Anura; family Ranidae; genus Pelophylax; species Pelophylax lessonae. The sequence goes on from NC_138777.1 coordinate 73,307,732, forward strand.
TTAGATTCATAAATATGTATGCAAAATTCTGACCCTACCATCTACATCTTACAATAAAGGATTTATCTGAGCTGGCAGATTATTCCAGTCTTTGGTTGTCCAGTTTGGATAGCACATAGCTGCCTAGCCTCATTTTCCTTTTCTTCTCTTATTACAGTGGAACCCAGCCTGGCCATCTGTTACTGTATAAAAAAACGAAAATAAAACCGCGCTTGTGAGAAAAAGCTGCAAACACGCTATGAGATATTATTCATAGTAACCAGGTATGTGTACAAATCGTGTTGCGCTAATTTGTGTGACATCAGATACCCAATTTATATACTGAATAAAAAAATGTATTAACAAATAAAAAACATTAATTAACAAATGAAAAAAACTCTATGAATATATTTGGAGCGTTTTAGATTTATTTTTTCATTCAGTATAGAATTGAGTATTTGAAGTCACAAAAATAAGCACAAAACGATTTGTACACACATCTGTTACTGTAGCCCAGGGGTGCTCAACCTTTGGAAGAGCATGGGGCGCTTAAGTGATTTGGTAACTGGTTGTGGGCCACCATGAACTACGGGGTTTTACTGCCCCCCAAGACACAAATGTAAATGAGCCATTACTGTCCTGAGCCCCCTATAAGGCTGATTTCACATTGATGCACTGCAATGTACCTGCCTAGCGGGTGCAGCGCAGTCCACCTGCGGCTTTCTTGCAGGTAAACTACGATTTGGCATAGACTTCTAAAAACGTATTTTCTGAAAACGCACCAAACCTACAGAAGTCTATTGCTCAGTGCAGCGAACCCGCAGGAAAGTCAAAGGTAGACTGTGCTGCACCCACGGATCAGTGTGAAAGCAGCCTAATAACCCTTTTTTTTATAAATGCTAAAATGCCCATTGCAAAAGTGCAGTGTATTTGATATTAAAGCGGAGTTCCAGCCTCAAATACCTTTTTTAACTAAAAATACCCCTATAATACTAATCCATCGCCCATTGCAGAACCGCTATTCTCATACTTACAAGGTATACGGTATTGGATTTTAGTCAAAATCTTACTTTTAAAAACGCTGTCTGGGCGCAGCCATCTTGGATGTGGGCATCTGAAGCCACAGTATAATCTGCTGTGTCTTTCTTCCTTATTCCAGGGAGTGTTCTGGGAGTTCTTCCTGATTCCAGCCTCCTGGGAGTGATGACAAACAGCTCCCAGGATGCAATGCAAAGGCGGAAGTGATGTCGGCCGTGGTCACAGAGGGGGGAGAAGGAGGAAGTACAATCAAAAATGCCCTGAAAATAAGGTAAGGGACCTCCGAAAAAAATAGAAAATGCCCAATTGTTAATCAGCATAGCGAACACTCCAGGAATCACTAAAGTTGCAAAATAGGCCGGAATTCCACTTTAAATATACTGACTTTTTCCTCTTCCTGCTTCTACTGGCATTGCTTTCCAGGCTGCTAGAAAGGTCCCAGGCGAAGTGCACTGTATTAATCTGCCTGGGACAAGAGCCGAAGCCACAGAAGAAGCATTGGCTTATGCAGCTCCTGCTCCCTCCATTGCCGCCTGCTTTCTTCCCTGCTGGAACCTGCTTGGCAACCCCTTGATTGCGATCTGGGCTTGACGACCCAGTATCCCGGAGCATGGGCATGCGTTTCCCTGGTTTGAGGTCGAGGGCCACATCAGAGGGCTCCGAGGACCACATATGGCCCATGGGCCACAGGTTGAGCACCCCTGCTGTAGCCCTTTCTATTCAAGGTTCAACATGCTGTATAGAGACACTATTAGGCCCCTTTCACACATGCGGATCATTTGTTTTATCAGTTCAGTCACATTTTATTAAAGAAAAAAATGGGTGGAGTTTACATCAGTTTTTCATCAGTTTGTCATACATTTTTTTAAATCAGTTTTTTTACATCCATCCAGCTAAAGTCCTTAACCACTAGAGCAGGGGTCTTCAAAATATGGCCCTCCAGTTGTTCCGGAACTACAATTCCCATCATGCCTAGTCCTGTCTGTGAATATCAGAGTTTTACAATGCCTCATGGGATAAGTAGTTCCACAACAGTTGGAGGGCCGCAGTTTGAAGATCCCTGCTCTAGAGTATCGGAGTCTTTTTTTTTTTTAAAGGAAGAAAAATAGGGCTTTGATCCATTCCAAAAAACAGAAGTGGACAGATGCGGACGTAAATGGATATAAATGGATGATCATCCATTTACATCCGCTTTTCCATAAGGATGCATTGATGTTCATTTTTTATCCGTCAACTGATGAATGAAAAAGTGGCAAAAGGTCCACATATGTGGAAGGGGCCAAATGCATACCACTGTTGTACAAGAGGTTAGAGGTTAGCATGAGCTATTATGCCCATTATCACCAAGGTATTTTTACTTAGAGAACTGCTGCTCACTGCCTATTGTCTCTTTGCATCATTCCATAGTGACTGTAGTGTGAAAATCACAAGAAGTCAGTCGTTTCAGAGACACTGTAGCCATTTGCCGCCATTTTGTTGTCAAAGTTGCTCAAAGAAAAACTAAATGCAAACTTTTTTTTATAACCCCTGTCAGTTTTTTGCTATCTGTGTCTCATTGGGGATCTTTCTCTTCACTTCCTTCCTGATAGCCAGAACAGGAAGTGAGAGGAAATCCCTCCAAAGTGAAGGAATCCATGGTTGTCACCAGAACTAGTGTTCCCATTGAAAGTTTTCCCCTCTATTGCTGTTCTGGGGACAACCCAAAATTTGAGATTTTCATTCCCTTTCAATTATAACAGGACAAACAGAGAGTGTGAATCTCCCTAACGTTGCACAGGCAACAATAAAAACCTGACAAAAAGTTCTAATCCCTCGCTGCATGGAACCGAAAAGCTTTTGTGCTTTTCCACTGCTGGTACCGCATGGTACGATGTAGGAACGGTTCGGTACGGTACGGCGGCACTTTTCCACTACATGGAACCGAACGGTACGGCTCGCTTAAACAGTACCACCTCAGTTGTGGTTCCAAGAGAGCCGTACCGGTACCATATCCCTCAATCCTTTGCATGCAGCCTTGACTGTTTGTCACTACTAGCCACTGATTGGTCAGAGAATCATTGTTATCCCACCCACTTTACTTTAGTGGAAAAGCAAACCGTACCGAACCGTTCCAACACCGTACCATGTGGTACCATGCAGTGGAAAACCAACAGAGCCAAGCAGGGCCAAGCAGGGCCGAGTGGAGCCGAGCTGGTACTTGCAGTGGAAAAGTGCCATAAAAGGTTTGTCTTTAATTATACTTTAATGCTGAACTCTGAGCAGCAATTTTAAAGAAGGTTCAGAAATGTCTTCCCGAAATCCAGTGCTGCAGCCACTGCAAAACTCCAGGAGAGTAAATTCCTTAGCATAGCCCCTCCCTCTATACATGTCATATACCTCTCCTCTTTTGCCATTGTCTAATTACTGTCTGTGCTGACTCAACACCCATGGTCTGCCCCTGCCCACTTTAACAAGTAATTCCACTTTTATGGGAAAAGAATAGCAAATACAAAAAAAAAAATATATATATATATATATATATATATATATATATATATATATATATATACAATTGCTACACAAGTCATATTGTATATGAATGTTATTAAAAAAATCACCTTTCCTTTTCAATCTGCAGTTGCTGTAATTTTCTGTCAAATTCAATGCAATATGGCTACCTGGAGGAACAGATGGTGTACATAACCCCTACCCCCCCCCCACCCCCCCCAGAAATGTCATTTCCTGCTTGTGTGATTGGCTTACTGATTTTATTTACAAATTTTGACATTTTGGTGAGATACTGCCTGATTGATAATTACAAAATCACTCCCATTCATACTCACTTTGCACATGGACACAGACAAACAGTGATTTATTCGGAATAACAAAAGGTAGGATCCTGCAACAAAGTTTGGAAAAATCCTTGCAATGTACATTGTTCACCCAGAGCAGAATGTTTTTTTTTTTTTTTTCAACAAAAATGGAGTTACTGTTTAACGGCCTCAGTGATTGGAATGAGTACAGTAGTTTGGAGATGATGGTGGAGATAGAGATGTGAGTGGGGGGACATTGGGGATAAAATAAAGGAAATGGCAGGATGCACCAGAGAGCAGATACAGGATGACCACCCAGGAATGCAATCTCTGCCCCCCAGGAAAAAAAAATAAAAGTCTGCAGCTACAGTATTTAAAATATTAGAACTTACCTGTCCAGGGTTCCCGCGATGTCGGCATCCAAAGCCGATTTTTGTATCGGCTGCTGGGTGCTCCCCCCGCCATTTAGGGTAAGGGAACCCGACAGTGAAGCCTTCCGGCTTCACAGCTGGTTCTCTACTGCGCATGCGTGAAAGTGTACTGCGCTTTCTAACTGGCCCAGCGGCGGAGGAAGAAGGAGGGGGGCTGAACTTCCGAGGGACAGCACCGAGTGGGAAAGAGTACCTGTCAAAAACAGGTACCCGTTCCCCCTGAAAGGTGCCAAATTTGGGGGGGGACATATAAGCGGAACTTCCACTTTTGGGTGGAACTCCACTTTAATGAAATTCTATTTCTGATATATTACTATTTATTGTTGTTTAATTCAGACCTGATTCCAAGAATAATCTGGTCCAATATTTGCAACAAATGCTAAATGATGACATCTCTAGTGCCTCGTTTCCACTGAGCGGAACGGTTCGGGTCGGTACAGTTTGGAAGGATTAGAACGGTCCGGTCTATTCAGGTGAGCGTTTCCACTGCAAGTTGGGCCACCAGGGACCATGCGGGGTTTACACCAAATGAGGTGTTTGTTTTGCTCTTTCATTTGACGTGAGCATTGAAGTTTTCCTGTCCGCCAATCAGTGGAATCTATCGTGTGACGCCAGTAGCTCCGCCCTAACCGTACCGTACCATTTCCTATGGCCCTACATCTGAAGCAGGACCAGGAATGGTGCGGTTTGGTTCGGTTGTATGGGCCACTTTCATAATGGAAACACTCAAAATAGCGTACCGTACCGAACCGACCCGAACTGATCCGCTCAGTGGAAACGAGGCATAAGTCACTGAAAACTATCTATAGTTTCTTTGATCAAAAAAAAAAAAAAACATACAAAAGCATACAAAAATACGATAAATCACATTAAGCCAATTAATCAGATTGTTGAGTGACTCTTCAGGCTGATACAGGGCCAAGTAAGATAGTGTTTCAAATGTCTTTGTAGTCTCTGTTCAAACTAAGTTCACAAACCCATATTCCTCTGCTATATGGTGACCTGAAACTAAGTAAATACATTCAAACATTTTTCCAAATATGAATAGATAAGGTCACAGTTGTACTCGTAGTTAGCTTTTTTCCTGTATGAAATGTATGTCTGTGCATGTTTACCTTCCCACCATTTGATATTGCCTGGTAGACTAATTTGTTTCTAATGCCATTTGGCGAGCAACAACAAAGATCTGCACTTTGCTTGAATTTTTTTATTGGATTGCAAGTGTTTTACAATACGAGCAACATTTTTTTATACATTTTAACTTGATAACCGACCGAGGTCTTGCAATACGAGTAGGGTCATGTCCCATTTTAGTCAGTGAGAGTTGTCCTTACTAGCACTGGAGTCGCTCCAACTTTAGAAAATTTCCTGTACTACTTCAAGTCAACTTTTATTCAACTTGCGCCCATAGACTTTAAGGGCTCATGCACACTGCAGCTCAAGAAGCTCAGAGTCAGCTCCTACAGGCTTTTAACCTCCCTGGCGGTATGATTCTTTTGGATTTTAGGTACTGAAAGCGGTACCATTATTTTGCATGTAATTCTTGTGAATGAGCAGCCCAAACCAACTGTATATATTTATTATATATATTTTATATATATATTATATATATTATTATACGTATATATATATATATATATACATATATATATATATATATATATATATATATATATACATAATGTATACAGTTGGTTTGGGCTGCTCATTCACAAGAATTACATATATATATATATATATATATATATACATATATATATATGTATATTTATATATATATATACTGTATATATATACAGTACACAAAAAAAACGCACACAAAAAAAAGGAAAAATTAGCTGAGGGGAGGGTTTGTGAAAATAAAAACACCTATGCTCAAAAAAACTTAAAGGAGCTCAAAGAAGCTGGAAGAAGCTCAATAAAAACATGCACAAGAGCACAAGCTTCTTCAAGTTGAAATAAAAGCTCAAATTCCGTAAAAGCAGCTTTTTTTTTTTTTTGTGCTGCGGTGTGCATGAGCCTTAAGTCGGATTTTTATCTTAGTTAATGGTATTTGGATCGGACATTACAGGAAGATTATCTATGCATTCCCTGAAGTTGCCTCGAAGCTGCCTTGAAGTCACATTGCTATAATCTTTTTATGTGGACTTTAGATTGAAGGACTTATCATCAAATGGTTGTGGAATGAATCATCTGAGTTGCCATTATTTCTTATGGGGAAATTTGCTTTGATATACGAGTGCTTTGGATTACAAGCATGTTTCCGGAATGAATTATGCTCGCAATCCAAGGTTTTACTGTATGTGGATTTTGCTGTAAGAATTCTGTCACTGGAGGGCTACTTATTAGGCATTGCGCAAGTCTTCCATTATGTTGTCCAAAACTTCCACACCTTAAGTTTATACAGTGATTGAGAGAATGTTTATTATGTGAAATTATGTGCCACATACGATTTTTTGTTTTGCTGTTATATTCCCTTTTCCCCGTCCTTTAATATTGAGGGATACTCTGCTTATGTTTGTAGCTCATAGCAGTTTTTGTGTTATAGACAAAGTCTATTTTTTAGATTGGATGGATGTAGCACCCCCTAGTTAGGCTGCTAGGTAATTTTAGTTTTTGATTTGCTGTGTAATCAGAGGAGCAGTGATTCTTTAGTCTAGTCTGTTCGGGGTTTCACAGGCTGGGAGGTTGATTACTTCCCCCTGCCTCTAGTAGAGGTTCCTAGAGCTTAGGGAGGGAGAATCCAAATAACCAGTCTGAATATTAACCACTACCCATCCGCGCTACAGCCTATATACGGCTGCAGCGCGGACTCGAATTTTCGGGAGGCCGTTTTTAAACAGCCTCCCAGTGACACGCCCCCAGCGCGCTCCCGCGAGCGCGCTGCGGGGAAAATCTGTGTCGGCCGTGTCCCTTGGACACGGCCGATCACAGATCGTGGTGAATGGCCAATCACAGCGGCCATTCACCACGTGATCTGGCCGTCCAATGAGCGATGATCTCATATGTAAACATATGAGATCATCTCTCATCGCCGGCGCTCCTTCCTCACACGGAGCCTGCAGTGTGAGGAAGGAGGGGGAGCCTCACAGCGCCGGGGACACAGGAGAATGTAATCAGGGCACCGATCACCAGTGCCCTGATTACACAAGGTAAAAACACACACACAGTGCCCCCCATCAGTGCCCACAGTGCCCGCCATCAGTGCCCCCCATCAATGCCCACAATCAGTGCCCATAGTGCTGCTAGTCAGTGACCATCAGTGCCTGCTCATCTAGGCACTGATGAGCACTGACTGGCAGCACTATGGGCACTGAGTGTGGGCACTGATGGTGCTGCCCATCAGTGCCGCTCATCAGTGCCACCCGTCAGTGTCCAGTGCCATCCGCCAGTGCCCATCAGTGCCGCCTATCAGTGCCCATCAGTGCCGCCCGTCAGTGCCGCCTCTCAGTGCCGCCTCTCAGTGCCCAGCAGTGCCACCTGTCAGTGCCCAGCAGTGCCACCTCTCAGTGCCCAGCAGTGCCGCCTATCAGTGCCCAGCAGTGCCGCCTATCAGTGCCCAGCAGTGCCGCCTATCAGTGCTCATCGGTGCTGACTCTCAGTGCCGCCTATCAGTGCCGCCTATCAGTGCTCATCAGTGCGGCATATTAGTACCTCCTCATCAGTGCCCATAAGTGCCACCTCATCAGTGCCCATAAGTGCCACCTCATCAGTGCCCATCAGTGCAGCCTATCAGTGCCGCCTCATCAGCGCACATCAGTGAAGGAGAAAAATTTATTATCAAAATTTACTCACAGAAAATAAGAAAAACTTTTTTTTTTTTTCAAAATGTTTTGTCTTTATTCTTTTTTTTTGTAAAAAATAAAAAACCCAGAGATGATTAAATACCACCAAAAGAAAGCTCTATTTGTGTGAAAAAAATGATAAAAATTTCAAATGGGTACAGTGTAGCATGACCGCGCAATTGTCATTCAAAGTGTGACAGCGCTGAAAGCTGAAAATTGGCCTGGATGGGAAGGGTGTTTAAGTGCACAGAAGGCAAGTAGTTAAGCTTGCCAATAGCTGGGAAAGTTTGTTTTGTTGAAAGATGGTGTTTGGGGAGGCTATTAAATAGTCTGTAGCTCTGAGGAGATCATCTTTTTCCCCCTGTGATTGATCTGTGAGCTGAGAGGAGAGGGGTGCTGCTTACCCCCTAGATCACATGTGTCAAACACAAGGCCCGAGGCCAAAGGCCTAAGATGTGGACAACCTGTGAAAGAGAGCTGAACCCTGAACTCTGTATGTAGCGCACTCCTCAACCCTGAACTCTGTACACGGCGCACCCCTGAACCCTGCACTCTGTTCCTAGTGCACCCCTAAATTCTGTATTCTGTGCATAGGGAACCCCTGAAACTGATCACCGTAGATAGCACATCCCTGAACTCTGCACATAACACACACTCCTGGTATTTATTGCATGCACTGCATAGTGGTCCATCACTTTGAGGGTTGGCTGCCACAATAGGGCAGCTCTGTTGCATTCAGTGGGATTAGAAGAGAGTAAAACAACTGTGTGCTGAAAATGCTTTCCTTTAACCATAGTTTGGGAATGATGTATTAAAGAAGCAATTTTACAGTAATCTGTATTTGTTGAAAATACCTAATCGGTTACGAGTTACTAAAATAAAACAGAAATTTTCTTTAAAACTCAAATAGGCTTTGGAATTCATTTTTAAGTCAATCATTATGTTTATCTGAATTATTCACAGTTATGACAAGCTCATGGAACATTTTTCAAATATGGGAGTAAATATTATTCATATCTCTTACATAAAAGCCAGCTTGTATTTCAAGTTTATTAGCCTTCTGGGAATTTTCATGCATTGGCCCATGTTAAAAAGCACAAAAGGAGTAGAGAAGTGTTAAACACTTGTCAGGTTTTTATTGCTGTGCCTCCACTGCAGAAATTTCCTATACTTACTGTGTGGTCACTAAGGCAGGAAGTGAGGAAACATCTCCCTAACAACGAGAGGGGAATAAATCCTGATGAGGACCTGCTAAAAATGAATAAAACATGTTTTGGCTGGAGTTACAATTTGAAGCCCATAGGCTTCAGTGGTACCATCCTGGTACCGTAACATTCATTTTGGGGTGGTACTGGTTTAATGAAAACAAAAGAATAAATCTCTGGGTTAAAATCCGATTTTGTGGCTGGTCCAATAGGATCATTGTAAGGCTTCATGTACGCTACAGCTGCTACACTTGAGTTTGGCGTTTTTTTTTTCCAAACCTCCAAAACTCAACTCCATTGATTTACTAAAGGCAAATAGACTGTGCCCTTTGCAAAGTGCAGTTGTTCCAGAGCTTAGTAAATTATGTAAAGCTGTTAGAAATCACAGGGCCTTATACAACCTACCTGACAGGGCCCCAACCCCCTGGAAATATCAAATTTCTAAAATGCCATTGTCACAATGGTATGCTTTGACACCTTTTTTTTCTTCTTTTTTTACATTGCTGAATGGCAATTTTACATTGTGAGACCGCATTGCAACTATGAGCCAAGTATTTGGCTTCAAGGTATGGAGCGGCCCCATTGAACTCAATGAAAAGTGCTGACTATCAAACTCTGCAGCCTGTGTTAAAAATGCTGCAGCTGTTAAGTAAAACATCACAGCTATGGCATATACAGCCCTGTCTGACTATATGACAGGTCCAATGACTGAGAGCGCTGACCGCAGTGTCCTGGCAGGGGGGGGGGGGTCGGGGGGGGGAGGCGTCTCCCTGTCAGAACACAATAGAACAACAGGGGGGATCACTGTACTAACATCAGATTGTTAGTACAGCGGCTCCGACCTGAGGTGTCAGGGTTTTTTTTTCAACAAAAGTGGAGTTACGCTTTAATGTCTGGAGACATTGGCCGGTAAAAAAAAAAAAACGTTCCACACTTGGCCCGTGTGTACGGCACCCTGTCCGACCAGCAGCAGATCGACTCCAGATCGGAGTGTTCTGGCGGGGGGTACATTACAAGGATTTTAACAAACTTTGTTGTAGATTCCTACCTTTTGTTATTCTGAAGAAATTATTGTTTTTCCTCTGTGCCTCTGTGCTGAATGGGTCATATGGGAGTGGTTTCATAATTATCAACTGTGGCAGCTGCAGGGCACTAATGAGGAAATTTGCTGGGCCTGCATCCCTTTAGACGTGTTCCTATTGGTAGTATCACACCAAAAATTAAATGTTTGTTGCAGGGGATGCCAGAAATCTGGGAAAATCAGTGAGCCAATCACACAAGCAGGAAATTATGTTTCTGGGGTGTGGCCAGTATACATTCTGTGTACAGAACAGCTCCAGGTAGCCATATTACATTGCAATTTCAGAAAATTACAACAGCTGCAGATTGAAAAGGAAAGGTAATTTTTAATAACATTCAATCACAATATGATTTGTGTCGCAATTGTATACGCTATATTGTTTTTCTTTATTTGCTGATTTTTTTCCCCCATGAAAGTGGAGTTACCAGAAATACCAAAGTTGAATGGAACAGTATGGGGCTCGATGAAGATAAAAAGGCAGTGACAGATAACCATTAAACTGTGTTAAGGACTCCCTTTCCACCTTCCTACAGTACGGTGCAAAAGTTTTAGGGAGTTGTAAAAAAATGCTGTAAAGTAAGAATGCTTTCAAAAATACAGTAAAACTTTGGATTGCGAGTATAATTCGTTCCGGAAACATGCTTGTAATCCAAAGCACTCGTATATCAAAGCAAATTTCCCCATAAGAAATAATGGAAACCCAGATGATTAGTTCCACAACTATTTATTCATATAAAAATGTTTACAGCTTTGCAAAATACAGTATAAAGTCTACTGTAAAATAAAACAAATGAACCTGCACTTCAGGAGCTACAGAGAATAAAAGAGAGGGGACGTGGTTCACACTGCCACGGCATGAAAGTCGGCACGACTTTGTCAGGCATCTTAACCTTCCTAGCGGTATTCCCGAGCGTGGCTCGGGGTTAAATTTCAGAGCCAAAAGCGGTAACCCCGAGCCACACTCAGGGTACCGCCAGAAGCATCGCTGGATCCTGTAAGCAGGGTTACTTACCTTGTCACCGAGATCCAGTGATTTGTCCCGGCGGTGTCTAGCGGCGGTTCTTCCTCCCGATCCTCTCCGTGCCCTGGCTTTCGTCTCCTGCGACGTGACGTTGGCAGGGGGGTGGAACCGGCGGCAAATTCAAATGTAAAACACACCAAACACACTGATACAGTTCAAAATAAAAAAAAAATCACATTAGTTTGCCCCCCAGTGCCCTTTCCTGCAGTTTTACTGTACTTTTTATGTATATATAGATATATATATCTATATATATAATAAATGTATACAGTTGGTTTGGGCTGCTCATTCACAAGAATTACATGCAAAATAAAGGTACCGCTTTCAGCACCTAAAATCCAAAAGAATCATACCGCCAGGGAGGTTAAAGGCAATTTCGAGGCAACTTCAGGGAATGCCTGGGTAACCTTCCTGTAATGTCGGATCCAAATCACATCAATTAAGATAAGGATTCGACTTGGAGGCAACTTCCAATAAAGTCTATGGGAACAAGTCGGATAGAAGTCGCCTTAAAGTAGTAGAGGAACCTTTTCTAAAGTCAGAGCGACTTCAGTAGTGCTAATTAAGACAGCTCTCATTGACTAAAATGGGGTTTCAAATGTCATGCTACCTGGAGTCTCTGAAGTTGGATCCCAAGTAGCGGCAGTGTGAACCAACCGAGCCTTGAAGGGATTGTAAAGGTAGAAGGTTTATTTAATCTTAATGCATTCTATGCCTTAAGATAAAAAAACCCTTCTGTATTCAGCAGCCTTCCTCAGCCCCCCTAATACTTACATGAGCCTGTCTTTATCCAGCAATGTTGCAGTAGTGCCTTAGCTGCCCAAAACTCCCCTCCTCATTGGCTGAGACAGCAGCATGGCGCCATTGGCTCCCATTGCTGTCAATCAAAGTCAGCCAATCAGGAGAGAGAGGGGCGGGGCTGGGCCACCGCCCTATGTCTGAATGGACATAGGGAGCTGTGACTTTGCTTGGGTGCCCCCATAGCATGCTACTTGCTGTGGGGGCACTCGAGGTAAGTATAGCGTGTTTGTTATTTAAATAAAAAACAAAAAAACAAGACTTTACAATCACTTTAAGGCCTGTACACACAATCCGATAAATCGGACGGAAAATACCGCTTTTAAAGCGATCGTACAATAATTGGATCATTAGTACACAGCTTTCGAGAGCTGATAATGACAGTTCATCCGATATTATTCGATTGGACAAGCATGAAAATTTTCCTCATACGATATCGTACGATTGTCGTCAGTACAGTTGTCGTTCGAAAATATAATACAAATACACTACAACACATTACATTGCTTTTTTTCTTTTTTATAAGAATTTTCGTAACTTTAGTAAACTCTTCATGTTCGATATGCGACTAGCATGGAAAAAAAAACAGATGATCTGTCAATCCTTTGAACACAGCTTTGAAATCGTGCCACTTCACTTCATCTGAACTTGCACGATTTTAAAGACGCATTTCAGTTCGACTTCAGGGGCGTTTTCACAGACATCTGTGTGGGCATGCACAGATGTCTACTAAAATCGCCCTCGAAGTTGCCAAAAGCAGTGCAGGAACTACTTTTGGAAATCAGTGCGGTGCCGCAAAGTTGGTGACCGCAGACGATTGGGATGCACCAATTACCAGCAATTGGCTGCCATTTCACATGTGATTTGACCTGATAAATTGCTTGTCAAATTGCGCAGATGTGAACAGGGGCTCATATTCAGTTGTAACATGATGGGCACTGATAGGCAGCATTGATGGGCACTGATAGGCGGCACTGATAGGTGAAACTGATGGGCACTGATGGGCACTGGTAGGTGGCACTGATAGGCATCACTGATGGGCACTGACAGGCAGCACTGATGGGCACTATTGGGCCTGTACTGATAATCAGGACACTAATGATCAGTGCCCTGAATATCAGTGTAGATGTTCCCTGTCTGGATTTGCCCATTACTGGCTCTACCCCGATCTGTGATCAGCTTTTACAGATTCCATGTCCGTGGGAAGCGCGATCACGGGAAGAAGTCCATAGACGCCCTCCCGGCACAGTGAGTCCACGCTATAACCATCATTTGGCTATAGCTTGGGCGGGAGGTGGTTTAACTGCCATGGTTTACTGCCACTTTAATGTTGTTAGGAGGAAGTGTCTGTTATCATTCAGGAAACGCACCAAAAATGCATATACCGTACAAGCATTTTTTAAGCATTTTTCCTTCAATTCCATTGAAGTTTATGGAGCCAAAAAGCACAGTGCTGCATGTAAAAAAAAGTCCCTGCACCTTTCCAGACAACGCCTCCCTGGAAATGGCATTGATGTGGACATGACCCATAGGACATAATGTACATAAATGGACTGTAGTGTGCTTTTGCAAAACTGCAAACGCACAGGTGTGAACCTAGCCCTGAATTCCGATCACATTTGTGCAGCCTAGAAATGTGCAGATGAAAGTGTTCCACACTACGGTAAAGAGGAAGAATAGGCTGCAGCCTCCCTCAAATATAACCAAAGGTTATATCAGTAAATGTGCAAGGAAAGGGGGGGGAGGGGGATGGCGCTGCCTAGGAAGATGGAGAGTACAGCAATATGCTAAAAAAGTATGAAAAGGTCTGGAAAGAATATAATAAGAGCAAAAGCTGGATAAAGTGGCTTGAATATATATACGTTTGGAGTGTGGGTACAGCAACAAATTATTATTATTAATAATTATTATTTTCTGTATACGGTTTAGTATGCTCTATAAGGGCCGCCCCGCATAATCTATTTAATATTTATTATACTATTTATATTCATCCACTCATACTTATTATTTATAGCACTCAGTCACTTAGCTCTGCACACCTTATTGCATTGCTCTGGATCAGCACTTTACCTTTTATTACCATTTATTGTTTATTTATTTCTTTCCTGCCAGCATTATTACTGGACTCACCGTTTAGTCGTCCAGACCTCTGCACTTTATGGCATCAGTCACTTTATTTATTATGGGTTTGTTTTAACCTTATTCAATGTGTATATTGTCAGATTGTATTGGTATAACTATTTACTAGCATCTGTCACTTTTTCCAAAGTATTGCCATATTATCATCATTTGTTGCTGGACCCACACTCCAAACGTATATATTCAAGCCACTTTATCTAGCTTTTGCTCTTATTATATTCTTTCCAGACCTTTTCATACTTTTTAGCATATTGCTGTACTCTCCATCTTCCTAGGCAGCGCCACCCCCCCCCCCCTTCCAGGGGCATAGAAATGTGCAGAAGCAGGTAATTCCATGCGAGTTCCTGGAACACTTGAAAAATGTGTTTCGCACTTGCAATGCCATTAATTGTTGATGGCACTATCAACATGGCCAGCAAATGTGTGTTTTTCTGTGCGGCTAAATGCAAAACAAATGTGATAAAACATGCAATATAAAATGCGGCAAGCTTTACGCCCAAAAAAGGTGCAGGAGCTTCTTTGGCACATTTGTCACGTGTAGGGCAGCCCTTTTGGAAGAATGGGCTTTCCTATGCGTTTCCAGCAAAAAATGGATGTGACCATGACACATCAGTGTAAATCGGGGCCCTAGGGTGGTGATAAATTGAAGCTGGTTAGATCTGCATTCAAATGTTATAACACAATGAAGTTTTACATTCAGGCAGGGCAAATAATTACATGGCACGGCTACCTTGCTTAAATGTGTACTATGTATCTCTTGACGTTGCAAGTCTCCTATCCATCCTTATGCCACCTCTTACGCCTTTCACCCACAGTAAGCAGATAAGTACCACTACTGACTTAGGTGAGGCATAGTTGACTATAACAGTTTTTAACACAACATGGGGCTTTAAAGGTACCAATAATCACAAGTGCAATAAAAATGTATTTTTTAAAAAGTCGACAGCCTTTTATTTCCATTCAGGAAAAAATATTAATAATAATATTAATATTAATACAATTACATTATATGTGATTGTGTGCCATTAAATAGTTTACACTTTTTTATACATAAATATCCATTAAAGTGAGTTACCTTCTACTATTGCAAAGACTATTTTTGACTATTAATGTCTACATATTGGTATCTAATATTCACGAATGTTTCAAGTTTGCAGCCAAAACTTGCGGAGGATTGAGATTACTTCTCATTGTGTTTCCCAGATATTAAATCTGCATCCTTAGGAGAAACAGTAGATCTATAAGACCACATCAACATAATTAAATATATATACAACATCGACTGATGCATAAATATCTATATCAATAATTTGACTTAGTACTGCTTAATTTCAATATTGATTTTGATATCAGTCAGCCAGGCACCAAAAGAATATTATGGAACATGAGAAAGGGCATCACAAAGTCTGTTAGATCTATCAATCTTTGGAACTAAATGAAGGGAGAGGACCCAAAAACTGTTCACTCATAGGGGCACTTAGCAGATTTTGCACTACTGACACTACTATATGCAAAATTTATCATTGAAAACAGGCAATGGTTTATCGGGACATTATTGCAAGAAATATAAGGAGATAATAGCACCCCCACTTATCTAAATACTTTAATGGCATTAGAGATGGTCTCCCCTTACCTGCTCATAAAAACAAAGCAGATATCACTATAATCCCAAAACCACGAAAAGATTATAGTGATTGTGGGGATTATTGTCCCATCTCTCCAATAAATGTTAATTTTAGAATAATGGCAGAAATCCTGGCATAGAGGATCAACTACGGTAATTTCTACCTCAATACATCCACTTGGATCAAGCAGGTTTTGTCCCACTTAGGCAAGCTTCCAACCAAACAAGAAGGTTTATAGATATCATCTCAGCTGTACCAGCTAACTGGGACAAGGGAGGTAAACAACACCGTATGCTCCTTTCCCTTGATTTGCATGAGTCCTTTGATCCACTGTCCTGAGACTGCTTATTGTATGCTTTGGGCGAATATGGATTTGAACCTAATTTCTTGTCTATCCTGTGCAGATTATATTGCCAGCCCATAGCTTCGCTAACTATAAAAGGCCATAAATCTCCACCTTTTAATATATTTGGAGGCACTTACCAGAAGTTCCCTATTATATTTTATTCTATTTGTATTATCGCTGTAACCCCTAACGATTAAGCTACAAAATCATGTAGATATAAAGGGCAATGTGTGGGGGGCCGGAAGCACTTTTTGCTGACGATGTTCTCATGCTAATCCTTTCCTCTATCATAACGGTCTCAAACCTACCTTACATATTACACCAGTTCTCCTTGCTGTTGTCTCTTACGGTGAACCAATCTAAATGCCAGGCATTAAATATCTCCCTAGATGCCCAGATTCTTCGTAATGTTCAGGACAGCTTCCCTTTTAAATGGACGTCAGGAGCCCTTCCTTATTTAGGCATACGTTTAACACCTTACCTACAAACGCTATATCAAAAGAATGACCCTCCTCTATATGAAATATTGTCAAAGGACCTGGGTAGATGATGGGTACATCCTTCTTCCTGGTTTGGTAGAATTTATTCTAAGAAAATGAATGTTTTGCCTAGACTTTTTTATCTGTTTAGTACTTTACTGATAGGGATTCCCAGCTGTGATCTCAAGACCTTTCAAAATATGATACTAGACTCTATATGGGGAGATAAATGACCCAGGATGAATAGAAGAACTTTTTACACTCCTAAATTAAGGAGGGGTCTGGAAGTATTAGATCTGTTAAAGTATTGTCATTAAGCTCAACTGTCTCATCTCATTAAATTCCATTCAACACATGGATGGAAATAGAAGTATATGCCCCAAACAGAGTTGACCAATTGATATGGTTGCCGAGCAAAATAGAACAACAATTTTATGCCCATCTTTGTCTTTCTCACTGCGTCTTTGGGACTGATTGACCTGGGTACATCATTTTAAATCAACCCATGGCCCCCTGGCCCCTTTGCTACACACTCCTGCCTTCACCAGGGATCTTACTCTCACTAATTTTTGATGGTGGGCCAACAAGGGTTTTCTTAGAATAGCTGATCTATTGCAAAATAACCATCAGCTACCTGCTACTGAACATTTCCATTATGCACAGATACATCAGACATCTGAGCTACGTGATTTCACATAGCTCGGATGTGACTACTATGTCGGCAAGGGACTACTTGTGTAAAAAAATTGACAAGATCCCAGGTTATATTTCTTCAATATATTATACTTTAACTTCAAAAGTGGACAAATTACCTAATATGGTGAAGTGGGAGGGAGAATTTGATGAGGACCTAGATCTTGCAGAATGGCACAACCTGGCTCAAAAGGCCTCCAAATCTTTTATAAATATCTCCATGATTGAATAAAATTATAAAGTGCTGTTGCGTTAGTACATGGTCCTACAAAATTATAATATGACCCTAGTGCCTCCCTCAAGTGCTTTTGATGACACAGACTACCATCTTTGGTGGACATGCCAGCGGGTCAGGAGATTTTGGATTAGAGTATATAATTCTATGTACTCTCTGGCCCAGACCAACTTTAAAAAATACCCATGGCAAGCCCTACTAGGCCGACCATTGGAGGAGGTGCTGAAACACAAAAACAAACTGATTTTCTTCATATTTTTGGCAATAGCTAGGTCATGCAGGTCCCTGTCCATCCCATTCCCACTGATATATTCAAAGGTATCATGGATAATGATAAATAAGAAAAGATCAGCTACATTACAAGATAAGATTTCCCTATTTGAAAAAACATGGGACCCTTGGATACGTTACCTATCATGAAAACATTGACTGGCATAATTGATAGGACTTGCGGGACAGAGAGAGAGATGGGGAAGCATCTCCTGGCATACATATCTTTACCTCGCCTTTCTTCTTTTCCTTTTCTCTCCTAACCTTTCTTCTAGTTTTTCCCTCCCTTTGTCTATGGTATTTGCCCATATGAACTACAGTTTTCATCAGCGCTGTAAAGGTCATCACGAGCTTTTTCATACCAATGTTCCCTTTATTGTTACCCTTTTGCCCTCTTTACCATTCCACCTTGCCTCAGGTACAAGAGTAAGGGTTTTCTAATATGGTGATGGCCCAGAGTATGTTACATGAACATGTTGGAAACCTTGTGTTATTCCTAATTTGAAAAAAAATACGGTGCATAGGCATATATATGACAAGTTTTGTATTTTGTATGACTGTTTCAAAAAACGTATTGGAAACGAAAACAGGCAAAGTGCAGTAACCCATAGCAACTAGGCAGTAAATTATCTTACATTTTTCTTAGTGGTCTGAACCTATAAAAATTGAAAACTGATTGGTAGTAATAGATCACATCAGCATTGCTTTTTGTGCTACCCAATTAAATAAGTCCATGGGTTCCTTGCAGTCTTTTTTTATTGAGAGTAACACATGGTTAATATAAACCCTTGAGGAGAGCAAGCATTAACATAAACATTCTGGTATCTAACCAAGGTCTTCCACTGGCCTTTCAATAAATCACACTTAGTGCTTATCGTTTGTTGGGGCCAGAAATGTCCAGTCAAGTACAAAAAAGCCTGTTTTTGTATTCATCACTTGTGTTATTATTGCAGCTTTAGTAGTGGTATAAACCTGAAAGCAAGCATGTATCATATTCCAGCTTACCAAATCTTAGATGTGATGGATGCATTCCTTTTCTTTTTTAGGCTTTCCTTCTTCTATCGTCACCTGTTGATCCAGCCAATAAGTCTGTTGTTTATCAAAAGAACAAACTCTCCAGCAGAATGTATCAGTTACAGGGATACAGGGACAAACCATTTAACACTGATAGAGGTGCTTACAATGATCAGCTTTTATCTATTTATGTAAAATCCTTTTTTCAGGCTTCAAACATAAAGATATAAAACTGTAATTTTTTGTGAAGAATCAAAAACAAGTGGGACACAATCATGAAGTGGAACAAAATTTATTGGATATTTCAAACTTTTTTAACAAATAAAAAACTGAAAAATTGGGCTTGCAAAATTATTCAGCCCCTTTACTTTCAGTGCAGCAAACTCTCTCCAGAAGTTCAGTGACGATCTCTGAATGATCCAATGTTGACCTAAATGACAAATGATGATAAATAGAATCCACCTGTGTGTAATCAAGTCTCCGTATGAATGCACCTGCACTGTGATAGTCTCAGAGGTCCGTTTAAAGCGCAGAGAGCATCATGACGAACAAGGAACACACTAGGCAGGTCAGAGATGCTGTTGTGGAGAAGTTTAAAGCTGGATTTGGATACAAAAAGATTTTACCAAGCTTTAAACATCCCAAGAAGCACTGTGCAAGTGATAATATTGAAATGGAAGGAGTATCAGACCACTGAAAATCTATGAAGACCTGGCCGTCCCTCTAAACTTTCTACTCATACAAGGAGAAGACTGATCAGAGATGCAGCCAAGAGGCCCATGATCACTCTGGATAAACTGCAGTGATCTACAGCTGAGGTGGAAGACTCTGTCCATAGGACAACAATCAGTCGTATACTGCACAAATCTGGCCTTTATGGAAGAGTGGCAAGAAGAAAGCCATTTCTTAAAGATATCCATAAAAAGTGTCATTTAAAGTTTGCCACAAGCCACCTGGGAGACACACCAAACATGTGGAAGAAGGTGCTCTGGTCATTTAAAACCAAAATCGAACTTTTTGGCAACAATGCAAAACGTTATGTTTGACGTAAAAGCAACACAGCTCATCACCCTGAACACACCATCCCCACTGTCAAACATGGTGGTGGCAGCATCATGGTTTGGGCCTGCTTTTGTTCAGCAGGGACAGGGAAGATGGTTAAAATTGATGGGAAGATGGATGGAGCCAAATACAGGACCATTCTGGAAGAAAACCTGATGGAGTCTCTGCAAAAGACCTGAGACTGGGACGAAGATTTGTCTTCCAACAAGACAATGATCCAAAACATAAAGCAAAATCTACAATGGAATGGTTCACAAATAAACATATCCAGGTGTTAGAATGGCCAAGTCAAAGTCCAGACCTGAATCCAATCGAGAATCTGTGAAAAGAACTGAAAACTGCTGTTCACAAACGCTCTCCATCCAACCTCACTGAGCTCGAGCTGTTTTGCAAGGAGGAATGAGCAAAAATTTCAGTCTCTCGATGTGCAAAACTGATAGAGACATACCCCAAGTGACTTACAGCTGTAATCGCAGAAAAGGGTGGCGCTACAAAGACCCAGATGGTGACCCAGATGGCGGTCCCAGGCACTGTCTCTCCTGACTAGCTCATGTGTGCATTACCTGGGTTTTGGGATTGGATCATCCATACTCCCTTCAGCCATTGATTGACGGTCAATATGTAATGGCTGCCGGCCACTTCTGGGTTCCTATGTGACTACTTCATTCTGATTTTCATATATTCATATTGATCTAATATCAGAACTCTCAAGCAAGTTGAGCTTTTGGATCTTCGCCTGACAGGGACTTGTTTGGAGATATCTCTGACCAACTCTTCTTCATCTCCATTCCTGACGCTCTTCCTATATTTCTTCAGTCAACCTGTTTTTCCATTTCTTCTCCAACTCGACTCGGCCATTTTTCTGGAAATACCTACATTTCAGCACTTTGGACTTCATTACTCACACCCCTGATAAAGGGTTTCCCGCAACGCGTAGGGTGATGGGTGTCCTTCACTAGTTCATGCTCCAATTTTTTCTTGTTTGAATTGACAAACATTTTACCATGTTATGCAATTGTACTGTATATTTGACTCCTTTTCTATACTGTATAGCTGATTTTATGTTGAATCAATAAATCTATGTTTTAACCAATTTCTGGTGTTATTCTGGCCTTAAAAGTCCCATTCCCTCAGGGGAGTTCTTTTTTTTCCAACTTTGACCAACTAGACAATCCCAGTATATTGCAGATGCATGAAGATGTCAGCAAGGCTTTCTGGACCTTCATCAGGCCCTAGGCCCTTGCCTATGTTGCGATGTAGTTGATCCTGCTCTGAAGCTGATATCTGCCAATTTCTTGTGACAACCTATTTCTGGGGATATCAGTCCATAATCCTTTGTACTAGGCTGGTATTGTTTAAATAAGAGGGGGGACATATTTAAAAAAAAAAAAAAGAAAATCTTAGAAATGTGAAAAAAAAAAAAAGAACAAAAATGTCCTGCTGATAGTATGGAATTATTCTCAGATATCTTCTGAACATGAAAACTCCCTTTATTTCATATTCATCAAACCAAGCTGATCAATTTACTTATCTCTGATTACAACTTTTTAATGCCAGGCCTTCGTTGGTTACATTCAACGATCTCTGCAGTTTTTTTGGGCTAAAATAATATCCTGCTTTTTGATGAGACTGGAGTTCTTTCTACAATAAACAAATGGAAAGTTAATCAAGATGATAATGCATATAATGCAGTGGAAACTTATAACCCAATGCAGAGAGAATACACAAGCCCGTCATAGAGACACCAACCTGACCCACTCCACCCAAGAGACATCCATCTCTTCCCAGTATTACAATTGACATTTTTATGTATTAAACTTTGACTTTTAGAACATTAAATTAGACTACTCTAAGTTTATTCATGGAAGGATGTTATTACAATATCTAGGAGCAGAATGACTTCCTGCATATGAAATGAGTCAGAATGTTGTTACAGAAATCATGAACAAGTTACAAATAGCAATGTTTTTTCCCCAGGCAGACTAATGAATTATATCAATGACGAACTTCCAGGCCACCTACGTACTCAGTTATAGGGGAAACAAAAATGGTTTGTAATAAGCTTTTATTTCCCTTGATTTAAGACAGAAATGCGATCTATATACACCAACTGATGTGTTCCTACCTGAAGAAGGATGTTATCAGCTTAGCCTGTAATTCAGTTGCCGCTGGTGCTTGGTAATTCAGGAGGGGTGTCTGCCTTCTTGGTT
The DNA here is from genome assembly GCF_965119305.1 of Pelophylax lessonae. Taxonomy (NCBI): domain Eukaryota; kingdom Metazoa; phylum Chordata; class Amphibia; order Anura; family Ranidae; genus Pelophylax; species Pelophylax lessonae. The sequence continues at coordinate 73,329,935 of NC_138777.1, forward strand.
GTCCTGCTTAAGGTCCAGCCTGCTCATCAGGATCCCAGCCATACTGAGAGGGCCTTGTCAACCACAAACCCTATCAGGGATCAAAGAGAGGTGCCATTGAAGACCTGGCCTAGGAGTTCACAGAGTAGTCTGCTTGCTGGAGTCTGGAGATGACATTGGAAGCTTGAGGGACACTGTGAGTACTGACCTACGGGGACGGAACTCAGTGACTGTTGATTCTCATACCCCCTGTTGCTATAGGTGCCCCAGTGCTATCCACCTATTGTCCCACTAATTAAGGGACTGTTCTGCAGAGCTACTACAAGGAAGAGTGTCCTCATTGTTTCTGTTAGTAATGTGGAGTATCCCACAGCTCCCTGAACCCTATCCAATTTATTAATGGAATAAACTCTAAAAGGGCAATTACCCTAGCCCATGTTTTCTGGATTCAGAAGTATGATAGTGTTGTCCAATTAAATATTACTATTATTAAATATCTCCTGAAGAAGTGAACGTTTTAACGAAACACGTCGAGTGTTAGGATATCAACTGGCTATTTCTATAATTCAAATATATTTCATTAAAAGAAAAAATGTTCTATATGTATATAAAAATTTGATTTTTATAAGAATGCTTTGACTTGTTTTTGGGTGCAACACTTTTAAAACCTTATGGGCAATTTTTGCGTTTGAGAGTTAAATAAAGGATACACCTAATGAAAGCTAGCTCTCTGTGAGTATAAATGATTTATCTAAAAAATGTAGACATTTGTGATTCTAGGATAATGGAAAATAAAATAAAGCACTCCAATGTATAAAGTAAAGAAATGAGAATAGAAAATTTCCAACTGCCCGAAATCAGATTATAGTAAATTTCTGACCCTTTTTTAGTTTCTTTCTTTACAACAGATTTTAACAATCACCTCTGCACCACATTTGCTAAAAGACTCATTCTAATATTTGTTAAACTTTTGCCTGTGGTGGCTATAGTACATAGATTTTATCATAGCAAATCAATTATGTGAGCAGCAACTCATATTAAAAGGCATGTCTGCAAGATGTCATGGATCCTGTCTGGCATTCAACATGAATCCCTACAAATAGGGCAATGGGCAATAATTGCCTTATACGTAGGGATTCATGTTGAGGACCAGACAGGAGTCATTTCTATCGGGACAGAGGAATTGACAAATGGTGTCCTCCCCTCTTTACTCCTCACCGATCGCTGACCCTTGGAAACCCCCAGAAAGCACTGATTGTTTTCTAACAAACATGAGACATCAGGTAAATTACCTAACGGAATCTATATATTTCTAGGGGGTTTAGGTGCACAGCTATTAGCAATACTTTTTTCTCAGATATGCACCCAATTAGAGACTGATGCCTTATTACCAGATGCATAGATTCAGGTGTTGGGAGGCCCACTACATGGGATTCTCAGTTTGGGGAGAAGAGGTGTAGTTGGGAATTTAAAGGGCCCCACACCAATGTTGGGAACTCTTGCCCTAACATGGCACACTCTATTGCCCCTTGTCCTTAGATTTACATTCCTCACACATTTCCTAATAAAATTTTATGTAACTATTTTCTTCTAGATATTCGCTTATTTAAACACTGACATTGATGCAATTGGGTCTCTGATGTTCTATGGATAAAGCCTATGTGGTCTTCCCCATGCATCAAGGGAATTGGCAACAGCTGGTCTTGGGATGACCATTTTGTTTGATTTGGTTTATATACTGGTACTCTCCAATATAGCCACAATATGGAAATTGATAATTGCATATTTCTTATTGTAGAGAATGGCTGTAGTTCTCTTCCTGAAGAAGAGGGTAGTGACCCGCGAAACGCATCGAAGTCGCAGCGAGCTGCTCACCACCTGGCTTTAGCGGGGTTGATAATGAAAAAATATATAGAGTATTATAACACACATTTTCTTTTGTGTTTGTACTAAACTACGTATGTTCATATTCATATATCCACGTACATGGTTTTAAATTTTGTATAATAAAA